>NW_026623030.1:4819791-5458333 GCF_023065955.2 Ursus arctos | reverse complement strand
TGTAGACATTTGTAGTTTTAAACATGAAGTCAAGGAGGAAAGTTTCTTGCATGAAACACCCTTGCACAATTTTGGCCATTATAAGTGGACTTGAGACTCCAGGAGGCTGGAGAAGAGCTTGCCAGAGCCTCAAGAGTAAAGGGTTTTGAGGGCACTAATGGGAGTGTCTGTTGATTTTAATTTGGAAGTAAAATTTGTAAATGAGGAAGTGTTGTCAGGTACTCTGTCCTGAATCCTGAGTGCTCTACCAACATGGAGAAAAGTGGAGAATTGTATTGAATGCCCCTGAGTCCCTGACACTTGACATTCCAGCCTGTGTGGCAGCTAGAGGAGGACTCAGCTTTTGGAGCTCCTCAATTTTAGGGTTAGGAATTTATGGCAATATCTGACAGTAAACCCCAGCACAGTGCAGTAGCCATCAGGTAGCAAGCACCCCAACAAGCAGTGGTACCTTCCTATAGTTAAGGGTGTTTCAATCTTGCTCTTGGGGCAATTGGAATAGTATATGTGAGCACCTTGTACAATACAGCATACCTGGGCAACTTAACAACCTCTGCTTATGAATACTTTTCAGTGTAAGAGTTCTCTAATTTTCATCAATAAATGCTCTCCAAAAAAAATCACTTGATGTGTATGAAAAATGCATATATTCCAAGCCGCTATCCTTGACATATCTACTCAAAATGTATTGAAATAGGTCCCCACATACACTAAAAATTGAAAAACATTGATTTAATTTTTCATATCCCTAGCAAATAAAAAAGAATGTTTTCCTTTACGGCATTTACTTTAAATGAGGACTATCTGATCTTTAGACATATAGATCCACTAAGAGGTTTGGAGGCAGTTGAATTATTTTTAGTCATTAAATTCTCTGATATTTCAACACAATTAGTTAAATTGTTGTGAGCAATCCTTGGCAGTTGTTGAGAGGCCCTTCATTACATGGGTGTTTTTTCAGGTACATGAATGTTTATGTGTGTTTGTGCATGTTTTTTTACCACTGGCTTTAAGAAATTTGATTATGGTGTTTTCTTCACGTTTCTTGTGCTTGAAGTTCATTGAGCTTCTTGAATGTATGAATTTATTGTCTTACCAAATTTGGAAAACTTTCATCTATTATTTCTTCAAAAATTTTTCAGTCTCTCCAATCTCTTGTTTCTTTTGGAGACTCCAGTTATATATATGACCTGATATTGTCTTACAGCTCACTGAGGTTCTGTTCATTTGTTTTCATTCTTTTCCTTTTTTGCTTTCCATGTTGGATAGTATCTATAGGTATGCTTTCAAGTTCACTAATTTTTCTTCTATAATGTCTACTTTGCCATTAATTCATCTAGTACATACTTCAGAGACTCTGTGGGTTCAGTTCCAGACTGCTGTAATAAAATGAATATCACAATAAATTATGTCAAATGAATTTTTTGGTTTCCCTGTACATATAAAATTTATGTAGACACTATAGTATATTAAGTGTGCAATAGCATTATGTCTAAAAAACAATTTACATACCCTAATTTAAAAATACTTTATTGATAAAAAGTGCTAACCATCATTTGAGCTTTCAGTGAGTCTAATCTTTTTGCTGGTGGTGGGTCTTGCCTCAGTGTTGATGGCAGCTGACTTATCAGGGTGGTGGTTGCTGAAGGTTGGGGTGACTGTGTCAATTTCTTAAAATAAGGTAACCAAGAACGTTGCCTCATTGTCTCTTTCACTGATGATTTCTCTTTAGTGTGTGATGCTGTTTCATAGCATTTTTTTTTAAAGATTTTATTTATTTATTCGACAGAGATAGAGACAGCCAGCGAGAGAGGGAACACAAGCAGGGGGAGTGGGAGAGGAAGAAGCAGGCTCATAGCAGAAGAGCCTGATGTGGGGCTCGATCCCAGAACGCCGGGATCACGCCCTGAGCCAAAGGCAGACGCTTAACCGCTGTGCCACCCAGGCGCCCCGTTTCATAGCATTTTAATAGCAGAACTTTTTTCCAAATTGACGTCAGTTGTCTCAAACCCTGCCACTGCTTTATCAACTAAGTTTATGTAATATTCTAAATCCATTATTGTCATTTCAACAGTTTTTGCCAGGAGGAGATTCCATCTCAAGAAACCACATTCTTTACTCATCCATAAGAAGCATCTCCTCATTCATTAAAGTTTTATCATGAGACCACAATGCAGTCACATCATCAGGCTCCACTTCTAATTCTAGTTCTCGCTCTTTGCACCACACCTGCAGTTACTTCCTCCATTGAAGCCCTCCATGGGGGTTGGATTTCTTCCAAATCTCTGTTAATGTTGATATTTTGACCTTTTCCCATGAATCACAAATATTCTTAATGACATCTAGAATGGTGAATCTTTTCCAGAAGATTTTCAGCTTACTTTGACCAGATCCATCAGATGAATTACTGTTGCAGCTATAGACTTATGAAATGTAGGGGCACCTGGGTGGCTCAGTCGTTAAGCATCTGCCTTCAGCTCAGTGTGTGATCCCTGCATTCTGGGATTGAGCCCCACATCAGGCTCTTCTGCTGGAAGCCTGCTTCTTCTTCTCCCACTCCCCCTGCTTGTGTTCCCTCTCTCACTGGCTGTCTCTATCTCTGTCAAATAAATAAATAAATAAATAAAATCTTAAAAAAAAAGACTTATGAAATGTATTTTTTAAATAGGAAGCCTTAAAAGTCAAAATTACTCCTTGCTCCATGGGTTGCAAAATGGATGCTGTGTTTGTAAGCATAAAAACAACATTAATCTCATACATCTCCATCAGAGCTCTTGGGTGACCAGGGCATTATCAATGAAAAGTAATATTTTGAAGGAATTTTTTTTCCCCTGAGCAATAGGTCTCAATAGTGGCTTAAAATATTCAGTCAACCATGTTGTAAACAGATGTGCTGTCATTCTGGCTTTGTTGTTCCATTTATAGAGCACAGGCAGAGTAGATTTAGCGTAATTCTTAAGGGCCCTAGGATTTGCAGAATGACAAATGAGCATTAGCTGAAACATGCCAGCTGCAACAGTCCCTAACAGGAGAGTCAGCCTGATCTTTGAAGCTTTGAAGTCAGGCATCAACTTCTGTGTAGCTCTGAAAGTCCAACATCGCATCTTCTAATATAAGACTGTTTTGTCTACATTGAAAATCTGTTCTTTTGTGTAGCCACTTTCATGAATTATCTTAACTAGATTTTCTGGATAAATTGCTGCAGCTCCTACATCAGCACTTGCTTCTTCACCTTTTACTTTTATGTTATGAAGATGGCTTCTTTTCTTAAACTTCATGATGCAGCCTTTTCTTGTTTCCAACTTTTCTTCTGCAGCTTCCTCACCTCTCTCACCTTCATAAAATTGAAGAGAGTAAGGACCTTGTTCTGGATTAGTTTTAGTTAATATTTTGCTAATATTTTGTTTATAATTTTTGCATTTTTGTTCATGCATGAGATTGATTTGCAACTTTCCTTTCTTATAACACCTATCAGGTTTGGTATCAAGGCTATACTGGCTCACAGGGAAGTTTTCTTTCTTTTCCTATTTGGTAAAAGATTTTTGAGAGATTGGTATCATCCTTAAGATTTATGTATGATTGGCATTATATCTTCCTTAAATGTGTGACAGAATTTCCTGGAAGCCATCTAGGCTTGGTGTGTGTGTGTGCATACACCTGCATGTATCTGGACATGTACATTTTGAGTTATGTCCTTCCCATGAATTAAAACTTTATAATTATAAAATAAATTTCTCTATCTCTAGTAATGCTTTTGCCTTAAAGTGTTCTTTGTTTGAAATAAATATAGTTACTATAGACCAGCTCTTTTAGTTTACATGGTATAACTTTTTCCATCCTATCAACATTCCTGTGTCCTTATATTTAATGTGTGTCTCTTCTAAGCAGTATATCATATTTTAAACATCTTGTCTGACAGCCTTAGCCTTTAACTGGAGCATTTGCTCTATTTACATTTAACATATTTCTATGTAAATCTATGTCTGATAGCTCCACTGTTGAATCCATGTGTACTATTTATATTATATGCTGCTTATTTTTTATTGAGTACTGGACATTGTGTATGAAAATTATGGATATAATTCAAGGCACCTGCTGATGTTATCTTCCTCCAAGGGGAATTCATTTCTGCTTCTGGTGGTCTGTTTGGCTAGAGACACTAAGTATTCAAAATAATCTTTTTTTTTTTTTTTAAAGATTTTATTTATTTATTTGACAGAGAGAGAGAGACAGCCAGTGAGAGAGGGAACACAAGCAGGAGGAGTGGGAGAGGAAGAAGCAGGCTCATAGCGGAGGAGCCTGATGTGGGGCTCGATCCCAGAACGCCGGGATCACGCCCTGAGCCGAAGGCAGATGCTTAACCGCTGTGCCACCCAGGCACCCCCAAAATAATCTTTATCTGAGTAGGATCTGAGATAATTCGGGTCTGAATTTAAGATTCTGCTGGTCTACAATGCTTTGAAACTGGAACTCAATCACAAGGAAAAATTTGGAAGAAACTCAAACACTTGGAAACTAAGAACCATCCTGCTCAAGAATGATTGGATAAACCAGGAAATCAAAAATCAATTTAAACAATTTATGGAGACCAATGAGAATGAAAACACAAGGGTCCAAAACCTATGGGACAATGCAAAGGCAGTCCTCAGGGGGAAATACATAGCCATCCAAGCCTCACTCAAAAGAATAGAAAAATCTAAAATGCACTTTTTATATTCTCACCTCAAGAAGCTGGAACAGGAACAGAAAAACAAGCCTAACCCACGCATGAGAAAGCAGTCGATCAAGATTAGAGCAGAGATCAATGAATTAGAAACCAGGAGCACAGTAGAGCAGATCAACAGAACTAGAAGCTGGTTCTTTGAAAGAATAAATAAGATCAATAAGCCACTGGCCAGACTTATTCAAAAGAATAGAGAAAGGACCCAAATTAATAAAATTATGAATGAAAGGGGAGAGGTCACAACCAACACCAATGAAATAGGAAGGATCACTAGAAACTTTTATCAACAGCTTTATGCCGATAAATTAAACAACCTGGAAGAAATGGATGTCTTCCTGGAAACCTATAAACTACCAAGACTGAAACAGGAAGAAATTGATTTTTTAAACAGGCCAATTAATTACAAAGAGATCGAAACAGTGATTAAAAACCTTCCGAAAAACAAAACTCCAGGGCCTGATGGATTCCCCGGGGAATTCTACCAAACATTCAAAGAAGAAATAATACTTATTCTCCTGAAGCCATTTCAAAAAATAGAAACAGAAGGAAAGCTACCAAACTCATTCTATGAGGCCAATATTACCTTGATCCCCAAACCAGGCAAAGACCCCATCAAAAAGGAGAATTACAGACCGATATCCCTGATGAATATGGACACCAAAATTCTCAGCAAGATCCTAGCTAATAGGATCCAACAGTACATTAAAAGGATTATCCACCATGACCAAGTGGGATTCATCCTTGGGATGCAAGGGTGGTTCAACATTCACAAATCAATCACTGTGATAGATCATATCAACAAGAAAAGAGTCAAGAACTATATGATCCTCTCAATAGATGCAGAAAAAGCATTTGACAAAATACTGCATCCTTTCCTGATTAAAACCCTTCAGAGTGTAGGGATAGAGGGTACATTCCTCAATTTTATAAAAACCATCTATGAAAAGCCTACAGCAAATATCATTCTCAATGGGGAAAAGCTGGAAGCCTTTTCCTTAAGATCAGGAACACGACAAGGATGCCCACTGTCACCATTATTATTCAACATAGTATTAGAAGTCCTTGCAACAGCAACACGCAACAAAAAGGGATAAAAGGTATCCAAATCGGCAAAGAAGAAGTCAATATGTGTCTCTTCGTAGATGACATGATATTCTATATGGAAAACCCAAAAGAATCCACCCCCAAACTACTAGAAGTTATAGAGCAATTCAGTAATGTGGCGGGATACAAAATCAATGCTCAGAAATCAGTTGCATTTCTATTCACGAACAATGAGACTGAAGAAAGAGAAATTAGGGAATCCATTCCATTTACAATAGCACCAAAAATCATACATTATCTCAGAATTAACCAGAGACGTAAAGGATCTATATTCTAGAAACTACAAATCACTCTTGAAAGACATTGAAGAAGACACAAAAAGATGGAAAAATATTCCATGTTCATGGATCAGAAGAATTAACATAGTGAAAATGTCTATGCTACCCAGAGCAATCTACACTTTCAATGCCATCCCGATCAAAATACCAATGACATTTTTCAAAGAACTGGAACAAACAGCCCTTAAATTTGTGTGGAACCAGAAAAGGCCCCGTATCACCAAGGAATTGTTGAAAAGGAAAAACAAAGCTGGGGGCATCACATTGCCGGATTTCAAGCTGTACTCCAAAGCTGTGATCACAAAGATAGCATGGTACTGGCACAAAAACAGACACATAGACCAATGGAACAGAATAGAGAACCCAGAAATGGACCCTTGGCTCTTTGGGCAACTAATCTTTGACAAAGCAGGGAAAAACATCCAGTGGAAAAAAGACAGTCTCTTCAATAAATGGTGCTGGGAAAATTGGACAGCTACATGCAAAAGAATGAAACTTGACCACTCTCTCTCACCATACACAAAGATAAACTCCAAATGGATGAAAGACCTCTATGTGAGACAGGAAAATCAAGATAAAAAGCTGCACAGCCAAGGAAACAGTCAAAGATACTAAGAGGCAGCCCACGGAATGGAAGAAGATATTTGCAAATGACACTACAGATAAAAGACTGGTATCCAAGATCTACAAAGAACTTCTCAAACTCAATACACAAGAAACAAATAAACAAATGAAAAAATGGGCAGAAGATATGAACAGACACTTTCCAATGAAGACATACAAATGGCTAACAGACACATGAAAAAATGTTCAAAATCATTAGCCATCAGGGAAATTAAAATCAAAACCACACTGAGATACCATCTTACGTCAGTTAGAATGGCAAAAATTGACAAGGCAGGAAACAACAATTATTGGAGAGGATGTGGAGAAAGGAATGCAAGTTGGTACAGCCACTTTGGAAAACAGTGTGGAGGTCCCTTAAAAAGTTAAAAATTGAGCTACCCTATGACCCAGCCATTGCACTACTGGGTATTTACCCCAAAGATACAGATGTAGTGAAGAGAAGGGCCATATGCACCCCAATGTTCATAGCAGCATTGTCCACAATAGCTAAATCATGGAAGGAGCCGAGATGCCCTTCAACAGATGACTGGATTAAGAAGTTGTGGTCCATATATACAATGGAATATTACTCAGCTATCAGAAAGAACGAGTTCTCAACATTTGCTGCAACATGGATGGCACTGGAGGAGATAATGCTAAGTGAAATAAGTCAAGCAGAGAAAGACAATTATATGATTTCTCTCATCTATGGAACATAAGAACTAGGAAGATCGGTAGGGGAAGAAAGGGATAAAGAGGGGGGGTAATCAGAAGGGGGAATGAAGCATGAGAGACTATGGACTCTGAGAAACAAACTGAGGGCTTCAGAGGGGTGGGGGAATGGGATAGACTGGTGATGGGTAGTAAGGAGGGCATGTACTGCATGGTGCACTGGGTGTTATACGCAACTAGTGAATTATCGAACTTTACATCAAAAATCAGGAATGTACTGTATGGTGACTAACATAATATAATAAGAAAACATTTAAAAAATGATAAATTGGACTTCATTTAAATTAAAAACTTCTTTTTTTTTTTTTTAAAGATCATTCGACAGAGAGAGAGACAGCCAGCGAGAGAGGGAACACAAGCAGGGGGAGTGGGGAGGAAGAAGCAGGCTCATAGCGGAGGAGCCTGATGTGGGGCTCGATCCCATAATGCTGGGATCACGCCCTGAGCCGAAGGCAGACGCCCAACCGCTGTGCCACCCAGGCGCCCCTAAATTAAAAACTTCTGCTCTGCAAAGGATACTGTTAAAGAATAAAAAGTCAAGCCACAGACTGGTAGAAAATATTTTCAAAACTTGTGTCTGATAAAGGACTCATATCCAAAGTATCTGAAAAATACAAAAGACCTTTGCATAAAAAATATACAAAGAATTCCTAAAACTCAACAATAAAACAAGCATCCCAACTACACAGTGGGCCAAAGGTCTGAACAGACACTTCATTAAAGAAGTTATACAGGTAGCAAATAAGCATATAGAAAGATGCTCAACATCATATGTTATGACATATGTAATTAGGGAATTACAAATTAAAACAACAATTAGATGCCACTGCATACCTATTAGAATGGCTAAAATCCAAAATACTGACAACACTAAATGCTGATGAGGATGTGAAGCAACAGGAACTCTCATTTATTGCTGGAGGGAATGCAAAATAGTACAGCCACTTTAGAAGACAGTTTGGCAGTTTCTTACAAAATTAAACATACTCTTACAATATAATCCAGCAATAACACTCCTCGGTATTTACCCAAAAGAACTGAAAACATATCCACACAAAAATCTTCACATAAGTGTTTATTTTTTATTTTTTAAGTTTTTATTTAAATTCCTGTTAGTTAACATACAATGTAGTATTAGTTTCAGGTGTACAATGTAGTAATTCAACACTTTCATACAACACCTGGTGCTTATCACAATAATGCACACATATGTTTATAACAGCTTTATTCACAGTTGGCAAAATCTGGAAGCAGCCAAGATGTCCTTCAATAGGTGAATGGATAAACAAGTGTGGTATATCTATACAATGAACTATTCAGTGATAAAAAAAAAAAAAGAGCTATCAAGCCATGAACAGACATGGAAGAAACTTAAATGTGTATTACTGAGTGACAGAAGCCAATCTGAAATGTCTACATGCAATTCCAACTCCATGACATTTTGGAAAAAGCAAAAGTATAGAGATAGTAAAAAGATCAGTAGTTACTAAGGGTGTAGGAGTGGGGAGTTAGGAATAGATGGAACATGGGGCATTTATAGGGCAGTAAAACTGTATGATACTGTAATGAAGGATAAATGACATCTTACATTTGTCAAAACCCACAGAATGTACAACACCAAGAGTTAGGCAGTGGTTGGAGCGCAAAGCTCTTTGTGCCTCTGGTGAGCCCCTTTCAAGGTACTGACAACAAATAAGGGTGCACATCCGTAGTTCTATGGCTGCAAAGACACCCTTGGATGAGCAAGTCATTGACACATGGGCTATCTGCCAGCTGGGTCTTGGACCACACAAGCCTTAGGACTTCAATTGTGGTGGCAGGAGCCTATTTAGGTTCAGTTCCATAATAATTAATAATGAAAAATATTTTTGTCACAAATAATCAAGGGGCAGGTACTATTAGACCAATGTCTGGAATTTGTTACTTTGTGTTGGACATTCAGTCAAAAAATGTCTGATGAGTAATATGTAGAAACGGTTTCCATTTGTACTTGGCACATCAAACTTGATACTGTCCCGACCTGAGATCTGCTAAGGGAACTGAACTTTTTTTCAGTCTCTGCAATAAAAAGAACCCAGAGAAGCTATATCTGGCACCACATTCCTCCATCTACCAAATTGCCACTCCCTTTATCAGCTTGGTATCCCATCCGTTTTCCAGCCAGGAGGACCTAAGTTCAATTGCTTGACTTATCCTGGATTCCTGGCGTTTGAATCCTTGTACTAAATGTCCAAATACTTGACATATTTCAGACAGTTTCTTGTAACAAGAAGTTTATCAGAGAGCATCTATGACAAACATTACACTGCACAAGGGCTACAGTTGAGAGTAGATGAGAGTTGAAGTCACTCTGCTTTTCAAGCTATCAGCCTTGGTGGGGGTAAGGGGCTGTCTTCCTAGAAGGGATGGCTTTTTCTGATTTCCACAGTGCCACTGTTCAATAACCAAGCTATCAGTATGCCTATCTTCCCAGAGGAGACCCCTTTTCCTAATTTGCACCAAGCCATCATACAGACTAGCTCTGATTTAGTGACATATTCAGGGATGGGAAATTTGATATGGCACCCTGTTCAATATATTCCAAAATTCTGATTCAGTATATATTTTTATTAGACTGCACTATCTCTTCATTTTTTGTTTGAAAATATTGGGCTTATGAAGGTGCTAGCTCAGAGAAGTTCCTTCCCCCAAGTTCTTCAGTGAGATGAAAGAGAAAGAAACCCATGTTAGAAGCTGCAATGGTTAACAATCTCTGTACTGAAAATAACTGGCATAGATGTTGTTCTAATGGTATTGGACCTAGGAGTGCTGTTGAACCATACTGAACAGTGCACTTAGAAAGTTCTCCCTCTGAGGTAGTCTTGTATTCCAGAGACTCCAGAAGATTGGAGCAGTTTTCTGGGATTCTTAATGGCCAGCATCATAGATATCTGCAGAGGATGCTGTTTTCTAGTTTTGAAGGTAGAGAGGCACTTTGAACAAAACTAACAACCTATGAGTGCTGTAGGTGCTGACTGAGACAGTGGGAATCAATTCTTCCCAGGTGCTTTTACACAGCCCTGTTGTGATTGCAAGTGGCAACCTTTTTGTGAAGGAGTGCCTTTGCTCATTCACAGCATAGTCATGCACTGTCTCAACTATAAAATCATGCTCATCCTTTTTTTTTTAAGGTTTTATTTAATTATTTGAGAGAGAGCACAAGCAGGCAGAGCAGCAGGCAAAGGAAGAGGGAGAAGCAGGCTCCCCTCCAAGCAGGGAGCCCGATGCTGGACTTGATCTCAGGACCCTGGGATCATGATCTGAGCCAAAGGCAGACCCTCAAGACTGAGCCACACAGGCAGCCCAAAATCATGCTCATCTTGAAGAACATGAGAGCATTAGCAACTTGACAAAAGAACTATGCCATACATGATGAATTCCGCTGCAATCCAAAGAAACCCTGGCTCAGGCTAGCTTAAGAACAAGGAATTAGGGGTGCCTGAGTGGCTCAGTCATTAAGTGTCTGTCTGCCTTCAGCTCAGGGTGTGATCCCAGGGTCCTGGGATCGAGCCCCACATTGGGCTCCTCTGCTGGGAGCCTGCTTCTTCCTCTCCCACTCCCCCTGCTTGTGTTCCCTCTCTCCCTGACTCTCTCTCTCTCTCTGTCAAATAAATAAATAAAATCTTTAAAAAAAAACCCAAAAAACTAGGAATTAATATTCTCCTATACAAATGGTCCAGCAGTAGAATGGGTTCAGAGTTGGTTGATTCAGAGGCTAATCAAATTCCCAGGTTGCTTCCATCTCTGTGTTCTGCAATACACAATGAAGGCGTCACCTTCACCCCGACTAGAAGTTGCTTCAGCATCCCCAGAGTTTCTTTTTTTCTTTTTCTTTTGGTTTGGTTACTTTATTTATTTATTTATTTTACATTTTATTAATTATTTTTTTAAAGTTCCATGATTTATTTCTTGCGTATAACACCCAGCAGCATCCCCAGAGTTTCATGCACACTTGATGTCTCCCAAAGGAAGAAGAACACTGTCTTTTTTTGTATCTTTCTTTGAAGCCCTTCAGCAGATTCCCACCCTATTTTATTGATGAGAATTAGCAAAACCATGAGGTCCACTCTTGGAACTGAGTGTGGTAGGGGGGACATTCAGCTCCTCTGAGAAATGTGGTGGACAGTGGTGGTGGTGGGGGAATGGATCCCTGAACACAACCCTGAATCTATGAGGAAGGAGAAGAGGAAAATCCCCCAAATCCCTAAGTAGGCAAATTGAGAGGCTGTTGTGGAAGATTCCTATCCCAAAGCTAATGTATCAGTGGGTTTGATTTCCATCTCGTTCTCCAGCCTTTATGAACCACACTGAAAAGACTGGACAAGACATTGCCTGTGAGGGCTTAAGATCTCCTGGTTTCACATATTCAATTTTAAAAACAATTCCTGAGCTTTACTCAGAGTAGAATTTGGCCTTAACATCCTTACATCTGCACGTAGACTTCAAATATTCAGCCTTCAGGGTTAGGACAGGGACTGCTAAATCTGTATCTGATTTCATTTCTGAAATTTAACTCTTTAGAACAATTATGGGATCCTGAAAATTGCACTTCTAGTAATCCCTAAAGCTTTGAATATACTAGTCTTAGCTGAAAGAGTGATGAATAATAATTTTATTAGGGCAAATTAAACTACCAAATTGCCAGGAATGCAGCATGTGTTTTGTTCAGCTACTTTGTTCTCTACTTTGTTTAAGATAGAAGGCGGGGGGCGGGGGGGTCCTGGATGGCTCAGTTGGTTAAGCCTTGGTTTTAGCTCAGGTCATGATATTCTGGTCATGGGACTGAGCCCCATATTGGGACTCCGCGCTCAGCATGGAGTCTGCTTTGGATTCTTTCTCCCTCTTCCTCCCTTTCTGCCCCTCCCCGCTCATGTGCTCTCTCTGTCTCCCCAAGAATAAGTAAGTGAATAAATAAATAAATAAATAAATATTTTTTATTTATTTTTTGTTTCTTTTCCTTTTTTTTAAAATGATTTTTTATTATATTATGTTAGTCACCATACAGTATATCCCTGGTTTCTGATGTAAGGCTCGATGATTCATTAGTTGTGTATAACACCCAGTGCACCATGCAATACGTGCCCTCCTTACTACCCATCACCAGCCTATCCCATTCCCCCACCCCCTCCCCTCAGTTTGTTTCTCATAGTCCATAGTCTCTCATGTTTCATTCCCCCTTCTGATTACCCCCCCCTTTCTTTATCCCTTTCTTCCCCTACCGATCTTCCTAGTTCTTATGTTCCATAGATGAGAGAAATCATATGATAGTTGTCTTTCTCTGCTTGACTTATTTCACTTAGCATTATCTCCTCCAGTGCCGTCCATGTTGCAGCAAATGTTGAGAACTCGTTCTTTCTGATAGCTGAGTAATATTCCATTGTATATATGGACCACAACTTCTTAATCCAGTCATCTGTTGAAGGGCATCTCGGTTCCTTCCACGATTTAGCTATTGTGGACATTGCTGCTAAAAAAAAATATTTTTTAAAAAGATAGAATAGAAGGTTCTCAAAATCTGAATTCTAGAATTGTTCTTCCTGTCAGAGCCTAATGTTCTCAGGTTTTGTTTTGAGTTTGACTTTCCTGGGACCACCTAGGAAGTGCCATCTGTGATCAGGAGAGGGCAGCAGAAAGCCATCTGAGTCAGTCCTCTGTGAGCTGGGTCTGCCCAGGAATCAATTTAGGAAAAACCAGAACCAAGGGGAAAATCTCAGAGTTGATGCCAGCAGAAATCAAGGAAGATCTAGACCTGAAGCAGAGTCCAGTGCATTTGTACCGCAACAGAGTTGAGGTTAAATGCTAGAATCCAGGAGGAATAATCATGTCAGTATGGTCTTGTTTTTCCAGAATAAAAACTGGGGTGAGCAAAGTGAAAGCTGGTGAATTTGGTCAGATAGGAGTCAAACCAGCAGGATTGGGGTGGGTCAAAGAGTTATAAAAGGTTAATTATATTGATTGTTTGAGGAGAGATGCAGCATTTTTATTTAAAAAATAACATAGTTTATAATTACAAATATAAAATATATTCATTGTAGAAAAGGAAACTAGAGAAAAAGACACAGGAGAAAATAAAACTAATTTGGAATTGTTAACTCATCAGAGGTAACAGTGTTGGTATATACTCCAATAACCAAATCTATCAATCAGTCAATCATGTATTTATCCAGATAAAATTGGGATCATGCATTTAAACCACATGCCATCAATGTTTCTCCTTGAGATTACATATTTTTCCAAAACATTAAAAAAAATAAAAAAGACTGTATAGCATTCTACCATAGGGTGTGTCATGGAGCATTTAGTAAGCACTGTCCAGTCTTCAGGAGGTAATACTGGAACTTTGCACTGATTGATGTCAAACCTCATTATATTCCAGATCAGACATGATAAAATAATAACTTCAAAGCTTGGGAAAATAAAAAACAAATAATCTCTGAGCCCAGTACCCTAGCCCATTTAAATTTTTGTTTTTTTCTCCTCCTAGTTTTTGTCCAAATGCATAGATATTTTAACATGATTACAAGCATAATGTACATTTGCATGTTATTGTATTATAAATATTGTTTATTTTATTTTTTCATTTTTAAAAACTGCTTTATTAAAGAATAATTGATATATAATAAATGACACATATTTTAAAATTTTTTAATTTAAATTCAATTTAACTAACATATACTGTATTATTAGTTTCAGAGGTAGAATTTAGTGATTCATCAGTTGCATATAACACCCAGTGCTCTTTTTTATTATGTTCAATTAGCCACAATATAGTATATCATTAGTTTTTGATATAATGTTCAATGATTCATTATTTCCATATAACACCCAGTACTCACCACATCACCTGTCCTCCCAATGCCCATCACCCAGTTATTCCATCCCCCACCCTCCTCCCTATCTGCAACCCTGTTTGTTTCCCAGAATCAAGAGTCTCTCGTGGTTTTTCTCCCTCACTGATTTCTTCCCCTTCAGTTTTCCCTGCTTCCCGCCATTGTCCTCTGCCCTATTTCTTATATACCAGATATGAATGAAACCATATGATAATTGTCTTTCTCTGCTTGACTTATTTCACTTAGCAGAATACACTCTAGTTCCATCCATATTGATGTAAGTGGTAGGTATTCATCATTTTGATGGCTGAATAAGATTCCATTCTATATATGAACCACATCTTCTTTAATCATTCATCTGTTGAACGGTATCTCAGCTCCTTCCAAAGTTTGGCTATTGTGGACATTGCTGCTATGAACATTGGGGTGAATGTGGCCCTTCTTTTCACTACATCTGTATCTTTGGGGGTAAATACCTAGTAGTGCAATTGCTGGGTCATAGGGTAGCTCTATTTTTAACTTCTTGTGGAACTTCCATACTGTTTCCCAGAGTGGCTGTACCAGCTTGCATTCCCACCAATATTGTAAGAGGGTTCCCCTTTCTCCACATCCTCACCAACATTTTTTGTTTTCTGCCTTGTCAATTTTAGCCGTTTCAAGTGCTATAAGGTGGTATCTCAATGTAGTTTTGATTTCTATTTCCCTGATGGCAAGTGATGTGGAGCATTTTTTTTTCATGTGTCTGATGGCCATTTGTATGTCTTCTCTGGAGAAGTGTCTGTTCATGCCTTCTGCCCATTTCTTGACTGGATTCTTTGTTTTTTGGGTGTTTGAGAAGTTCTTTATAGATCTTGGATGCAGGCCCTTTATCTGAAATGTCATTTGCAACTATCTTCTCCCATTCTGTAGGTTGCCTTTTAGTTTTGATGACTGTTTCCTTTGCTGTGCAGAAGCCTTTTATCTTGATGAAGTCCCAAAAGTTCATTTTTGCTTTTGTTTCCCTTGCCTTTAGAGATGTGTCTTGCACAAAGTTGCTGTGTCCAAGGTCGAAGAGGTAGCTGCCTGTGTTCTCCTCTAGGATTTTCATGGATTCCTGTCTCACATTGAGGTCTTTCATCCATTTAGAGTTTATCTTTGTGTATGGTATAAAGAATGGTCTAGTTTCATTCTTCTGCATGTGACTGTCCAGTTTTCCCAGCACCATTTATTGAAGAGACTGTCTTTTTGCCATTGGATATTCTTTCCTGCTTTGTTGAAGTGTGGTTGACTATAGAGTTGAGGTTCCATATCTGGGCTTTCTGTTCTGTTCCATTGATCTATGTGTCTGTTTTTGGGCCAGTACCATGCTGTCTTGATGATCACAGCTTTGTAATATAGCCTGAAGTCAGGCATTCTGATGTCACCAGCTTTGTTTTCCTTTTTCCACATTCCCCTGGCAATTCAGGTTCTTTTCTGGTTCCACACAAATTTTAGGATTGTTTGTTCCAGCCTGTGAAAATGTCAATGGTATTTTGATAGGGATTGCATTGAACGTGTAGATTGCTCTGGGCAGCATACACATTTTAACAATGTTTATTCTTCCAATCCAGGAGCATGGAATGTTTTTCCATCTCTTTGTGTCTTCCTTGATTTCTTTCAGAAGCGTTCTGTAATTTCTAGAGTACAGATCTTTTACCTCTTTGGTTAGGTTTATTTCTAGGTACCTTATGGTTTTTGGTATAATTGTAAATGGGATCGATTCCTTAATTTCTCTTTCTTCAGTCATGTTGTTAGTGTACAGAAATGCAACTGATTTCTGTGCATTGATTTTGTGTCCTGCCACGTTGCTGAATTGCTGTATGAGTTCTAGTAATTTTGGAGTGGTGTCTTTTGTGTTTTCACATAAAGTATCATGTCACCTGTGAAGAGAGAGAGTTTGACTTCTTTGCCAATTTGAATGCCTTCTATTTCTTTCTGGTGTCTAATTGCTGAGTCTAGGACTTCTAGTGCTATGTTGAACAAAAGTGGTTAGAGTGGGCATCCCTTTTGTATTTCTGACCTTAAGGGAAAAGTTCTCAGTTTCTCCCTGTTGAGAATGATATTCACCATGGGCTTTTTGTAGATGGTTTTGATGATATTGAGACATGTTCCCTCTATCCCTGTACTTTGAAGAGTTTTAATCAAGAAAAGATGATGTATTTTGTCAAATGCTTTTTCTGCATCAATCAAGAGGATCATATGGTTCTTGTCCTTTCTTTTATTAATGTGGTGTATCACGTTGATTGATTTGTGAATGTTGAACCACCCTTGCATCCCAGGGATGAATCCCACCTGGTCGTGATGGATAATTCTTTTAATGTACTGTTGGATCCTATTGGCTAGGATCTTGCTGAGTATTTTGGCATCCATGTTCATCAGGGATATTGGTCTGTAATTCTCCCTTTTGGAGGGGTCTTTGCGCGGTGTTGGGATCAGGGTAATGCTGGCCTCACAGAAAGAGTTTGGAAGTTTTCCTTCTATTTCTGTTTTTTGAAACAGCATCAGTAGAATAGGTATTATTTCTTCTTTAAATGTTTGGTAGAATTCCCCTGGAAAGCCACCTGGCCCTGGACTCTTGTTTTTTGATTACTGCTTCAATTTCCTTGCTGGTTATATCAGATTTTCTATTTCTTCCTGTTTCAGTTTTGGTAGTTTTAAAATTCCCAGGAATGTGTCCATTTCTTCTAGATTGCTTAATTTGTTGGCATATAGTTGTTCAAAAAATAATTGTTTCTATTTCCTTAGTGTTAGTCATGATCTCTCCCCTTTCATTCATGATTTTATTGATTTGAGTCCTTTACCTTTTCTTTTGATAAGTCTGACCAGCAGTTTATCAATTGTACTAATTCTTTCAAAGAACCAGCTTTTAGTTTCATTGATCTGTTCTACTGCTTTCGTGGTTTCTATTTCATTGATTTAGGCTCTAATCTTTATTATTTCTCTTCTCCTGCTTGGTTTAGGCTTTATTTGATGTTCTTTCCCCAGCTCCTTGAGGTGTAATGTTAGCTTGTGTATTTGGGTTTTTTCTAATTTTTTTGAGAGAGGCGTGGATGGCTATGTACTTCCCATTTAGGACTGCCTTTGCTGTATCCCAAAGATTTTAAACAGATGTGTTTTCATTCTCATTAGTTTCAATGAATTGTTTAAGTTCTTCTTTAATTTCCTGGTTGACCCAAACATTCTTTAGCAGGATACTCTTTATCCTTCAAGTGTTTGAGTTCCTTTCGAATTTCTTCTTGTGATTGAGTTCCTGTTTCAAAGCCTTGTGGTCTGAAAATATGCAAGGAATAATCTTAATCCTTTGGTATTGGTTGAGACCTGATTTGTGACCCAGTATGTGATCTATTCTGGAGAAAGTTCCATGTGCATTCGAGAAGAATGTGTATTCTGTTGTTTTAGGATGGAATGTTCTGTATATATCTGCAAAGTCCATCTGGCCCAGTGTTTCATTCAAAACCCTTATTTCTTTCTTCTGTTTAGATTATCTGTCTTTTACTGTGAGTGGGGTATTAAAGTCCCATACTATTAATGTTTATTATCAGTATGTTTCTTTACTTTGGGTATTAATTGGTTTATATAATTGGCTGCTCCCACATTGGGGGCATAGATATTTACAAGTTAGATCTTCTTTTTGGATAGACCCTTTAAGAATGATATAATGTTCCTCTGCATCTCTTAGTATAGTCTTTGGTTTAAAACCTATTTTTTTGATATGCGAATTGCTACCCCAGCTGTTTTTTGAGGTCCATTAGTGTGGTAAATGGTTCTCTGCCCCCTTACTTACTTTTTTTTTAAAGATTTATTTATTTATTTATTTGACAGAGATAGAGACAGCCAGTGAGAGAGGGAACACAAGCAGGGGGAGTGGGAGAGGAAGAAGCAGGCTCATAGAGGAGGAGCCTGACGTGGGGCTCGAACCCGGAACACCGGGATCACGCCCTGAGCCGAAGGCAGACGCTTTAACCGCTGTGCCACCCAGGCGCCCCTCTGCCCCCTTACTTATAATCTAGAGGTGTCTTCAGGTCTAAAACTAGTCTCCTGTAGACATCATATGGATGGGTCTTGCTTTTTTTTTAGCCAATCTGATACCCTGTGTCTTTTGATTGCAGCATTCAGCCCATTTACATTAAGAGTAACTCAGAAAGATATGAATTTAGTGCCATTGTATTGCCCGTAAATTCTCTGTTCCTGTAGATTGGCTCTGTTTCTTTCTGGTCTGTGTTACTCTTGGGCTCTCTCTTCACTTACCGTATCTCCCTTAATATTTCTTGCAGGGCTGGCTTGGTGGTCACATATCTTTCAGTTTCTGTCTGTCCTAGAAGCTCTTTCTCTCTCCTTCCATTCTGAATGACAGCCTTGCTGGATAATGTATTCTTGGTTGCATATTTTTCTCATTTAGTACCCTGAATATATTATGCCAGCCCTTTCTGGCTTACCAGGTTTCTGTGGATAAGTCTGATATTATTCTGATCCCTTCATATATAGGAACCCTTCTCTCCCTAGCTGCTCTCAGGATAGCTTCTGTGGCTCTAAGATTTGCAAGCTTCACTATTATATATCAGGGTGTTGATCTATTTTATTTTTTATTTTTTATTTTGAGAGGGGTCTTCCCCACCTTTGGACATGGATGCTTGCTTTCTTCCCCAGATTAGGGAAATTCTCAGCCATGATTTGTTTAAATATACCTTCTAGCCTCTCTCTCTCTCCACCCAGCCTGGGATCCTGATAATATAAACATTGGTTTATTTCAAGGCATCATTAAATTCCCAAAGCTTTTCTTCATTGTCTTTCTCTCTTTTCCTCAACTTCCTTCTTTTCCATAAGCCTGTCCTCTAGATCACTTATTCTCTCTTCTGCCTTATTGACCCTAGCTGTTAAGGCATCCAATTTAGACTGCGTCTCATTCATAACATTTTAAAATTTGGTCAGATTAGATCTCATTTCATCCCTTAGAGATTCTGTATTTTCATGTATGCTTTTTTCAAGCCTAGCTATTAACTTTATAATTGCTATCCTGAATTCCATCTCTGACATCTTAACTTATACCCATATTGATTAGCTCTCTGGCAGGGAACATTGCCTCTGGTTCTTTTCTTTGTTGTGGGTTCCTCCTTCCAGTCATTCTGCCCATGGAACGATGGGTAAGTGAATGAACCAAGTCCAAAATATCAACCACCACCCAAGCAAAATGCACCCTAGAAAAAAATCTGTATTGGTTCAGAGCCACTGCATAAAAGCACACAAAGCCAAAATGCAGCAAAACTATATCAAAAAGGGGAGGGGGGCTCTAATCTCACAGGGTGGACAAAGCAGGTTGGTCCACTTGTTCCTGATTGAATTTTGGTCTGTGTGTTAAAAGACACTACATCCCAAAATTGCAAAGAAAGCAACATTTATATTTATATAAAAATAAAATTGAATAGAGAGAAAAAAGGACTAGAATGAAGTATATATCTTTAAAATGTAGATGTGAAAAAAAATGAAAGTTAAAAAGCGACTTAAAAACAGAAGCTGGTAAAATAAGAATCTAGTTGAAATGGGAAAAAGGTAAAGAAAAAAAAAGAAATGGAAAATTTTATACTGAAGGATAAATGAGTGGTGAGGAAACACCTGGAGCTCAATATACTGTTTTCCCCTGGTGCTGGAGTGTTACAGTTTCCTGGGATCCATAAGCTTGTCATTCACCTGTTCTTTCAGTCTGTCTTCTGGGTGTGGGGCCTGCTGTGCTGCTTTTCAGGTATTTTTGCCTGAGCAGAGTTGCCCCACCCCTTGTCAGTTGGATGGGTTTAATGTAAGCTCATCCTCTGTGTGTGTTTTGTTCCCTAGTGGTTTTCAGTGCCTCTTCAAAGGTCAGAGCAAAAATGGCCATGACTGGATCTCTGGCCCAGAGTCACAAGATCACAGTCTCCCCTCTTCAATAAATTCTTCGGGTCAAACTGTCTCTAGTTCTGAGTGCACCAAGCTCCACAGAAACTTATGGGTCTTGTCCACTGCATTCTCCCAGGGATCTGTGAGCATCTCTGCACTTTGAGTCTTTGGGACTGTGAGTTTTTGTAGGCTTACATGTGCACCCTGCTCTGCTGCTCCCAGGTCATGGCTGGATGCCACCCTAATATCCTTTCCAAGGTTGCTGCCACCTGAGAGCTCTTGCCTAGTTGTGGGTTCAGCTGTTTCAACACTCCTAAAGGATGATAACCAGCCCCCCACATTCCAGTCTTTTTCTGGGTGCTCAGGCAAAGACCAGTCTCCCTACATGTCTGGCTTGCAGTTTATGGTGATGAGCTGAGAGTCCTTCCTTGGCTTGCTGACTGTAACTAGTTTCCCCACTCTGCTGCTTGGACATTCTATCAGTGCAGGCACCCCCTTTCTTTCTGTGTCTCCTGGGATCCTGAGACCACAGTGACCCACTGAGAATTCTGCCTTTTCCATCCCCTGAGCCCCTTTGAGAAAGGGATATCTCTCTCTGGAGCAGATTTCTAAGGGTTCTGATTTTGCATTCCAATGTTATATCACTTTTTGGTGGCCAGCTTATGGAGACTCCCTTCCACCTTCATTTATCATCTGATATTTTCCTGCAGATTCGTGACTCTGCACCTCCTACCTTGTAAAAAGCAGTCATTTTTCTGCTTGTAGATTTTCACGTATATTTTCTTAGATCTCATGCTGAATTTGTGGTTGTTCAAAATGGTTTGATAGCTAAATTCTGGGGACCAGATGAAATGAGGTCCCCTACTCTTCTGCCACCTTGTCTTATTTATCTTTTTTTTTTTTTAATTTAAATTTTAGGTAGTTAACACAGAGTGCAATATTGGTTTCTGAAGCAGAATTCAGTGATTCATCATTTGCATACAACACTCAGTGCTCTTCATAACAAGTGCCCTCCTTAATACCCATTACCCACCTAGCCCATCCCCCCTCCCCACCTCCTTCCATCAACCCTCAGTTTGTTCTCTATCAGTAAGAGTCTCTTATGGCTTGTTTCCCTCTCTCCTTTCCCCCCCTTCTTGTACGTTCATCTGTTTTCTTTCTTAAATTCCACATATGAGTGCAATCATATGGTTTTTGTCTTTCTCTGACTGACTTATTTCACTTAGCATAATACATTCTAGTTCCATCCATGTCATAGCAAATGGCAAGATTTCATTCTTTTTGATGGGCATTTGGGCTCTCCCCATAGTTTGACTATTGTTGATAATGCTACTATAAACATCGGGGCGCATGTATCCCTTTGTATCTATTTTTTTAAAAGATTTTATTTATTTGTTTGAAGGAGAGAGAGATAGCCAGCGAGAGAGGGAACACAAGCAGGGGGAGTGGGAGAGAAAGAAGCAGGCTCCCAGTGGAAGAGGGAGCCCGATGAGGGGCTCAATCCCAGGACCCCAGGATCATGCCCTGGGCCAAAGGCAGAAGCTTAACAACTGAGCCACCTAGGTGCCCCTGTATTTGTGTTTTTGTATCCTTTGGATAAATACCTAGTAGTGCGATTGCTGGATCATAAGGTAGTTCTATTTTTAACTTTTTGAGGAAGTTGCATACTGTTCTCCAGAGTGGCTGCACCAGTTTGCATTCCCACCAACAGTGTAAGAGGGTTCCCCTTTCTCCACATCCTTGCCAATACCTGTTGTTTTTTGTGTTGTTAATTTTACCCATCCTGACAGATGTGAGATGGTTTTGACTTGTATTTCCCTGATGATGAGTGATGTTAAGCATCTTTTCATGTGTCTGTTAGCTATCTGGTTGTCTTCTTTGAAAAAGTGTGCATTCGTGTCTTCTGCCCATTTCTTAACTGGATTATTTGTTTTTTGGGTGTTGAGTTAGATAAGTGCTTTGTAGATTTTTGATACTAACCCTTTATTAGATATGTCATTTGCAAATACCTTCTCCCATTCTGTAAGTTCTCTTTTAGTTTTGTCGACTGTTTCCTTTGCTGTTTTAGAAGGCTTTTATCTTGATGAAATCCCAATAGTTCATTTTTTATTTTATTTCCCTTGCCTTTGGAGATGTGTCTAGTAAGAAGTCACTGTGGCCGAGGTCAAAGAGGTTTCTGACTGTGTTCTTCTCCAGGATTTTGATGGTTTCCCGTCTCACATTAAGGTCTTTCATCCATTTTGAATTTATTTTTATGTATGGTTTAAGAAAGTGGTTCAGTTTCATTCTTCTGTATATTGCTGCCCAGTTTTCCCAACACCATTTGTTGAAGAGACTGTCTTTTTTTCCAGTGGATATTCTTTCCTGTTTTGTTGAAGATTAGTTGATCAGATAGTTGTGGGTCCATTTCTGTGTTCTCTATTCTGTTCCATTGATCTATGCATCTGTTTTTGTGCCAGTCCCATACTGTCTTGATGACTGCAGCTTTGTAATATAGCTTGAAATCTGGAATTGTGATGCCTCCAGTTTTGTTTTTCTTTTTCAGAATTGCTTTGGCCATTTGGTTTTTTTGTGTTCCATACAAATTTTAGGTTTGTCCTAGTTCTGTGACAAATGTTGTTAGTATTTTGATGAAGATTACATTAATGTGTAGATTGCTTTGGGTAGTATAGACATTTTAACAATGTTTGTTCTTCCAATCCATGAGCATATCGTAAACATTTTAAAGCTGATTTATGATTTTCCTAATTTTTAATGACTGGTTAATATTCCTCTCAATAGATACACAATGATTCCATTAGTCATTATCCTATTGCTTCATTTTGGTATTATGAATAATCCTTCAATGAACACCTTTATGGTATTTGCTTTATCTTTCATTTGGACTATATCCTTACGTAAAGTCTTACAAGGAAGTAATCGAGTCTGCTTAAACTCTAGGAGCTAATGTAAAATTTCTTGCCTAGTTTTTGAGAGTGGATTTGCATTGATTTTGCTACTCAATTATTTTTTAAATTGAATTTCATTTTTATTCGTAGGAAACATGTCAATTGGATAGAAGCACAATTTTTTTTTAAAAGATTTTATTTATTTATTTGACAGAGATAGAGACAGCCAGCGAGAGAGGGAACACAAGCAGGGGGAGTGGGAGAGGAAGAAGCAGGCTCATAGCAGAAGAGCCTGATGTGGGGCTCGATCCCATAACGCCGGGATCACGCCCTGAGCCGAAGGCAGACGCTTAACCACTGTGCCACCCAGGCGCCCCAGAAGCACGATTTAGAAAAGAAGAAAGCAGATTTTAATTGAGACAGTGATTGATTTTTATAAAGGTAATTTTGAGTAGATGTTCCTTTTCTTATATCCCTGATGAATGTGGATGCCAAAATTCTCAACAAGATCCTAGCTAATAGGATCCAACGGTACATTAAAAGGATTTTCCATCATAACCAGGTGGAATTCATTCCTGGGATGCAAGTGTGGTTCAACATTCACAAACCAATCAGTGTGATAGAACACATTAATAAGAGAAGAAACATCCTCCAAATTGATGCAGAGAAAGCATTTGACAAAATACAGCATCCTTTCCTGATTAACACCCTTCAGAGTGTAGGGATAGAAGGCATATTCCTCAATTTCATAAAAATCATCTATGAGAAGCCCATAGCAAATATTATTCTCAATGGGGAAAAGCTGAGAGCCTTTCCCTTAAGATCAGCAACACAGCAAGGATGCCCACTCTCACCATTATTGTTCAACACAGTACGAGAAGTCCTAGGAACAAAAATCAGACAACAAAAAGAAATAGAAGGTATACAAACTGACAAAGAAGAAGTCAAACTCTCTTCACAGATGATGTGATACTTTATGTGGAAAACCCAAGAGACTCTACCCCCAAATTACTAGAACTCATACAGCAATTCAGTAATGTGGTAGGATACAAAATCAATGCACAGAAATCAGTTGCTTTCTTATACACCAACAATGTAATTGTAGAAAGAGAAATTAGGGAATTGATTCCATTTACAATAGCACCAAAAACCATAAGATACCTTGGAATAAACCTAACCAAAGAGGTAAAGGATTTATACTCTAGAAACTACAGAAAACTTATTAAATAAATTGAAGAAAACACAAAAAGATGGAAAAACATTCCATTCTCATGGATTGGATAAATAAACATTGTTAAAATGTATATACTACTGAGAACAATCTATACTTTCAGTGCCATCCCAATCAAAATATCAATGCCATTTTTCAAAGTGCTGGAACAAACAATCCTAAAATTTGTGTGGAACCAGAGAAGACCCCAAATCGCCAAGAAATGTTGAAAAAAGAAAAACAAAGCTGGGGGCATCACGTTGCCTGATTTCAAGCTATATTACAAAGCTTTGACCACCAAGACAACATGGTACTGGCAGAAAAACAGACACACAGATCAATGGAACAAAATAGAGACTCCAGAAATGGATCCTCAACTCTATGGTCAACTAATCTTTGACAAAGCAGGAAAAAGCATCCAATGGAAAAAAGACAGTCTCTTCAATAAACGGTGCTGGGAAAATTGGACAGCTATATACAAGAGAATGAAACTTGACTATTCTCTAACACCATACACAAAGATAAACTCTAAATGGATAAAATACCTCTATGTAAGACAGGAATCCATCAAAATCATAGAGAAGAACATGGGTAATAACCTCTTCAACATCGGCCACAGCAACTTCTTTCGAGATATGTCTCCAAAGGCAAGGGAAACAAAAGTGAAAATGGACTTTTGGGACTTCATCAAGATAAAATCTTCTGCACAGCAAAGGAAACAGCCAACAAAACAAAGAGGCAACCCATGGAAGAGGAGAAGATATTTGCAAATGACACTACAGATAAGGGGCTGGTATCCATGATCTCTAAAGAACTTCTCAAACTCAACACTCAAAAAACAATCAACTCAAAAAATGGGCAGAAGACATGAACAGACACTTTCCCAATGAAGACATACAAATGGCTAACAGACACATGAAAAATGTTCAAAATCATTAGCCATCAGGGAAATTCAAATCAAAACCACATTGAGATACCACCTTGCACCAGTTAGAATCACAAAATTGACAAGGCAGGAAACAACAAATGTTGGAGAGGATGTGGAGAAAGGGGAACCCTCTTATACTGTTGGTGGGAATGCAAGTTGGTACAGCCACTTTGGAAAACAGTGTGGAGGTCCTTTAAATAGTTAAAAATAGAGCTACCCTATGATCCAGCAATTGCACTACTGGGTATTTACCCCAAAGATACAGATGAAGTGAAAAGAAGGGCCATATGCACCCCAATGTTCAATAGCAGCAATATCCACAATAGCCAAACCGTGGAAGGAGCTGAGATGCCCTTCGACAGATGAACGGATAAAGAAGATGTGGTCCATATCTACAATGGAATATTACTCAGCCATCAGAAAGGATGATTACCCAACATTTGCATCAACATGGATGGAACTGGAGGAGATTATGCTAAGTGAAATAAGTCAAGCAGAGAAAGACAATTATCATACGGTATCACTTATGTGTGGAACATAAGGACTAGCATGGAGGAAACTCTTCAGGAGAAGGAAGGGAAACATGAAGGGGGTAAAATCAGAGGGGGAGAAGAACCATGAAAGGCTATGGACTCTGGGAAACAAACTGAGGGTTCCAGAGGGGAATTGGGTGGGGGGATGGGTTAGCCCAGTGATGGGTATTAAGGAGGGCACATATTGCATGGAGCACTGGGTGTTATAAGCAAATACTGCATCAAAAAACTAATGATGTATATGGTGACTAATATAACATAATAAAAAATTAATTAATTTAAAAAAGCTTAAAATGGGAAAAAAAGAAGTAATAAGCTAGTAATTTGCTCAAATATTACACAGATATGCAAACATTTAAAATCTATTGTGCATAAACACTTTTTAAGTCTCATAACCAAACTAGATCAGTAATGTGCTGAAAATATAAAAGTAAAAAAAAAATTAAATAGCATTAAAAAATCTTGGGAAAAGGAAAAGATATTCCTTTCCTTCCATCTGCAGCCATAGAGACTAGAGAGGGTAAGAAACACTCATAAAAAAATCACTAACAACGTATTCGGCAAAGTTTTTTCACATTAGGTTTTCCTAATATGTAAATTTTTAAAGGCCAAGACCAATTTTATGTGCGTCTTAGATTAAATGTGTATGAAAACAAGGAGATTCAAGTGTAAATGGAAAGTCCATGCAAACTCTTTCTGAGTTTTATATATCTCAACTTGGACTAATTTATATTCAGTACAGTATTTTGTAAATGATGTCTGGTGGCATAGGTCCAAAGACAAAATCCTAACAAAATTTTTCCAGTAAGAATTCACACAAAAATGGAAGGTACGGGCCACAGAATGGATCCAAGAATGCTTTTAGCTCATTGCCATTACTCACATCATCTCTTGTGATAGCAATTTAAGAGAACTCATGGCTAAAACTTATCAAATTAATAAACATAGTTTCTAAAAAATTATAAAGTAAATAAAAGCAAACACCAACAGGTAAAATCTTAACTGACTGAGCCACCCAGGTGCCTGCCAACAGGTAAAATCTTAGTAACCATGGTCACCTTGCTGTGAAAACTGAGAAAAAGTATTCTTTTTTTTTTCCATGGTTTTTTTATTCTTTTTTTTTTTTTGGTATTTATTTTTTATTTTTATTTATTTTTTTATGTAAAGTTCGATGATTCATTAATTGCATATAACACCCAGTGCACCATGTAATACGTGTCCTCCTTACTACCCATCACCAGCCTATCCCATTCCCCCACCACCCCCTCCCCTCTGAAGCCCTCAGTTTGTTTCTCAGAGTCCACAGTCTCTCATGCTTCATTCCCTCTTCTAATTACCCCCCTTTCTTTATCCCTTTCTTCTCCTACCGATCTTCCTAGCTCTTATGTTCTGTAGATGAGAGAAACCATATGAGAAAAAGTATTCTTAACACCACGCCACATAATTATATTTCACTTTTATTAACAGATATTTAGTAAATACTTATTGTATTTATATCCACAATGGGTAAGTGAAAGTCTACATTGTGGATATTTATAAGAAATATGTCCTGAATTGGGGTGACTGAGTGGCTCAGTAGATTAAGCATCTGCCTTAGGTCATGGTCTGGGATCCTGGGATCAAGCTCTGTGTCGGGCTCCCTGCTCAGTGGAAAGTCTGCTTTCCCTCATCCTCTGTTCCTCCCCCACCTCTCCACTTGTGCTCTCTCTCTCTCTCAAATAAATAAATAAAATCTTAAAAAATATATATATATATATATATATATCCTGATAACTGACTTCTCTCTCTCTCATCACTTACCTGCTTTTCACACCTTTCGATATTCAGAGGAGGAAAGCCGGATGTTAAATTTGTCTTCTATTTATATATTTATATTAATTTATCTTATATGTATTCCTTTAATCATTGGTTTCTCATAAATTAAACATATTTTCAAACATTTTAATTCTTTTAGCTATGGTCTTATATCTCTTCTTGAAATAAACATGTTACAACCAAAGTAATACTTTTCTGCCACATACACTGAAACTTCAATATGTGGTTTTCAAAGGTCAAAACATTTCTGTCCTTTTCAGATGTGATCAAAAGTGTGAACGAAACACTTTCTGGCCACTGCCTACCGCATATCCTCTTTCCAAGTACTGCATGCCCCCTCCTGCCCTAGTGTGAAGTCTGTCTCTACTGCCAAGCTGTACCAAGGGAAACCCTACCTGACCAAGGCTGACTGGCCCATACTGGATCAATGATCTATGTGGTGGGCCAATCTGATGGACTCTTGAATTTGAGCACAGAGACCATTGCCCAGCAAATGTTTACTCCACTTCTTTTTCCCCTACACTGTGATGTTGGGCATGGCTATGAGATTTGTTTTGGCAAATGGAATGTTACCAGATGGATTACAGTCATAGGCATTAATTATGTTTGCATGGCTTGACTTGTCTCTTGTGCTCTGGTGGTCTGGAAGGAGACTATGCCCCAGGTCACCACTGTGCTTTCATCTTGACCCCAGAACAAAGTAGGGAGATGCTCCTGGTAGCCAATAGAGCAAGGACTGAGCAGAACTGAAACATCCTCTGGTCTGAAGTCTCGGAGCCTGATGTCTAGTAAAGTCTGGCAGCGTTGCAGCTAAAGTGAGAATGAAAATAAGTTATTTTTATTTTAAGCATCTGTATTTTAATGTGCTTTATTATACATCAGTATTGAGGCAATAACTGACTCATAAAGTAAGAATTATTTGATTGTGCTTCTTGGAGATGGCAGGTCATTCAGGCTGGGCTTGAGATGGCCATTTTGGGGCATGATAAGCTAGTGAACAAGCAGAGGGAATTGCAGCTATCTCGTATTCCTTTCTTCACTGGAGCATGTTCCTTTTTTCTTGGGGACTGATTTTTAAGTGATCTAGAGAGAGGGAACTGGCTCTTAGCCAAACCATGGCATGTCTTCAGATATTATTTTTTGCAGACTGAAAGTTTGCAATACAAAAGACCAGTATCTTGAGTACACTGTGGTAATAAATATAGGGGAGGACTATAAAGTGACAGAATGGAAATGGTACTGGATTTAAACATTCATAGTAAATTCAAATTGGTAGTCTTTCTACGTAGTCACAATGTAAAATGAGAATGAAGTGGAAGCTATTCAACTTGAAGGCTGTTAAGGTTGTTAAGTGTTTAGAGAATATTGTCAAAATGCACTGTCCTGACCGCAGAGGTACAAAAGGACTTTCTGGAAGTTCATGAAAACAGAAGAGTCTACATTGACCAGAGGGCTTGTTGGTTAGTTGAAAGCATAGTCAGTGAGCTAAATGGAATCCCAAAGTCTTCTTGATGTGAGGAAAAGATTTTTTCCATAACTGAGTTTGTATCACTGTACTGATGAACCACTCAGTGTATTTTTACCTTCTATAAAATGTCAGAACATAGCAAAATCCATGTGTTTCTATGTAAGAATTCAGATGTTCTGTGATGTAGTAGGAAGGTCAAGAGAAAAGAGAGCATACGATAGAATTTTAGGAACTGTAGGATCCTTTTAGCTGCAAGTATATGAAGGCCAAATCAGACTTGTTTAAATGATGAAGATAATATATTAACTCATGTAACTGAAAGTGCAGAAAATGTCAGGCTTGAAGAAGGGATGGACCTGGTGGGTCAACATCAATCAGATCCTGGTTTAGTTCCTACTGTTAGTCTCAGTCCTATGGCTGGCTGTCCTTGGGGTGGGAAGTTAGTAGTTAACTACTACTAGGACTATATAGGGCTTTAAATCATACTTTGTAGGGGAGATAGAGTACACTTTTTGTGGTAATAACCACCAATGAAAAATAAAATTCTTATTTCAGAAGTTCCTGAGAAATTTCTGCTTGTTTTCCTGAATTGGGTACCGTCTAACTAATCCTTATGGCTAATGGTTGATCAAGGCCACACTGGATTTACCTGAATGGGAAGAGGAAAGGGAAGTGTCAGGCCATTGCTGATCTCTGGGGCCACTGAGGGGAGTCCTGCAACCCGGAAGTCTACAGTCTGCTGGAGAAGATGTCGGACAGATGATTATAGTACAGGGAGATCAGAAGGGGACAGCCACTCACAGCCAGTGTAGGGATATCCTTCAAAAGATTTCCAGCAGGAAGTACTGGCTTGCATCTAAAAGAATGAATAAGAATTTAGTGGACAGAGGAGAAAGAGAGAAGGAACAAATTTTGGGTAGAGAGAACATGTTATAAAAAAGGAGTTTTGTTGGAAAGCCTGAAGTAACAACCAGTTACTAGAAGAACTTTTTTTTTTTAAAGATTTTATTTATTTATTCGACAGAGATAGAGACAGCCAGCGAGAGAGGGAACACAAGCAGGGGGAGTGGGAGAGGAAGAAGCAGGCTCATAGCAGAAGAGCCTGATGTGGGACTCGATCCCATAATGCCGGGATCACGCCCTGAGCCGAAGGCAGACGCTTAACCGCTGTGCCACCCAGGCGCCCCTAGAAGAACCTTCTTGAATAAAAATTGGCAAGGTAACCACAAGAACAATAGGAAGATTTAAAAACTGACAAAGAGAACTTGCTCCCCAGATATTGTGGCTAACTTCCCAATGCTTATCTGAATGTTGGACTAAGAAATCTCCATGTGCCCCTCCAATGAGCAATACAGTATCCTACAAAAGGAATACATTGAGTGAGTTCATTTGCTTATTAGGATTTTATGCTTCTAGAAGGAAAGGACTTTCTCTATTTAGTTTTTTCTCTAAGATTCTTATCTTTATACTAAGTACAAAAGATGGTTATTCAAACTCTGCTTCTTTCCAGTGTTGGGAACTTGGAGTTGCCAGGTAACCTTTCAATGCATTGTGAAATGGGAATGGTAATAGGACTGAATTCCTATGGCTTCTGTAAAGATTAAGAAGGTAATTCATGTACAGGACTCAAAATAGTATCTGCACATAGGGCTTAGAGATATACACCATACGACCAGCATCAAAGGCAGCCATGCCATGTAGTACAGACAATTATCTTTAAGAGAAATCTCCAGTTTCACCACTTTGTTGGGAACCCAGAATCTTCTGCAGAGCCTTTTCTGATCTGGCATATGAGAAACACATAGACAATGTTTGAATCTTCTTATGTCTTGTCAGTCATTCCCTTTGCATATACAAGTGCTATTCCCAGCATAAGAAATCTCTTCACAATATTCCATCCTGTGGACCTCAAAAAAGCATTAGGACATCAGTGTCACTGGACCACCTAGTTTGTGGCCTTATATACTTACACTTGGAAGGGTTGTCTGACCATGTGTGAAGCCCCTGTCACATCTCTAATAGTAAAGCAGCCCCATGCATTTGTCCCCTGGGCTTGTCCTGGCAAGCATTTGTGCGTCTGTTTCTTGGGCTGTGTAATAAAGGTCCTTTTGGTAGAAGAGGTTAGTGTTTTAGGTAGCAGAGGTCTAGAAAGTATTGCTAAGGATATTTGGCCAGGGGAAAATCTGTTTTCTCCTTTTGCTCTAGTGGCAGACAGTCTTAGGCCTACAAGAGGGTATGTGTTAGGGTCACAGTTGAGTGCTTTCCAGGCTCTGGTTCCCCAGGAACTAGTGACTGACTGTCCTGGATAGAAGGACTTACCAGGGATGGGAGAAGCTGAACTGTCACACTATCTGACAGCATTTTCATCAGTTCATAATAGAAAGAGAAAAGAAGCAATGTCAAGAACAACTGTTGTATGCAACTGTCACCAATGGCCACAGCTGCCAGGATGGGTATGCTGTCTCTAACCACTAGGTGGTAGCTCAGCCCAAGGCTGGGAAGAGAGAAGGCACAGATGGAGGTCCAGAAGGAGTGGTGACAGGGAGGCGGGTCTGCCAGGCTGCATAAAGGCAAGGGAGCTGTGACTGAGGCTTAAGCTGCCTTAGCACTTGGTTCAGAGGATCCCGTCCTAGAGTAATGGCATTTAGCTGGTGGATACCAGGTGCCCTGGCTGAGCCAGCATCCCCTGTGAGGAGCCCACGGGCTGCTGTGCAAGAGAAGAGGCTCAAGGGAGCACAGGTAAATAGCCACCCTTCCTATTAAAATTGCCTTGAAAGGAATGCAAAATCATGCCTCTTACATGTGGAAGACAGCTAATTGGATATTTAAACAGCTTGATATAATGTTTAATATAATACAATTGGTCGATATCTCTGAGATAGAACTAGACATAAATAGCAAGTGATTACAGGTTAATACTTTTTATTGATGATGAGAATGCTGACAGAAATTCTAGCTCTCTCCCCAGATGTGCTCTGAGTTTGGAGGGCAAAGGCATTTTTTTATAAAGATTTTATTTATTTATTTATTTATTTATTTATTTATTTATTTATTTGCCAGAGAGAGACAGCCAGTGAGAGAGGGAACACAAGCAGGGGGAGTGGGAGAGGAAGAAGCAGGCTCCCAGTGGAGGAGCCTGACGCGGGGCTCAATCCCAGGACCCTGGGATCATGCCCTGAGCCAAAGGCAGACGCTTAACGACTGAGCCACCCAGGCACCCCAAGGCAAAGGCATTTTTGAAAAAAATCATGGGAGAGAAATTGAGCAACAAAGGAGTGATGTATCTTGCTCTAGTATTTGGCAAATTTACTTTGTACTGTGCTTCTGTGGAATTTATGAGACTATCTGTCAATCAGACTTTGTGGAATTTCAAATGCAGAAGTCAGGGAAAATATTTATTAAGGGAAAACAGCATCCTGTGAGCTCCAGTTTTAGCACATGTGTGCAACTTAAATTTGTGCATTGAAGACAGTAACTTTTTGCATGTGATTATGCTCAAATTAACAGATAACCATGGCTAGTCTCAGTTACATCTAGGGGGACTGAGCCCTAGTGGATTTTAGAAGTGTGATATGAAAAACCAATGATGTACTATACCTTGGCTAATTGAATTTAAATAATTAAAAAATATATAATACATATAACAAAAGAAGTGTGAGGACAAATGTTGAGAAGGCACCTATCTTTTTCTCTTAAGAGAAAGAAGGCCTGTCAATCCTTCAGAAATCTGTGCTCACTTGAGAAAAATGCAGTGCAGTAGCCTCAGAAATATAAAAATCAGACTGCAAGGGACTTTGTAGGTTGTAAGTTCAGGATACTTTTGAGAGCAAACTTGGGTGCTAGGACAACAAGCATAAAAATTGAAACTGTCCTGGGCACACTGAGATGTATGGTCACTCCAATAATAGGTATGTGAAAGAATGGGAACCCAAAGTAAGGAAGGCAGAGGGGCTGGTGAAAATTCTAAGCCTGTGTGTTGGAGGGACACTGTTCCAGGGATCCAGGCAGACTAGGGCACACCAGCCTCATGCTAATGTGTCGAGTCCATTTAACCTCGTTCTCAGGTTGTGCTTGCTTTTGGCATGCTATTGTACTTCTTTGGTAGACTGTTCTCTCTGAATCATGAATTCAAACCTGTTTTACAGTAAATTTGTTGCCAAGAAGAGGAGCAATGAATTCCTCATTTCACCTGCTCTTCTTGGATCTTAACCTGAATGCCACAGAGGGCAACCTTTCAGGACCAAATATCAAGAACAAGTCTTCACCATGCGAAGAGATGGGCATTGCTGTTGAGGTGTTTCTGACTCTGGGTCTCATCAGCCTGTTGGAGAACATCTTGGTCATAGGTGCCATAGTGAAGAACAAGAACTTGCACTCCCCCATGTATTTCTTCGTGTGCAGTTTAGCAGTAGCTGACATGCTAGTGAGCATGTCTAACACATGGGAGACCATCACCATATACTTAATAAATAATAAGCACCTGGTGATAGCAGATGCCTTTGTGCGTCACATTGACAATGTGTTTGACTCTATGATCTGCATTTCTGTGGTGGCCTCCATGTGCAGTTTGCTGGCCATTGCAGTGGATAGGTATGTCACCATCTTCTATGCTCTGCGCTACCACCACATCATGACAGTGAAGCGTTCCGGGGTGATTATCATGTGTATCTGGACCTTTTGCACAGGCTGTGGCATTGTCTTCATCATTTACTATGAATCCACTTATGTAATCATTTGCCTCATCTCCATGTTCTTCACCATGTTGTTCCTCATGGTGTCGCTGTATATACACATGTTCCTCCTGGCACGGACTCATGTTAAGCAGATAGCAGCTCTGCGTGGATACAGCTCTGTGCGGCAAATGACCAGCATGAAAGGTGCTGTCACCCTGACCATGCTGCTGGGCATTTTCATTGTGTGCTGGGCTCCATTCTTTCTCCATCTCATTTTGATGATTTCTTGCCCCCAGAACATTTACTGTTCTTGCTTTATGTCTTACTTTAATATGTACCTCATACTCATCATGTGTAATTCTGTGATTGATCCTCTAATATATGCTTTCCGCAGCCAGGAGATGAGGAAGTCCTTTAAAGAGATTATTTGGTGCAATGGGTTCAGAATACCCTGTAGGTTCCCTGGCAGGTATTAAACAAAAAGTTCTTCTCTCCGTGGCTCTCTTTTTTCCTTGATTTACCTTATGACAAAATCAGTTGGTACAGCCAAGGAGTAAGCCAGAAAGCTAGAAATCAAAACCATGCATTCTGTTTATCGTTTTTTCTATCTTGAATTTGTACAGCACTTATTTCCCCCTACGGTAGTTGTTGAGTCAGACATGCACATGCTGCTTATCCATTTTGGGAATGGTCTGCGACAATTTCTTACTCTTCTGTTTTTCTCCTACTTTTTCTCCTGCTTCCACCCAGTTCTGGTGGTCCGATCTATCCTCCGTCTATTAAGTGTGTGCTCAGGGATGATAAAACATCCTGGATGCAGGTCTCAGCATGAGGAACAGCTATAACTGAAATTGTAACTATAACTGAAAGAAGAGCTGTGTGATTGCTTTCTTTCCCTAGGAGCGGTTTCATAACTTTGCTTGATGCTCCTGGGAGTCATGCATGCTTTTCAGGGTCAGATTCTTTCCATTTGAATTCTAGTTCATTTGTTACACCTCTCTTTTCCAAAACTTTTTATTTTATGGCTTATGTCCATAATTGTCCAAGGGTGGAATTTCCTTAATTATACTTCTGTCAATCATGTTTTTGTCCTACATAGACATAAACCTTCATGCTACAAACCTTGCCTCGTGTGGTGTAAAAGTCTCTGTGTCTTATTCTGACTCAGTCAACGGTTTCCAAATGAGTGTTTTGGGGTTATGTCAGGGGCTCTAGGTGCCTCCATCCTCCATGTAGCACATGCCCATAGCCAAGTTATCTTTGACCTTTTCAGACAGAATCTGTCTTGGATTCTGAAATCCCCTCACCATATACTTTGCACATTGCAATCTGACTCCAGCAGCTGGAGGTCAGGTGCCTAGCTAACACAGGAAGCCCTGTCTTCTCCAATGTAGAAGGGAGGGAGAAAATTTGAATTCAGGTCTTGACTCTGTCACCAACAGGCAATGTCACCTTAATCATCTCATTTCAGGTTCCGCATCTGTGCTGACCTCACAAGATGGTCATTAGAACTGCATGAAAAAAATGTGACAACACCTTGAAAACTTGTGAAGCACCATAAAGATTTGCTATTTATTTTAAAGAAATGTAGCAGGTGGGAGAAATACTAGGGGAGGATGCAGAGGGCAGTGGTCACTGGTCAGTAGTTGGAGCTGTGGCCCAGAAACTAGGAGGCCTGCTTTGCCACAGAGCAGTTCTGTTACCTTGGGCACATCTCTAACTGCTTGGTCTCAGTGTTCTTATCTGCAGTGAAGAGCTTGGTCCTTACAGCTCTCATATTCTGTTCTATCATTTTTGGTGTTAATATCTTCTTTTTTTGTTTTGGATATTCACGTCTAGACTTTTCCCAATGAAGGAAATAATATAAATAAAGTAAAAATAAAGACCATTAGGGCCACACAATAATGAGCTGTTGAAGTCTACAGGCACAGAGGAACTTCATGGGTATAGTTCACACAAATAACTCATAAACATGATCCCCACCCTTGGCAGCTCAGAGTACAGAAAAGAAAAACAAAAACCAGTGCTGGCACAAGCAGGAAAGCGCATAAAACTTCCAAATCTTTGGAAAATGTCAAATTAGCAGGTTGTTGACAACTGAGGTGTGAAAGGATAGAAAGCTCTTCAAATCATTTTAGCTGAACATTCCTGTGTGTATCCATGCATGTACGTGATCTCCACATAATTATGATGGGAAACTGCAGTCCATGTTTGCATGGGACATCTCAGGAGCCTAGGTTCTGTGAAAGCTGGCCCCTTGGCCCAAATGCTCATCTCTGTGGCCCTGTTATCTTTAGCAGTTTCTAGTACAGGGTAGGCCCTCAGTTGATGTTTGTTATCGGTGCTAAACAAATGTGTATTTTATCTGCTGCCCAATAGCAGATTGCCTGGTAGCATTCACTGAGTGCTGAGGTCACTAGCGCTTCTATCCTTGGGTAAGTTCAAACTTCAGCTCTAGTGGTTTACATTGGCTCCACCTGGGAACCCAGTTCTATTTAGGCTAATTCTCTGCTCTGGGGCTTCACGGTTTCAAACAAGGTCTGACCTTTCTAAAAAAAGTCTTTAAGGAAATGCTCAAATGTCTTAATCTCTATAAATGAGACAGGAAAAAAACAGTGTTCAGACGTGTCTTCAGTTGGAAGGAATACATGTATATAATGACATGGTAAATATCTGTAAATGAGCCAATCGCTGGAATCCCAGCACAAAGTCCCCTCCACATACCTCAATATCATAAAAGCCATCTATGAAGAGCCCACAGCAGATATCATTCTCATTGGGGAAAAGCTGAGAGCTTTCCCCTTAAGTTCAGGAACACAACAAGGATCCCCGCTCTCACGACTGTTGTTCAACATAGTGCTAGAACTCCTAGCCTTAGGAATCACACAACAAAAAGAAATAAAAGCCATTCAAATTAGCAAAGAAGGAGTCATACTCTCTCTTCACAGATGATATGATACTTTATGTCCAAAGCCCAAAAGCCTCCACCTCCAAATTACTAGAACTCATAGAGCAATTCAGCAATGTGGCAGAATACAAAATCAATGCCCAGAAATCAGTTGCATTTCCAATCACTAACAATGTAACTGAAGAAAGAGAAATTAAGGAATTTACAACAGCTCAAAAAAACCATAAGATACCTAGGAATAAACCTACCAAAGAAGTAAAGGATCTATACTCTAGTAATGACAGAATACTTATGAAAGAAATTGAAGAAGACACAAAGAGATGGACAAACATTCCATGCTCATAGATTGGAAGAATAAACATTGTTAAAATATCTATGCTGCCTAGAGCAATCTACACCTTCAATGCCATCCCTATCAAAATACCATTGACATTTTTCACAGAGCTGGAACAAACAATCTTAAAATTTGTATGAAACCAGAAAAGACCCTGAATCACCAGGGGAGAGTTGAAAAAGGAAAACAAAGCTGGAGACATCACAATGCCTAACTTCAAGCTGTATTACAAAGTTGTAGTCATTAAGACAGCATGGTACTGGCACAAAGACAGATACATTGATCAATGGAGCAGAACAGAAAGCCCAGATATGGAACCTCAACTCAATGGTCAACTAATCTTCAACAAAGCAGGAAAGAACATCCAATGGAAAAAAAACAGTCTCTTCATTAAATTGTGCTGGGCAAACTGGACAGCGACATGCAGAAGAATGAAACTAGACCATTCTCTGACACCATACACAAACTCAAAATGGATGAAATACCTCAATGTGAGACAGGAATCCATCCAAATCCTAGAGGAGAAAATAGGCAGTAACCTCTTCAACACTGCCCACAGCAACTTCTTTCAAGATACATCTCCAAAGGCAAGGGAAACAAAAGTGAAAATGAACTTTTGGGACTTCATCAAGATAAAATTTTCTGCACAGCAAAGAAAACAGTCAACAAAACAAAGAGGCAACCCATGGAATGGGAGAAGATATTTGCAAATGACACTACAGATAAAGGGCTGGTATCCATGATCTCTAAAGAACTTCTCACACTCAACACTCAAAAAACAATCAACTCAAAAAATGGGCAAAAGACATTAACAGACACTTCTCCAAAAAGACATACAAATGGCTAACAGACACATGAAAAAATGCTCAACATCACTAGCAGTCGGGGAAATACAAATCAAAACCACAATGAGATACCACCTTACACCAGTTAGAATGGCTAAAATTAACAAGACAGGAAACAACAAATGTTGATGAGGATGTGGAGAAAAGGGAACGCTCTTATGCTATTGGTGGGAATGCAAGCTGGTACAGCTATTCTAGAAAACAGTGTGGAGGTTCCTCAAGAGGTTAAAAATAGAGCTACCCTATGACCCAGCAATTCCAGTACTAGGTATTTACCCCAAAGATACAGATGTGGTGAAAAGAAGGGGCATGTGCACCCCAATGTTTGTAACAGCAATGTCCACAATAGCCAAAATGTGGAAGGATGGATAAAGAAGATGTGGTCCATATATACAATGGAGTATTACTCAGCCATCAGAAAGGATGAATAACTACCATTTGCATCGATAAGGATGGAACCAGAGGGGATTGTGCTAAGTGAAATAAGTCAAGCAGAGAATGACAATTATCATATGGCTTCACTCATATGTGGAACATAAAGAGTAGCTCCTTAGTCTGTTTATCTGTCAGTATGACCCATCCACCTTCCAGCTCCCTGAATTCATCACAAGTTTTAATCCTCTGACATCTATCCTGTTCTCAGTGCTTTTATGAATTCATTTCTTTTTGTACTTTTTTACTGGCATTTCTGTGGATTTTTGGAAAGAAGTGGAGATAGGTAATTGAATGAGAAATCTATTTGAGCTACATTTCAGGTCCTGCAGATCCATCTTCTGTGCAAAGCAGAAGAACAGGAGGTTGCCCAGAATCCAGTGCCTGGTTCCAACTGTGGTTCTTAACAAGCACGTGGCCACACCCAGGACAAGAGACTTTGCAACATTAAGGAGGCACAGGAAGCCTACCTCACTGGGCACCTTGATCATGTTCTATTGTCTTTCTTCTTACCTTGACTCTTAACTAGAGAGTGCAAAGAATTGGTCAAAGACCATAACCCAGGTCAGAGGAGATGGGCAGAGTCCCTGAGGTGTCCATTCATCTATTCAGCATTTGGTGGCCTTTCAAAGTTAATGGTCAAAATTTTGAACATTATCTCACATTTATGTCCTATCATCCATCTAACCCTCTGACCAACTAAAGTGACTAGAAGAGAATTTTCCCAAAACCTCATTGCTTAAAAACTAATAAAAAAATATTTTGAATGCAAACTGCAATGTTCTATGTATTTTGAAAGGATTATTTCATGTAATCCTTCAATCACCATAAAAATAATTAAATTTACTGAAGCTCAGAGAGATTAAGTAAGTTGTCTAAAGTTGTGCACTTAATATGTAGTTATCTCTCAATTCAGACTCAGGGGCTTCAAAAATTGCTGCATTTCTTTGTTGTTGTAAATCCTGGGATGTCTTTGCTTGCTTTGATTTCCTGCTGCATTTCACATGGGCCCAGTATGGCTCCATGTTCCTTCATGGGACTCTGCATTCCTGCACCATGCCATCCCCTGTGTTCGGGAGGTAAGGTGGGAAGGGGATGGGAGGTAGTGGGTAGCTGAAGTTCTGTATAAGAGTGACTGGTGAACACAGGTGCTAGAAGTAGCTGTAAAATTCTGGTCTGCACCCATGGCTCTCCAGAAGCTGATATTATGGATTTAGGCAGCTCAGAGTTTTGCATCCAAAAGGGGCACCTTATGGCTAACTGTTGGATATTGCTATGTTATATGATGCAGCCTGGAAGTAGCAGCATCTCATCAGAGGGTCAGGTGGGAGAGTGGCACTGGGCTTACTCCAAACCCTTCTTCTGGGAGTGCAGGAACACAGACTCCTTGCCCCTACCTGCTCAGATATGAATGTTAGGAAGAAGTCCCCACATTGAACCCCTGGGGCCATTCCATCCCCCATCATATCAGGGGTGGCTGCTGGAGGCACTGGTGGCTTAAGAGGAACACTTCCTTTAAGACTTCCTATATGGGCCTGAATGAAGCATTCTTACAGACTGCTAGCACCTCATCCAAATATTTTCCCAGTGTTTTCTGGAGTGCCTGGAGTTTCTGCATTAATGTCATTTCTTTTGGGTAAGTCATTGTTTTCTAAGGCTCCATATTCATTCATTCATTTATGCACAAAGCAATTATTGAGAGCCCAACATTAGGAACATAATAGTGAATATGAGGTAGTTCTTTCGCTAAAGGGTCTCATGGTCCATTGAGTGTGTGTGACTCTAGCAGGAAATGGAATTGGGATTGTGAAAATCAAAGGGAAAGGGCCGGCATGCAGGATACACCTGTCATGGACTGAGCTTCCACCAGCCTGCATGGGGTACTGGCTGGTCGAAACTGGGGAGGCTTGGTAACTGGGACACCAGGACAAAAGGGGGATGAAAGAGTTTACAGTTCTGCTGAATATTTTATTCTTGTTCATAGGCATTTTTGTCACTCTTTTATTCTCCTCCCTGTCAAAATTCAAGGCTGAGAAGGGGTGTGTGTGTGGTCATCAATCACCAGGGGTAATGCTGTCATGGTTTCCTCCAGAGGTACTTGGCTGGATGGTGCTTTGGGAAATTCACAACTGCTCTCCAACTCTGTCCTTTCTTCTCAGACTGTGGTGTGCTGCACTGAGGTCCCAGAACCACTGAGGAGCAGGAGGGGAAATTTGAGACATTGTGGGATTAGATCCAGCAGACAGAGCATCTAATGTCTAAAGAGAACTATGATTTTTCAGATGATATCCATCTGCTGCTGCCTCTTCCACTAGTACTGGAAGCCAACTTCATCTGCAGTGATTTTTGCCCTCACACCTACAAACCACTCACTCCTGTGGTCACACACCAGCCAATTCCAGAACTTTGTAAAGTCTGTCCAAACCTCAGAATTCTATAAATGACTGACAATGTTCTTCACAATTTGTCTTTTGCTTACCTCTTCACGCTCATGTTTTGCTACTCATCCCTGTATTTTGTGTTCTTGTCACTTGGCACCACTCTTTTTTGCCTCAGTTGGAACCACGTTCTTCGTTTCTCTCCTCCAGGCCTTTTCTTGTCTACAACATCTTGTGTTCCCTTTCCCTCCTCCCCTTGACCGATTCCTGCACCTCCTCAACACTGCCTCAGGAAGCAGTGTCTGTCCCTCAAGTCTCCTTCTCTCCTCTGGGCTCCTTTATCCAGGCACTTCCCTCTCAGCATTGGTACTGCTTGTTTAATTGTCTTTATTGAGCACTAGATTCTAAGCTACCTGAAGGGGAGGAGAAGTGTCTTCATTTAGTTTTTTATTCAACAAATCTTTATTTGTTTGGCTACCAAGTGCCAGATTTGGGGTACAGTCATAAATATACCTGTGATTTTCAAAACTGTGCCTTCACTTTGTGGCTCTGGCTTGGAACAGTATGCACATAATGGATATTTGTGTTTTGAATGAATAGATTTTCCTAAACTGATTTAGACCTACTTCTGATGCTTTAATGAAAACGACATTTTTATATTTATCATTTATGAATTGTAACAAAAGCCAGGACTTGCAGATCTTTTTCCAAGTAACAGAATCTAGCACACCCCTCAGCAAATGAATCTCACAGGTTGCAGGTATGATGAGTCCTGTGGAATATATTTTAACCAATAAGCTGATTGCAGTTATCAATCATGGTGTAATCTCCTAAGAATTAAGGTGAATATGTAAAAAATCACAAGCTTTCTCTCTAGTAACTGTCCCACCTTGGGTTCTAGGGCTGCCTCATGTGCATGCACACACCCCCCACTTTATAAATTCAGTGGAATTTATAAACGGATAGGAGGCTGAGATGTCATATGAAGACCTCAGAAGTGTGGATGGGCATGAAGAGCAGAAGGGGCCCAGATTCTGGTCAGTGCTGCTTGTGTGTGTGAGTGCATCTCTGTGTTATCAATACGTGTAGCACTTTGGTCCCCATAGTGACTAGAACCTTTGTTCCTCTTTCTGGACTATTCACTCTAATCACAGAGTTTCAAGTTTTAATTCAACTCAATTCAACTCATTTGTAGTTATTAATACCCATATGATGGTCTCTTTCTAATTTCAACACTAATTTAAACTATTTTTCCCCTTTTTAAAAAAATTGAAGGCACAGGTTAGCACAGTACTAAGTCCATATCCCAGTGGACAACAAACAGTCAAGAAGCAAATCTCTATGTGGTAGAAACAGGTAACATTTAACACAAGTAGTAGCACCTAAAAGAAATCCATGTGGGGTCATGGAGAAGGAAGTATGCAAGATGTTTGGTAGTGGGTGATTTAAAACAACCTCTGAAGGAATTTTCTCCACTTTCATCTGCTTCTCTTTCCATTAAAACTAAAGAGTTCTATCAAATCCAGTTGCCATAGCTGTGAAGGATATTTTACAGGCAGTAGACAGCAAAGTGTGTTCATATTCTAAAACACTGATAGGAAGTCACGATGAAAAGAAGCAGTCACCAGTGTTCAGCCTTGTGCACTAGCTTTTGAGAATAAAAACAGCCAGAGTGCCTGGGAGGCTTGGTTGGTTAAGTATCTGCCTTCTGCTCAAGTCATGATCCCAGGGTCCTGAGATGGAGCACTGTATTGAGCTCCCTGCTCAGTGGGGGAGTCTGCTTCTCCCTCTCCCTCTACCCCCCACCCTCGTGCTTTCTCTCAAATAAATAAAATCTATTAAAAAAAGAAAACACAAGGCAGGGGGGAAATGGCAGAGAGGTAGGGGACCGTATTTCAAACAGTCATCTGAATTGAGCTGGTTATTTACCAGACTATTCTGAACACCCACAAATTCAGCCTGAGAGGTAAGAAGATATATCTGGATCTCTACAAACAGAATATCTCCAGTGGTTGGTCTCAAGGTATAAAGCAGGGAGCTGAGATTCTGTGGGTAGATATCAGAAGATAAATAGAAGGGGGAGGGAGCCTCCATGAACTTGCACCAGGAAGGCAAAAGCCTCCCACGCTGGGGACAGGGCACAGACTCGCAGACCAGCAGCAGGAGGGAAAGGACTTTAGGGCAGCCCCCCAGACAGAAAACAGGACCTACAGGGACACACATGCAAACCAGGGGCAGCTGGCAGTTTTAGAAGCACAGAGGGTAGAGACATGGCCAGCCCTGGGAGTGAAGGCTGGGAGTGTTACTGTGGGGCACACACCCAGGATGCTGCGGTTCAAAGGAAACAATCTTGAAAGTGGCAAGGGGGAAGAGATTTCTTACATACAGAGGAAGGAACATCAGAATAATGTTAGACCTGTCCACAGAGACCTGGCAAGCCAGATAGGGCTAGCAAGACATATTGGGGTACTAAATGAGAAGAACATGCAGCCAAGGATACTGCATCCAGCAAGGCTGTCATTCAGACTAGATGGAGAGAAAAGGAGCTTCCAAGACAGGCAGAAATGGAAAGAGTATGTGACCACCAAGCTGGCACTGCAAGAAATATTAAGGGGCATTCTATAAAAAGAGAAAGACCCCAAGAATGATATAGAACAGCATTTACAGAGACAGCTATAGAAACAAGGACTTCACAGGCAACATAATGGCAATAAAATCATATCTTTCAACAATAACTCTCAACGTGAATGGCCTAAATGCTCCCATGAAATGGCACAAGGTTGCAGATTGACCCATCCATATACTGTCTACAAGAGACTTATTTTGAACCTAAAGTTGCATACAGACAGGAAATGAAGGGATGGAGAACCATTTTACATGACAACAGACTCCAAAAGAAAGCTGGGGTAGCAATTCTCATATCAGACAAATTAAATTTTAAGATAAAGACTGTAGTAAGAGATACAGAAGGACACTATATCATTCTTAAAGGGTCTATCCAACAAGAGGATCTAACGATTATAAATATCTATGCCCCCCAAACAGGGGAGCAGCCAACTACATAAGCCAACTGTTAACCAAAATAAAGAGACATACAGATAATAATACCTTAATAGTAGGGGACCTCAACACTCCACTCTCAGCAATAGATCATCTAAGCAGAAAATCAGCAAAGAAACAAAAGCTTTGAACACACTGGACCAGATGGACCTTGTAGATATACACAGAACATTCCACTTGAAAACAATAGAATACTCATTCTTCTAAAGTGCACATGGAACTTTCTCCAGAATAGACCATATACTGGGTCACAAATCAGGTTTCAACCGATACCAAAAGACTGAGATTATTCCCTGCATATTGTTAGATCACAATCCTTTAAAACTGGAAATCAATCACAAGAAAAAATTTGGAAGAAATTCAAACACCTGGAACCTAAAGACCATGTGCTTAAGACTGTTTGGGTAAACCAGGAAATTAAAGAAGTCAAACTATTTATGGAAACCAATGAGAATGAATACACATTGGTCCAAAACCTATGGATACTGCAAAGGCAGTCTTAAGGGTGAAATACATAGCCATCCAAGCCTCACTCAAAGGAATAGAAAAATCTAGAATACACACTCTATATTTACAACTTAAACAATTGGAGAAGGAACAACAAAGGAGTCCTAAGCCACACACGAGAAGAGAAGTAATTAAGATTAGAGCAGAGATCATGGAGGACCTGGGTGTCTCAGTCATTAAGCATCTGCTTTTGGCTCAGGTCATGATCTCGGTGTTCTGGGATCGAGCGCTACATCAGGCTCCCTGCTCAGCGGGAAGCCTGCTTCTCCCTCTCCCACTCCCCCTGCTTGTGTTCCCTCTCTTGCTGCCTCTCTCTCTGTCAAATAAATAAATAAATAAAATCTTTAAAAAAAAGATCAGAGCAGAGATCAATAAATTAGAAAACAGAAATACAGTGGAGCAGATCAACAAAACTGGAAGCTGGTTCTTTGAAAGAATTAAGATCAATAAACTACTGGCCAGACTTATCCAAAAGAAAAGAGAAAGGACCCAAATTAATAAAATTATGAATGAAAGGGGAGAGATCACGACTAACACCAAGGAAATAGAAATAATTATTAGAAATTATTATCAACAACTATATGCCAATAATTAAGCAACCTGGAAGAAATGGATGCCTTCCTGGAAACCTATGAATGAGCAAGACTGAAACAGGAAAAAACTGGCAATCTGAACAGAACAATAACCAGTAATGAGATTGAAGCAGGGATCAAGCACCTCCCCCCAAAAAAACAAGAGTTCAAGGCCTAATGGATTCCCTGGGGAATTCTACTGAACATTCAATGAAGAAATAAGACCTATTCTCCTGAAGCTGTTTCAAAAAAATAGAAAGAGAAGGAAAACTTCCAAACTCATTCTTTTGCTTGATCCCAAAACCAAGCAAAAACCCCATCAAAAAGGAGAATTACAGACCAATATCCCTGATGAATATGAATGCCAAAATTCTCAACAAGATCCTAGCTAATAGGATCCAACAGTACATTAAAAGGATTATCCATCATGAATGGGTGGCATTCATTGCAAGGGTGGTTCAACATTTGCAAATCAATCAGTGTGATAGAACACATTCATATGAGAAAAGACAAGAATCACACGGTCCTCTCGATTGATGCAGAAAAAGCATTTGACAAAATACAGCATCCTTTCCTAATTAAAACCCTTTAGAGTGTTGGCATGGAGGATACATTCCTCAATCTCATAAAAACCATCTATGAAAAGCCCACAGTGAATATCATTCTCAATGGGGAAAAGCTGAGAGCCTTTCTCCTAAGATCAGGAACACGACAAGGATGCCCACTATCACCATTATTGTTCAACATGGTACTAGAATTCCTAACAACAAAAATGAAACAACAAAAAGAAATAAAAGGCATTCAAATTGGCAAAGAAGAAATCAAACTCTCTCTTCACAGATGACATGATACTTTATGTGGAAAACCCAAAAGACTCCACCCCCAAGTTACTAGAACTCACAGCAATTCAGTAATGTGGCAGGGTACAAATTCAATGCACAGAAATCAGTTGCTTTCCTACATATTAACAATGTAACTGTAGAAAGAGAAATTAGGGAATTGATTCCATTTACAATAACACCAAACACCGTAAGATACCTTGGAATAACCCTAACCAATAAGTAAAGGATCTATACTCTAGAAACTACAGAACACTTACAAAAGAAATTGAAGAAGACACAAAAAGATGGAAAGCATTCCATGCTCATGGATTGGAAGAAAAACATTGTTAAAATGTCTATGCTGCCCAGAGCAATCTATACTTTCAATGCCATCCCGATCAAAATACCAACGCCCTTTTTCAAAGAGCTAGAATAAACAATCCTAAAATTCGTGTGGATCCAAAGAAGACCCCAAATCGCCAAGGAAATGTTGAAAAAAGAAAAACAAAGCTGGGGGCATCACATTGCCTGATTTCAGGCTGTATTACAAAGCTGTGATCACCAAGACAGCATGGTACTGGCACAAAAACAGACACATAGACCAATGGAACAGAATAGAGAACCCAGAAATGGACCCTCAACTTTATGGTCAACTAATCTTTGACAAAGCAAGAAAAAACATCCAAAGGAAAAAAGACAGTCTCTTCAATAACTGGTGTTGGGAAAACTGGACAGCTACATACAGAAGAATGAAACTTGACCATTCTCTCACACTGTACACAAAGATAAACTCTAAATGGATGAAAGACCTTGATATGAGACAGGAATCCATCAAAATCATAGAGGAGAACATAGGCAGTAACCTCTTTGACATCAGCCAAAGCAACTTCTTTCATGACACGTCTCCAAAGGCAAGGGAAACTAAAGCATAAATGAACTATTGGGACTTCATCAAGGTAAAAAGCTTCTGCACAGCAAAGGAAACAGTCAACAAAACAAAGAGGCAACCCATGGAATGGGAGAAGATATTTGCAAATGACACTATAGATAAAGGGCTAGTATCCAAGATCTATAAAGAACTTCTCAAACTCAACACCCAAAAAAGAGTCAAGTCAAATAATGGGCAGAAGATATAAACAGACATTTTTGCAATGAAGACATACAAATGACTAATAGACACATGAAAAAATGTTCAACATCATTAGCCCTCAGGGAAATTCAAATCAAAGCCACATTGAGATACCACCTTACACCAGGTAGAATGGCAAAAATTGACAAGGCAAGAAACAACAAACGTTGGAAAGGATGTGCAGAAAGGGGAATCCTCTTGCACTGCTGGTGGGAATGCATGTTAGTACAGCCACTTTGGAAAACGGTGGAGAGTTTCCTCAAGAAGTCAAAAATAATGCTACCCTATGATCCAGCAATTTCTCTACTGGGTATTTACCCCAATGATACAGATGTAGTGAAAAGAAGAGGCCCATGCACCCCAATGTTCATAGCAGCAATGTCTGCAATAGTCAAACTGTGGAAGGAGCCAAGATGCCCTTCAACAGAAGAATGGATAAAGAAGATGTGGTCCATGTATACAATGGAATATTACTCAGCCATCAGAAAGGATGATTACCCAACATTTGCACCAACATGGATGGAACTGGAGGAGATTATGCTAAGTGAAATAAGTCAAGCAGAAAAAAGCAATTATCATATGGTTTCACTTATTTGTGGAACATAAGGAACAGCAGGGAGGACTTTAGGAGAGGGAACGGAAAAAAGAAGAGGGGGAAAACAGAGGCGGAGATGAACCATGAGAGATATGTACTCTGGGAAACAAACTGAGGGTTTTGGAGGGGAGGGTGGGGGGGAGGGGCTAGCCTGATGATGGGTATTAAGGAGGGCACAAATTGCATGGAGCCCTGGGTGTTATGCACAAACAATGAATCATGGAACACTACATCAAAAAGTAATGGAAGTACTGTATGGTGACTAACATAACATAATAATAAAAATAAAAGAATAAAAACAGCCAATGCTTGTATATTGTGCATTTGTTGTATAAAAGTTCTGCACTTCAAATATAAAACTCTCCTTATAAAGAGGCTAAGAAATCCAAGGCTTGCTATAAGAGTGACCAGAATGAGGTAGGAAACATTACAGACTGACATGAATTATTCATAAAGATCACGAGATTTATGATTATCTATGATTATTCATAGATTAGAAGATATCACAGAATAAGTGTAATTGAAGAGTAGGAACCCAGGCACCATCCAGAGACTTTGTACATCCCAGGCACTCCTGGTAAAGGACATGAAACCTAGGAAGGAGGATTGGGTGGTTAATACCAGGCTTAAACAATACTTATAGCTACACATTATTTCTAAGTTATGTGCATGCAAATATTTATTATACATTTATAGATACTCCTGCCTTCAGCCATCTTCCCTAAAGGAAGACTTAATAAGACTCTTACCATGTTTCAGGTGCTATTTTAAGTCCCTGTCAGGTAGAAACCTCATAATCATTGTAAAAACCCTAGGAGGCAGGTACCACCACTGTCTCTATCATAGGGGTGAGAATATGGAGGCAGAGAGAAGTAAAGTAATTTGTCTGACTCACTTACCTGCCAAGTGGAAGATGTGGGATTTGTACCTCAGCAATCTAACTACAGAGTCTATGTTCTTAATTACTATGTATATGCATTGCCTCTGTGTGTCAAAGTATTAATGGGCTCTGTAGAGTCCATTGCATTTTGTACGATTATTTTCTTTTAACCTAATCTTCTTGTTAACTTCATAAAATTCTGTGTCAGGTGTCTGTCACTTAGGCAGTCCTCTCACCTCTCATTTCCTTGTGGGTGTTCATGCCCCAGGGCAAGGAGGCAGAAAGAAAAGAGCAAACTAAACCCAAGAGTTCCTTCCTCCGGGGTACACCGGGCATCCACAGGGCTGGGTTGGTGATGCTTGCAGAGAGAAACTGTGGGGCTGGAGGTGGTGTTACCTCCTGATTTTAGTCTCACAGAGCAGGTGACTGCAGCGGCAGACATCACTGGTGTGTAGACATCATGGACCCAGCAGCAGAACTCCCAGGGGCAGGGCCTAGAGCTGAGGAGCCTGAGGCAGCGGGCAGTTTGGGCAAATATCAATGCCCAGACCAATATTGCAGGACTGGGGGCTCCAGCAAGCCCTGCTGCCTCCCAGAGTGGCAGCTGGATGTAAGGAGGCTAGTGTTCCCACCAGACCTGGTGAGAGCCAGAGAAGTACTATTTTTTTTATGGTGATTTAAAAACCTCTGGATTGACTTAATTTATTTTTTAAATTTTTTTATTTCAATCAATTAATTAGAATATAGTGTATCATTAGATTCAGAGGTAGAGTTCAGTGCTTCATCAGTTGCATATAACACCTAGTGATCATTACATCACATGCCCTCATTAATGCCCATCACCCAATTACCTCATCTCCCTACAGCCCTTCCATCCAGCAACCATCAGTTTGTTTCCTATAGTTAAGAGTTTCTCATAGTTTGTCTCCCTCTCTGATTTTGTCTTATTTTTCCCTCCCTTCCCCTATGTTCTCTATTTGCTTCTTAAATTCCACATATGAGTGAAAATATATGATAATTGTCTTTCTCTGATTGACTTATTTCGCTTAGCATTATCTCCTCCAGTCCTGTCCATGTTGCAGCAAATGCTGAGAAATCATTCCTTTTGATGGCTGAGTAATATTCCATTGTATATATGGACCACATCTTCTTAATCCAGTCATCTGTTGAAGGGCATCTCAGCTCCATCCACAATTTAGCTATTGTGGACAATCCTGCTATGAAAATTGGGGTGCATATGGACCTTCTCTTCAGTACGTCTGTATCTTTGGGGTAAGTACCCAGTAGTGCAATTGCTGGATCATAGAGTAGATCAATTTTTAACATTTTAAGGGACCTCCACACTGTTTTCCAAAGTGACTGTACCAACTTGCATTCCCACCAACAGTGTAAGAGGGATCCCCTTTCTCCACATCCTCTCCAACATTTGTTGTTTCCTGCCTTGTCGATTTTTGCCATTCTAACTGGCGTAAGGTGGTATCTCAATGTGGTTTTGATTTGAATTTCCCTGATGGCTAATGATTTTGAACATTTATTCACGTGTCTCTTAGCCATTTGTATATCTTCATTGGAAAAGTGTCTGTTCATATCTTCTGCCCATTTTTTCATTTGTTTTTGTTCCTTGTGTATTGAGTTTGAGAAGTTCTTTGTAGATCTTGAATACTAGTCTTTTATCTGTAGGGTCGTTTGCAAATATCTTCTCCCATTCCAAGGGCTGCCTCTTAGTTTTTTGGGACTTGATGAAGTCCCACAAGTTCATTTTTTCTTTTGTTTCTCTTGCCTTTGGAGATGTGACATGAAAAAAGTTGCTGTGGCTGATGTCAAAGAGGTTACTGCCTATGTTCTCCTCTAGGATTTTGATGGATTCCTGTCTCACATCGAGGTCTTTCATCCATTTGGAGTTTATCTTTGTATATGGTGAGAGAGAGTGGTCAAGTTTCATTCTTTTGCATGTAGCTGTCCAATTTTCCCAGCACCATTTATTGAAGAGACTGTCTTTTTTCCATTGGATGTTTTTCCCTGCTTTGTCAAAGATTAGTTGCCCAAAGAGCCGAGGGTCCATTTCTGGGTTCTCTATTGTGTTCCATTGGTCTATGTGTCTGTTTTTGTGCCAGTACCATGCTGTCTTTGTGATCACAGCTTTGGAGTACAGCTTGAAATCCGGCAGTGTGATACCCTCAGCTTTCTTTTGCCTTTTCAACAATTCCTTGGTGATGTAGGGCCTTTTCTGGTTCCACACAAATTTAAGGGCTGTTTGTTCCAGTTCTTTGAAAAATGTCATTGGTATTTTGATTGGGATGGCATTGAAAGTGTAGATAGTTCTGGGTAGCATAGACATTTTCACTATGTTTATTCTTCCAATCCATGAGCATGGAATATTTTTCCATCTTTTTATGTCTTTTCTTCAATGTCTTTCAAGAGTGATTTATAGTTTCTAGAATACAGATCCTTTACGTCTCTGGTTAAGTTAATTCTGAGATAACGTATGATTTTTGGTGCTATTGTAAATGGAATGGATTCCCTAATTTCTCTTTCTTCAGTCTCATTATTCATGTATAGAAATGCAACTGATTTCTGAGCATTGATTTTGTATCCCACCACATTACTGAGTTGCTCTATAACTTCTAGTAGTTTGGGGGTGGAGTCTTGGGTTTTCCATATAGAGTATCATGTCATCTGCGAAGAGAGAAAGTTTGACTTCTTCTTTGCCAATTTGGATACCTTTTATCCCTTTTTGTTGTCTGATTGCTGTTGCAAGGACTTCTAGTACTATGTTGAATAATAATGGTGAGAGTGGGCATCCTTGTCGTATTCCTGATCTTAAGGGAAAGGCTTTCAGTTTTTCCCCATTGAGAATGATATTTGCTGTAGGCTTTTCATAGATGGTTTTTATGAAATTGAGGAATGTACCTTCTATCCCTACACTCTGAAGGCTTTTAATCAGGAAAGGATGAGTATTTTGTCAGATGCTTTTTCTTCATCAATTGAAAGGATCATACGGTTCTTGACTCTTTTCTTGTTGATATGATCAATCACAGTGATCGATTTGCAAATGTTGAACCACGCTTGCATCCCAGGGATGAATCCCACTTGGTCATGATGGATAATCCTTTTAATGTACTGTTAGATCCTATTAGCTAGGATCTTGTTGAAAATTTTGGCATCCATATTCATCAGGGATATCAGTCTGTAATTCTCCTTTTTGATGGGGTCTTTGCCTGGTTTGGGGATCAAGGTAATACTAGCCTCATAGAATGAGTTTGGTAGTTTTCCTTCTGTTTCTATTTTTTGAAACAGCCTCAGGAGAATAGGTATTATTTCTTCTTTGAATGTTTGGTAGAATTCCCCGGGGAATCCAGCAGGCCCTGGAGTCTTGTTTTTTGGGGAGGTTTTTGATCACTCCTTCAATCTCTTCATAATTAATTGGTCTGTTTAAATAATCAATTTCTTCCTGTTTCAGTCTTGGTAGTTTATAGGTTTCCAGGAAGGCATCCATTTCTTCCAGGTTGTTTAATTTATTGGCGTAAAGCTGTTGATAAAAGTTTCTAATGATCCTTCCTATTTCATTGGTGTTGGTTGTGACCTCTCCCCTTTCATTCATAATTTTATTAATTTGGGTCCTTTCTCTATTCTTTTGAATAAGTCTTGCCAGTGGCTTATCGATCTTATTTATTCTTTCAAAGAACAAGCTTCTAGTTCTGTTGATCTGCTCTACTGTGCTCCTGGTTTCTAATTCATTGATCTCTGCTCTAATCTTGATTGACTGCTTTCTCATGCGTGGGTTAGGCCTGTTCTTTTGTTCCTGTTCCAGCTTCTTGAGGTGAGAATATAAAAAGTGCATTTTAGATTTTTCTATTCTTTTGAGTGAGGCTTGGTTGGCTATGTATTTTCCCCTTAGGACTGCCTTTGCATTGTCCCATAGGTTTTGGACCATTGTGTTTTCATTCTCGTTGGTCTCCATAAATTGTTTAAATTGATTTTTGATTTCCTGGTTTATCCAATCATTCTTGAGCAGGATGGTTCTTAGTTTCCAAGTGTTTGAGTTTCTTTCAAATTTTTCCTTGTGATTGAGTTCCAATTTCAAAGCACGGTGCTCTGAGAATATGCAGGGAATAATTTCAGTCTTTTGTTATCAGTTGAGACCTGTTTTGTGACCCAGTAAATGGTCTATTCTGGAGAACATTCCATGGGCATTTGAAAAGAATGAGTATTCTGTTGTTCTGGGGTGTGGTGTTCTATATATATCTATGAAGTCCATCTTGTCTAGTATGTCATTCAAAGCTCTTGTTTCTTTGTTGATTTTCTGCTTAGGTGATCTATTACTGATAGTGGAGTGTTGACGTCCCCTACTATTAACGTATTTTTATCTATATGTCTCTTTATTCTGGTTAAGAGTTAGCTGGTGTATCTTGCTGCTCCTCTGTTGGGGGTGTAGATATTTATAATTGTCATATCCACTTGTTGGATACATCCTTTAAGAATAATATAGTGTCCTTCTCGGGGCACCTGGGTGGCACAGCGGTTAAGCATCTGCCTTCAGCTCAGGGCGTGATCCTGGCATTATGGGATCGAGCCCCACATCAGGCTCCTCCGCTATGAGCCTGCTTCTTCCTCTCCCACTCCCCCTGCTTGTGTTACCTCTCTCACTGGCTCTCTCTATCCTGTCGAATAAATAAATAAAATCTTTAAAAAAAAAAAGAATAATATAGTGTCCTTCTGTATCTCTAACTACAGTCTTTAGTTTAAAATCCAATCTGTCTGATCAGAGAATTGCTACCCTAGCTTTCTGTTGAGGTCCATTGGCATGAGAAATGGTTTTCCATCCCTTCACTTTCAGTCTGGATGTATCTTTAGGTTCAAGATGAGTCTCTTGTAGACAGCAAATGGATGGGTCATGTCTTTTTATCCAATCTGCAACCTTGTGGCATTTTATGGGAGCATTTGGGCCATTCGCATTGGGAGTGATTATTGAGGGATAGGATTTTAATGATGTCATGTTGCCTGTAAAGTCTTTGTTTCTATAGATTGTAACTTTCTGTTCTGTATCATTCTTGGGGCCTTTTTACTTTTATAGAACCCCCCTTAATATCTCCTGTAGGGCTGGTTTCGTGGTTACAAAATTGGTCAGTGTCTGGCGATTCTGGAAGGTCCTTATCTCTCCATCAATTCTGAATGATAGCCTTGCTGGATAAAGGATCCTTGGCTGCATGTTTTTCTCTGAAAGAACTTTAAAAATGCCCTCCCAACCCTTTCTCTCATTCCAGGTCTGTGTAGACAGGTCTGACGTAATTCTGATATTTTTGCCTTTGTACGTGAGAAATTTTTTTGCCCTGGCCACTTCCAATACTGTATCCTTGGATCTAATATTTGCGAATTGCACTATGATGTGACGTGTCAGTAGGTTTGTTTTGGTTGAATTTGGGAGGGGTCCTCTCTGCCTCTTGGACATGAATGCTTGTTTCCTTTGCCAGATTAGGGAAGTTCTCAGCTACAATTTGTTCAAATATCTCTTCTAGACCTCTCTCTTTCTCCACTCCCTCAGGGATGCCAATGATTCTGACATTGGAACATTTCATTGAGTCAGTAACCTCCCGTAACCTACATTCTTGAGATCGAATTTTTTTGAGCTGTGTTTCTGTTTTAGCTTTCTCTTCTACCATCCCATCCTCCAATTCACTAATTCTTTCTTCTGCCTCATTTACCCTGGCCGTCAGAGCATCTAGTTTTGACTGCATTTGATTCATAGCATTTTTAATTTCTGCCAGTTTTGCTCTCATTTCCACCCTTGGAGATTCTATATTCTTGTTAATATTTTCCTTAATATTTTTTTCAAGTCTACACATCATCTTGACCATTGTTACTCTGAACTCCATTTCTGATAATTTGGTTATATCCATATCCATCAGTTCTGTGGCAGAGGCCACAGACTCATTATCTTTTCTTTGCTGGGGGGGATTTCTCTTTCTCGTCATGCTGATGAGGAGAGGTTGCGGGGTCGCCCAGAGCCCAAATTATTGACCAGGACCCAGGCAGTGTGCTCTTGTTTTATAGGGATCTTAGGGATGTGGGCTTCTTGATTTTTCAGCCTGCCTTCTGGGGGAGGGGCCTGCCGCACTGATATTCAGAGAACCCTCTTTGGGCAGAGTCTCCCTGTCCCCTGAGAGGGGGAATGGGGATTGGCACAATGTGAGCTGGTATTTCTGGGCTTTTGTTCTCTGGCGGCCTTCCCTGGTGGTTTTCTGTGGCTCTTCTGAGAGTCAGAACAGCAGTGCCTGAATCCCAGCCTCTGTCTCAGAACAGAGAGATCGCAGTCTGCTCTCCACTGAGCTGTCTTGGCCTCTAGCTCTGTTTCTGTTGATGCTGCTAAAAACCCTGCAGCGTCCTGGGTTGTGCAAGCCACAGCCGGTGTCCCAGTCCTCACTTCCAGGGCCGGCACATCTCTGTCCTTTGTGTTTCTAACACCGCCAGCAGCCCCCAGAGGCTGTTCTGAATTCTCTGTTTCAGTGTGGTTCGGGCACGCTCTGGAGCGCTGGTTTTCAGTCTGGTCACGTGCGCACTCCTGAGCTTCCAGTATCAGTCTGGTTCCAGTGAGTGCTCTGGAGCTCCAGTTTTCAGTTTGGACACGCAGGCACTCCCGAGCTCCTGGTTTCAGTCCGGTTCCAGTGAGCACTCCAGAGCTCCAGTTTTCAGTCTGGTCGCTTGCCAAAACCTACTCCTTCCAGTCTTCCCCATCTCAGTAATGGCATAGCTAGTCTTCCAGCCACTCAGGCCAAAATCCCTGAAGACTGTCATCCAGCCTGTCAGCAAATCTTACAGGGTCTCCTTTCAAAACACAGCAGACAGACCACTTCTTACCTCTCTTATCATTTCCCACCAGGCCCAACCACTGTGTTCTCCAGCCCTGATTGCTGTGAGGGCGCCCAACCCACCTCTCCTCTGCCACTTCTTCACCTCAGCCCTGCAATCCAGCCTCCACTCCCAACAGTTTGGTAATGAATGAACGAATGAATGAATGAGTGAGTGAATGAATAAACACACACACATACACACACACACACACACACACACACACACACACACTCACACAGAGTGAGAGACAGGGAGGGAGAGTGGAAGTACTAATGTTGTAAAATGGGGAATCCGGTGAAGGGCATACAGGAGTTCTTTGTACTGTTTTTGTGACATTTCCCTATGTCTGTGTGATTTCAAATGAAAGTTGAGGAACAAAACCCACTCCCTCCCTCTGTGAGTCCATCCTGTCTCCCCCACACACCCGCAACCATGGGGTCCCCTCCTTCAGCCCATGTAGTTTCCATGAAAAGTAAAGAGCCCTTGTGCATTATAATATGTCTTAGGAAAGATCTTTCTGAGTTGAAATTGGGGACCTCTGAGCTTCATGAATTTGGGTGTTCAGTCTCTACCCAGGATTTGGAAAGTTCTCAGCCATTATCTCTTTAAATAATTTTTCTGCCCCTTTCTCCATCTTTTTTCATTCCAAGATTCCAATAATTCATAAATTGTTTTTCTTAATGGTATCCCATTAGTCCTATAGGCTTTCTCCATTCTTTTTTCTTTTTCATAATCTGAATAGATAATTGTAAAGATTTTATTTTATTTTTATTTATTTATTTTAGAGAGAGACAGTGAGTGGGGGAGTGGCAGAGGGAGAGGGAGAGAGAGAGAATCTCAGGCAGACTCCATGCTGAGTATGGAGCCCTAGGTGGGCTTGATCCCATGACCCCAAGATCATGACATGAGCTGAAATAAAGAATTGGACTCTTAACTGACTGAACCAATCTGGTGCCCCTGAATGGATAATTTTAAATGATCTGTCTTCAAAGTGGCTGTACCAACTTGCATTCTCACCAACAGTTTAAGAAGGTTCCCATTTTTCCACATCCTCTCCAACATTTGTTGTTTCTTGCCTTGTCAATTTTTGCCATTCTAACTGGTGTAAGGTGGTATCTCAATGTGGTTTTGATTTGAATTTCCTTGATGGCTAATGATGTTGAACATGTTTTCATGTGTCTGTTAGCCATTCATATTTCTTCATTGGAAAAGTGTCTGTTCATATCTTCTGCCCATTTTTTGACTTGATTATTTGTTTTTTGGGTGTTGAGTTTGAGAAGTTCTTTATAGATCTTGGGTACCAGCCCTTTATCTGTAATGTCATCTTCTCCCATTCCATGGGTTGCCTCTTTGTTTTGTTGACTGTTTCCTTTGCTGTGCAGAAGCTTTTTATATTGACGAAGTCCCAAAAGTTCACTTTTGCTTTTGTTTCCCTTGCCTTTGGAGATGTGCATGAGTCTGGAGTTTCCTTAAAAAGTTAAAAATAGAGCTACCCTATAACCCAGCAATTGCATTACTGGGTATTTACCCCAAAGATACAGATGTAGTGAAAAAAAGGGCCATATGCATCCCAGTGTTCATAGCAGCAATGTCCACAATAGCCAAACTGTGGAAGAAGCCGAGATGCCCTTCAACAGATGAATGGGTAAAGAAGATGTGGTCCATATATAAAATGGAATATTAGCCATCAGAAATGATGATTACCCAACATTTGCATCAACATGGATGGAAGTGGAGGGGATTATGCTAAGTGAAATAAGCCAAGCAGAGAAATAGAATTATCATATCGTTTCAGTTATTTGTGGAACATAAGAAATAGCAGGGAGGACATTAGGAGAAGAAACAGAAAAATGAAGGGGGGGACATAGAGGGGGAGACGAACCATGATGACTTCAGGAAACAAACTGAGGGTTTTAGAGGGGAGGGGTGGGGGGAGGAGCTAACCCAGTGGAGGGTATTAAGGAGGGTACATATTGCATGGAGTACTGGGTGTTATACACAAACAATGAATCATGGAACACTTCATCAAAAGCTAATAATGTACTGTATGGTGACTAACATACCATGATAAAATATATGTATATATATATATGATCTGTATTCAAGCTCACTGATTCTTTCTTTTTCTTGGTCCAGTCTCCTGTTGAAGATCATTATTGAATTCCTCAGTTCAGTCATTGTATTCTTCAGCTCCAAAATTTGTTTAATTCTTTTGTTTTCTCTTTGTTGAACTTCTCATTTTGTTCTTCTATTGTTTTCCTGATTTCATTAAATGCTTTATCTGTGTTCTTTTGTGGCTCTCTGAGCATCTTTAAAACAATTTAATTATTTTTTAAAGGATTTTATTTATTTATTTATTTGACAGAGAGATAGAGCCAGAGAGCACAAATAGGTGTGGGAGGCATGGCAGAGGGAGAAGGAGAAGCAGGCTCCCTGCTCCAGGAGCCTGATGCAGGGCTCAATCCCAGGATCCTGGGATCATGATCTGAGCCAAAGGCAGACACTTAAATGCCTGAGCCACCTAGGCTCCCCAAATCATTTAATTATTTGTCAGGCAATTCAAATATGTCCACTTCTTTGGGGTCAGTTACTGAAAGTTTACTGTGTTCCATTGGTGGTGTTATGTTTTCCTGATTCTTCATGATCCCTCTAGCCTTGGGTAGGTATCTATGCGTTTGAAGAAGCAGGCACCTCTACCCACATTTACGGACTGAATTTGGTAAGGAAAGACCTTCTTCTGCTGGTAGGGGCATGTTGGGGCATGCTGTGACCTTTAGTGTGGTGGTATAGAGTGCCAAATGTGAGGGCATGTGGCAGCTCCTATTCCAGGAGAGTGTGATACCTTATTAACTTAAATTGCAGGGGCTTGCAATATTGACAATTGTGTGATCCTTGGTGAGAGCTGTGTGTGGGGAAGTTGTGCAGTGGCTTCAAAGACAGTTGGAGACCTCACTGATGATACCAGGTCCAGTGGCTAGGGACCAGGGTAGCTGGTGGTGGTGGTCAGAGCTGGTGGTGTGTGTAAATGGTTGCATGTGGGGGTTGGCTGCTGGTGCCTGCATAGTGAAGGAGCCAACTGCCACTACACGTGTAGTGGCAAGGACCAGAGCCAGCAACAGGGTTCATGGCCAACTTTTGATACACTGACAGCTACAACCCCTGGCTATCAGTGATCACTCACACAGCTGCAGAGTCTTCCCATAGGTGCATGCACAAAAGTGAAGGCTGGTGGCAGGAGTTGGGGTGCACATACATAGTTGCAAGGGCTAGCTGCAGATGAGCCCAGCAGTGCAGTCCAATGAAAGGAGTTGGGACTGGATCTAGGCTCACAAGTGGCTGTGAGGACCTTAGCTACCAGCAAGCATTCCTGTGGCTTCCATTTGCTTTTGTGCAAGCTTAGCTGGAGGAAAGCAATTACATGGATGTGACCTATTTTTTCCTGACAAAAATGTTTACTTTTTAGATCAGGTGTGTGATTTGCCTCACTAGACAAACCCACTCAGCTAGAAATTGTGTGTTTACAGTCATGTATTAATTGTGTGCATGCTGATCTCTGATCTGCAGACTAAGTAGATTTTTGGTTTGTCCTGCTCACCTATAAGCTGCCCACATTCTGTTGGCTTCTCTGCTGGGGCCACCATATGACAGAGAAAAGGGTCATAATCAAACCTCTCAAGTTTTCAACTCAGTGGACCCCCCCCCTTTGTTTGATTCTTTCTAAAGTTTATTTCTATGACTCTTGTTCAGGCTAAGAGGTCACCCTGGTTTGCCCACATTACCCTGGTTTTAGCATTAAAATTCCATCATCCTCAGACACCCCTCAGTCCTGGGCAAACCTGGACAACTGCTCACCCAACTTTTATATTCCACTGCTATCGATAATAGAAAGTGTGTGTACATTTGATTCCTGGAAGTGAATTCCTGCCTTGCCACATCCCTGACTCTTCCTCATATTCTGCAATTTATGCCATATTTTGTATTTAACTAATACTGACATGTTACTTGCCTGTGTTTTTATCTTGATGACTGTTTGTATTTCTTTGAGTGTCCACCTGTGTCATTCTTTTTACTCTTCTTTTATGTATGTATTTATTTATTTATTTTATGAATTAGGGACAATCTGCTCTTACCTTTAATAACATCACATATGGATTAACTAATTCTTTTAGAGGAAAGTTTTATGAGATATAGATTTTTTTTAAGGGGTATTATTTAGACAAGGGTTTCCTTTGGGGACTAAAAGTCATCTTGGTTATATGTAGACATAGAATTGGGAAAGATTTAAAAAGACTTAGAGTCTTAGAGCATGAAAAACTTATGTCTCAAGGCAAACAGATGGAAGAGATTTTAAAAAGTCTCACTGCAAGCCCGTTAACTTTTTAACCTCTTTGGTAAGTAACAATTTTCCTATGGTAAAGGGATGTAATGGGTGGGCAGGGGTAGGTAGATATATATTTGGGACCAAATTTCACTTGGAATTAGAATTCATTATGACCACTTGAAGTGTTCTAAGATTTGCTTAAATAAAATGAATTGCTGTTTCAAGTGTAGGTGCCCTGATATTGGTAAGTGGCAGACAGGCTGGGGCTTGGAAGGGATAGCTGACATAACGCAACACGGTAGAAATTCAGCTAAACTAGGAATTCACAATAAAGTGCTGTATTTCAGCCCCCTCATCCCAACAAATATTCAGAATCTTCTTGCCATGTTAATTTGTCACAAGTCCTGGCTCATTGGCTGATTCATTGATTAGTCAGACTCTGGGTGAGTTGAGAAGCCCTAGTTCCTTGCCAGTTCTCTTGCTTGATCTGTTCCTTGCCAATTCTCTTGCTTGATCTGGGTGAGAAAGTTGTGGGACTGTCTCTTGCTCCTTTATGTAAGGTATGTAATGCTGGAGGCCTCCAAAGGGATGCACTGGTGCAACCGCAGTGATTCATCTAAGATGTTTTGTTAAAGGTACTGCACTTTAGAGGAATGGTGGGCACCAAAGTAAAAAGCAAAAAAGCTTGAAGAATTGGGGAGACTGGGCATGGAGCTGTTCATAACTCCTGTCTTTTCCCCAAAGGGAAGTTTGGAATCAGGAAAGTGGGATGCAGTCTGGACAAATTTGAGGAGCAGAGAGTATTTGTTCGGATGGGCAGATTGGAATAAAGTAGGTGGTGGTAAAGGAAAGAAAGAGAGAGGAATCAACAGATTTTACTTTGCTTTTATAACTTTGGATTAATTTCTCTCTGGAATAGGAGATAAAGAAACAGTAGCCCACTTTGAATTAAAATAACAAACTTGTCTTTTCACTAGAACAGGAGAGAAGACAAAGTTGTTAGATAATATTCCAATCAAAGTATGATGTATTGGGGCGCCTGGGTGGCACAGCGGTTAAGCGTCTGCCTTCAGCTCAGGGCGTGATCCCGGCGTTATGGGATCGAGCCCCACAGCAGGCTCTTCCGCTATGAGCCTGCTTCTTCCTCTCCCACTCCCCCTGCTTGTGTTCCCTCTCTCGCTGGCTATCTCTCTCTCTGTCAAATAAATAAATAAAATCTTTAAAAAAAAAAAAACAAAGTATGATGTATTAATATATTTTCTAGAGGGTGTATATCTAAGGAATAAAATATTTTATGATTCAGCTGGAACCCAGAAGTGAGTCTTCTGAAAATTCACTAGTGGTGGCTTGATTCTGCCAGGTAATTAATTTTAAGGTAACTTTCCGTGTTAATATTTTTTGGAAAGAATGAAAAAATATTACAGACATTTCTCCAAAGAAGACATGCAAATGGCTAACAGACATAAGAAAAAATGCTCCACATCACTCGACATCAGGGAAATACAAATCAAAACCTCAATGAGACACCACCTCACATCAGTCAGAATGGTTAAAATTAAGGTCATGAAATAACAAATGTTGGCAAGGATGCAGAGAAAGGGGAACCCTCTTCTACTGTTGGTGGAAATGCAAGCTGGTACAGCCACTCTGGAAAACAATATGGAGGTTCCTCAATAAGTTATAAATAGAGCTACCCTACCACCCAGAAATTACATTACTAGGTATTTACCCCAGAGATACAGATGTAATGATCCAAAGGGGCACTTGCACCCCAATGTTTATAGCAGCAATGTCCACAATAGCCAAACTATGGAAAGAGCCAAGATGTCCATCGACAGATGAATGGATAAAGAAGATGTAGTACACACACACACACACACACACACACACACACACACACACACAATGGAGTATTACTCAGCCATCAAAAAGAATAAATCTTACCATGTACATCATCATGGATGGAAAGGGAGGGTATTATGCTGAGCAAAATAAATCAATCAGAGAAAGACAATTATCATATAGTTTCACTCATATGTGGAATATAAGAAATAGTGCAGAGGATCATAGGGGAAGGGAGGGAAAACTGAAGAGTAATAAATCCAAAAGGGAGATAAACCATGAGGGATGCTTAACTACAGGAAACAAACCTAGGGTTGCGGGAGGGGAGGAGAGTGGGGGATGGAGTAACTGGTTGACCAGTGATGTGATGAGCACTGGGTGTTATATGCAACTGATGAATTATTGAACTCTACATCTGAAACTAATGATGTACTATAATTGAACTTAAATTTAAAAAAATATTAGAACAGTAAACTAAACAATGAGGACAATAAGAAAAAATTATACATTATCCTCGAGGAAGCACTTCCTTCCTTCTTGAGCCATCTAGATAAGTTTATTTCTTATTTTGCTACAGGGGAAAAGGCTACTTGAAATAAATTTCTTTCATTTCCCTCTTTTATTTCTCAAAATATATATTTTTAAAGATTTTATTTATTTATTTGACAGAGATAGAGACAGCCAGCGAGAGAGGGAACACAAGCAGGGGGAGTGGGAGAGGAAGAAGCAGGCTCATAGCAGAGGAGCCTGATGTGGGGCTCGATCCCATAACGCTGGGATCACGCCCTGAGCCGAAGGCAGACCCTTAACCACTGTGCCACCCAGGTGCCCCTCTCAAAATATTTTTAAATTAATCACTTATCTTTTTCTCATTTTTCTCATCTTAGAGGAAGAGGTGTCTCCTTTCCTTTTTATCACCAATCTGTCTGCCTATCTACCCTTCCCTTTGTATCCCACAACCTTGTACTTTCCACCATCCTCTGCTTCCATACCCCATACAGCCACCTAACTTTTTTACCATCAACTTCTTTCTAACCTTCTAAATAGAAATTATTTACCTCTGTCTATAAATAATCTTCCCTTGACTTCCTCCTCTTGTCACAGTCCCCACTTCCTACTTTCCATTATACCTCAAAACCTTGCAGTATGTTTGTTCCTGCAGCAGACAATAAGGGCATATTTCCTTTGGTTGCAAAATCCAAAGTTTCCCTTATTTGTCACCCTCTTTGGCCTCTATTCAGCATTGGGTATTCCTTGCTAAGAATTCTCCCTCATGGTGTCTCTGTCTTCCATTATAGGCTCTTGGCATCTTTCTTTGGTGGCTTTTTCACTCTTATTCCTGTTATTATAGTAGTATAACAAATTATCTCCAAACTTAGTAGTGCAAAACTACCATTTATTATGTTCATGGATTCTGTGGGTCAGGAATTCAGATGGGGAATAACAAGGTTGACTTGTCTCTGCTCAGTGATGTCTAGGCAGGCAGGAAGGCTGGTCTGGAATCATCTGAAGATTGGTTTGTCCCTATGTCTGGTGTTTGATGCTGTCTGTTGGCTGTTGGCCTCAGTTCCTCTTCTATGTGGACTCCCCATGTGGGTTAGTTGGGGCTTCATCACAGCATTGTGGCCTGGTTCCAGGGGTTTCTGTCCCCACAAAAAGTAGACCAGACAGAAGTTGTATCACTTTAAGGATTTGCCTCACAAGTGATATAGCATCACATTTTTTTCTAGTTGATGAAGTAATTTTTTAAATTCAAGTTAGTCAACATATAGTGTAGCATTAGTTTCAGGAGTAGGAGTAGAATTTAGTGATTCATCACTTAATATAACACTCAGTGCTCATCTGAAAAAGTGCCCTCCTTAATGCCCATCACCTGTTTAGCCCATCCTTCATCCACCTCCCCTCCAGCAACCCTCAGTTTGTTCTCTATAGTTAAGAGTCTCTTACAGCTTCCTCCCTTTCTGTTTTTATCTTATTTTTTCTTCCCTTCCCGTATGTTCATCTGTTTTTGTTTCTTAAATTCCACATAGGAGGAATATGATGTATTTGTCTTTCTCTGACTTATTTCATTTAGCATACTATACTCTAGTTCCATCAACATTTTTGCAAAAGACAGGATTTCATCCTTTTTTTATCACCAAGTAATATTCCATTATAAATATATATACAACACATCTTCTTTATCCATTCATCAGTTGATGGACATTTGGGCTCTCTATAATTTGGCTATTGTTGATAGTGCCTCTATAAACATTGGGGTGCATGTGCCCCTAGAATCAGCACTTTTGTATACTTCAGGTAAATACCTAGTAGTACAGTTGTTGGGTTTTAGTGTAGTTCTAGTTTAAACTTTTTGAGGAACTTCCACACTGTTTTCCAGAGTGGCTGCAGCAGTTTGCATTCCCACCAACAGTGCAAAAGGGTTCCCATTTCTCCACATTCCTGCCAATATCAGTTGTTTCCTGAATTCTTAATTTTAGCCATTCTGACAGGTGTGAAGTGGTATCTCATTGTGGTTTTGATCTGTATTTCCCTGAGGATGAGTGATGTTGAGCATCTTTTCGTGTGTCTGTTAAATATTTGGTTGTCTTTTTTTTGAAAAATGTCTATTCATATCTTCTGCCCATTTCTTAACTGGATTATTTGGTTTTTTGGATGTTGAGTTTGATAAGTTCCATATAGATTTTGGATACTAACCTTTTATCCAATATGTCATTTGATATAACATCACTCCTGCTGTACTCTATTGGTAGGATCAGTCACAAGCCCGGATTCACTGGAAACATTCTTCAGTGAAAACATTAGGTACAAAAGACCTAATTTCTTTCTCCAAATTAAAGAGAACTTTATTAATTTTTTCTATGCACATTAATTTTCTAACAGTGTAATATTTTGAATACTCTTTAATAATATAAAATACGAATCTGCTGGTCAGCTACTTTTTCACTGATTATGTACACAAAAATGTCTAGGATGACTATAGCTGTGATTACACATTCTGCAACTTATAACTTTCTATAAGTTAACTTCAGAAAATATTCTTATATTTATCATCAATTGTTAAAGATGAGCTTATTTCTTCTATTGAGCCACTAAGTAATTGTTAGCAAATTGGTCTTCCTTTTGTTTTCCCTGCAATGAACTCTCAAAATATGTTTTTTAATTGCTCAAATTCATTGATGATGTGGCTAGAGCCCCAATTAGGGAAAATTACCAAATTTCTGAACCTTTGATCTTTAGCCAACCATTTGCTGGAAGAAATTGACTTTGGGTGATGAAAGTACATCAAATTTATAACAAAGTTATTGCAAGGGCAAATTCTGAGCGTACTTCAGAGAACTAAGTACAGCCATTGTTTCCAAGTGGACTATGATTGAAAACTCATCCAGGTGCCCCTATGTACTTAGAAGAGTATACTTGATGATCTCCCTTGAGCTAAGTAACTGGGAGGCAGTTGTGAAGCACTAAAACATTAAACCTTTAAGGCCATGAATAGGTTGGAAAGGGAAATGGAAAGACAGAAAACAGGAAACAGTACGGTGAGGCTTTCATAGTAAAGTCAAATGACAAAAGGTCAGGAATGATGATATTGTTTACATTATAAACTACTTCATCATTTATAGTGATGCTTTGTATTCACAGGACTGTGCCCACAAAGTAAGGACTTCAGTGTGCTTTGTAGATGAACACTATCTTTCTTATGAGAGATCTTAAGAACAAAGCCTATATTTGTATAAAATTGGCAAAATACCCTGAGTCAAAGCCCTTTTAGAATTATTCACCTTGTTAGTTAACAGGTGACGGTGATTTCTGGGATTCTAGGTTTCTCAGATCAAAATTAAAAACATAGAGCATGTTTCTACAGAAAATTCATGTCTCAGAATGTTTTCCTTATATATTCTTACTTTTATTTTACCATGAGGAATTTAGCCTTAAAAAACTTCACAACTATGGTTAAATTTTTCTGACAGGTTTATTTCTTTTCCAGGTCATAGTGAGGAGTACAGATGATATGTTTGGATGTAGCTGGGGTTAGAAGCCTAGGATTGGAGACCATCAAGGGATTCTGAACAATAACCATTAGCATCTTAGTAGCCAGGGTTGAGAAGCAGATATTACTTTGATTTTGAAAATTCAATAGATACAAAGCTTCCTTTTGCAGACTCTTTCCACATAGATCGCATAAAATGGAAAATTGGGAAAAGTACATGACTAAATCCATCATTTATATTTTTAAAGCAAAAAAAATAAACATTTTGGTTTTGTAACTACTATATTAAATTTCATTGAATTCTGCAGATAATTTTTTCCAATAAGAATTTATGTTTTCATCAACTGTGCTTTTAATTTTCTCCAGCTTTGCGGGATCATCCTTCTTTCAGTATTTAATAAGACAGCACTGATTTTGCATCCCACATCCTGTTGAAAGTCCAACACATTAAAAACTCTCAGGATTTTCAGAGAATTTGCATACTTCTGGTGGCTATCCCTTCTGAACTCTGGCTTTTGTAGATTTTTCAAGCTTTCCTCACTAGTAGGGCTTTTCTGGATTATTTGGACTAACTGAGAAGTGTTACCACATGCTACAGATTAAGAAACTACTTGAAATTGGATATTAGGGACCTCTGCTTTTAAAGGTCTTGACCTTCTTTGTTATAAAGGGAAATTTCTTACTGACCCCCTTTCTCCTAAGAACTTGTCTATGATTTCTCAAGTTCCACTCTTAACCTCCCAATCCTGAATTTTTCCCCTTAACTGCCTTTGCCCTGGTCTGACCACTGTCTCCGCCCCTGCCTTGGGCTGCTGCTGGAAAAATCAAAATAGTTGTTTACTTTATTGTGAAGATCTTATTAGCTCTTTTTTGCTCAACCTTCTTCTTCCTGACTAGCCTGAGTCATTCTTAAAAATTAAAACAACAACATCAACAAACCATAGGAGACAATTAACTATTGAGAACAAATTGAGGGTTGATGGAGGGAGGTGGGTGGGGGATGGGCTAGATGGGTTATAGGTATTAAGGAGGGCACTTGTGATGAGCACTGGGTATTATATGTAAGTGATGAATCACTAAATTCACTCCTGAAATCAATATTACACTACAAGTTAACTAATTAGAATTTAAATAAAAATTTGAAACATATAAAGCCCCAAACTAAACAGATCATTATAATGATCTTCTAAGTAAATTTACTATCTGATTCTTACTCTTAACCACACAGAACCAGCAGAAGCTTTAAAAGTACAGTTTTGTTTGACATGTCCAGTTAGAGTACTTAAGTTGGGCTCATTCTAGAACAAGGGTCTCAGTGAGTAGAAAAGATAGAAAAGTTGTTTTTCTCCTATCTTTTAAGGGTAAATTTTCCTAGTTCATACATTGATTTTGGATTTTGATCCTAGAACTATGAATATTATGTTGTAGAGACTCTGATTTCTGTTATATTCCTCTAAAGGATTTTTATGGTTTTGTTTAGCATACAATTAGCTTGATTAGACTCAAGGTGCAAACACTTTATTACCTGTAGTGCTGACAGTTCAAATCCCCCATTCATTCTTTAAGCCTAATGTGCAAGCTGTATTGAGTCTTTGCTCTACATGCTTGGTTCAGGGGTCAGCCAGAGACTTGGGCAGAGTTCATATATAAAATTTAGAGGTCCCTCTTTTCTGGTTTATCTCTTCTGTGCCACCTCCTTTCACTTTCTGACACCTGTGGTTGCCCTGGTTCCTTAGGCCAGAAAGACTGTGGGCTTTACATGAAAATTTTTAAAAAATGTTTTTTTAATATTGTACATCCTTAGTTTTTGATGCAGTGTTCAACAATTCATTAGTTGCATTTAACACCCAGTGCTCATCACAACACATCACTTCCCTAATACCCATCACCTGGCTACACCATACTACTGCCCCCCTACCTCCTGAAACCCTCAGTTTCTTTCCCAGAGTCCACAATCTCTCATGGATTATCTACTTCTTGGATTTCTTCCCTGTCAGTTTTCCCTCTCTTCCCCTATGTTCCTCTGTGCTATTCCTTATGTTCCATATATGAGTGAAACCATATGATAATTGTTTTTCTCTGTGACTTATTTCACTTAGCATAATCCCCTCCAGTTCCATCTATGTTGAAGCAAATGGTAGATATTCCTCTTTTCTGATGGCTGAATAATATTCCGTTGTCTATACAAACCACATCTTCTTTATCCATTCATCTGTTGAAGGACATCTCAACACTTTCCACAGTTTGGTTATTAAGGACATTGCTGCTATGAACATCGGGGTTAATGTGCCCCATCTTTTCACTACATCTGTATCTTTGGAGTAAATACCTAGTAGTGCAATTACTGGGTCAGAAGGTATCTCTATTTTTAACATCTTTATTATTATTATTATGTAATGTTAGTCACCATACAGTACTTCCATTAGTTTTTGATGTAATGTTCCATGACTCATTGTTTGCGTATAACACCCAGTGCTCCATTGAATACCTGCACTCCTTAATATCCATCACCAGGCTAACCTCCCCCTCTCCCCTCTGAAAACCTCAGTTTGTTTGTCAGAGTCCATAGTCTTTCATGGTTTCTCTCCCCCCCCGAACCCCCCCACATTTCCCTTCCTACCTCTAATGTCCTCCATGCTATTCCTTATGTTCCACAAATAAGTGAAACCATATGATAACTATCTTTCTCTGTTTGACTTATTTCACTTAGCATAATCCCCTCCACTTCCATCCTTATTGATGCAAATGGTGGGCATTCATCCTTTCTGATGGCTGAGTAATATTCCATTGTATATATGAACCGCATCTTCTTTATCCAGTCATCTGTTGAAGGGCATCTTGGCTCCTTCCAGTTTGGCTATTCTGGACATTGCTGCTATGATTTGGGATGCATGTGACTCTTCTATTCACTACATCTGTATCTTTGATGTAAATACCCAGTAGTGCAATTGCTGGGTCATAGGGTAGCTCTATTTTTAACTTTTTGAGTAAACTCCATACTGTTTTACAAAGTGGCAGTACCAACTTGCATTCCCACTGCAGTGTAAGAAGGTTCCCCTTTCTACAATCTCGCCAACATTGGATGCTTCTTGCCTTGTTAATTTTGGTCATTCTAACTGGTGTAAGGTGGTATCTCAATGCGGTTTTATTTGAATTTCCCTGATGGCTAATGATGTTCAATATTTTTTCATGTGTCTATTAGCCATTTGTGTGTCTTCTTTGGAGAAGTGTCTGTTCATGTCTTTTGCCCATTTGTTGACTGGATTCTTTGTTTTTTGGGTGTCGAATTTGAGAAGTTCTTTAGAGATCTTGGATACAAGCCCTTTATCTGTAGTGTCATTTGCAAATATCTTCTCCCATTCCGTGGGTTGCCTCTTAGTTTTTTTGACTGTTTCCTTGGCTGTGCAGAAGGCTTTTATCTTGATGAAGTCCCAAAAGTTCATTTCCACTTTTGCTTCCCTTGTCTTTGGAGGCGTGTCTTGAAAGAAGTTGCTGTGGCTGATGTCAAAGGGTTGCTGCCTATGTTCTCCTCTAGGATTTGGATGGATTCCTGTCTCACATCAAGGTCTTTCATCCATTTTGAGTTTATCTTCGTGTATGGTGTAAGAGAATGGTCAAGTTTCATTCTTCTGTATATAGCTGTCCAGTTTTCCCAGCACCATCTGTTGAAGACATTGTCTTTTTTCCATTGGATATTCTTTCCTGCTTTGTTAAAGATTAGTTGACCATACAGTTGAGGGTCGATTTCTGGAGTCTCTATTCTGTTCTATTGCTCTATGTGTCTGTTTTTCTGCCAGTACCATGTTGTCTAGGTGATCACAGCTTTGTAGTATAGCTTGAAGTCAGGCAATGTGATGCCCCCAGCTTTGTTCCCTTTTTGAACATTTCCTTGGTGATTCAGGGTCTTTTCTGGTTCCACACGAATTTTAGGATTGTTTGTTCCAGCACTTTGAAAAATGCCATTGGTACTTTGATTGGGATAGCATTGAAAATATAGTTAGCTCTGGGAAGCATAGACATTTTAACAACGTTTATTTTTCCAATCCATGAGGATGGAATGTTTTTTGATCTTTTTGTGTCTTCTTCAATTACTTTCATAAGTGTTCTGCACTTGCTAGAGTAAGGATCCTTTACCTCTTTGGTTAGGTTTATTCCAAGGTATCTTACAGTTTTTGGTGCTATTGTAAATGGAATCAATTCCCTAATTTATCTTTCTACAATTACATTGTTAGTGTATAGGACAGCAACTGATTTCTGTGCATAGATTTTATATCCTGCCACATTACTGAATTGCTGTATGAGTTCTAGTAATTTGGGAGTGGAGTCTTTTGGGTTTTACATACAAGATATAAGTCATCTGTGAAGAGACAGAATTTGACCTCTTCTTTGCCAATTTGAATGTTTTTATTTCTTTTTGTTGACTAGTTGCTGTTGTAAGACTTCTAGTACTATGTTGAACAATAGTGGCAAGTGTGGGCATCCTTGTTGTGTTCCTGATCTTAGGGAAAGTCTCTCAGCTTCTCCCCATTGAGAATGACATTGCTGTGGGCTTTTCATAGATGATTTTTATGAGATTGAGGAATGTACCCTTTATACCAACACTCTGAAAGGTGTTAATCAGGAAAGGATGCTGTATTTTGTCAAATGCTTTTTCTGCATCAATTGAGAGCACCATATGATTCTTGTCTTTCTCTAATTAATGTGTTCTATCACACTGATTGTTTTGCAAATGTTGAACCACCCTTGCAAACCAGGGATGAATCCCACCTGGTCATGATGGATAATCCTTTTAATGTACTGTTGGATCTATTAGCTAGGATATTGTTGAGAATTTTGGCATCCATATTCATCAGGGTTATTGGTTTGTAATTCTCCTTTTTGATGCAGTCTTTGCCTGGTTTTGGGATCAAGGGAATGCTGGCCTCATAGAATGAGTTTGGGCATTTTCCTTCTGTTTCTATTTTTTGAAACAATTTCAGGAGAATAGGTATTATTTCTTCTTTAAATGTTTGGTAGAATTCCCCTGGGAAGCCATCTGGCCCCGGACTCTTGTTTTTTGGGAGGTTTTTGATCACTGCTTCAACCTTGTTACTGCTTATTGGTCTATTCAGGTTGTCAATTTCTTCCTGTCTCAGTCTTAGGAGTTTTCCAGGAAGACATCCATTTCTTCCAGGTTGCTTAATTTATTGGCATATAGTTGTTGATAATAATTTCTAATAATTATTTCTATTTATTGGTGTTAGTTGTGATTTCTCCCCTTTCGTTCATAATTTTATTAATTTGGGTCCTTTCTCTTTTCTTTTTTATGATAATTTTTTATTATGTTATGTTATACATAACATACAGTATATCCTTAGTTTTTAATGTAATGTTCCATGATTATTTGCGTTTAGCACCCAGTGTGCCATGCAATACATACCCTCCTTAATACCCATCACCAGCCTATCCCAGTCCCCCACCCCCCTCCCCTCTGAAGCCCTCCGTTTCTTTCCCAGAGTCCACAATCTCTCATGGTTCATTCCCCCTTCTGTTTACCCCCCCCTTCATTCTTCCCTTCCTTTTCCTACTAATCTTCCTATTTCTTATGTTCCATAAATGAGTGAAACCATATGATAATTATCTTACTCTGCTTGACTTATTTCACTTAGCATAATGTCCTCCAGTCCCATCCATGTTGCTGCAAATGTTGTGTAATCATTCTTTCTGATGGCTGAGTATTTTCCATTGTATATATGGACCACAAAGACAGCATGGTACTGGCACAAAAACAGACACATAGACCAATGGAACACAATAGAGAACCCAGAAATGGACCCTCGGCTCTTTGGGCAACTAATCTTTGACAAAGCAGGAAAAAACATCCAGTGGAAAAAAGACAGTCTCTTCAATAAATGGTGCTGGGAAAATTGGACAGCTACATGCAAAAGAATGAAACTTGAACACTCTCTCTCACCATACACAAAGATAAACTCCAAATGGATGAAAGACCTTGATGTGAGACAGGAATCCATCTAAATCGTAGAGGAGAACATAGGCAGCAACCTCTTTGACATCGGCCACAGCAACTTTTTTCATGACACATCTCCAAAGGTAAGAGAAACAAAAGAAAAAATGAACTTGTGGGACTTCATCAAGATAAAAGCTTCTGCACACCCAAGGAAACAGTTAAAAAAACTAAGAGGCAGCCCATGGAACGGGAGAAGAAATTTGCAAATGACACTACAGATAAAAGATAGTATCGAAGATCTTCAAAGAACTTCTCAAACTCAATACACAGGAATCAAATAATCAAATCAAAAAATGGGCAGAAGATATGAACAGACACTTTTCCAATGATGACGTACAAATGGCTAACTGCCACATGAAAAAATGTTCAAAATCAGTAGCCATCAGGGAAATTCAAATCAAAACCACCTTGAGATACCACCTTACACCAGTTAGAATGGCAAAAATTGACAAGGCAGGAAACAACAAATGTTGGAGAGGATGTGGAGATAGGGGATCCCTCCTACACTGTTGGTGGGAATGCAAGTTGGTACAGTCACTTTGGAAAACAGTGTGGAGGTCCCTTAAAAAGTTACAAATAGAGCTACCCTATGACCCAGCAATTGCACTACTGGATATTTACCCCAAAGATACAGACGTAGTGAAGAGAAGGGCCATATGCACACCAATATTCATAGCAGCATTGTCCACAATAGCTAAATTGTGGAAGGAACTGAGATGCCCTTCAACAGATGACTGGATTAAGAAGATGTGGTCCACATATACAATGGAATATTACTTTCTCTTTTCTTTTGTATAAGTCTGGCCAGTAGTTTATCTATCTTTTTAATTTTTTTTTAAAGAACCAGCTTCTAGTTTTGTTGATCTGCTGCACTGTATTTCTGATTTCTAGTTCATTGATTTCTGCTCTAATCTTCATTATTTCTCTTCCCTACTTGGCTTAGGCTTTATTTATTGTCCTTTCTACAGTTCTTTGCAGAGTAAAGTTAACTTTTGTATTTGGGATTTTTCTATTTTTTTGAGTGAGGCTTGGATGGGTATGTATTTCACCCTTGGGACTGCCTTTGCAGCATCCCATAGGTTTTGGACTGATATGCGTTCATTCTCATTGTTTTCCATGAATTGCTTAAGTTCTTTAATATCCTGGTTTACCCAAACATTATAAAGCAAGATCGTCTTTAGTTTGCAAGTGTTCGAATTCCTTCCAAATTTTTTCTTGTGACTATGTTCCAGAGTCAAAGCATGGTGATCTGAGAATATGCAGGGAATAATCTCAATCTTTTGGTCTCGGTTGAAACCTGATTTGTGACCCAGTATGTGGTCTATTCTGGAGAAAGTTCCATGTGTGCTCGAGAAGAATGAGTATTCTATTGTTTTAGAGTGGAATGTTCTGTATATATCTACGAAGTCCATCTGGTCCAATGTGTCATTCAAAGCTCTTGTTTCTTTGTAGATCTTCTGCTTAGACGATCTGTCTATTGCTGAGAGTGGAGTGTGGAGGTATCCTACTCTTAAAGTATTATTATCAATATGTTTCTTTATTGGTTAACAGTTGGCTTATGTAGTTGGCTGCTTTCATGTTGGCAGCATAGATATTTACAATTGTTAGATATTCTTGTTGGATAGACCCTTTAAAAATGATATAGTGTCATTCTGTATCTCTAACCACAGTCTTTAGCTTAAAATCAAATTTGTCTGATATAAGAATTGCTACCCCAGCTTTCTTTTGAGGTCCATTGGCATGAAAAATAGTTCTCCATCCCTTCACTTTCAGTCTGGTTGTATCTTTAAGTTCAAAATGAATCTCTTGTAGTCAGCATATGGATGGGTCATGTCTTTTTATCCAATATGCCACCCTGTGCCATTTCATGGGAGCATTTAGGCCATTCACATTGAGAGTGATTATTGAAAGCTATGATTTCATTGCCATCATGTTGCCTGTAAAGTTGTGGTTTCTATAGATTGTCTCTGTAAATTTCTGTTCTATATCACTCTTGTGGTCTTTCTCCTTTTATAGAACCCCCCTTAACATTTCTTGCAGGACCGGATTGGCAGTCACATATCTTTCAGTTTCTGCCAGTCTTGGAAGCCTCTTGTCTCTGCATCCATTCTGAATTACAGCCTTGATGGATACAGTATCCTTGGCTCCATGTTCTTTTCATTTAGTACCCTGAATATGTCTTGACAGCCCTTTTTGGCTTGCTAGGTGTCTGTGGACAGGTCTGAGGTTCTTCTGCTATTCCTCCCCCTGTACATAAGACATTTCCTCCCCCTCACTCCTTTCAACACTGTTTCCTTGGATCTGAGATTTGCAAATTGTACTATTATATGTCATGGCCTAGGTGTGTTGTCAACGATCCTGGGAGTGGTCCTCTCTGCCTCTTGGACACAAATGCTTGTTTCCTTCCCCATACTGGGGAAGTTCTCAGCTATGATTTGCTCAAATATATCTTCTAGACCTCTCTCTCTCTCCACCCCTTCAGGGATCCCAACAATTCTGCCATCGGAAATTTTCATAACGTCATTAATCTCTCTCCCTCTGAGCTCTTGGACTTTAATCTATTTTTCCCATGTCACCTCATTTTCCTTCTTTTCTATCATCTTTTCTTCTGGCTCACTAATTTGTTCTTCTGCCTCATTTACCCTGGCAGTCATAGTATCCAGTTTAGACTGCATTTAATTCATAGCATTTTTAAGTTCAGCCTGATTAGATGTCATTTCTCCCCTTAGAGATCCTATATTATTGCTAATATTTTTCTCAAGATTAGATATCCACTTCATAATTGTTACTGTGAAGTCTATTTCTGACATCTTGCTTATATCCATATTCATTAGGGCTGTGGCAGAGGGCACTATTTTTACTGTCTTGAGAAACCTCCATACTGTTTTTCAGAGTGGCTCTACCAACTTGCATTCCCACCAACAGTGTAAGAGGGTTTCCCTTTCTCCACATCCTCACCAACATTTGTTGTTTCCTGCTTTGTTAATTTTTGCCACTTTAACTGGTGTAATGTGGTTTTGTTTTGTTATTTCCCTGATGTCTAATGATATTGAACATTTTTTTCATGTGTCTGTTGGCCATTTGTATGTCATTTTTGGAGAAGTGTCTCTTCATTTTTGGAGAAGTGTCTTCTGTCCATTTCTTGACTGGATTCTTTGTTTATTGGGTGTCGAGTTTGAGAAGTTCTTTAGAGATCTTGGATACCATCACTTTATCTGTAATGTCATTTGCAAATATCTTCTCCCATTCCCTGCATTGCCTCTTTGGTTTGTAGACTGTTTCCTGTGCTGTGCAGAAACTTTTTGTCTTGATGAAGTCCCAAAAGCACATTTTTGCTTTTGTTTTCCTGGCCTTTGAAGATGTGTCTTGAAAGAAGTTGCTGTGGCCAATATTGAAGAATTTATTGCCTATGTTCTTCTCTGGGATTTGGATGGATTCCTGTCTCACATTGAAGTCTTTCATACATTTTTAAATTATCTTTTTGTATGGTGTATGAGAATGGTCCAGTTTCATTCTGCTGCATGTGACTGTCCAATTTTCCCAGCACCATTTACTGAAGAGACTGTCTTTTACCCATTGGATATTTTCCCCTCGTTTGTTGAAGATTACTTGATCATAGAGTTGAGGATCCATTTCTGGGTTCTCTCTTCTGTTCCTTTGATCTATGTGTCTTTGTGCCAATACCATGCTGTCTTGATGATCAACGCTTTGTAATATAGCTTGATGTCAGGCATGGAGATACCACAAGCTTTGGTTTTCTTTCTCAACTTTCCCCTGGCAATTCTGAGTCTTTTTAGGTTCCATACAAATTTTAAGATTGTTTGTTACAGCTCTGTGAAAAATGTTGATGATATTTTGATAAGGAATGCATTGATGGTGTAGATTGTTCTGGGCAGCACAGACATTTTAACAATGTTTATTCTTCTAATCCATGAGCATGGAATATTTTCCACCTTTTTGTGCCTTCCTCTATTTCTTTATAAGTATTGGGTGGTTTCTAGAATATAGAACTTTTACCTCTTTGGTTAGGTTTATTCCTAGGTATCTTATGGTGTTTGGTGCTGTTGTAAATTAAGATCCCTTAATTTCTCTTTCTTCATTCTCATTCTTAGTGTATAGTAATGCAACTGATTTCTGTGCATTGATTTTGTATCCTGCCACGTTGCTGAATTGCTTGATTTCTAGTAATTTGGGGGTGAAGTCTTTTGGGTTTTCCACACAAAGTATCATGTCATCTGCGAAGAGGGAGTGTTTGACTTCTTCTGTGTCAATTTGAATGCCTTTTATTTCTTTTTGTTGTCTGATTGTTGATGCAAGGACTTCTAGTACCATGTTGAACAATAATAGTGAGAGTCAGCATCCCTGTCCTGTTTGTGACCATAAGGGAAAACCTCTCAGTTTTTCCCCATTGAGAATGATATTTGCTGCGGGCTTTTCATAGATGGCTAGTATGATATTGATGTTTGTTCCCTCTACTCCTAAACTCTGAAGAGTTTTAATCAGGAAAGGATGCTGTATTTTGTCAAACGATTTTTCTGCATGAATTGAGAGGATCATATGGTTCCTGTCTTTTCTTTTATTAATATATTCTATCACGTTGATTGTCCCACCTGGTTGTGATGGGTAATCCTTTTAATGTAGTGTTGAATCCTATTAGCTAGGATCATGGTGAGTATTTTTGCATCCATGTTCATCAGGGATATTTGATATTCTCCTTCTTGATGCGGTCTCTTTCTCATTTTGGGGTCAGGGTAATGTGGCCTTATCCAATTGGTTTGGAAGTTTTCCTCCCATATCTATTTTTTGAAATAGCAGCAGTAGAATAGATATTTTTTTCTTCTTTAAATATTTGGTAGTGTTCCCCTGGGAAGCCATCAGTCCCTGGACTCTTGTTGTTTTGGGAGGTTTTTGATTACTGTTTCAATTTTAGCTGGTTATGGGTCTGTTAAGATTGTCTCTTTCTTCCTTTCTCAGTCTTAGTAGTTCATAAGTTTCCAGAAAGGCATCCATTCCTTCCAGATTGCATAATTTGTTGGCATATATTTGCTGATAATAATTTCTTTTTTTTTTAAAGATTTTATTTATTTATTTGACAGAAAGAGAAACAGCCAGAGAGAGAGGAAACACAAGCAGGGGGAGTGGGAGAGGAAGGAGCAGGCTCCCAGTGGAGGAGCCTGATGCGGGGCTCAATCCCATAATGCCGGGACCACGCCCTGAGCCAAAGGCAGACGCTTAACGACTGAGCCACCCAGGAGCCCCTGGTAATAATTTTTAATAATTGTTTCTTTTTTTTTTTAAGATTTTATTTATTTATTCGACAGAGATAGAGACAGCCAGCGAGAGAGGGAACACAAGCAGGGGGAGTGGGAGAGGAAGAAGCAGGCTCCTAGCAGAAGAGCCTGATGTGGGGCTCGATCCCATAACGCCAGGATCATGCCCAGAGCCGAAGGCAGACGCTTAACCGCTGTGCCACCCAGGTGCCCCTAATAATTGTTTCTATTTCCTTGGTGTTAGTATGATCTCTCCCCCTTACATTCTTTTTTTTTTAATAATAATTTTTTATTATGTTATGTTAGTCACCATACAGTATATCCTTAGTTTTTGGTGTAATGTTCCATGATTCATTATTTGTGTATAACACCCAGTGTGCCATGCAATACATGCCCTCCTTAATACCCGCCACTGACCTATCCCAATCCCCCACCCCCTCCCCTCTGAAGCCCTCAGTTTGTTTCCCAGAGTCCACAGTCTCTCATGGTTCATTCCCCCTTCTGTTTACCGCCCCCCCTTATATTCTTGATGTTATTGATTTTGGTCTTTCCCTTTTTCTTTTGGATAAGTGTGGCCAGAAATTTATCAATCTTAATAATTCTTTCAAAGTACCATGTTCTAATTTCATTGATCTCTTCTACTGTTTCTCTGGTTTCTATTTCATTGATTTCAGCTCTAATCTTTATTTCTCTTCTCCTGCTTGGTTTAGGCTTTATTTGGTGTTCTTTCTCCAGGTCCTTTAGGTGCATTTAGCTTGTGCATTTGGGATTTTTCTAATGTTTTGAAGGAGGCTTGGAAGGCTATGTATTTCCCCCTTGGGGGCTGTCTTTGCAGTATCCCATAGGTTTTGGACCAATGTATTTTCATTCTCATTAGTTTCCATGAATTGTTTAGGCTCTTATTTAATTTCCTTGTTGACCCAATCATTCTTTACCAAGATACTCTTTAACTTACACTTGTTTGAGTTCCTTCCAAATTTCTTATTGTGGTTGAGTTCCAGTTTCACAGCATTGTGGTCTGAAAATATTCAGGGAAAAATTTCAACCTTTTGATTTCAGATGAGACCTGATTTGTGACCCAGTATGTGGTCTATTCTGGAGAAAGTTCCATGTGCACTTGAGAAGAATAACTATTGTGTAATTTTTAGGATGGAACGTTCTATATATATCTACGAAGTCCATCTGGCTTGATGTGTCATTCAAAGCTCTTGTTTCTTCATTGATCTTCTGCTTAGATGTTCTGTCCATTGCTGTGAGTGGCATGTTAAGGTCTTCTACTATTAATGTATTATTATCAATATGTTTCTTTATATTGGTTATTAATTGGTTTATCTAATTGGCCACTCTCATGTAGGGGGATAGATATTTACAATTGTTAGGTTTTCTTGTTGGATAGACCCTTTAAGTATGATATAGTATCCCTCTACATCTCTTATTACAGTCTTTGGTTTAAAATCTAATTTGTCTGATATGAGGATTGCCAACCCAGGTTTCTTTTGAGGTCCATTAGTGTGTTAAATAGTTCTCCATCCCCTCACTTTTAATCTGGAGGTGTCTTTAGGTTCAAAATGTGTCTCTTGTAGACACCATATGGATGGGTCCTGCTTTTCTATCCAATCTGCAACCCTGTGTTTTTTTTTTTTTATGGGAGCATTCAGCCCATTTACATTTAGAGTAAGTATAGAAAGATACAAAGTTAGTGCCATTGTATTGCTTGTAAAGTCCCTGTTCCTATAGATTTTCTGTTTCCTTCTGGTTTATGTGACTCTTGGTGTCTCTCTTCTTTCACAGAATCCCCCTTAATATTTCTTGCAGGGCTGCCTTGGTGTTTCCATATTCCTTCAGTTTCTGCCTGTCCTGAAACCTTTTTATCTCTCCATTCATTTCGAGTGACATCCTTGCTGGATAAAGTATTCTTGGCTGCATGATTTTTCATTTAGTACCCTGAATATGTCTTGCCAGCCCTTTCTGGCTTGCTGGGTTTCTGTGAACCATTCTGATGTTATTCTGATGTTCCTCCCTCCATATGTAAGGAACCTCCTCTTCCCAGCTATTCTCAGAATTATTTCCTTGGCTCTAAAATTTGCAAACTTCACTATTATATGTCGAAGGTATTGGTGTATTTTTATTGATCTTAGGAGAGGTCCTCTCTGCCTCTTGTTTCCTTCCCCTGATTAGGGAAGTTCTCTGCTACGATTTGCTTAAATATACTTTCTAACCCCCTCTCTCTTTCCACCCCCTCGGGGATCCCAATCATAGTGACATTGGAATGTTTCATGGCATCATTAATATCTGCAATCCTTTACTCTTGTGCTACTAGCAGCCTATCTCTCTTTTCCTCCACCTCCTTCTTTTCCATAGGCTTGTCTTTAGATCACTAATTCTCTCTTCTGCCTCATTTACCCTGTCTGGTAGAGTATCCAATTTATTTGTTTATTTTTATAATAATTTTTTTGCTCTGTTACGTTAGTCACTGCACAGTATATCCTTAGTTTTTGATGTAATGTTCCATGATTCATTACTTGGATATAACACCCAGAGCACTGTGCAATATGTGCCCTCCTTAATACCCATCACTGGCCTATCCCAACCCCCGCCCCCCTCCTCTGAAGCCCTCAGTTTGTTTCCCAGAGTCCACAGTCTCCCATGGTTCATTCCCCCTTCTGTTTATCCCCCCTTCATTCTTCCCTTCCTTCTCCTACCGATCTTCCTATTTCTTATGTTCCATAAATGAGTGAAACCATATGAAAATTGTATTTCTCTGCTTGTCTTATTTCACTTAGCATAATCTCCTCCAGTCACATCCATGCTGCTGCAAATGTTATGTAATCATTCTTTCTGATGGCTGAGTAATATTCCATCGTATATATGAATCACATCTTCTTTATCCATTCATCTATTAAAGGGCATCTTGGCTCCTTCTACAATTTAACTATTGTGGACAATGCTACTATGAATATTGGGGTGCATATGGCCCTTCTCTTCACACGTCTGTATCTTTGGGGTAAATACCCAGTAGTGCAATGGCTGGATCAAAGGGTAGCTCTATTTTTAACTTTTTAAGAGACCTCCACACTGTTTTCCAAAGTGGCTGTACCAACTGGCATTCCCACCAACAGTGTAAGAGGGATCCCCTTTCTCCACATCCTCTCCAACATTTGTTGTTCCCTGCCTTGTCAATTTTTGCCATTCTAACTGGCGTAAGGTGGTATCTCAAGGTGGTTTTGATTTGAATTTCCCTGATGGCTACTGATTTTGAACATTTTTTCATGTGTCTGTTAGCCATTTGTATGTCTTCATTGGAAAAGTGTCTGTTCATATCTTCTGCCCATTTTTTGATTTGATTATTTGATTCCTGTGTATTGAGTTTGAGAAGTTCTTTGTAGATCTTGGATACCAGTATTTTATCTGTAGTGTCACTTGCAAATATCTTCTCCCATTCCATGGGCTGCCTCTTAGTTTTTTTGACTGTTTCCTTGGCTGTGCAGAAGCTTTTTATCTTGGTGAAGTCCCACAAGTTCAATTTTTGTTTTGTTTCTCTTGCCTTTGGGGATGTGTTATGAAAAAAGTTGCTGTGGCCGATGTCAAAGAGGTTGCTGCCTATGTTCTCCTCTACGATTTAGATGGATTCCTGTCTCACATCAAGGTCTTTCATCCATTTGGAGTTTATCTTTGTGTATGGTGAGAGAGAGTGTTCAAGTTTCATTCTTTTGCATGTAGCTGTCCAATTTTCCCAGCACCATTTATTGAACAGACTATCTTTTTTTTTTTAAATGATTTTTTATTATATTATGTTAGTCACCATACGGTACATCCCCGGTTTCCAATGTAAGGCTCAATGATTCATTAGTTGTGTATAACACTCAGTGCACCATGCAATACGTGCCCTCCTTACTACCCATCACCGGTCTATCCCATTCCCCCACCCCCCTCCCCTCTGAGGCCCTCAGTTTGTTTCTCATAGTCCATAGTCTCTCATGTTTCATTCCCCCTTCTGATTACCCCCCTTTCTTTATCCCTTTCTTCCCCTACCGATCATCCTAGTTCTTATGTTCCATAGATGAGAGAAATCATATGATAGTTGTCTTTCTCTGCTTGACTTATTTCACTTAGCATTATCTCCTCCAGTGCTGTCCATGTTGTAGCAAATGTTGAGAACTCGTTCTTTCTGATAGCTGAGTAATATTCCATTGTATATATGGACCATAACTTCTTAACCCAGTCATCTGTTGAAGGGCATCTCAGCTCCTTCCACGATTTAGCTATTGTGGACATTGCTGCTATGAACATTGGGGTGCATATGGCTCTTCTCTTCACTACGTCTGTATCTTTGGGGTAAACACCCAGTAGTGCAATGGCTGGATCATAGGGTAGCTCAATTTTTAACTTTTTAAGGGACCTCCACACTGTTTTCCAGAGTGGCTGTACCAACTTGCATTCCCACCAACAATGTAGGAGGGATCCCCTTTCTCCACATCCTCTCCAACAATTTGAACAGACTATCTTTTTATCCACCAGAAGGTTTTGTCAAAGATTAGTTGCCCAAAGAGCCGAGGGTCCATTTCTGGGTTCTCTATTCTGTTCCATTGGTCTGTGTGTCTGTTTTTGTGCCAGTACCATGCTGTCTTTGTGATCACAGCTTTGTAGTACAGCTCGAAATCCGGCATTGTGATGCCCCCAGCTTTGTTTTTCCTTTTCCACAATTCCTTGGCGATTCAGGGCCTTTTCTGGTTCCACACAAATTAAGGGCTGTTTATTCCAGTTCTTTGAAAAATGTCATTGGTATTTTGATCAGGATGGCATTGAAAGTGTAGATTGCTCTGGGTAGCATAGACATTTTCACTATGTTTGTTCTTCCAATCCATGAGCATGGAATATTTTTCCATCTTTTTGTGTCTTCTTCAATGTCTTTCAAGAGTGATTTATAGTTTCTAGAATATAGGTCCTTTACATCTCTGGTTAAGTTAATTCCGAGATAACGTATGATTTTTGGTGCTATTGTAAATGGAATGGATTCCCTAATTTCTCTTTCTTCAGTCTCATTATTCATGTATAGAAATGCAACTGATTTCTGAGCATTGATTTTGTATCCCGTCACATTACTGAATTGCTCTATAACTTCTAGTAGTTTGGGGGTGGAGTCTTGGGTTTTCCATATAGAGTATCATGTCATCTGCAAAGAGACACAGTTTGACTTCTTCTTTGCTGATTTGGATACCTTTTATTCCTTTTTGTTGTCTGATTGCTGTTGCAAGGACTTCTAATACTATGTTGAATAATAATGGTGAGAGTGGGCATCCTTGTCGTATTCCTGATCTTAAGGGAAAGGCTTTCAGTTTTTCCCCATTGAGAATGATATTTGCTGTAGGCTTTTCATAGATGATTTTTATGAAATTGAGGAATGTACCTTCTATCCCTACACTCTGAAGGCTTTTAATCAGAAAAGGATGCTATATTTTGTCAGATGCATTTCTGCATCAATTGAGAGGCTCATATGGTTCTTGACTCTTTTCTTGTTGATATGATCTATCACAGTGATCGATTTGCAAATGTTGAACCACCCTTGCATCCCAGGGATGAATCCCACTTGGTCATGATGGATAATCCTTTTAATGTACTGTGGGATCCTATTAGCTAGGATCTTGTTGAAAATTTTGGCCTACAAGTTCATCAGGGGTACCGGTCTGTAATTCTCCTTTTTGATGGGGTCTTTGCCTGGTTTGGGGATTAAGGTAATACTGGCCTCATAGGATGAGTTTGGTAGTATTCCTTCTATTTTTTGAAACAGCTTCAGGAGAATAGGTATTATTTCTTCTTTGAATGTTTGGTAGAATTCCCCAGGGACTCCGTCAGGCCCTGGACTCTTGTTTTTTGTTTTGTTTTGTTTTGTTTTTGTTTAAAGATTTTTTAAAATTTATTTGACAGAAAGAGAGATAGGCAATGAGAGAGGGAACAGAAGCAGGGGGAGTGGGACAGGAAGAAGCTGACTCCCAGTGGAAGAGCCTGATGCAGGGCTCGATCCCAGAACGCCGGGATCACGTCCTGAGCAGAAGGCATCGCTTAATGACTGAGCCACCTAGGCGCCCCGGACTCTTGTTTGGGGAGGTTTTTGATCACTGCTTCAATCTCTTCATAATTAATTGGTCTGTTTAAATAATCAATTTCTTCCTTTTCAGTCTTGGTAGTTTAGAGGTTTCCAGGAAGGCATTCATTTCTTCCACATTGTTTAATTTATTGGCATAAAGCTGTTGAGAAAGTTTCTAGTGATCCTTCCTATTTCACTGCTGTTCGTCATGATCTCTTCCCTTTCATTCGTAATTTTATTAATTTGGGTCCTTTCTCTATTCTTTTGAATAAGTCTGGCCAGTGGCTTATCGATCTTATTTATTCCTTCAAAGAACCAGCTTCTAGCTCTGTTGATCTGCTCTACTATGCTCCTGGTTTCTAATTCATTGATCTCTGCTCTAATCTTGATCAACTGCCTTTTCATGCATGGGTTAGGCCTGTTCTGTTCCTGTTCCAGCTTCTTCAGGTGAGAATATAAAAACTGCATTTTAGATTTTTCTATTTTTTTGACTGAGTGTTAGATGGCTATGTATTTTCTCCTTAAGACTGCCTTTGCAGTGTCCCATAGGTTTTGGAGTGATGTGTTTTCATATTTGTTGTTCTCCAAAATTGTTTAATCTCCTTCTTAATTACCTGGTTTACCAAGTCATTCTTGAGCAGGATGGTTCTTAGTTTCCACGTGTTTGAGTTTCTTCCAAATTTTTCCTTGTGATTGAGTTCCAGTTTCAAAGCATTGTGGTCTGAGAATATGCAGGTAATAATCTCAGTCTTTTGGTATCAGTTGAGACTTGATTTGTGACCCAGTATATGGTCTACTCTGGAGAAAGTTCTATGTGTTTTTGAAAAGAATGAGTATTCTGTTGTTCTGATGTGTAGTGTTCTGTATATATCTATGAGGTCCATCTGGTCTAGTATGTCATTCAAAGCTCTTGTTTCTTTGTTGATTTTCTGCTTAGGTGATCTGTCTATTGCTGAGAGTGGAGTGTTGAGGTCCCCTACTATTAACGTATTATTATCTATATGTCTCTTTATTCTAGTCAAGAATTGGCTGGTGTGGGGCGCCTGGGTGGCACAGCGGTTAAGCGTCTGCCTTCGGCTCAGGGCATGATCCTGGCGTTATGGGATCGAGCCCCACATCAGGGTCTTCTGCTATGAGTCTGCTTCTTCCTCTCCCACTCCCCCTGCTTGTGTTCCCTCTCTCGCTGGCCGTCTCTATCTCTGTCAAATAAATAAATAAAATCTTAAAAAAAGAAAAAAAGAGTTGGCTGGTGTATCTAACTGCTCCCCTGTTGGGGGCATAGATAATTATAATTGTCATATCCACGTGTTGGATACATCCTTTAAGAATAATATAGTGTCCTTCTGTATCTCTAACTGCAGTCTTTAGTTTAAAGTCTACTCTGTCTGATATGAGAATCTCTACGCCAGCTTTCTTTTGAGGTCCATTGGCATGAGAAATGATTTTCCATCCCTTCACTTTCAGTCTGGATGTATCTTTAAGTTCAAGATGAGTCTCCTGTAGACAGCAAATGGATGGGTCATGTCTTTTTATCCAATCTGCAACCCTGTGGCGTTTATGGGAGCATTAGGCCATTCGCATTGAGAGTGATTATTGAGAGATATGATTTTAATGATGTCATGCTGCCTGTGAAGTCTTTGTTTCTAAAGATTGTAATTTTCTGTTCTCTATCACTCCTGGGGCCTTTTTACTTTTATAGAACCCCCCCTTAATATCTCATGTAGTGCTGGCTTGGTGGTCACGAATTCCTTCAGTTTTTGCCAATCTTGGAAGGTCCTTATCTCTCCATCCATTCTGAATGACAGCCTTGCTGCATAATGGATACTTGGCTGCATGTTCTTCTCAGATAGAGCTTTGAAAATACCCTGCCAACCCTTCCTGGCCTGCCAGGTCTCTGTAGACAGGTCTGACATAATTCTGATATTTTTCCCTCTGTACGTAAGGATTTTCTTCCCCTGGCCAATTTCAATACTGAATCTTTGCATCTAATATTTGCGGACTGCAGTATGATGTGACGTGGTGTAGATCTGTTCTCATTGATCTTGGGAGGGGTCCTCTCTGCCTCTTGGACATGAATGCTTGTTTCCTTTGCCAGATTAGGGAAGTTCTCAGCTACAATTTGTTCAAATATCTCTTCTAGACCTCTCTCTTTCTCCACCCCCTCAGGGATGCTGATGATTCTGACATTGAAACTTTTCATTGAGTCAGTAATCTCCCGTAATGTACATTCTTGAGATTGGATTTTTTTGAGCCAAGTTTCTGTTTTAACTTTCTCTTCTACCATCCCATCCTCCAATTCACTAATTTGTTCTGCCTCATTTACCCTGGCCGTCAGAGCATCTAGTTTTGACTGCATTTGATTCATAGCATTTTTAATTTCTGCCAGATTCACTCTCATTTCCACCCGTGGAGATTCTATATTCTCATTAATATTTTCGTTAATTTTTTTTTCAAGCGTACACATCAGCTTGACCATTGTTACTCTGAACTCCATTTCTGACAATTTGGTTATATCCATATCCATCAGTTCTGTTGCAGAGGCCACAGACTCTGTATCTTTTCTCTGTTGGGGGGATTTCTCCTTCTCGTCATTCTGATGAAGAGAGGTTGTGTGGTTTCCCAGAGCCCAAATTATTGACCACGATCCAGGCAGTGTCCACTTGTTTTATAGGGATCTTAGGGATGTGGGCTTCTTGATTTTTCAGCCTGCCTTCTGGGGGAGGGGCCTGCCGTGCTGATACTCAGGCCACTCTGTTTGGGTAGAGTTGCCCTGTCCCCTGTGAGCGGGGATGGGGATGGGCACAATATAAACCAGTATTTCTGGGCTTTTGTTCTCTGGCGGCTTTCCCTGGTGGTTTTCTGTGACTATTTTGAGAGTCAGAGCAGCAGTGGACATATCCTAGCCTCTGTCTAAGAACAGAGAGATTGCAATTCACTCTCCACTGAGCTCTCCTGGCCACTTTAACTCTGTTTCTGTCAGTGCTGCTAAAAACCCTGTAGCATCCCGGGTTGTGCACCCCACAGCCACTCTCCCAGCCCTTTTTTCCAGGGCCAGCACGTCTCTGTCCTTTGTTTCTAACACCGCCAGCTGCCCCTGGTTCCTGCGTGTGCTCCTGAGCTCCAGGTTTCAGTTGAGTTCGAGTGTGCGCTCCGGAGCTCCGGTTTTAAGTTTGGACGTGCACGCTCCTGAGCTCCCAGTTTCAGTCTGGTTCCAGTGAGCGCTCCGGAGCTCCAGTTTTCAGTCTGGTCGCACACGCGTTCCCAGGCTCACAGTCTCAGTCTGCTTTCTTGGGGGTGCTGGTCTGCAAGTCCAGCCCGTTCCCCAGTGCAGGTGGCTACTACTACCCAGTGCCTGAGTGCTGTGGCTCCGTCCCCCTTCCGTTTATCTTCTGATATCTGTGCACAGATTCATAGCTCCCTGCTTTGTACCTCAATACTTAGTGCTGGCGATGTTCGTTTGTAGAGATCCAGATGTATCTTCCTGTGTCTCAGGCTGATTTCATGGGTGTTCAGGATGGTCTGGTAGATATCCAGCCTGATCAGGGGACCAGCTGAAAAAGTGGTCCCCTACTCCTCTGTCATCTTTTCTGCAACCTAGTGTATCCAATTTAGACTGCATCTTACTCATAGCAATTTTTAGTTCAGTCTGATTAGATCTCATTTCTGCTCTTAGATTCTATATTGTCCCTAATGCTTCTTTGAAGCCTAGCTATTGACTTCATGATTGCTATCCTGAATTCTATCTGTGGCATTTTGCTTATATCCATATCCATTAGTTCCATGGCAAATGACATTGTCTCTATTTCTTTTCTTTGTTGAGAGTTCCTCCTCCTAGTCATTCTGTCGAGGGATATTTGAGTGAATGAGCAGATTCCAAAATATTAACTACAACCCAAGCAAGATGCACTGTAGGAAAATTTGGAGCAGTCAGAAGCCACTGGCGGGGGGGGGGGGGGAGCCAGATTTAAACAGAAGAATAAAATTTATAGAATTTAAAAAAAAATTTTAAATAAAAATTTATAAAAGGGGTTGATGAGGGGAAGATGGGGGCTCTAATCTCTCATTGTGGACAAAGTAGAGTGTTTCAGTTGTTCCTGAGTGTCTTTTATTCTGCTAGAGGATACTACTTCCCAAAATTACTGGGAAAGTAAAACTGGTGTATATATATATAAAGGTAATATTGAATAGGGAAAAAAGGACTACATTGAAGCGTATATAAAGTATAGGTGTGAAAAAGTACAAGTTAAAAAGCTACTATGAAATATGATATATTAAACATCTAGTTGAAATGAGAAAAAGGTAAAAAGAAAAAAACAGAGAAAAAGCATAAGAGTAAGCAAAAAAGAAAAAGAGTTTTACCTGAAAAATAAACAAGCTGTGAGGCAACACCTGAAGCTCAACCTACTATTTTCCCCAGAGTTGGGATTTTACAGTCTTATGGGGACTATAGGGTTGTTGTCCACTTGTTCTTCCAGCCTGTCTTCTGGTGGAGGGACCTGCCGTGCTGTTTCTAAGGCAGCCCTGCTTGGGCAGAGTTGCCCTGCCCCTTGTCAGGAGGATGGGATCAGTGGAAACCAGACCTTTGTGTTTTCTTCTTCCCTGGCGGCTTTCTGTGCCTCTTCTGAGGGTCAGAGCAAAATGGCCACACCCAAACCTCTGGCCCAGAGCAGAGAAATCAGTCTGTTGTCTTCATTAAAACCTCCATGACCGTGTCTGTTTCTGTATCCTGTGCCAAAACTGCAGCCTCCCACGGTGCATGTCTACAGTCACTCTCTCAGAGGTCATCCCAGGGTCCGGGAGTGTCCCTGCCCTTTATATTTCTAAAACTTGGAGCAGCCCTGGGCTCACACATGCACCTACAGCTCCTGGATTCTGTCTCAGTGCTGCCCTAAAGCCCTTTCCCAGCCACTACTACTCTGTTTTTGCCCAGTTGCGGGTACAGGCTCCTGATTTTTTCAGGCTGCCCAAGAGAAGAGTGATTGTCAACCAGCCAGGCTTGCGGTTTATGGTGACCCAAACTGAGAGACCCTTCCTGGGCTCGCTGACCATAACCTGCTTCCTGGCTCCACTGCTTGGGTACTCTGCTGGTCCAAGAAGCCCCTTTGGCTCTGAGGCTTCTGAGACCACAATGCTCCATCTAGAATTCTGCCTTTTCATTTCCAGAGCCCCTTTCAGAGAGGGATGTTGCTCCCTAGAGCAGATTTCTAAAGGTTCCAATTTTGTGCTCTGGTGTTATATCACTTTCCAGGAGCTAGCTTATGGAGGCTCCCTCCCCCTTCTCTTTATCTTCCAATAGTTCCCCCAGATTCATGACTCCACACTTCTTACCTTCCAAAAAACAGTGCTTTTCTGCTTGTAGAGATCCAGATATATATTCTTACATTTCAGGGTGATTTTATGCATGTTCAGAATGGTTTGGTAGTTATCCAGCTAAATTCAGGGGACTGGTTGAAACGGGGTCCCCTACTCCTCCACCATCTTTCATCCTCCCCCCAGTATTTTCTTCTTTCTTGAATTGAGTGATGAGTGATGAAGGAACAGAAGGCTGGATCAAGGAACAGCTGAGGATCAAGCAGAAACTGACACCCTGCAACCCTCCCGCCCCCCCCCCCCCCACAATGGGAGGTATGCGACATTCCTCAGGCACTCCTGGCTGCCCTAAAGGAAAAAGAAATAGTTAACCTATAGAGACCACTTGAGTCTCCCTCAGTTTACAAATGTCTTAGCAGTCTACAAGAAGAAAGCATTTCTATCAATAACCTAGCTTCTGGAAGGAAATGTAAATACAGTTGAATGTCTTTGTAACCTGCAGCCCATAGACAGATACTTGAAGTGGGCAGAGTGTAATGTTCCTCCAGGAAGTTCCCAACCATCTTCATGCTAATGCCTTAACAAGTTAAGTTAACAACCTTAACCTGACAATGGCAAGGCCTCTGGTATCCTGAGAGTCTTCTTTAACATATGAAAGTATTTTCTCAACCTCCCTTTTTCCTTACCTCCCCCAACCCTGTAGTATATAATCAGCCACGCCTCAAAACCCCGTTGCTGCAGTTCTTTCTGCCCAAGGGTCCTGTCCCCATGCTTTAATAAACCACTATTTCGCACCAAAGATGTCTCAAGAATTCTTTCTTGGTCATAGGCTCTGGACTCCACCCCACTGAACCTCACCTATATTCAATAACCTCATCAATGAGCACATAGATGACAGGGCTGTTCACCTTATTCTTCCCTTTTTGTTTTTGTATGCCTTAAGTAACTTTAACAGCTGGGGGGGGGGAATCAATCATGTGACCCACACAGAGGAAGAATTATCTTTCTTCCTGGACAGATAAGCCCTATAGGCCATGGCTAAACTGGGTCTCTTTGTCTTCTCCCTCAATGCTTGAGGAGCATGCAGGGGCACTCTAAAGAAAACAAATGCATGTCCTCACCCACATGGGGCCTGATAATGGGGCCTCCTTTAGGAAACTTCTCCTTCATGGCATTGCTGTTCTGCCTTCTGCAGCAGCTGAGACCTCCTGTGTCAGCGCCCTGGCTTCCTCTGTGACTCAGCTCTCCAAAATGGCTGTTCCAACCCTGAATTTGCTCAGCATCCTACATGAGAATTTTAATCACCCTGCACTGTGCTGAAACTGCTGTCCTTTAGATCAAAACCAAAGAAATGGGGACTCATCTACATCAGTCCCCTTCTCCAAGATACAACTCTCCAAAACCTACTTGCTTTTTTTTTTTTTCACTTTTCAGGGTCTTTAATGTATTTAAAAACTGTGTCCAGAGTTTATAATGATCTATTAGAGGGTTGGTTTTTAGAGCCTGTTCCACTATATCTGAACTTTATTTTAAATCTCTTTTTACGAAGCTTCCAGAATGACCTCTATAATAAGTTTGCTCATAGTGTAAGATTAAGAATTGATAGCTTAACCTCTTATATCCCTTTTTAATTATCAGGAATGTTAGAAATAATAATAAATAACCATACTATCATTAGTTAACTATATACTAGTCAACAAATGTGTTGTATGTTGGGCTGGCCGAGAAAAGGGGCCAAGACACCCAAGATGGCCGATTCTCCCGCCAAGATTTAAACTGACACCCAAGATGGCCGACTCTCCCACCAAGATTTAAACCTAAACCTAGGCGGGAAACCGAAACCCGTCCTACCGACTTTCCCCCACCCCCAGCGGTGCCCAATAAAAACCCTCGCTGTCTTGCCCTGGGTGCGACTTCCCCGACTCAACGCTCTTTCCTGAGTCGCGGAACCTCTCCCGAGGGTGCTTGCAATAAAGTTCATCCTCTGGACCATGTTTGCCTTTGCAGTCTTGATTTCATTAGGGACGAGAAAAAAACCTAACATTTGGTGCCGAAACCCGGGAGGAGATCGAGCCCCTGCTCTAGCACGGAGGCTCTCTCCTCCTCTCAAGCAGACTGGGACTTCTCCGTCTCTCTCCAGACATCTCTCAAAGCCCGCTGTGGTGAGTGTTCCCTGGTTCCCGATCCTTCTCCGGGACACCCTGTCCTAACCGCTGCCGTGTCAGGGCAACTCCCTCCGGCCACCTGGTGGCCCCCATAGTTCTGAGGAATCGGGAGACGTCCCCATTCCACGGCAACTACCTTCCCTTCCGAACCGCAACCCAGCACACGGACGAGGGGACGCCTTCCTCCGTGCCCTGAGTTGCTAGGTGAAGGGGCCATAGGAACCTCCCAGTCCAAATTCGACCCTAAAACACCACTGGGCTGCCTTCTGGCCAACCTTTGAACCCTGAAATTGGATCAGGACCTACGAAGGCGACGCCTCATCCATTACTGTACTGTTACTTGGCCCCAATATCAATTGGACAACCAATCACAATGGCCCCCCGAAGGCACATTCGATTATCAGGTGCTCATGGATCTTGACAACCTCTGTAGACGACAAGGCAAATGGTCCGAGGTCCCCTATGTCCAGGCTTTCTGGGCCTTACACTCTCAGCCTTCACTATGCTCCCGCTGCTCGACCTCTCAGGTCCTCCTCGCCCGCTCTCCCCCTCCAACCCTTCCGCCTACTGCTCCCAAGGACCCTGATCCTCTCTCTCTCTCTCCTCTCTCGGAACCTCCTGAGAACCTCTCGGGGCCCCCCATAAGGACCCCTCTCGTACCTCCACCCCCTCTTACCATCCCGTTCCTCAGCTGCCTGAATCCCCTAATCCCCCGCAGACCCCAGAGCCATCTCTAGCTCTGGCTACTCCAACGGCTCCTGAAGTTCTACCCCTCGGGACCGCCACCGAGCCCCCCCCCCCCCCCCGACTCTCTCCCTTCCCCTCTCATCTCCACTCATACCCGGTCCCGGAATCTTTCCCCCGACCTAGTTTGCCCCTTGAGGGAGGTTGCCAGGGCTGAAGGGGTCTTCCGAGTCCATGCGCCCTTCTCCCTGCAGGACCTTTCCCAGATAGAAAAGCGCCTGGGCTCTTTCTCGGCCAACCCAGACAATTTCATTAAGGAATTCCAGTATTTGGCCCAGGCCTATGACCTTACCTGGCACGACTTACATGTTGTCCAGACCACCACCCTCACCACTGAGGAGAGGGAACGTATCCAGGCTGCCTCCCGAGAGCATGCCGATCAGGTTCATCTGACTGATGCCACCATGCCGGTCGGCGCTCAGGCAGTCCCAGCCGTGGAATCTGGCTGGGACTGACCACATGATCCAATGCCTTATCACCGGAATGCGGGCGGCCTCCAATAAGGCTGTTAACTATGATAAGATCAGGGAGATTATTCAGACCCCTGATGAAAACCCTGCCGTATACCTTAACTGACTGACCGAGGCTTTGACTCAGTTCACCCACTTAGATCTAGCCTCTCCAGCAGGGGCCACAGTCCTGGCCACTCATTTCATCTCCCAATCGGCGCCGGATATTCAGAAAAAGTTAAAAAAGGCCGAGGAGGGCCCCCAGACCCCCATTTCCAACCTGGTGAAAATGGCATTTAAAGTCTTTAACTCCTGAGAGGAGGCAGCTGAACTTAAACGGCAGGCCAGGCTCCAGCAGAAGGTTCAGCTACAGACCCAGGCCTTGGTAGCAGCCCTGCGGCTGGCCGGCTCCGGGAGCCAACAGAGAGGAGCAGCCAGCCGCACCCCTCTCAGGGCCTGCTTCAAATGCGGAGCCAAGGGACACTGGGCTCGTCAATGTCCCAACCCAAAGGCGCCAACTCCACCGTATCCTCAGTGCCACATGATGGGACACTGGAAATCAGACTGTCCTACACTCGGGGAATCCTCAGCGCCTCTACACGGGGGCAACCCCGAGACAGTAAGTCCGGCCTTCCAGCTGCTCAGGTTGGAGGACGATTGACGGAGCCCACACTTGGCCACCCCTCTCACCCAGGCCGAGCCCAGGGTCACGCTCCAGGTAGTGGGTAAGTCCATCTCCTTTCTGCTGGACACGGGGGCTACCTACTCAGTTCTGCCATCCTACTTGGGACCTACACGAACCTAACCGGTCACTGTCGTGGGGATCAACGGGACCTCCTCCTCTCCTAGGGTGACTCTTTCCCTTACTTGTAGCCTGGACGGTTTCCCCTTCTCCCACTCGTTCCTCGTAATTCCCTCTTGTCCGGTCCCCCTACTGGGAAGGGACATCCTCCAGAAACTGCAAGCTACTATTCACCTCTCTCCTTCCCCCTCAATTTCAGAGTGTCTTGTCTTACCCTTCCTTCCTGCCCCTCCGACCCTCACCCCAGATAGTCTACCCGCAGTGGACCCCCAGGTATGGGACACCTCTAAACCCATCATTGCCTCCCACCATACCTCCGTTAGAATACAGCTAAGGGATAGCTCCAAGTTCCCCTCCCGAGCACAGTTTCCCATTTCCCTAACTCACCGCCAGGGTCTCAAGCCTATCATAGACCGGCTGAGACGGCAGGGGCTCCTGATCCCCATCAGCTCCCCCTGTAACACCCCTATCCTGCCAGTCCGTAAACCCTTGGGGGCTTACCGACTGGTGCAAGACCTGTGACTCATTAATGAGGCCGTAGTCCTGCTTCATCCTGTCGTCCCCAACCCCTACACCATACTGTCCCACGTCCCGTCTGACACCTCTCACTTTATGGTACTGGATTTAAAGGATGCCTTCTTTACCATTCCCCTGCACCCTGACTCCTATTTTCTTTTTGCCTTTACCTGGGAAGATCCTGACACACATGTCTCCAGGCAGCTGACCTGGACCGTCCTGCCTCAGGGATTCTGAGACAGTCCCCATATTTTTGGTCAGGCTTTGGCTACAGACCTGCAGCAATGTGCCCTTAAGGCCAGTACCCTGCTGCAATATGTAGATGATCTCCTCCTCTGCAGCCCCTCTCTCTCCTTATCCCAGGACGATACCTCCACCCTACTCAATTTCCTGGGGGGCAAAGGGTATCGGGTCACCCCTTCTAAGGCCCAATTGTGTACCCCCTCAGTCACGTACCTGGGTATCTTCCTGACTCCCACCTCTAAGTCCCTTACCGGGGACCGCATCCGCCTCCTCCGGGAACTCCAGCCTCCTCAAACTGCGGATGAGATACTTTCCTTTCTCGGACTTGTAGGTTTTTTTAGACATTGGATTCCAAATTTCTCGATCCTAGCCCGACCTTTATACCAAGTGGCCAAGGAGACCCCCCAGGGTCCCCTCACTGACCCCACCTCAGTTCGGCACGTATTCTCCAAACTAGGGGAGTGCCTCACTGCTGGGCCAGTCTTGGCACTGCCTGACCCCTCTAAACCCTTCCATCTTTTCACCGATGAGCGCTCCAGCTCAGCCACTGGCCTCCTAGCCCAACCAGTGGGGCCCACACACAGGGCCGTAGCCTATCTGTCTAAGCAATTAGACATCACCACCCGAGGATGGCAGCCCTGCCTCAGGGCACTGGCGGCCGCTGCCTCCCTAACTTACTCTGGGACAGCCCCTCGTAGTCTACTCTCCCCACCGACTCATGGATCTCCTCAGCCATCGATCTCTGGCCCAACTAACCCCCTCCCATCTCCAGTTGTACCATCTGTTGTTTGTCGAAAATCCGCAGATCTCTCTCTCTCTGCTTCCCCTCGCTTAAACCCTGCTACTTTGTTGCCTACACCCTTATCTACCCCTGAACCCGCTCATTCTTGCCCGCAACTCCTGGAGGACCTCACTCCCCCTCACCCAGGGCTCTCTGATCAGCCGCTACCTAACCCTGACCGTGTGCTCTTCATGGATGGCAGCTCCCTCCTGGCCTCGGACGGCCAAAAGCGCGCCACCTATGCCGTAGTCACCTCGGAGGCAGTAATAGAAACAGCTCCCCTTCTTATCGGGACCACCTCCCAGAAGGCTGAGCTTATAGCTCTCACCCGGGCTCTACACCTGTCTAAGGGACAGCGAGTCAATAGATACACGGACTCCAAGTACGCCTATCTCATAACTCACACCCACTCTGTCCTTTGGCAGGAGCGGGGATTCCTGACCACCAAAGGCACTCTTATAGTTAACGGGCCTCTCATTGCCAAATTACTCGAGGCCCTTAGCTTGCCCACCAAGGTTGCGGTAGTGCACTGCCGTGGCCACCAGACCTCCAAGGACCCAGTCTCCCAAGGTAACAACAAGGCAGACTCAGTGGCCAAACGGCCCTGAACACCTCTTTGGCTCTGATCCTCTTTCTCAACACCCTCCACCGGCCTTCCTCTGAAAAGGAGGTGCAGACCCTCCAGGGCCTAGGGGGAAAACCTGAAGACAAGGGATGGATTTGCATCCAGAACAAAACTGCCCTGCCGGAGAACCTGGCCCACACCCTGATCACAGACATTCATCAGTCCCTTCATATTGGCCCAAAGGCCCTCCACCAGTTCCTGCAACCCCTGCTTCACCACCCTTCTCTATCTAGGGTAATTGAGACAGTCCACAGAGCCTGTAAAACCTGCTCGGCCGTAAATACACAAGGTGGAATCCGCAGACCGGGACCTAACCATCAACTCCGTGGCCATCAGCCCAGGGAAGACTGGCAGCTGGACTTCACTCATATGCCCCGCCACAAAACCTTCCGATACCTATTAACCATGGTTGATACATTCACAGGTTGGATCGAGGCATACCCCACAGCCCGGGAAACAGCAGATATCGTAGCCACAACTCTCATTGAACACATCATCCCGAGGTTTGGATTACCCCGAATTCTCCAGTCAGACAACGGACCTGCTTTCATCTCTAGTGTGACTCAGCAGGTAGCCGAAAGCCTCAACGTCACCTGGAAACTCCACATTCCATACCACCCTCAGTCATCGGGTAAGGTGGAAAAGGCCAACGTGTTGCTTAAGGCTCAGCTCACTAAACTGAGCTTAGAGACCCGTCTCTCATGGCCCACACTTTTGCCCCTGGCCCTTACCAGGCTTAGGGCAACCCCCCGTGGACCTTCAGGGTTGAGCCCATTTGAGCTGCTATACGGCCGACCCTTCCTTATAAACCACAACCTCCCAGCCGTTCCCCCACCTCTCCTGTCCTACCTGCCTTACCTTACCCTCCTGCGGGCTTTCCTGAGGGCACATGCTGATGCTGTCATCCCTGCCCCGAACGACCATCACCATAAGGAAGCCCCCCCCTCAAGGGCTATTCCCAGGGGACCAGGTCCTCCTCAGAAATCTTCACCCAGGCTCCTTGCAGACGCGATGGACAGGGCCTCATACTGTCATCCTTACCACCCCAACTGCGGCAAAACTGCTGGGGCACCAGGCGTGGGTACACATCAACAACCTCAAATGGGCGCCTACAGGTAATGACTGGACCTCTCAGATGGTGGGCCCTACCAAACTTCGCTTGGTACGGGCTCCTCCCTCTGGTTCTCCTGAGCCCCCTGACCCAAGTGACAGAATGTGAATGCATGCGCGGCAGGGGACGCACAAGGTACTTTCAGTCATTCACCTATATGCCTAGTAAATGCTATGCAGGAAAGTCCCCATATACTTGCACATCTCTCCATGCCCCAGGAAGAACCTTCTGGATGTCTGACCTCACTGAAAGGTACAGTCACCCTTGAGACACTTACCCCAAGAAGGGGAAGGTCTGCTGGACATATGTGGCCCAGATAGGACCCTCCGATGGAGGAGGGGGTCCAGGACCAGGCCGGCCGTAACCAAACCCGGCAAATAGTTAAGAGGTTACATGAGCAACTACAAGCCCAGACCTATCCCACCTACAAGGGAATCAATCTCGACAGCATCCAGAAGGTTCCCACCACTGAGCAACTGACAGTGGCCCTTTTAAACTCCAGCTATAACCTGTGGCGGAACATCTCTCAGGACCACGACTGCTGGATCTGTTTCCCCTTCTCTACTCTAACATTGTGGGGATACCCATTCCAACCCAGTGGCCCCTCCCCAATTCTACCCTCAACAAGAAGACAGTCCACATCAGACCCATTGGAGGGACCATACCAATCCTTAATCTTTCCTCCACCATCAACACCCTCACCCCTCGCACCGCCAACATCACCTCCTCCCTTCCTTACTGCACTCCCTTGGGGGTGTTCCTCTCGTGCCCCAAGGGAACCTATCACTGCCTGACTACTAATGACTCCCTAGACTGTATATTTATCCTACTATCCCCGTCTACCCACATCTACTCCAATTCCCAACTCCTGTCCATACTATGCCCCCAGCGCCGAGAAAAAAGGGCTATATTCCTTCCCCTGCTGATAGGGGCGGGCTTAACCACCAGGGTGGCGACCGGAGCAGCTGGGCTTGGGACGTCAATAAATTTCTATTATAAACTCTCCCAAGCCCTCAACGATGACATGGAACGGATCGCCGACTCCCTTACTGCCCTACAGACTCAAGTAACCAGCCTGGCGGCCATTGCCTTACAAAATCGGCGAGCCTTGGACCTCCTGACCGCCGAAAAGGGAGGAACCTACCTCTACTTAAATGAGGAGTGTTGTTACTTTGTCAACCAGTCAGGCATAGTCACTTCCAAGGTCCGGGAACTCAAGGACCGGATTCGAGCAAGGTGCCAAGACACTTCCATATGGGGCCTGGACCCCCATACTTGGGTAACGTGGCTTCTCCCCTTGGCGGGACCTCTATGCTTAATCCTCCTGCTAATCTCGGTTGCTCCCTGCCTTATTTGGTACATACAGGAACGCCTGCGGGAAGTGACCCAGGTGTCAGTCAACCAGCTCCTCCTACAGCCCTATTCTTGCCTGCCCACTTCTTTTCTTTTTTTTTTTTTAATAATGATTTTTTATTATATTATGTTAGTCACCATACAGTACATCCCCGGTTTTCGATGTAAGGCTCGATGATTCATTAGTTGTGTATAACACCCAGTGCACCATGCAATATGTGCCCTCCTTACTACCCATCACCGGTCTATCCCATTCCCCCACTCCCCCTCCCCTCTGTAGCCCTCAGTTTGTTTCTCATAGTCCATAGTCTCTCATGTTTCATTCCCCCTTCTGATTACCCCCCTTTCTTTATCCCTTTCTTCCCCTACCAATCATTCTAGTTCTTATGTTCCATAGATGAGAGAAATCATATGATAGTTGTCTTTCTCTGCTTGACTTATTTCACTAAGCATTATCTCCTCCAGTGCCGTCCATGTTGTAGCAAATGTTGAGAACTCGTTCTTTCTGATTGCTGAGTAATATTCCATTGTATATATGGACCACAACTTCTTAATCCAGTCATCTGTTGCAGGGCATCTCTTGCCTGCCCACTTCTGACTACCCCTATGACAACAACCATCAGCAGGAAGTAGCCAGAATGGAGTCGACGCCCCCAATACCATTATATAAAACAAAAGGTCGGAATGTTGGGCTGGCCGAGAAAAGGGGCCAAGACACCCAAGATGGCCGACTCTCCCGCCAAGATTTAAACCTAAACCTAGGCAGGAAACCGAAACCCGTCCTACCAACTTTCCCCCACCCCCAGCGGTGCCCAATAAAAACCCTCACTGTCTTGCCCTGGGTGCGACTTCCCCGACTCAATGCTCTTTCCTGAGTCACGGAACCTCGCCCGAGGGTGCTTGCAATAAAGTTCATCCTCTGGACCACGTTTGCCTTTGCGGTCTTGATTTCATTAGCGGTGAGAAAAAAACCTAACGTTGTATTTTATGCTAAGGACTTTAAAGGTATTATCTCACTAAATCCACATGATATCACTATCTAGTCAAATAAAGGGGGAATCATTAGCTCAGTTTTATAGATGAAAGAAACGAGGCTTCAAAGAGCTTGAATAATTGCCCCAGGCTTCCCGAGATATGAATTTAGCTCTTTCTGACTCTAGAAACTGAACTTTTAAGCACTAATCAATGTACTTGTTAAGACTGTTTTTAGGAGTAGAAACTAGTGAAACTCATAATAACATAATCCATAAATATAGAGCTGTAGTTAAGACATGCCAAGGAAATATTTAGAAGCATGCAAGTAGTTTTCAAGAATGCACTCAAAATTTTTAGAACTAGATTTTTCTTTGCCATGGTTATGCAGAAGTTATGATGCTGAAAGCATGATTTTTAGACCTAAATTATTGCTACTTATTATAATGACTTTATTTTATTTATTATTATTTCTTATAATGAGTTTAGAGATGGGTTTTTAAAATAAGAGTAATTTTACATATTTGAGTTAGAGATTAAGAGAACTGGGAAGGTGGGCAATGAAAAAGCTTTCTATAGTGAGAACACTGGATGAGGAAACATTAAGCTTAGCAGAGTGCTTTTATATTGTGGTTAAAAAGCTTTACCTACTTATCATCTCACACTGGAGGAGGAGAAAGAATAATAACAACAACAATAATAATCACTAATATTTATTAAGTGTTTACCATGTTCCAAGCATTGTGTTGAGCACTGTCTTATTTATTTCTTACAAAAATCCTATTAGGTGGGTAATATTATTGTCCCTATATAACTGGTGGAATTATGGAATCTTATTGACGTAAATATCTTGTTCAAGGTTATATAAATAGACATGGAGCTGGATTTGAACCCAATAATGTGAATTCTGAATTACTCTATCACTTGTCATTACAGTATTTTTCCTATATGTAAAAGGAAGCTCTTGCCACTTCTAGATATATTCCATAAAGTTATTGGGTCAATATTTTGGCTTTATTGGTATTGGGACAGTTTTCAATGTGTCCCAACTCTTCTGGGTTGGATATCATCAGAGGGGCAGGCTGTTATAAATAAGCAGGAAAAAAGTTTTAGCATTCTTCAACAAGGGCTGGGAGAGGCCATGATTAGTCCATATAATATCGCATCCTTGTTCAACAAATCCCAGACTGCTAGACCCTGTAGAAAATTGAAAAGGATAAATTAGGGACAGATAAAATGAAGAATCTTAACAGGTTATAAGCTCTTGAAATTTGTTACCTCACATGTGGCATAAGTTCTACCAATATAAAACTTTCCTAAAGAATTAAATTGGGTAAATGTATTAATAACCCCCAAAAAGCAAGAGACACTCACTGTTCTGGAGGGTGTAGTTAATCTTTTGTGGGTCTCCTACCCTCTGTCCTCTGTATTTTGGGCAGAGTTCTGGGGAACATGGTCAAAATCTGACCTTGAGACATTAGGAAATGTGAAGAAAGATGTACTTTCACTGCATGAGATTATATACATATTTAGGGGTTCCTAAAGACTTAACATACAATCAAGAATTTCATTTATAATACAAAGTACATTAATGTCAATAAGGGAGCATGTATGTAGATTTGTAAAGAAGAGTAACTGGATGATTTCTTGGCAATACTTTCTGAATAATAAATCTTAAATATGCAACATATGTTGGCAAAATAAATAGCAGTTGTTTTGTATTTCTTTAATGGCCATATAGTAATATCCATAAGAGATTGGTATCACAAGTGTAAAAACTTCTAGCTTCAAACTGTTTCATGTGTAGCAAATATAGATCTACACAAAATAGATTAAAAATCATCACTAAATGTATGTAAAGGGGTAGCTATGTAATTATTACATTTGAATTTCTTCTTTCTCCTTCTTTTATTTATTTATTTTTAAAAATTTTATTTATTTATTTGACAGAGATAGAGACAGCCAGCGAGAGAGGGAACACAGCAGGGGGAGTGGGAGAGGAAGAAGCAGGCTCATAGCAGAAGAGCCTGATGTGGGACTCGATCCCAGATCGCCGGGATCACGCCCTGAGCCGAAGGCAGGCGCTTAACTGCTGTGCCACCCAGGTGCCCCTCCTTCTTTTATTTTAAAGGGAATATGTATTGAAGCCACATACCTAGAATTTTTATTTTTATTTTTGGTACTGTTCCCATTTCTCATAAAATCTGTGAGAGGTCATTCATGAAATATATATTAAATTATATCAGTGTAAATAATTTCAATAGTATAAGTCTAATTCAAGAATAAGGTTTTGGTTAACCAACATCTTTTGGCTTTATAAATATGGCCATGGTTGATATAGTACATGTCAATCTTTATAATTTGCAAAGATAACTCAGTATTAAGCAATCTATTAATGTAATATACAACTCTAATAAACTGAAGGAGAAAAAAATGATCATCTGATAGATGCTGAAAAAACATTATATAAGATTCAATATTCATTAATGATAAACATACTGTTAGGAAACCAGGCAAAAGAGCATCTTCAATTTGATGAAAGATTACTTAAAACAAATAAACATATTGGTGACATTTTAAAAAACATTCCTAGTAAAGTTATGAAAAACATAAGGAAATCCTCAATCTTTGCTTCTTTTCACCAATTTATTAGATAACCTAGCCAGAGAAATAAATAAGAGGAGAAAAGAATAAGAGGGTTTCAGAGGGGAGTGGGGGGAATGAGGTAGCCCTGTGATGGGTATTAAGGAGGGCACGTGTTGTAATGAGCACTGGGTGTTAAACACAAATAATGAATCATTGAACTAACTATATCAAAAACTAATGATGTACTGTATGGTGACTAACATTTTAAAAAGAGCTATATTTGCAAATATTATTAGTGTCTACATAGAAAATCCCAAAGAATCCAAAGACAAGCCAATAAAACTAATAAGCATCATTAACAAATTTTCATGAAACTCAAATTGTTAACAAACATGAAAATCTACTCCACCTTATTAGCCATCAGGATAGGCATTGCATACCAGTCAAATTGATGAAAATCTGAAGATATCATGAATTGGTGAAGATATAGGAAAACAGGAATTTCCATATGTTGGTGATGGAATTGTAAATTTGCACAGTCATTTTGGAAAACAAATTTGCATTTTCCAGTTAATTTGAAGTGTGTCCAACCTGTGTGCTCCAGAGGAACTCTTACATGTTCACAAGCAGACTTATACAGGAGTATTTGAAGAAGCATTACATATAATAGTGAACAATTCGAGACAACCTAAATATAAAGCAATGGGAGAATAGACAAGTTGTGTTTTATTCATACAATGGAATAACACATAGCAGTGAAGTGAATGCACAATATCTACTGGTATCAATACAAGCAAAAAAAAGAGTTATAGAAAAATGTTCACTATGTTACCATTGATACAAAATTTTTTAAAAAGTGGGGGAAGAGGCAAGATGGCAGAATTATAGGGGACCTTGTTTCATCTGCTTTCTTGAATTTAGCTGGATATCTATCAAACCATTTTGAACACCATCACCGGGGAGGGGAGAAACAGCTGCACCCATCACTAGGCAACAGCTCTCAGGGCGGTGGTTGACCTGGAAAGGACAGTAGGGTGGCGCCCAGCAGTGACCTGGGAGCAGTGGAGCAGGGTGCACCCACTGTTATCCTCCCAGGAGGAGTACCAGGGACCTGCAAGTGCTACTGCCCTTTGTATGACCTGGGACTTCAAGCAGTTGCAGACTTGTTCATGCACCCTGCTCCTCTGCTCCCAGACCAACACTGGGTGCCATCCTACTGTGCTTTCTGGGGCCATCGCCACCCTAAGAACTGTTGCCTGGTCATGGGTGCAGCCATTTCACCCCTCCCCGGTGATGGTAAGCAGCCTGCATGTTCTAGTCCTTTTCAGGGTGCTCAGGCAATGAGTGGTCACCCGACTGGCCCAACTCATGGTTTATGGGGACCCGAACCGAGAGTACTTCCTGGGCTTGCTGACAATAACCACTTTCCCTACTCCACTGCTTGGGCACTCTACTGGTTCATTTTGTGTCTCCTGGGATCCTGAGACCACAGTGACCCACCTAGAATTCTGCCCTTTTCATCCCCTGAGCCCCTTTCAGAAAGGGATGTCTGTCACTGGAACAGATTTCTAAGGGTTCTGATTTTGCTCTCTGGTGTTATATCACTTTCCAGTAGCCAGCTTATGGAGGCTCCTTCCTCTCTCCATTTATCTTCTGAAATCTCCCCACAGATTCTTGAGTCTGCACCTCTTACTTTACAAAAAGCAGTCACTTTTCTGCTTGTAGAGTTCCAGATATATTCTCTTAGATCTCAGTCTGAATTCTTGGGTGTTCAAAATGGTTTGATAGATATCCAGCTAAATTCAAGAGATCAGATGAAACGAGGTCCCCTACAATTCCACCATCTTCTCAACTAATCTGTCTGTAACGTTTTATTGTCTTAGAAAATATGAAGCAGACATAGCAAATGTTACAGTTTGATAAGTCTGGGTAGTATCTATATCAGTTTTGTATTTTTTTTTAAAGATTTTATTTATTTATTCGACAGAGATAGAGACAGCCAGCGAGAGAGGGAACACAAGCAGGGGGAATGGGAGAGGAAGAAGCAGGCTCATAGTGGAGGAGCCTGATGTGGGGCTCGATCCCGGAATGCCGGGATCACGCCCTGAGCCGAAGGCAGACGCTTAACCGCTGTGCCACCCAGGTGCCCCAGTTTTGTATTTTCTATACTGTGTAGGTTTGAAATATTTAATTAATAAAAATATTAAATAAAAAGAAATCAACACCAGATTAAGTCCCATAATCAGAAAGATTTGATTCTATCTCTTTCGCATTTCTGTCCCCTAAAAATATCTTGCAGAAAAAGAATTTCAATATAGTCACATCCAGAGAGAGATGTTAACTGAGTCTGGATATATGTGTATTGGAATGAGAAGATCAAAGGTTTTCTTATGCATAAGGGGTGAAAATTAATTTAATATTAGCTTCAGTATCAAATTAATTAAGGCAGAAACTAGGTTATTGTTGGAATAAAATTGCACAACATATTTCAAGTCAAGTAGGGATATGTACTATTTTGAATTATCCATGCCATTGCATTTTCCCTTTGAGTACTTGGTATGATACCACTAAATCTCAAAATACTATTTATCATAGGTTTCAGATGTTCATAGCAGGAAGACACTCAGTAGGAGCATTTGGCAGAGTTTATATCCTTTAAAAGGGAAGGCATCATTAGCATTTTAGCAAGAAAATCTTTCTTTGGCAAAAATATTAGAAATAATTTGAACAGTAAATATATTAGAAATTTGCTCAATTGGGGAAGATCTCTGAATTTTAAAGAGTATATTTTGAATAGTTGCAAACAGAGAGGAGACACAATCTCTGTTTATAAAATATCAGTTATGATGTAAAGCAGTGGCTAGTCTGATATGCCCCATCGTGGGAGGTCTGAATGGACCAGAGTAGCACCAGGCGCAGAAAGAAAAAGTGAGGGTGGGGCCAGAGCAACAGGATGCCAGATAGTCCTAAGATTTCACCACTATCCTGAAGATGGGCTGATGAGTAATTACAAAATCTTATTAGAAATGCATCCGAATATTATTTGTAATATACCATATATATAATATTAAGAATGTTAGATATTGACAAACGTTGATGAAGAAATTGATGAAGAACACAGTGTCTGAACAAGGTGGATTCACTAAATGCCAGCACCTCAACTGAATTGGTAAGGTAAGAATATCTTTTACAAAATGGTGCTTGAACAGGTCCATTTTGCTTGGGATATTCATACTATTTACACAAATAATTTTACTTTATACATGCTTTCTTACATCGGCATGCATACAAACACTGTAAATAAACTAATACAAGCATCCTTACAAGATTTCAAACTTAGCTTCACTACAATCAGAGTATTTTTTTGGAACAAATAAGTTATACTGTTCTTGAATAGAGTTAACTAAACCATGTTAATTGTACCTCCTTTGAGTCTCAACTGAGATAATTTTAACTCAGAGAAACAAAAAAACATTACCTGTTTCTGAAATTGTGACTTCCAGCTGTTCTCTCTTTTTAATAAAAGTCAGAATTAGACATGCTTTCAATTAAATTCACCTACCTCACCTATTGGACCAGTGTGTAGTCTGTTAGTCCAGTTGGCTTGAGCCTGGTGCCAGGGATGCAAAACTTGTAGTTGTTTTCTCTCCAAGAGCAATAGGTCTTTGCTTGGTTTTGTGGTGCAGGCCCCTAGAAAATCATGCACAATGTCCATAGGCATACCCTCTGGTTGCTGGGACAGCATCATTATTTATTTATTTATTTATTTATTTATTTATTTATTTATTTATCCAACAGAGATAGAGACAGCCAGCGAGAGAGGGAACACAAGCAGGGGGAGTGGGAGAGGAAGAAGCAGGCTCATAGCAGAAGAGCCTGATGTGGGGCTCGATCCCAGATGGCCGGGATCACGCCCTGAGCTGAAGGCAGACGCTCAACCACTGTGCCACCCAAGCGCCCCGAGCATCATTATTTTTGAATGTGAAGGGCAACATGCAACATAGAGAAAAATGAATGAGTACATAAGTAGTATCTTCTCTGCATATCTGAATGTCTCTCTGTGCAACTGCACCACCATGTGGAAAACTCCTGGCCTAGTCTGCAGGCATGGATACTGCCTGAAGCTGACAGCTGGGCTACTTTGCCTTCATTTTTGCTGTTGCAGGCACTTTTTCACCCATGAGCCTGGGCTGGGAAAGACCTGTACAATTCTTGTCATATAAACCTGATACTGGAGGATTGGGAACTGTCAAACAAAGTCTTGTGATATTACCATTTCCAAGAGCCATCCCTGTTGCCTTTCTGTATGTATGGACTCTGCTTGAGTTCAGCAAAGGAGCTAAATATAAGAGGCAAATGATACTAAAACCTAACTGCACTTGGGAAGCTTTGATTTTTCTGTCTACTGGCTTCTAATGTTGCTGTTGAGATGTATTGGACTTCTGTCTTTCTTGGTATCTCATAACAAAAATCATGGTAATTATCCCTAAGAATAATGGGAAAAGATTAATCAAGTCCTTTAGAACTGGAGGTATCTCATTGGTCACCCAGACCAAATGGCTTTTAGTGGCCCTCGATGAGGCTGGCTGTTCTGGATAGCAGGGGTGATGAGTCCAGGCCCTTCCTGCTCAGGGCTTTGTTACTCGCTGGTTCCTAGGGGCTTACAGAACTCCACCTAAATTTTGAAAATCACTGGCCTCATCAAACTCTCTCATCATAGCAAGTACAGGTAAAATGAGGGAATTACCAAAGTGTAGGCAATTGCTAACTTATCATCATTAGCGCAGGACTCTAGGTCTCTTGCTCCAGCCAAAGTGTATTTTCTACTGCACCATGATTCATCCTACAAACTGAGGAAAGGTTTAATTTATTGTTCTCTTTGTGGATGAAAATGATGCACAGTGCCCCATGTGCCTCATGAGGCCATGGGATGGCAACGACGAAGCAGGGAGTGTGCTGTATTTCCTATCAAAGAATATTTAAAATGCAGAGCAGCACATCAGAGATGAACCCAGAATTGGGCCCTCTGTGGAGTAGGTGGGCCAGGGGATTCCTGGGAATATGGCATTCTCATTACTTACTGTTTTTGCAGTCTTCTCTTTGGCTTGAATGAGAAGGAGGAATTTTTTATTCATAAGAATCTGAGAGAAAGGAAACCGAGGTGAGCAAAGGAAATGGAATGACACTGGCCTCCTCTCCAGCCCTGGTAGTAGGTTCTCATGGAGAGAAGATTTAGAGAGGGAAATGCAGAGGGAACAGTTTGCACAACTGACCTTCTGAGACTCTGAGCATAAGAAGTGAAAGGCAGGGGTGCCTGAGTGGCTCAGTTCGTTAAGTGTCTGCCTTTGATTTAGGTCATGATCCTGGAGTCACAGGATCAAGCCCCATGTTAGTCTCCTGCTTGATGGGGAGTCTGTTTCTCCCTCTGCCTCTGCTCTTCCTCCTGCTTGTGCTCTCTCTCTCAAATAAATAAATAAATAAATAAATAAATAAATAAATAAATATCTTTAAAAAAAAAAAAAGCCCAAGAGAGGGTATCTTCTCACTCTGCAGAGACAGAAGCTTCATCAGTAGTCCCAAACACAGGCAGCTTTGGAAGCTTTTCCATGGATCTATCAGTTTTCCAGGCTTTGTTCTAGCACCTGGTTATTTGCATACTCCCCTTCAATGTGCCACTTCACTCATGTGGTTTTTGCTACCACCCACTCTGCTGTCAACTCCCAAGTCAATCTTGGTTAGGCCTTCTTTGTGCTCTCCACTCAAAATGCCAACTGCCTAGTTGATATCTATGCTAGTTCCTGGACACCTCACCCTCCACACACTTCTTTTCTGTTCCCCATCTCTAAATGCCCTCCCTAAAGCCCAGGCAGACTCAGAGCCATTTCAAGTTCCTTTCTATTCCTTTTTCTTCCATATCCAAGCTTTGGGCATATCTCTTCATTTTACTTCTAGACTGGATATCTGCATCCCCCACTCTCCATCAGTGATCCCAACCACTATCCTCTCTTGTCCAAAGAACCAAAACAGTATCTGGATGACCCCTGCTTTGGGTTGTTTAATTAATGATCCATAGAGTGCCAGAGATGCTTCTAAAATGAAACTTTTGTTATGCTACTCACTTCCTGGATAAAAACTCTTCAAACACACCCTATTACCGTTTAGATGAAACACAACTTTGAAACGGTTGGAAGGGTGTTGGTTATCACTCTGTCTTTGGCCTGCTGTACTTTGCCTCCACCTCTGTACTCTTTCTTCTGGTGTCCAAACTCTTTTGATCATGAATCCTTGTAAATAAAATAATTTTCTCTATGTTTTTGCTAGTCATGTATTTTGAGTATGTATTTAGTAACTATGTACAAATCTTATTGTGAATCCTATTTTTAAATCAGTAAATCATAGCTCTGTAGATGTAATAGCAACCTTGGTAGATGTGCTAGTACTTCTGTCCTCTAGTGGGTTTTCTTGCACACCCTTAAGGTGGGGCTCCCCTCTGTGGAGACTTCTGCTCTGGCAGTGTGGGGTTGCCTTTAGATCTCTGCACGTGATCTGTCTTCTGCCTGAATCACTCTCTCCTAAACTTTATGTAGTTACTCCTACTCATAGATAAATTTGGATGTTTATGAAGCCAGTAGACACTAAAAAGCCATTACTGCTAAAAGGAAACAAGCCAACCTAAGCTCAGTAATTAAGAGTTATATTAATAATTTTTGGGGCGCCTGGGTGGCACAGCGGTTAAGCGTCTGCCTTCGGCTCAGGGCGTGATCCCTGTGTTCTGGGATCGAGCCCCACATCAGGCTCCTCTGCTATAAGCCTGCTTCTTCCTCTCCCACTCCCCCTGCAAAAAAAAAAAAAAGAGTTATATTAATTTGTAAGTAGGTGTTAGATTTTGCTAGTACCGAGTACGAAATACACAGTTAAAAATACCTGACTTTGACCTCAGCCCTAATCTCTTGTCATATAAACCTGAGGCTGGAGGCTTGGACATTACCAGGCAAAGTCTTTCTTGTGATTTTTACTATTTCCAAGAGCCACGTCTCCTGCTTGCCCTGTCCTTCATCCCTTGCCTGGTGGCTATGGATAGTGTATGCTTTCACTGGATATTTCCTAGGACCTTGCTCCAGCTCAAAGCAGTGAAGTCAGCTTCTGTGCAGTTCCCTCAAGACAGGTGTGCTGGTGCCCATCAGATAGGGCAAAACACACACCCTAATATTTTGAGAACAAGGTCCATATCTCCCCCCAGCACCAACAAACTACACCAGGAAGCAGGGCCTCCATTTCCATGGCCACTAGCAAACTGGAAGATGGGGCATGGTAGGCAAGTAATAAAAATGGCACCATGGGGAGAGGGAACTGGATGAAGGTGGTCAAAAGGTGTAAAATTCCAGTTATAAGATAATTAAGTACTTGGATGTAATGTACAACATAATGACTATAGTTAACATTGTTATATAGTATATTTGAAAGTTACTAAAAGAGTAAATCCTAAAAGTTCTCATCACAAGGAAAACAATTTTTTTATAACTATAGGACGTGATGGATGTTGACAAAACTTATGGGGTGATCACGTTACATTATAGGTATATCAAACCATTCTGTTGTACCTCTTGAAATTACACAGTGTTGCATGTCAAATATATGTCAACGAAACTGGAAAAAAAAATGCCTCCATGCTCTATTACAGAAATTTAGTTGCCTCTTTCTTCATTAAACACTTCCGTGGTTGTTGTGTTTGATTAGAGTTCAAAATATTCTATTTAATCAATTTTTGCTTCAGTGAAGGAAACATTTCTAGAGCTCACTGCTCCATTATTTCTGTGGTATCACTTCTGCATTCTTTTTTAATTGTCCAGTTATTGTACTTTAATCTCTACAATTTGTGTTTTTTAAAAAAATTTTCTATCTCTTTATTGATAGTCTTTTTTGAAGTGACATTCCCATCATAACTTCTCTTCTTTAATCATGGTTTTCTTTAATTTTTTGAACATGTTTATAATAGCTGCTGTAACGTCGTTGTTAAATTAGGCATCTGACTGCTCTCACAGGCAGTTTCTGTTGCCAGCTATTTTCCCCTTGGCATATGGGTCATACTTTCCTGTTCCTTTGCATGTCTTACAATTTCCACCCCCCCCCCCCAGGGAATTGGACATTTTAGGCAATATAATGTAGCAACTTTGGGTACTGGTTCCCCTCCCCCTTCTGGGGCTTGTTATTCTTAGTTGCTTGTTTATTTGTTTTGTGACTGGCTGAATTATTTCGGTGAGGTCTACCCACCAACCCACCCTGCAGTATTATACCTCTGATATTCTTTTTCCTCAGGGGATATAGTATTGGGTTTGCATTGGGATGATGATGGCTTGGGCAGGGCTCTGTTTGGTGGCTCTTTCCTTGACAATATCCAGCTGTTAAGCACCACTAATTTCTGCCTCTGTTGTTTTCAGCAATGTCCTGATGCATAAATTGCTCCAAAGACTTATCTAACCAAATTTGGGATTCCTTGTAGGGAAAGTTCCCAAGATCACTGATTGAGATTTGTTCTGACCCCCGGAGGGCTCCCCACTGCTCCCCAATCCTCTCAGCAAACTTCCCAGCATATATATTCACCTATATCTTCAATGCATCTATTGTTCTCCCAATTGCTTTTTGCCAAACGTCTAGCGTTTTTGAGAGTGCTGGAATTTATCCATCATTGTTGAAAATGAAATCAGTTACTTTGAAAAGAGATTAGAAGCTATTTGTTTTAAAGTCTGCTTCTCACCTCAGGCAAAATCCCTGAGCCAGGGCCTCTGGATGTGGGTGGGAACAATGGTGCCCTTCTTTCTGAATGACATCCCCACTTTAGGGTTTAAGTAGCCTCAGGTGCTCTCACCTTGCCTGTCCTGATGTAGGATGAGAAAAAGTGAATAGTCACTCTGCCATGATCTGGCCACGTGTATGGGCCATGATAGCATTACAGAGCTCTGGGGCCAGACGGCAACCTGGAGTTGACTTTTGACTCTGCCATGTTCTGTCTTGAGTTGGGTAAATATATTCATTTTCCATAGCTGCATAATAAACTTCCACAAAATTACCTTAAAACAATACACGTGTTATCTCCCAGTTTCCATGGCGCATGAACATGGACATAACCTGGCTGGATCCTCTGCTCAGGGTCTCACAAGGCTGAAATCAAGGCGTGTGAGGGGCTGCCTGTAATTCCTCACTATGTGGGATTTAAAGAATGTCTACTTACTCGATTAAGCCAGGAAGCCGAGTCTCTCTAACAAGTCTGTAGTAAGGCGGTATTTTATATAATGCAATATAATCATGAAAGTGAGGTCCCATCACATTTGCCAGATTCTGTGAGTTAGAAGCAAATCATAGTCCTACCCACAATCAAGGGATAGGGGTTATGCAAAGATGTGAAAGACCAGGAGGCAGGGATCAGGAGGATTACTTTGGAGTCTGCTGCTGCAAAAGGTACTTAATATTCCAGAACCTCAGCTTATTCACTAAAAAAAAAAAAAAAAAAAAAAAAAAAAAGGTAAAATAGTACCTATTCTTAGGGTTGTTGTGGGGCTTAAGGCATGCTTTAGCATAATACCTGGCTTATTATAATTGTTCAATAACACATAGGTCCTATTGTCATTGTTTTATTACTAGATCTTCCAACAGCCCAGGAAACATCAACTCTGACAATTGTTTATGATTTGTTTATTGATTTGCTCATGTTTCTTGGTAGGTCTTAACCAGATGGTCTGGGGTGCTCTTTGGCTGCTCTCAGCGCCTTTCTGCCCTCAGACCAGTGAATGTGTGGATGAGGGACTGAGGTGTTTATTGAACTACCTCCACTCCTGTCTGTCCATACCTAGATGGGTTTTAGTTCTTGCAGGCTGCTATGACAAAATGCCATAGACTGTGTAGCTTATGAACAACAGAAATTTATTCCTTACAGTTCTGGAGGTTAGAAGTCTGAAATCAGGGTGCCAGCATGGTTAGGTTCTGGTGGGATCTCTTCCAGGTTCAAAACTAGTGACTTCTTTTGCTGTGTTCTCATGTGGTAGAAGGGAGGAAGGATCTCTCTGTGGTCTCTTTGATAAGGACACTAATCCCATTCATGATGGCTCTACACTCATGACCTAATCACTTCCACCTTCAAATATCACCACCTTTGGGGATTAAGATTTCAACATATGAATCTTGGGGGAAAACAAACTTTCAGAACATAGTAATGGGTAAATGAGGGAGAGGAAAAGGAAACTTCCCTCCCTTTTTACTAGAGAGGGCTCAGAAGTACTGCATTTCTACATGAACCTAGAGTATTATGCTAAGTGAAACAAGTCATACAGAGAAAGACAAATACCATATGATTTCACTGATTTGTGGAATCTAAAAAACAAAACAAATGCACAAACAGAAACCCAAACAGAATCTTAAATACAGAGAACAAACTGGTGGTTGCCAAAGGGGAGGTGGGTGGGGGAATGGACAAAATAGATAAAGGAGATTAAGAAATATGAACTTCCAGAAAAAAGTGGGGTAAATGGGAGGGGGCAAGATGGCAGAGGAATAGGGGACTCCGATTCAACCGGTCCCCTGAATTTAGCTAGATATTTACCAGACCATTCTGAACACCCATGAAATCAGCCTGAGATGTAGGAATATAAATCTGGATCTCCACAAGCAGAAAATCTGTGGTTTCAAGGTATGAAGGATGGAGTTGTGATTCTGTGGGCTGACAATGGAAGATAAACAGAAGGGGGAGGGAACAGACATAGCTGGCACCTGGAAAGTGATGTAACACTGGACTGCAAAAGCATCTGTGCTGGGGTACCAGTGATATTTGGCAGAACAGTAGTGGCAAGAAGGAAGGGCCTGATAACAATGCTCAAACAGGATCCAGGAGCTAAAGGGGTGGGTGTACGTGGACCTGGGCCAGCCACCTCCGCTGCTGCCACCACTGCCACAGACCCAGGGCGGCTGCTGACGTGGAACCTGGGGCAGCTGCCACGGACCCCGGACCACTCACAGTTTTAGAAGCACAAAGGGCAGAGACAAGCGGGGGCCTGAGTCAACTGCTGAGAGGGCCACTGGGGGCATGCACTGCCCATGGGAGGCTGTGGTTTTTGGCAGCGCTTACGGAAAGGGAGACTGTGTGTTCTGGAGGATTCAGAGAGGAGCAGACTATGGTTTCCTTGCCCTGGGGTGGAGGTCTGGGTGCAGACATTTTCCTTTGTCCTGACCCTCTGCAAAGACTGGAAAAGGCGCCAGAGAACAGAAGCCCAAAAACCCAGTTTCCACAGAGCCCAGCCCCCTGATAGGGTTCCCCAAGCAAGGTTCCCTGAAAAAGAGTACAGCAGGCCCCTCCCCAGAAGACAAGCTGGAAGAACAAGAGGATGACAATCCTAGGGTCCCCATAAAACCATAAAAGCCCAACACCAGAGGAAAATTTTATATTGAGCTCCAGGTGTTGCCTCATGTCTGGTGTATTTCTCAGATACAACCTTTTTTTTTCTTTTTTATTCTTCCTCATGTTTCTTCTCTGTTTTTTCTTTTTACCTTTTTCTCATTTCAACTAGATGTTTAATATAACATATTTCATAGTAGCTTTTTAACTTGTACTATATATATCTTCCCTGAAACTCTGGGAAGTAGTATCCTCTAACAAAGAGAACAAAATACACCCAGGAAGTACTGAAACATCCTACCTTGCCCAGATTGAGAGATTATAGCCACCTCTCCCCTCACCCCCCTTTTTAAAAATTTTTAATTTTTCAAAAATATTTTAATCTCATAAATTTTATTCTTAGGTTTCATTTTGGCTTTGTTTCTTTGGTGGTGGCTCCTGACTGCTCCAGATTTTCACAGGGTGCATCTTGCCTGGATTGTGGTTGATATTTTTGACTCTGTACATTCCCTCAACCACCCCTCAATAGAATGACTAGGAGGAGGAACTCCCAACAAAGAAAAGAACCAGAGACAGTGGTCTTTCCTGCAGACTTAATGGATATGAATATAAGCAAGATGTCAGAGATAGACTTCAGGGTAGCAGTTATGAAGTCAGTAGATAAGCTTGAGAAAACCATTAGTGGCAATATAGAATCTCTAAGGGCAGAAACGAGAACTAATGAGGCCAAACCTAAAAATGCTATGAATGAGATACAGTCTAAACTGGATACTCTTAACAGGTAGGGTAAATGAGGCAGAAGAACAAATTAGTCATCTAGAAGATAAGCTGATAGAAAGGAAGGAACAGGAGGAGACCTGGTACAAACAGCTTAAAATCCATGAGAACAGACTTAGAGAGATTAACGATGCCATGAAATGTTCTAATGTCAGAATTATTGGGACCCTGAGGGAGTGGAGAGAGAAAGAGGGCTAGAAGGTATATTTGAGCAAATCATAGCTGAGAACTTGCCTAATCTGTGTAAGGAAACAAGCATTCATGTCCAAGAGGCATAGAGGACCCCTCCCAAGATGGAGAACAGACCAATCCCCCACATATAATAGTAGAACTTGCAAATTTTGCAATAAAGGAAGCCATCCTGAAAGTAGCTAGGGGGAAGAGATTTCTTACACATGGATGGAGGAACATCAGAATAATGTCAAACCTGTCCACAGACCTGGCAGGCCAGAAAGGGCAGGCAAGACATATTCAGGGTACTAAATGAGAAGAACATGCAACCAAGAATACTCTATTCAGCAACGCTGTCATTCAGAATGGATGGAGAGACAAAGAGCTTCCAGACTGGCAGAAACTGAAAGAATATGGGATCACCAAGCCAGTGCTGCAAGAAATACTAAGGGGGATTCTACAAAAGAAGAAAGACCCCAAGAGTAATACAGACCAGAAATTTATAGAGACAATCTATAGAAACAGGGTCTGTACAGACAATGGGATGGCAATCAATACATATCTTTCAGTAGTAACTCTCAACATGAATAGCCTAAATGCTCCCATGAAATGGCACAGGGTTGCAGATTAGATACAAAGACAGGACCCACCCATATGCTGTCTCCAAGAGTCTCATTTTGAACCAAAAGACAACTCAAGACTGAAAATGAGGGGATGGAGAACCATTTTCCATGCCAATGGACCTCAAAAGAAACCTGGGGAGGCAATTCTTATATCAGACAAATTAGAATTTAAACCAAAGTCTGTAATAAGAGATACAGAGGGACACTATATCATTCTTAAGGTTCTATCCAACAAGAAAATCTAACAATTGTAAATATCTATGCCCCCAACATGGGAGCAGCCAACTACATAAGCCAGCTGTTAACCAAAATAAGAATCAGCTTGACAATGATACATGAATAGTGGGAGATTTTAACACTCCACTCTCAGCATTGGAGAGATCATTTAAACAGAAGATCAATGAAGAAACAAGAGCTTTGAATGACACATTGGACCAGATGGACCTTGTAGATATATACAGAACATTCCACCCCAAAACAAGAGAATACTCATTCTTCTTCCTTTTTTTAAAACAATTTTTTATTATGTTATGTCAGTCACCATACAATATGTCATTAGTCTTTCATGTAGTGTTCCATGATTCATTGTTTGTGTATAACACCCAGTACTCCATGTAATACATGCCCTCCTTAGTACCCATCACCGGGCTAGCCCCTTTCCCCACCTCCCTCCCCTCTGAAACCCTCAGTTTGTTTCCCAGACTCCATAGTCTCTCATGGTTCATTCCCCCTTCTGTTTACCGCCCCCCCCCCTTCATTCTTCCCTTGCTTCTCCTACTGATCTCTCTGCTATTCCTTATGTTCCACAAATGAGTGAAAACATATGGTAATTGTCTTTCTCTGCTTGACTTATTTCACTTAGCATAATTTCCTCCATTCCCATCCATGTTGCTGCAAATGTTGGGTAATCATTCTTTATGATGGCTGGTACTCATTCTTCTTAAATGTACATGGAACTTTCTCCAAAATAGACCACATACCGGGTCACAAATCAGGTCTCAGCCAATACCAAAAGATTGAGATTATTCCCTGCACAATATCAGACCACAAAGCCTTGAAACTGGAACTCAATCACAAAAAACAGCAACAACAACAACAACAACAACAACAACAAAAAACCTGGAAGGTATTTAAACACTTGGAAGTTAAAGAGCATCCTGGTCAAGAATGACTGAGTCAGCCAGGAAATTAAAGATGAACTTAAACAATTCATGGAAACCAATCAAATGAAAACACATCAGTCCAAAACCTATGGGATACTGCAAAGGCAGTCCTAAGGGGTAAATACATTGCCATCCAAGACTCTCAAAATATTAGAAAAATCCCAAATGCACATGCTAACCCAACACCTAAAGGAGTGGAGAAAGAACAGCAAATAAAGCCTAAACCAAACAAGAGAAGAGAAATAATAAAGTTAGAGCAGAGATCAATGAAATGGAAACCAGGAAAACAGAACAGATCAATGAAACTGGAAGCTGGTTCTCTGAAAGAATTAATAAGATCAATAAACCACTAGCTAAACTTATCCAAAGGAAAAGAGATAGGATGTAAATTAATAAAATCATGAATGAGAGGGGAGAGATCATGACTAACACCAAAGAAATAGAAACAGTTATTAGAAATTATGAACAAACTATAGGAATTATTACCAGCAACTATATGCCAACAAAATTAAGCCACCTGGAAGAAATGGATGACTTCCTGGAAACCTATAAACTACCAAGACTAAAACAGGAAGAAATAGACATCTGAAGAGACCAATAACCACTAACGAACTTGAAACATTAATCAAAAACCTCCCAAAAAACAAGAGTCCATGGCCAGATGGTTTCCCAGGAGAATTCTACCAAACATTTAAAGAAAAAATAATACCCGTTCTATGGAAGCTGTTTCAAAAAATAGAGACAGAAGGAAAACTTCCAAAATCCTTCTATGAGGCCAGCATTACCTGGATCCCAAAACCAGGCAAAGACCCCATCAAAAAGGAGAGTTACAGACCAATATCCCTGATGAGCATGGATGCCAAAATACTCAAAAGGATCCTAGCTAATAGGATCTAACAGTACATTAAAAGGATTATTCACCATGACCAAATAGGATTTATTCCTGTGATGCAAGGATGGTTCCACATTCGCAAATCAATCAATGTGATAGAGCACATTAACAAAAGAAAAAATAAGAACCTCTCAATTGATGCAGAAAAGGCATCTGACAAAATAAAACAACTGTTCCTGATTAAAACTCTTCAGAGTATAGGGATAGAAGGGACATTCCTCAATATCATAAAAACCATCTATGAAAGGCCCACAGTGAATATCATTCTCAATGGGGAAAAACTGAGAGCTTTCCCCTTACAGTCAGGAACGTGACAGGGATGCCCACTCTCAGCACTATTGTTCGACATAGTGCTAGAAGTCCTAGCCTCAGCAATCACACAACAAAAAGAAATAAAAGGCATCCAAATTGTCAAAGAAGACGTCAAAACCTCTCTCCTTGCAGACGACATGAAACTTTATGTGGAAAACCCAAAAAAGTCTACCCCCAAATTAGTAGAACTCATACAGCAATTCAGTAATGTGGCAGGATACAAAATCAAGGTACAGAAATCAGTTGCTTTTCTATACACTAACAATGTAATTGTAGAAAAAGAAATTAAAGAATCAATTCCATTCACAATAGCAGCAAAAACTGTAAGATACCTAGGAATAAACCTAACCAAGGAGGTAAAGAATCTATACTCTAGAAACTATGAAAGAAATTGAGGAAGATACAAAAAGGTGGAAAAACATTCCATGCTCATGGAGTGGAAGAATCGACATTGTTAAAATGTCTGTCCTGCCCAGAACAATTTACACTTTCAGTGCCATCCTTATTAAAATACCATTGGCATTTTTTGAAGAGCTGGAACAAACACTCCTGAAATTTTTATGCAACTAGAAAAGGCCCTGACTCACCAAGGGAATGATGAAAAAGATAAAGCTGAGGGCATTACATTGCCTGACTTCAAGCTATATTACAAAGCTATGATCACCAAGACAGCATGGCATTGGCACAAAAACAGACACATTGACCAATGGAGCAGAATATAGATTCCAGACATGGACCCTCACCTTTATGGTCAACTAATCTTTGACAAATCAGGAAAAAATATCCAATGGAAAAAAGACAGTCTCTTCAATAAGTGGTTATGGGCAAATTGGACAGCTATATACAAAAGAATATAACTAGGCCATTCTCTTACACCATAGACAAAGAGAATCTCAAAAATGAAAGACCTCAATGTGAGACAGGAATCCATGCAAATCATAGAGAACATAGGCAGTAACTTCTTCAACATTGGCCTAAGTAACTTCTTTCAAGACACATCTCCAAAGGCAAGGGAAATAAAGCAAAAATGAACTTCTAGGATTTCATCAAGATAAAAACCATCTGCACGGCAAAGGAAACAGTCAACAAAACTAAGAGGCAACCCACAGAATGGAGAAGATATGCCATGCTGTCTTGGTGATCATAGCTTTGTAATATAGCTTGAAGTCAGGAAAGTGACACTACAGATAAGGAGCTGGTATCCAAGATCTCTAAAGAACATCTCAAACTCAACACCCAAAAAACAAAGAATCCAGTCAAAAAATGGGCAGAAGACATGAACAGACTCTTCTCCAAAGACATACAATTGGCTAACAGACACATGAAAAAATATTCAACACCATTAGCCATCAGTGAAATACAAATCAAAACCACAATGAGATACCTCCTTACACCAGTTAGAATGGCAAAAATTAACAAGACAGGAAACAACAAGTGTTGGAGAGGATCAGGAGAAAGGAGAACCCTCTTACACTGTTGGTGGGAATGCAAGCTGATACAGCCACTCTGGAAAACAGTATGGAGCTTCCTCAAGAAGTTAAAAATGACCCAGCAATTGCACTACAGTATTTCCCCCAAAGATAGAGATATGGTGAAAAGAAGGGCCATGTGCACCCCAATGTTCATAGCAGCAATGTCCACAATAACCAAACTGTGGAAAGAGCAGAGATGCCCTTCAACAGATGAATGGATAAAGAAGATGTGGTCCATATACACAATGGAATATTATTCAGCCATCAGAAAGGATGAATACCCACCATTTGCATGGACATGGATGGAACTGAGGGGATTATGCTAAGTGAAGTAAGTCAAGCAGAGAAAGACAATTATCTTATGGTTTCACTCATATGTGGAACATAAGTAATAGCACAGAGAACCACAGGTGAAGGAAGGGAAATCTGAAGGGGGAGAAATCAGAGAGGGAGATGAACCATGAAATACTATGGACTCCGGGAAATAAACTGAGGGTCTCAGAAGGGAGGGAGGTTGGGGGAAGGGATAACGGGGTGATGGGTTTTAAGGAGGGCACATGTTGTTATGTGCACTGGGTGTTATACACAAATAATGAATCATTGAACACTACGTCAGAAACTAATGATGTACTATACAGTGGCTAACTGAACATTAAAAAAAAGAAATATGAACTTCCTGTTGTAAAATAAATAAACCACAGAGATCAAAAGAATAGCTAAAGAATATAGGCAATAATATTGTAATAACGTTGTATATTGACAGACAGTGACTACACTTAATCTTAGTGAGCATTGAGTAATGTATTGAACTGTTGAATCATTATATTGTACAGATGAAATGAATATAACATTGTATGTTAATTATACTTCAATATAAAAATAAATAAAAATTAAAAATAAAAACAAAATGAAAGGCAAAGAGAGAAAAAAAAAAGAGGACTCAAGTCATTTATAATACTTCATCGTCATCTAATTTCAGCCACCTGATCCAAGGCTGGATTATGAATAAAACTGTGCACATACTTATGGTGATGTGTTTTGGAGTGGTGGGGTTCAGAGCTAATTGCCAAGAAAGAATTCTTGAGATGTTTTTTAGTGCAAAAAGGGTGTTTTATTATGGCATGAGGACAGGACCAATGGGCAGAAAGAGCTGCAGTGGGGTTGTGAGGAGTGACTGATTATATAAGATTTTCTATCCTATGGAGTGGAGGGTGATGTTACAGTTCCAGGAAATTGAGTCTATAAGTTTCTGGAGTTTGCTCTTTTTTTGTAAATCATAAAGACAGTTGCGGACTGATGGAAGCTCATGTCCTAAGTGACTGTGATCTCTATAAGTTAACCATTTGTTTTTCCTTTTCTTTGTTATTGGGCAGCAGGGAGTGACTGAGGAATGTCACACATATCTCACCTGGGGAGTAATATTCCACTGTATTACTCAGCCATCAGAAAGGATGAATACTTACCATTTACATCATGTGGATGGAACTTCAGTGTATTATACTGAGCAAAATAAGTCAATCAGAGAAAGACAATTATCATACGGTTTCACTCATATGTGGAATGTAAGAATCAGTGCAGAGGATCATAGGGGAAGACAGGGAAAACTGAATGGGAAGAAACAGAGAGGGAGACAAACCATGAGAGACTCTTAACCATAGGAAACAAACTGAGGGTTGCTGTAGGGGTGGGTGGGGGGATGGGGTAATTGGGTGATGGGCATTAAGGAGGGCACATGATGTGATGAGCACTGGGTGTTATATGCAACTGATGAATTATTGAACTCTACATGAAACTAATGATGTTGGCTAATTGAAACAAAAAAAAATCTCGCCTGGGGAGGAGGTTTGTGGGGTGTTAGCTTGTGCTTTGCCCACAGCTTTCCTTTTGCTCCCTCACCCATGGCATCAGCAAAGCAGTTTAAAAATTTGATCAAAATAAAAGAATTGAACTGATCTTCATGGGAAAAAATCTGAGCCATGTTGCAGTTTGATACTGTTTTTATTTGAATTGCATATGAAGGTAAAGGGAGGAAATCACACTTTTTTTCCCAGTAATTATAAGTATCAAAGACCTTGAACTGATTTGAATTAAAGACCTAGAATTGAAAAAGTCTCTGAGTTGGCACTCAGCTTTATTTTTGCCTTACACACAATTAGAACAGCCGCCTTGATGTTGTTTCTCAGATTGAATAGAACAAATGAAAGGCATTGAGAGGTGAAGAAATTTCTAGGTGATTTCCTCTGACAACAGATGTGACAGCTGAGAGCTTGAGAGTGATGAGGGGGTAGCAAAGCTACTAACAGGCAGAATTCAACAAGCACAGCAGTTTCAGACCATTTATAACAGGTGTTAAATTGCACCACCCACATCTACAGTGTCATAGATCGGCACGTCAAAGAAAGGTTACATTTGATTGAGAATACTCGGTTTAATCACAGAAAAAAAGTTCTATACGTTATTTTAATGATAGAAATAACACTTAAAAATCATGTCTAGGGTTGTGCCTTAGATTTTATGAAAAACAAACTTACATATAGTATCTTATTTATTACGAAATCCAAGTTAACTTACATTAGAATAATATTGTCCATTTGCTGAGGAGAAGTAACTAAGGAAAGATTTCTGTAGAACACAGAGGATAAGACATACTTTGGGTTCAATCTCCAATCTGTGATGCACGCTGTCTAGAAACCTGCCAGCACGGTCTTCCCTTTAACTCACGCTTTCTGTTTTGCTTGTTTTTGTGCCTACCCCCATCTGATGTTGAACCAACTGAAGTAGGAGAGCTGGGCTCTTGTCTCATGGAGTCGAAGAATGAATTTCCCAGACAAAGGAGAGTGAGTAAAGCGATAGAGTTTTATTAAGTAAGGATATAGAAAAAGCTCTTATGAGTGAGAGGGATCTGGACATGGTTGCCAATGTGGTTCTCCACTGACAGTCTTTTATTTAGAGCTGACCAGGAAGCTTGTGGCCTTAACATTCTTATGAGGTCTTGGTTTGAGTAAGGACTGGTGATAACTTCTTTAATGGCTTACTTCTTTTTAGGGTCTGGTTATTCTTTGTTGGTCATAGGTGACGGTAATAAAAAAGACCCCACCCCTGTGAAACCTAGGGCAGGGTGGTCTGGTTTGTTCCCTTATCTCTGGTTTCCTTACACCTCTACATTTTTGGGATTTCTGTGAGCCTGACCACGTAGCTCCCTACCTATCTCACCCAACCTTGCCCTGCCTGTCCCTTACTCACACTACCAGACCAGCAGTCTTTTTTGTGGCTGGCTTCTCCTCTTGGCAGCTCAGAGAAAGCTCCCCAGAGGGTCAAGTATTGCCTCTTCCAGAAGATGCATCCATGCTTGGTGAGTCCCGAGGAGCCCTGCTCTGTGGATTTAAAGACCTTACTTCTTTCTTCTCTCTCATCACTCATCCCTTTAAGCTATTCTCCAACTTAGCAAGGACTTATGGTCAGAATTTGCTTCTTTTTTAAGGTTTATTTTTAGCTATTAAAAATGGATGAACTTACCAATTTTATTTCTATATTGTCACTGGGGATGCCACTTCTCAATATCTGGTATCTTTCCTGTGGCTGACAGTAGGATGAGATTTTCCAGGGACTGCATCTGCCTCTTAGACTCATCTGTGGAAGGAGTTACCATGTTCTTCATCAGTCTACGGCTTGGGCCTTAATAATAGCACTGTTCTGGAAGTGGTGTTTTGGTTTTAGTTTCCCCATAGTTCCAAAGCATGGTAAACACACACAAATGCACACACACACTCTAATTATTCTACAAATTATATATTGGGGCTTGGAGTCTCTTTTCTTTTAAGCCTACATTCAAACAAATACACAAAGAATGGTTATACTTTCTGCAAATAGTTACAGTTTTCCTCTGCCCTTTATTTATTTCCACATAGGAACCAAATGTATTAAATTTTTATTTCCTCCTCTGAAATTTATGCTTCTAAAGCATGAGAGTTTTAACCAGGAAAGAATTTTAAGGCCAGCAGAATACTACATGAGCAAAGAAGACTAACAGACAAGTTTCCTTTATTATTGGAAATGCAAAGCTGCTTATTTGACATTTATAATTTATACCCTACCTGCTTTTAAAAAGATTTGAGATGGGGCACCTGGGTGGCTCAGTCTGTTGGGTGTCCGACTCCTGATCTCAGCTCAGGTTTTGATCTCAGAGTCGTGAGTTCAAGCCCCATGCCCAGTGTGGTGCCCACTTAAAAAAAAACAAATTGAAAAGAAATATTTGAGATGGCATACAGTAAAATGAGCACACAGGAAGGAGGGAGGGAGAGCAGGGATTTTGTGCAGTAGTGCAGGATGGGCAAATTCACTTGCAGTAATTTATTGGCACTTTTGGCTTGCTTACAAAGACATTGTAGTTTGTGTCCTGAGTACTCGTCCTGGCACTTTAACTTGTAGAAATTGATTACAATGGCTTCCAGCTTGGAAAGGCAACCCTAGCAATAGGCTTGCTATATATCTATAGAAGAAAAAGTTTTTACCTCAGCACAAGCCTCTCAAACTTGTATTGTCTGTGTTTTGTATTCTTTTTTAAAAAAAGATTTTATTTATTTATTTGACAGAGAGAGGGAGAGACAGCGAGAGAGGGAACACATGCAGGGGGAGTGGAAGAGGGAGAAGCAGGCTCCCCGCCGAGCAGGGAGCCTGGTGCAGGGCTCGATCCCAGAACACCAGGATCACGACGTAAGCTGAAGGCAGACACTTAACAACTGAGCCACCCAGGCGCCCCTGTGTTTTGTATTCTGTCATTCTTTTTAGTACATTATTTTATCTCTCTACTTATAAAAGTTGTACCTACAGCAAGACTCTTCACACAGGACTAAGCTATTACAAAGCCTAGTTAGTGGCATGATTCTAGTGCACATTAAGGAAGGAAAAGGATGGTTGGAAAGCATTAGAATTTGTTGGTGTGTCATGTTATTCTGTCACTTGACAGCATTAACCACATGGCTATTAATATCAGAGACCAATAATTCTACTGGTACCGGCTACAAAAGATCATCTTTTTAAATGCATCCCTGAGTTCTGGGCTCCGGAAGGCATATATAAAGGGGTCGATGACTGCATTGCACATAATCAACATGCCATTCACCTGAAAGAGGGACATGTAGCAGGCACAGTAAGGGTTATTTGGGCAAAATGTCATTAACAGGACATGAAGGACAAAGGGGGCCCAGCAAAAGATGAAGACCCCAAGCAGGATGGTCAGTGTGATGGCCCCTTTCATGTTGGCTCTGGGAAGTGTCAAAATCTTCCTGGCATGGGAACGGGCAAGCAAGAACATGTGCACATAAAGGCAGAGGATAAAGACCAACATCAGAGGGAACAGTGATGTGAAGGTGATCACTGTGGGGATGTGATGAGAGAAGATCACCATGGTAATGGCACTGCCCATGCAGCCCATCCAGGTGACCATCAGGACAACAATGACACGGCGCATGGTTACAATGCTGTGGTATTGCAGAGCATGGAAGATTGTGAGGTAGCGGTCAGCTGCTATCATGGACAGGCTGAAAATGGAGCCAAGGAGGGAGAGGATGAACAGGGAGTCAATAATATCATCTGCTGTGGTTTCAAAATTGCCACGAGGCTTGAGATAACCCATGTTTCTGAACATGATCAGGATATTTTCCAGGATCTTATATAGGCTGCCCAACATATCAGAAATGGCCAAGCTGCAAATGAAAAAGTACATGGGTGACTGGAGATTCTTATTCTTGATCACAGCCAGAAGGACCATCAGATTTTCCAGAACCCCAATGATGGATATTATAAAAAATATCTCTTCTGGCAAAACCACATGAGGACAGTCTGAATTATTTCTTGCTGTATCATTGATGTTTTCATATAGATTAATAATGTGCTTCATCTCTCCCACCACTGGTTAAGACAGGCGTGTTACTTTGACTTGACAGGAAGCTTGATTGATTCTTCAGAATCTTTTCTTCTTTATAGTACTTGCTGGAGGTCTGAGGTAAAAACTACCAGGCCACCTAAAGAATATATAGTAACATCAGTTGAAAAATAGTCTAAATAAAATAAAAATGAAGTCACATTATTTTTAAGAAAGCTCTATTGCTTCAATGAAATATGATGGTGTAGTAATTTAAATAAAGTAGTTTACTGGACCCTCATCTTAACTCCTCTACATCTTTAGTGGAATTTTAAGCCCAGAGATAAAAATAAAGATTGTCCTTTGTCCTCTCCCCTTTCTATGTCCCATCCTTCTTCTAATGAATCCAACTATGTGTGAGATAGATTAAATGAGATAGATTAAAATGATAAAAAGAAGTAAAAGAAATGAAAGGCATGTGTAGAAAAAGGTAACACTTCTTTGATCTGAAGGTGGTGCCTGGATTCAATGAACTAATGAGATGTTTAGGTCCTTTCTGTTTCACTGTTTGTCTTTCTGGATTACTGCCCAACCCTACAGCTAATGGCATAATGGCAAGAGTATTGATGTACCATCCCCAAAATACGTGTTATTATTTCTGTTTCAAAAATAGAACTCACAAGAGTGGTATTTCTGGAGACTCCCAATAATTTCAAATTGTTGGAATTGAATTATGGCACCAGAAGGGTCCAGTTTCCCTCAAGCAGAAGGGGCTGATTAGATCATAATTGAACAACTTTGAGAAGTCTTCTTCTGGCGAAAGCTTGAGATTTTACTTGTTTCTCCAGGTAGGCCTGTATTGCTATAAACTTTCCTCTTAGCACTGCTTTTGCTGCATCCCATAGATTTTGAACTGTTGTGTTTCCATTTTCATCTGCCTCAAGGTATTTTTTTATTTCCTTTTTTATTTTTTCATAGACACATTTGTTGTTAAGTAGCATGTTGTTTAGCCTTCACATGTTCGTTTCCTTCTTGTAATTGATTTCTAGATTCATACCATTGTGGTCAGAAAAGATGCTTGGTATGATTTCAATCTTCTTAAATTTACTGGGACTTGTTTTGAGCCTAACATGTGGCCTATTCTGGAGAATGTTCTATGTGCACTTAAAAAGAATGTGTGTTCTGCTACTTTTAGATGGAATGCTCTGTACATATTGAATCTACCTGGTCTAATGGGTTGTTTAAGGCCAATGTTTCCTTATTGATTTTCTGTCTAGATGATTTATCTATTGATGTAAGTGGGTTGTTAAAGTCACCTACTATTATTGTATTGCTGTCAATTTGTCCCTTTATGTCTGTTAATATTTGCTTTATTTATTTAGATGTCCCTATGCTGAGTGCATAGCTATTTACAAGGATTATATCCTCTTGTTGGATTGATCCCTTATCATAATATAAAGATCTTCTTTGTCTCTTGTTACACTCTTTGGTTTAAAATCTATTTAATCTGATACAAGTATTGCTACCCCAGCTTTCTTTCTGTTTCAGTTTGCATGGAATATATTTTCCATCCCCTCACTTTTGGTCTCTGTGTGTCTTTAGGTCTGAAGTGAGTCTCCTGTATGTAGATATTGTTTTGTTTATCCATACAGTCAAGTCACCCTATGTTTTTTGATTGGAACATTTAGTCCATCTACATTTATTTCATCAAGATAAAAACCTTCTGCACAGCAAAGGAAACAGTCTACAAAACTAAGAGGCAATCCGCGGAATGAGAGAAGATATTTGGAAATGACATTACAGATAAAAGGATGGTATCCAAGATCTCTAAAGAACTTCTCAAACTCAACACCCAAAAAACAAAGAGTTAAGTCAAAAAATGGACAGAAGACGTGAGCAGACACTTCTCCAAAGAAGACATACAAATAGCTAGCAGACACATGAAAAAATGTTCAACATCACTAGCCATCAGGGAAATACAAATCAAAACCACAATGAGATACCTCCTTACACCAGTTAGAATGGCAAAAATTAACAAGACAGGAAACAACAAATGTTGGAGAGGATCAGGAGAAAGGAGAACCCTCTTACAGTGTTGGTGGGAATGCAAGCTGGTACAGCCACTTTGGAAAACAGTGTGGAGGTCCTTTAAATAGTTAAAAATAGAGCTACCTTACGACCCAGCAATTGCACTACTAGGTATTTACTCCAAAGATAGAAATGTAGTGAAAAGAAGGGGCACCTGCATCCCAATGTTCATAGCAGCAATGTCCACAATAGCCAAACTGTGGAAGGATGCCCTTCAACAGACAAATGGATAAAGAAATGTGGTCCATATATACAGTGGAATATTACTCAACCATCAGAAAGGATGAACACCCACCATTTGCATCCACATGGAGGGAACTGAGGGGAATATGCTAAGCAAAATAAATCAATCAGTGAAAGATGATTATCATATGGTTTCACTGATTTGTGGAACACAAGGAATAGCATGGAAGACCATAGGGAAGGGAGGGAAAACTGAAGGGGGGGGGAATCAGAGAGGGAGATGAACCATGAGAGACTCTGGACTCCAGGAAACAAACTGAGAGTTTCAGAGGGGAGGAGATGTGCGGAAATGAGATAGCTGGGTGATGGGTATTGAGGACAGCACATGTTGTGATGAGCTCTTATAACACCCAGTTATATGCAACTAATGAATCATTGAACAGTGCATCAAAAACTAATGATATACTATACAGTGGCTAACTGAACATAATAAAAAAATAAATAAAAATGAGGTAAAAAAATAAAAAATAATAAGAAAAGAGATTATTGATAGATGTGTACTTGTTGCCATTTGTTGATTGTTTTCAGGTTATTTTTGTAGTTCTTCTCTGTTCTTTTCTTCTCCTGCTCTCTTCCTTTGTGATTTGGTGACTTTCTTCAGTGTTGTGTTTGTATTCCTTTCTCTTTACCTTTTGTGTATCTATTATGGATATTTGGTTTGTGGTTCCCATGAGGTTCATATATAATATCCTATGTATATAGCAGTCTATTTTAAGTTGATGGTTACTTAAGTTCAAATGCATTCTAAAAGCACTACATTTTTATCTCCCCTCGTTTTATGTTTTTGATGTCATAATTTACATCTTATTATTTTGTCTATACCTAAGTATTGTAGATCTAGATGATTGTATAACTTTTCTCTTTTAACTTACATACTAGCTATGTAGATGGCTGATCCACTACATTTACTCTATGTTTACCTTTACCAGTGAAATTTTTTCTTTCATAATTTTCTTATTTCTAGTTATGGCCTTTTCTTTTCTGTTTAAGGAAGTCCCTTTAACATTTCTTATAAGGCTGGTTTAGCAGTGATGAAATTCTTTAGCTTCTTCTTGTCTGGAAAACTATTTCTCTTCAATTCTGAGTGATAATCTTTCCAGGTACAATATTCTTTATTGCAAATTTTTTCATTCATCACTTACAGTATATCATGACACTCCCTTCTAGCTTTCAGTTTCTGCTGAAAAATCAGCTTATAGTCTTATGGGGGATCCTTTGTATATAACTAGTTGTTTTTCTCTTGCCGCTTTTAAGATTTGCTCTTTATCTTTAACTGTTGACATTTTGATTATAATGCATCTTGGTATGCTTCCCTTTGGGTTCATTTTACTTTGGACAGGCTGTGATTCCTGAACTTGGATGTCTGTTTTCATCATCAGGTTTCCTTTACCTCTTTTTGTGGGGTTTTGTCATCCTTTTTTTTGGAACATATTCCTCTATTTCCTTATTTTGTCTAACTCTTTGTTCATGTCTATGTATTAGGTAAATCAGTTATGACTGATTAGTTATGATTCCTGGCCTTAAAGGAGTGCATTTATGCAGAAGGTGATGTGTGAGGCTCAGTAGCTCAAATCTGTCTGGTCACCTGAACCAGGTGCCCTATGACTGACCGCCATATGGGCTGTGAGTACCCTCTTGTTGTGGCTGGGTCACAATTAGTGCAGACTCACTGGTATGTGGGGCTGTTCCCTGGCATGGCTGCCTGCAACGTCTTGACATGGCTGCTATAAGCATGATGGTAAGCAGGGTTGGCCCTTGACCCTTCTAGCTGGAATGCAGTGAGTGCACTGGTGGGTGGGATAGGCTTCTGGTGCAGCTTGCTGTGAAATCTGACTGAGACTCTTGTAGGCATTCTGGTGTTCAGTGCTGGCTTCCCTGGATGGGGGTGCTTGGAGGTGGAGGAGCTCTGTTGCTTGCTGAGGGTACTTGTTGGACTGGTAGGACAGGAAGTCACTTGGGAGAAGCTCTGATTCTGGCTGAGGGCATCCACCAGGTGTGGTAGTGCCATGAGCTACTTGGGATGGGCTCTGGTGAAGGCTGAGGTCATCTGCTGACAGTGGTAAGGCAGTGAGCCGTTTGGCAGGGGCCTACGTCTGGCAGATGGGTTAAATGGGGCAAGTCCACAGGGGAATTCTGGGTCAGGACAAGCAGTGCTAGCACAGCAGGTGTCAGTGCTAGGCCAACTAGAAAAAAATGAGTGCCCATCATTACTTCTGTCCCTGGGGAATGTTCCAACAGCTCCCTGCTCCTCTGGCACAATCCCTAATATTTGTCAGTGGATCCCTGTGTATAACTCAGGTGTTTTTCAAACTGATGTCTCTGGGCTGAGTCTCAGAGCAAGTGAAATCATGGGCATGCCATTTAAGAGTGAAGTCTGTATTTCCTACTGCCCTCTGCATTTCCCAGACATAAACCCTATAGCTTCAGAGTCAGATGTTATGGAGGTTCATCTTCCCAGTGCAGGTCCCTTGGACTGTAGAGCCCATTGTGGGTTTTGGACTTCTTGTTCCTCAGGGAGGGCCTCTATGGTTCTGATATTCTTCCCACTGGTGGGTTATCATTCTGGTCTGTGGATACTGACTAAACCACATCTCTGCCCCTCCTACCCATTTCAATGTGGTTTTTTCTTTATATCTTTGGTTGTGTATGATCTGTTCTGCTGGTCTTCCGTTCATTTTCAGAGATAGCTGTTCTACATATAGATTAGATTTTTGTGCATCTGTGGGACATGGTGTGCTCAAGATCTACCTACTTCACCACCTTGATCCCACATCCAGAGCCAATTTAATGTATTTGGTATATATTTTCAATCTTGAATGCATTTAATGGTAGAACTGATAAAGAAAAAAATGTTGAAAGAGATTCTGGTACTTCTTAGGAAGAGATGGTTCTGAAACCCAGCTTCAGCCAATAGGCCTTGATAATCTGCTGCTGCCAATCTTATAAATCCAAGGAGGGTACTGAATGTGAATAGACATTTGAATTTGAAATAGTGTAGTCCATGGAGTCACCTTTAACAGACATTCAATCAGCCATTGTTCCTGTGAATTCATGAATTGCTGCCAATCTGGTTGGTAGGGTCTACAGGTGGAGTGCAAAGTCATTTTTAAAAATTTTTAATTAAATTCCAGTTAGTTAACATACAATGTAATATTATTTTCAGGTGTATGATATAGTGATTCAACAGTTCCATACAACACCAGGTGCTCATCACAAGTGTACTCCTTAACACCCATCACCTATTTAACACAGGCCCCCACCTACCTCCATTCTCCTAAACTTTGGTTTGTTCTCTATAGTTAAAAGTCCATTTTCTGGTTTGCTTCTCTCTTTCTTTTTGTCCCTTTACTACTTTGTTTTCTTAGTTCTACCTATGAGTGAAATCATATGGTATTCATCTTTCTCTGACTGACTGATTTCACTTCACTTAGCATTATGTTCTCTAACTCCACCCAAGTCATTGCAAATGGCATGATTTCATTCATTTTTATGTCTGAGTAATATTCCATTGTGTATATATACATCACTTCTTCTTTATCCATTCATCAATAGATGGACACTTGTGTTCACATAATTTGGCTATTGTAAATAATGGGGACTTAAACATAGGAGTGCATGTATTCTTTGATTTAGTGTTCTTGTATTGGGTGAAAACCCAGTAGTGTGATTGCTGAATCATAGGATAGTTCTGTTCTTAACTCTTTGAGGAAACTCCACACTATTTTCCAGAGAGGTTGCATCACTTTGCATTCCCACCAAAAGTATGAGAGAGTTCCCCAACCTCACCAACACCTGTTGTTTCTTGTGTTGTTGATTTTAGCCATTCTGAGGTGGTATCTCATTGTAGTTTTGATTTATATTTCCCTGATGATGAGTGATGGTGAGCATCTTTTCATGTGTCTTCCTTGGCAAAATGTCTGTTCACGTCTTCTGTCCATTTCTTAACTGGATTATTATTTTTTTGGTGTTGAGTTTTATAAGTTCTTTATACATTTTGGATACTAACCCTTTATCAGATATGTCATTTGCAAATATCTTCTCCTGTTCTGTAGGTTCCCTTTGAGTTTTGTTGATTATTTCCTTCACTGTGCAGAAGCTTTTTATTTTGATGAAGTCCCAATAGTTTACTTTTGATTTCTTTACCTTGCCTCAGGAGACGTATCTAGAAAGAAGTTGCTATGGTCAGTAACAAAGAAATTAATGCCTGTCTTCTCTTCTAGGGTTTTAATGATTTCCTGTCTCACATTTAGATCATTATCCCATTTGAATTTATTTTTGTGTATGGTATAAGAAAATGATCCAGTTTCATTCTTTTGCATGTGCTGAGTAGTTTTCTCAACACAATTTGTTGAAGAGACAGTCTTTTTCCCATTGGATATTCCTTCCTGCTTTGTCAAAGATTAATTGACCATATAATTATAGGTTTATTTCAGCATTTCTATTTTGTTCTATCTATAAAAACAGATCTATGTATCTGTTTTTGTGCCAGTATCATACTGCTTTGATCACTACAACTTTGTAATGTAACTTGTAGTCTGGAACTGTGGTGCCTCCAGCTTTTCTTTTCTTTTTCAAGATTGCTTTGGCTGTTTAGGGTCTTTGTGGTTCCACACAAATTTTAGGATTGTTTTTTCTAGTTCTGTGAAAGATGCTGTTGGTATTTTGATGGGAATTGCATTAAATGTGTAGATTGCTTTGGGTAATATAGACATTTTAACAATATTCACTCTTCCAATGCATGAGCATGGAATGTCTTTCCATTTTTTGTGTCATCTTCAAATTCTTTCATTAGTGTTTTTTTTCAGAGTACAGATTTTTCCCTTCTTTGGTTATGTTTATTCCTAAGTGTCTTATTGTTTTTGGTGCAATTGTAAGTGGAATTGAGTCCTCAATTTCTCTTTCTGCTACTTCATTATTGTTGTATAGAAATGCAACAGATTTCTGTACATTGATTTTGTATCCTGTGACTTTACTGAATTTACTTATCAGTCCTAGCACTTTTTTGGTGGAGTCTTTAGGGTTTTCTATGTATCATATCACATCATCTGTAAATAGTGAAAGTTTGACTTCTTCCCTGCCAATTTGGATGCCTTTTATTTCTTTTTGTTGTCTGATTGCTGTGGCAAGGATTCCCAGTACTATGTTAAATAACAGTGGTGAAAGTGGACATTCCTATCTTGTCCTGACTTTAGGGGAAAAGCTCTCAGTTTTTCCCCATTGAAGATGAGATTGCGGTGGGTTTTTCATATACGACCTTTGTTATGTTGAGGTATGTTTCCTCTCAACCTACTTTGTTGAGGATTTTTATCATGAATGCATGCTGTACATTGTCAAATGTTTTTCCTGCATCTGTCGATTTCTTTTATTAATGTGGTGTGTCACATTGATTGATTTGTGAATATTGAACAACACTTGCAACCCAGGAATAAATCCCACCATATTGTCATGAATGACTTTTTAAAAAATATTGTTAGATTTGATTTGCTAGTTGTTGTTTTTTTTTAAGGATTTTTGCATCTGTGTTCATCATGTATATTGGCCTGTAGTTCTCTTTTTCAGTGTGTCTTCATCTGGTTTTGGTATCAGAGTAATGAATTGGAAGATTTCCTTCCTTTTCTATTTTTTGGGATAGTTGGAGAATAGGTATTAACTCTTCTTTAAATCTTTGGTAGAATTCACCTGTAAAGCCATCTGGTCCTGAACTTTTGTTTGCTGGAAGTTTTTATTATTATTATTATTATTATTATTATTATTATTAATTATTGTCACTGATTCAATTTCTTTCCCAGTAATCAGTCTGTTCACATTTTCTATTTCTTCCTGTTTCAGTTTTGGCAGGTTATATGTTTCTGGGAATTTATCCATTTCTTCTAGGTTGTCCAATTTGTTGCCATATGGTTTTTCATAATATTTTCTTATAATTGTTTGTATTTCTGTGGTGGTGTTTGTTATTTCTCCTTTAATTTATGATTTTATTTATTTGGATCCTTTCTCTTTCTTTCTTTCTTTTTTTTTTTAACGTCTGGCTTTATCAATTTTATTTATTTTTTCAAAGAACCAGCTCCTAATTTCATCAATCTGTTGTATTGCTACTGTTTTGTGTTTTAGTTTCTCTATCATTTATTTCTGCTGTAATCCTTATTATTTCCCTCTTTCTCCTGGCTATAGGCTTCATCTGTTGTTCTTTTTCTAGCCTTTTTAGGTGTAAGGTTATGTTGTTTATTTAAGATTTTTCTTGCTTCTTGAGTTCTTGTATTGTTATAAATTTCCCTCTTAGGATGGCTTCTGCTGCATTCCAAAGATTTTGGACCATTTTTTTTCATTTTCATTTGTTTCCATGTAATTTTTAATTTCTTTTTTTTTATTTCCTGGTTGACCCATTCATTGTTTAATAGCAAGTGTTGAACCTCCATGTATTTGTGGTCTTCCAAGATTTTTCCTCATAGTTGATTTCTAGTTTCCTAGTGTTGTGGTCAGAAAAGATGCATAGTATGACTTCACTATTCTTGAGTTGTTTTCGTTTATGGGCTAATATGTGATCTAGTATAGAGAATGTTCCATGTGCACTTGAAAAGAATGTGTATTCACTGTTTTTGGATGTTCAGAACAGATTGTTCTGAATATATCTGCTAAATCTATCTGGTCCAATGTGTCATTCTAAGCCATTGTTTCCTTATTGATTTTCTGTTTAGATATTTGTCCATTGATGTAAGTGGGGTGTTAAAGTCCCCTACTATTATTGTATTATTATCAATGAGTTTCTTTATGTCTATTATTAATTGTTTTATGTATTTGTGTGCTCTCATGTTGAGTGCATAAGTATTTATGATTGTTATATCTTCTAGTTAGATTGTCCCCTTTATTATTATATAGTACTCTTCTTTGTTTCTTGTTGCAGTCTTTGTTTTAAAGTCTAGTTTGTCTGATATAAGTATTCCTACTCCAGCTTTCTTTCGACTTCCCTTTGCATGATAAATGTTTCTCCATACCCTCATTTTCAATCTGCAGGTGTCTTTATGACTAAAATGAATCTCTTGTGGGCAGAATATAAAATGGGTCTTGTTTTTTTTTTCATTCTGACACCCTATGTCTTTTGATTGGGGTATTTAGTTCATTTACATTAAAAGTAATTATTGATAGATATGTATTTATTGTCATTTTATTACTTGTTTTCTGGTTGTTTCTGGAGATTTTCTCTGATCCTTTCTTGTCTTTCTTTCATGTTTTGCTGATTTTCTTTAGTGATATATTTGGATTTCTTTCTCTTTATTCTTTTCATGTTTATTAGTGGTTTTTGATATATGGTTATCATTAGGTTTGTATATAAACTCTTCTGCATACAGCAGTCTATATTAAGTTGATGGTCATTTAAGTTTGAACCCATTTTTTTCTTCTTTCCTCCCCATGATTTAGGTATTTCATATTTTATTTTTGGTCTTTTCTTTGCACTCAAAATGTCCCATTTAATAGTTCTTGCAGGGCTGATTTGGTGGCCATGAACTCCTTTAGTTTTTGTTTGGGAAATTCTTTATCTCTCCTTCTATTCTGAATGATATCCTTGGTGGATAGAGTATTCTTGGCTGTATATTTTTCCTATTCAGCACTTTGAATATATCATACCCCTCTCTTCCAGCTTGCTAAGTTTCTGTTGAAAATTTCCTGCTAGCCTTATGGGTTTTCTCTTGTAAGTTAATGACTTCTCCGGCATTCCTGCTTTTAAGATTTTTTTTCTTTATCACTGTATTTTGTAAATTTAATTACAACATGTCTTGGTGTGGGTCTGCTTTTGTTGATTTTGGTGGGAGTTCTCTGTGCCTCCTGGATCTGGATATCTGTTACCTTTCCCAGATTAGGGAAGTATTTTTTCAAATAGATTATCTGCCCCCTTTTCTCTATCTTCTTCTTCTGAGTCTCCTATAATATGAATATTATTACATTTGATGAAGTAACTGAATTCCCTATGTCTATTTTCACTTTGCATAATTTCTCTCTGTCTTTTGTTCAGCTTCTTTGCTTTCTATTACTTTGTCTCCTAGGTAATCAATTCATTCCTCTGCTTCTTCCAGCCTGCTGTTCATTGCATCAAAATAGTTCTAATTTCATTTATTACATCACTTATCTCTGATTGATTCTTTTTTAACTTTTATCTCTGCAGTAAAGGTCTATCTGATGTCTTCCATTCTTTTCTCAAGTCCAGTGAGTATCCTTATAATTGTTGCTTTAAATTCTCCATCAGGCACATTACTTTTATCTGTTTTGCTCAGATATCTGGCCCTGGTCTTATTTTTTTTTTAAGATTTTATTTATTTATTTATTTATTTATTTATTTATTTATTTGAGTGTGTGTGAGCAGGAAGAGGGGAAGAGGGAGAAGCAGAGAGAATCTTAAGCAGACTCTGCACTGAGTGCAGAACCCAACAGGGAGCTCAATCCCATAACCCTGAGATCATGACCTGACCTTCAATCAAGAATCAGATGCTTAACTGACTGAGCCACCCATGTATGCCTCTCTGGCCCTGGTCTAATTTTGTTTTTTCACTTGGGATAAATTCCTCTGTCTTCTCATTTTGTCTAAGTCTCTATCTGTGTCTGTGTTTCAGAAAAGCTGGTTATGTCTCCTGCTCCTAAAAGTAATGGCCTTATGAAGAAGATGTCATGTAGTACCCAAGGCCTGGCACTCCAGGGAGTGTCTTCAATGTGTGCTATGTGTGTTCTGCTGTTGTGTTTTAGTTGGTGTATCCTGGGCAGTCATCTGCAGAGGGTCTACTTGCCTACTGAGAGCAGTGTTTGGTCCCTGGTCTGAACGTGGTGAGTTTTAATTAGGTGTGCTCTGATCTAAGTACCATATCCATTGGGACTCACACCCTGCTGAACTCATTGGTTGGAAGAGTTGGTGTGAGCAGGGATTTGTGTTGGTCTTCTGGGGGAGGGACTACCACATTGGGACTGAGGTAAGTGTGACTGAGAAGGGCAATTTCATCAGTGCACAGGAATGCAGGGTTAAGTGTAAAGTTAGGCAGCCACTTTGGGCACTGTGCTGCTTTCCACAGGTGGCTCTGTGTTTATGTTAAGGGGAAAATGCCTCCAGCCAGGTCCTTTGTTCCAGAGAAGTGTCTCCATGAATGCTGCCTCTTAGAGGCCTGCTCTGAGAAGAGCAAATATTCCCCATTCCCCTCCACCCACCCCTGTACCCCAGGCACTCTTCAGATAACTGTTTCCATGCTCCCCACTCCCAGGTTGTTTGCCTCTCTTCTCTCCAAGACCAGCACATTGACCTCTGGGGTCTATCCAAGCCAAGCCTGCTGACTTTTAAAACTCCAGGCTTTAAGCTTCACTGGTTGTAAGAACTCATGAAATTCAGCCTGTCTCATTTTCTATGCCAGTGGTTATGGGGAAATGTTCTCCTTGTGTATTTCCCCTGTGTGCTCCTCTATGTCTCTCACCCTTCTCTGCTACCATGCCTCCCCCTTCCCTCCACAGCAGCCATGATCTGTTTCTACACTAAACCATGTCTCTGCACTTCCTACCTTCTTTGATGTGGTCTCTTATCTCCCTTTAGTTGTGGAGTTTGTTCTGTCAGTCTTCAGGTTGATTTCTGGGCTATTTAGGATGATCTGATAGTTATCTAGGTGTATTTGTGAGTGAGCTTGGGTTCTCCTACTCTGCCACCATCTTCCTGCTGCCAGTGTGCAACTCCATTCTTGGTTGAAGAGGATGATGACACTAATAGGTATTTCTGAGTTTTACTGTGTACTGGACACCATTCTCAGCACTCCACACATATTAACTCATTTAATTCTTACAACAACCCCGTAGGCAGGTGATGTTATTCTCCCCATTACAACTGCGGAAACCACCCAGATAATTTAGGTAACTGCCCAGTGCCATACGCTGGGCAGGTGTGCACTCAAGACACCTCTTAACTGCCACACCTGCATCCCTTAAATAGTAAGGGTAACAAGATATGTAAGAAACCAGACAATTCATCCCCCACCCCAACCCAAATTGCAACAAAAACTGATATGTATTATTTGCTTATTGGTTCAGTGTCTTTCTCAGAGACCTGTACGTGTCATAAGTTATACTATATTCAAATGCCCCTGTTGTTCCAACTTAGGTATTGCTTGTAGACAACTTTAAGTGACAGAAGAAACAAAACTCATTTCATTAACACTTCACAGTGACCCTCTGTTAACTGACCTCAATGATCCAAATATTTCAGGTGAGAGTGTTCTTCAGCTTAAAGAATGCAGGTAATAATCTCCACTTGCTGTGGTCTGGCTTGCACCAATTCAAAACCCTCTGCTGCTTCTGTCCTATCTGCTTTTTTGTGTCTTGATTCCTTTATTCCAAGCAACACAGTTTTAGAGTATTTTTGCTTTCTTCCTGGGCTTGCAGTTTGCTGGGCAGTAAGTGTCCACTTTGCAAATCCACACTGCTTCTCTCCAACCAAAATTCTATTGAAACCTGCCTCTTGCTAAACAAAATTGGTCAGGACCCCAGTCTCTGCCAAACCCCTCATCTCTTCCACTATGATCTCTTTTGGCATTAACACACGTTGCATTAACACAACCAGCACTTATGCATCTACAGTCACATTCTATATTTTAGGTTAAAGAAATTATATTTTATTTGTGAACACCATGTTTATATATATATTTTTTAATTTGGCAGAGCCATAGACTACAGCAGAATCTTAAATATTGATTTAAAAACCTGCCTCAGTTTAATACTCTTTCAATATAAAAACAAAGTTAAATTATTCATCATAATAGGAGAATCTAGAACATGTTTGAAAAGTTTTGGTTATTCTTTCTGAAACCAATGTGTTCAGTAAATATGAAAAGCAAAACAACATTAATTATTCATGGGATATTTAGTAGAAAATGAAAACGAGCCTACTTGTGCTCCTTACCACCTGCCAAAACATTACTAGTTCATTTTCTAGCTTCAATGCACCAAATGTGAGATTTTTCCAAATTAGTAATGAAACACATTCCTTGAAGCAACAGCTTTCTTTGCAAATGCTCTCTGCATTTTCCACTTGTATTTGAAGGTGATTTTTAGACCAGGGGGAATTTGGACTTAAGTGTGTACTAAACAATGGCTTTTTTTTTTCTTTTTTTCTTGGTTTTTTTTTTTCCATGTTAAAAGTTATAGCACAGTTAGCCTTGTTCTTTTTATTTTTATTTATTTATTTTTTTAAAAGATTATTTATTTATTTATTTGACAGAGATAGAGACAGCCAGCGAGAGAGGGAACACAAGCAGGGGGAGTGGGAGAGGAAGAAGCAGGCTCATAGCGGAGGAGCCTGATGTGGGGCTCGATCCCACAATGCCGGGATCACGCCCTGAGCCGAAGGCAGACACTTAACCGCTGTGCCACCCAGGCGCCCCTATTTTTATTTATTTTTTAATAATAATTTTTATTATGTTATGTTAGTCACCATACAGTACATCCTTAGTTTTTGATGTAGCGTTCCATGATTCATTATTTGCATATAACACTCAGTGCTTCATGCAATATAGCAACGGCTTTCTATATCATCCTGCCATGGAGCACAATGTAATAACCATTAGTGCTCCACAAAATGCAGCAGTCAGTTGGAACAATTGCTAAAATGATGGTCAAACAAAGCATTTTAGAAAATAACAGCAAGAATTATTATCCCACAATAAAGACAAAATCCATTTATACTTAAACTAGCTGGTGTTTTATTTTGTTTTGTTTTTTGCTTCCTACTGACTCTGGCCTTATTTACACAAATCAAGCATTTGATTCCCTGGCCTCAGTATGAGCATGGCATTATTGATTGGCCAGCTGTTTGAGCACACCCCCTAAGGGAGGTCACATTCAGCCTGACTAATCTAGCTAGATTGGCTAAGTCTTGGTTTACGAGTGATCTTTATATTTCAGTCATTCTTCTTCTTTTTTTTTTTCTTGGCTAGTCCCCCCTGTGCTGATTTTACCCAATTTTTTTTAAAGCCATGTTTTTGTTTTTACTGCTTTTAAGGTTGTCTTTTTATGGGGTTGTTTTTAATTTTTTTAAATTTTTATTTTATTGATTTATTGATTTATGTTTATTTTGTTATCTTAGTCACCATACAGTACTTCATTAGCTTTGATGTAGTGTTCCATGATTCATTGTTTGCATATAACTCCCAGTGCTCCATGCAATACATGCCCTCCTTATACCCATCACCAGGCTAACCCATCCCCCCAATCCCCTTCCCTCCGACACCCTGTGTTTGTTTCCCAGAATCAAGAATCTCTCATGGTTCATCTCCCCTCTGATTCCCCCCCCCTTCATTTTTCTCTTCCTTCTCCTAATGTCCTCCATGCTATTCCTTATGTTCCACATGTAAGTGAGGCCATATGATAATTGTCTTTGCTTGACTTATTTCACTCAGCATAATCTCCTCCAGTTCCATCCAGTTTGATGCAAATGATGGGTATTCATCCTTTCTGATGGCTAAGTAATATTGCATCATATATATGAACCACGTCTTCTTTATCCATTCATCTGTTAAAGGGCATCTTGGCTCCTCCCACAGTTTGGCTGTTGTGGGTATTGCTGCTATGATCATTGGTGTGCATGTGGCCCTTCTTTTCACAACATCTCTATCTTTGGGGTAAATTCCTAGTGGTGCAATTGCTGGGTCATAGGATAGCTCTATTCTTAACATCTTGAGGAACCTCCACACTATTTTCCAGAGTGGCTGTATCAGTTTGCATTCCCACCAAGAGTGTAAGAGGGTTCCACTTGCTCCACATCCTCTCCAACATTTGTTGTTTCCTGTCTTGTTAATTTTTGCCATTCTAACTGGTGTAAGGTGGTATCTCATTGTGGTTCTAATTTGTATTTCCTCTGATGGCTAGGGATGTTCAACATTTTTTCATGTGTCTGTTTGCCATTTATATGTCTTCTTTGGAGAAGAGTCTGTTCATGTATTCTCCCCATTTTTTAATTTGATTGTTTCTTTTTTGAGTGTTGCGTTTGAGAAGTTCTTTAGAGATCTTGGATACCAGCCCTTTATCTGAAATGTCATTTGCAAATATCTTCTCCCATTCCATGGGTCACGTCTTTGTTTTGTTTACTGTTTACTTTGCTGTGCACAAGGCTTTTATCTTGATGAAGTCCCAAAAGTTCATTTTTGGTTTTGTTTCCCTTGCCTTTGGAGACATGTCTTGAAAGAAGTTACTGTGGCCAATGTCAAAGAGGTTACTGCCTATGTTCTCCTCTAGGATTTTGATGGATTCCTGTTTCACCTTGAGGTCTTTCATCCATTTCCAGTTCATCTTTGTGTATGGAATAGGAGAATGGTCCAGTTTCATTTTCTGTATGTGGCTGCCCAATTATCCCAGCACCATTTATTGGAAAGACTGTCTTTTTGCCATTGGATGTTTTTTCCTGCTTTGTCAAAGATTAGTTGACCATAGAGTTTAGGGTCCATTTCTGGGCTATCTATTCTGTTCCATTGATCTATATGTCTATTTTTGTGCCAATACCATGCTGCCTTGAGGATCATAGCTTTGTAATAGAGCTAGAAGTCAGGCACTGTGATGCCCCCAGCTTTGGTTTTCTTTCCCAACATTCCCCTGGCAATTCTGGGTCTTTTCTGGTTCCATACAAATTTTAAGATTGTTTGTTCCAGCTCTGTGAGAAATGTCAATGGTATTTTGATAAGGATTGCATTGAATGTGTAAATTGCTCCAGGCAGCGTAGAGATTTTAACGATGTTTATTCTTCCAATCCATGAGAATGGAATGTTTATCTATCTCTTTTCATCTTCCTCAATTTCTTTCATAAATGTTCTGTAGTTCCTAGAGTATAGATCCTTTACCTCTTTGGTTTGGTTTATTCCTAGGCATCTTACGGCTTTTGGCGCTATTGTAAATGGAACCGATTCCTTAATTTCTCTTTCTTCAGTCTCATTGTTACAATGTATAGAAATGCAACTGATTTCTGTGCATTGATTTTGTATCCTGCCATGTTGCTGAATTGCTGTATGAGTTATAGTAATTTGGGGGTAGAGTCTTTTGGGTTTTCCACATAAAGTATCTTAATGATCTGCAAAGAGAAGGAGTTTGACTTCTTTGCCAATTTAAATGCCTCTTATTTCTTTTTGTTGTCTGTTCACTGAGACTAGGACTTCTAGTACTATGTTGAACAATAATGGCAAGAGTGGGCATCCCTGTCATATTCCCGACCTTAAAGGAAACACTGTCAGTTTTTCCCCATTGAGAATGATATTCGTTGTGGGCTTTTCATAGATGGCTTTTATGATATTGAGATATGTTCCCTCTATACCTGCACTGTGGAGAATTTTAATCAGGAAAGAATGCTGTATTTTGTCAAATGCTTTCTCTGCAACGATCGAGAGGATCATATAGTTCTTGTCGTTTCTTTTACTAATGTGCTCTATCATGTTGATTGATTTGCGAATGTTGAACCATCCTTGCATCACAGGAATAAATCCCACCTGGTTGTGGTGCATCATCATTTTAATGTACTGTTGTATCCTATTGGCTAGTATCTTGGTGAGTATTTTGGCATCCATGCTCATTAGGGATATTGGTCTGTAATTCTCCTTTTTGATGCAGTCTTTGTTTGGTTTGGGATCAATGTAATGCTGGCCTCATAGAATGAGTCTGGACGCTTTCATTCTATTTCTATTTTTTGAAACAGCTTCAGTAGAATAGTTATGATTTTTCTTTGAATGTTTGGTAGAATTCCCCTGGGAAGCCATCTGGCTCTGGACTCTTGTTTTGGGGAAGGTTTTTGATTACTGCTTCAGTTTCCTCACTGATTATTGGTCTGTTCAGATTGTCTATTTCTTCCTGTTTCAGTCTTGGTAGTTTATAAGTTTCCAGGAATGCAACCATTTCTTCCATATTGCCTAACTTGTTGGCATATAGTTGCTCGATTCTTAAAATTGTCTGAATTTCCTTGGTGTTGGTCATGATCTCTCCCCTTTCATTCATGATTTTATTAATTTGGGTCCTTTCTCTTTTGGATAAGTCTGGCTAGAGATATACCAATCTTATTAATTTTTTCAATGAACCTGATTTTAGTTTTGTTGATCTGTTCTAATGTTCTTCTGGTTTCTATTTCATTGATTTCTTCTAATCTTTATTATTTCTCTTCTCCTTCTTGGTTTAGGCTTTATTTTCTGTTCTTTCTCCAGGTCCTTTAGGTGTAAGGTTAGCTTGTGCATTTGGGAGTTTTCTAAATTTTTGTTGAGCGAGGCTTGTATTAGTTACAATGTACTTCCCTCTTAGGACCACCTTTGCTGTATCCCAAAGGTTTAGAACAGATGTGTTTTCATTCTCATTAGTTTACACGAATTTTTTATGTTCTTTGATATCCTGGTTGACCAATTCGTTTCTTAGCAGAATGCTCTTTAACCTCCAAGTGTTTGATTTCCTTCCAAATTTCTTGTGTTTGAGTTCCAGTTTCAAAGCATTGTGGTCTGAAAATATCCAGGATATAATCTAAATCTTTTGGTATTAATTGAGACCTAATTTGTGACCCAATATGTGATCTACACATAGCCTTCACTCTCTTCTTAGATGAGGAGAAGCATCAGGTTGTCTAGACTCTCAGAAAATAGCTTTATTTACAGGTACATGTGCAGGGCCCAAGATCTCGTAGGTTGTAGAAGCAGAAAATAATGAAACCTTTTGTGTGAGAGAAAGAAAGAAGTTTTACTGAAAGAGAGAGGGTCAAGTGAGGAACCTGTATCTGTAAAAAATAGTTGAAATCAGATATCTTTTTGAAAGTTGAAAAGGAAAGAAAATGCCCAACCTCTGTGAATGTTTATTCTTAGGAAGAGAAAGAGACACAGTCCTTATCTAGAAAGAGTGAACAGAAGAATGTTGGGCCCTGTTTTGGCCCAGAGCTCCAGGATAGTTAGTATCCCGCAGGTAGCTGTTGAGGTCTGGAAAGTACTGAGGAATGGGAAGCCTGCTCTGAGGATCCCAGTGGCCTGGTTCAATGTCTGAAGGAGTCAAGACAGACTGGACCAACCAAGTCCTATACCTGAAACTAATATTACATTGTATGTTAACTAACTGGAATTTAAATAAAAACTTAAAAAAAAAAAGAAGGTGGAGCCATTCCTAACGGTGACACCACATAGCAGGGACCAAATGCCAAACTATTCTTGCTGTGTTTTGGAGTCTTTAAACCCATATATGTCTATAATTTAGGGTTTTAGAAAATTCATGGTACAGTGACAGCCCAGAGGAAGATACTGGCTTTTATTCCCCTAACATAGAATATTGGTACTTGGACATTTAATTCAAATATTAAGAGATGTGGCTATTTTTACTAGTATTTTGTGGAGCAACCAAAACCAGTATGTGAGATCTATATTAACATATGAAGTTTATGAGATATTCAGGATAAAAAGCACTGTTTTAGTGAATAAAACAGGAAATATACACAATAATAAAAATGTATAAGCCCAATATTATCAATATGAAGGGATTAAACTATTCATCAATTTCAGATCTCTGGGGTTCTATCTGGTACAAATCAAAAGGTGGCCTAATGTGTTGAGAAAGGTAATGGGTCTCCCAGAAACTGCTCATCCCTCTTTGGCTTTGTACAAAGTCTATTCATTCAGGAGAAAAATACTGATAATTGTCTGGAATGTGCAAGAAGTAATTATTCTTTGTTTTGGGTACAAGTTGGAGGGAAGGAAAAAATATGGTGGTTAAAGCAAATAGTTTTCTATTAACATTGGAGTCTAATCTGAGCAGTGACAGTTCAGAAAAATCAAAATAGAAGAAAAGAAGATGAAAAAAATAGTTATAAATACTAAGGCACTACAAAAATCATAACTGATTATTTAAATTTCAATAATTTTAGGTTGTTCAAAATTCAGGTACCAATTTTTTTTTTAAGATTTTATTTATTTATTTGACAGAGAGAGAGACAGCCAGCGAGAGAGGGAACACAAGCAGGGGGAGTGGGAGAGGAAGCAGCAGGCTTATAGCTGAGGAGCCTGATGTGGGGCTCGATCCCACAACGCCGGGATCACACCCTGAGCCGAAGGCAGACGCCCAACTGCTGTGCCACCCAGGTGCCCCTTAGGTACCAATTTTTTGTTAAATAATACTTCAAACCCCTTAATTAGAAAATGTGTCATCACTGAAAATCTAGAGTAATGATCCTACTCACACACTTTAACCCAATAGAAGGTGACAGATAATTGTTCCACTATCACACTGTCTGCCTTTAGGACCTAAAAACTGAACTGATCTGTGACTCAGTGGCCCTAAAGAAATAATCAGTGATATGTACAAATAATATGTAGATACAATAATGTTCACTGAATTGTTAATTATAATAGTGAAAAACTGAAAACTACATGAGTGACTGGTGACTGAGGATTCATTAAATAAATTCTGGAAGGTCCATCAGGTAGATGGGAGTGTGTGTGTGTGTGTGTGTGTGTGTGTGTGTGTGTGTGTCGGCATAGAAGACTCCCCAAAAGATACAGCTCAGATTTTAACTGGGTGATTGAAAAATTTGTAATTTTTTTAATTTTTAAAATTTTAAAGGATTTCATTTATTTATTTGAAAGAAAGTATGAGCAGCGGAGGGAGGGGCAGAGGGACAAGCAGACCCTTTGCTGAACATGGAGAGGACATGAGGCTAGATATCAGGACCCTGAGATTATGACCTAAGCTGAAGTTAGTCACTTAACTGGCTGAGCCACCCAGGAGACACAGACTATTTTTTAAAAATAAACATAATTTAGGTTTTTTTTTTCCTTACAGACAAAGAGAGAGAGAGGGAGGGGCAGAGAGAGAGAGAGAGAATCTTAAGCAGGCTCCATGCCCACTGCAGAACCTGACCCAGGGCTCGATCTCACGACCCTGAGATCATGACCTGAACCAAAATCAAGAGTCTGTTGCTTAACCAACTGAGCCACCCAGGCACACCTAAAATAAACTTATTTTAGATTCATGGAAAAGTTACAAAGATAGTACATGGGTTCCCATAGGCAGCACATGCAGTTTCTCATATTATTAACATCTTACATTATTATGGTACATTAAGTAAAATTAATGGCCAATATTGACACATTAGTATTAGCTAAAGTCTACACTTTATTCACACTTCCTTTGTTCTTACCTCTAGTCCTTTTTCTGTTCTAGGATCCCACAAAATATACAGTAGTCATTATATGTAGCATGTCTCCTATGCTCCTCTTGGTTGTGACAATTTCTCAGATTTTCCTTGTTTTTCATGATCTTGACAGTTTTTTTTTTTAATTTTCAGTTAGCCAGCATATATTACTTCATAAATTTTCGCTGTAGTGTTGAATGATTCATTAGGTGCATATAAAACCCAGTGCTCATTACAACACATGCCCCCCTTAATACCCATCACCCAGGTACTTCATTCCCTTACTCCCTTCTATAACACTCAGATTCTTTCCCAGAGTCCAGGGTTTCTCATGGTTTTTCTCCCTCTCTGAATTCTTCCCTTTCAGTTCTCCCTCCCTTCCCCTGTGATCCTCTGTGTTATTCCTTATGTTTCACATATGAGTGAAACCATATGATAATTATTTTTCTCTGCTTGACTTAGTTCACCTAGCATAATCCCCTCCAGTTCCAACCAGTTTGATGCAAATGGTGGGTATACATCCTTTCTGAAGGCTGAGTAGTATTCCATTGTATATATGAACCACATCCTCTTTATCCATTCTTCTGTTGAAGGGCATCTTGGCTCCTTCCACAGTTTGGCTATTGTGCACATTGCTGCTATGAACACTGGGGCGCACATGCAGCTTCTTTTCACTACATTTGGTCTGTAATTATCCTTTTTGATGGGGTCTTTGTCTGCTTGTAATAAAGGAAATGCTGGCCTCATAGAACAAGTTTGGAAATTTTCCTTCCATTTCTATTTTCTGAAACAGCTTCAGGAGATCAGGTATTATTTCTTCTTTAAGTGTTTGGTAGAATTCCCCTGGGAAGCCATCTGGCCCTGGACTCTTGTTTTTTGGGAGGATTTTGATTACTGCTTCAACTTCCTTACTGGTTATTGGTCTGTTCAGATTGTCTCTTTCTTCCTGTTTCAGTCTTGGTAGTTTGTAAGTTTCAGGGCATCCATTCCTTCCAAATTGCTTAATTTGTTGGCATATAGTTGCCGGTAATAAATTTTAATAATTGTTTCTATTTCTTTGGTGTTAGTTGTGATCTCTCTTCTTTCATGCATCATTTCCTTAATTTCAGTCATTTCCCTTTTCATTTGGATAAGTCTACCCAGTAGTTTATCGATCTTATTAATTCTTCCAAGGAACCAGATTCTACTATCATTGATCTGTTCTACTGTTTTTCTGATTTCTATTTCATTGATCTCTGCTCTAATCTTTATTATATCTTTATTATTTCTCTTCTCCTGCTTGCTTTAGACTTTATTTGCTGTTCTTTCTCCAGGTCCTTTAGGTGTAAGGTAGCTTGTGCATTTGGCATTTTTCTAATTTTTTCTTTTTTTTGAGACAGGCTTGGTTGGCTATGTATTTCCCCCTTAGAATTCTCTTTCCAGTAACCCATAGGTTTTGGACTGATGTGTTTTCACTTTCATTACTTTCCATGAATGTTTAAGTTCTTCTTTAATTTTTTGGTTGACCCAATCATTCTTCACCAAGATGCTCTTTAACTTCCACAGGTTTGAGTTCCTTCCAAATTTCTTCTTGTGGTTGAGTTCCAGTTTCACAGCTTGTGGTCTGAAAATATGCGGGGGATAATCTCAATCTTTTGGTATTGGTTGAGACCTGATTTGTGACCCGGCATTGCTGAGAGTGGGGTGATGAGGTCTCCTACTATTAATGTATTACTCTCTCTATATTTCTTTATTTTGTTTCTTAATTGGTTTATTAATTGGCTGCTCCCATGTTGGGGGCATAGATATGTACACTTGTTAGCTCTTCTTTCTGGATGGACCCTTTAAGTAGGATATAGTGTCCCTTTACATCTCTTACTACAGTCTTTGGCTTAAAATCTAATTTGTCTGATATGAGAATTGCTACCCCAGCTTTCTTTTGAGGTCCATTGGCATTGGTAAATGATTCTCCATCCTCTTACCTTCAATCTGGGTGTGGCTTTACGTTCAAAATGAGTCTCTTGTAGACAGCATATGGATGGGTCCTGCTTTTTTATCCAATCTTACACCCTGTGTCTCTTGATGGGAGCATTCAGCCCATTCACGTTGAGAATAACTATTGGAAGATATGAATTTACTGCTATTGTATTGTCTGTAAGGTCCCTATTTCTGTAGGTTTTCTGTTTCTTTCTGGTCTATGTGACTCTTGGGGTTTCCCTTCATTTACAGAATCCCCTTCAATATGGCGTGTAGTGCTGGCTTGGTTGTCACACATTCTTTCAGTCTCGGCCTGTCCTGGAAGCTCTTTATCTCTCCATCCATTCTAAATGACAGTCTTGCTGTGCAATGTATTCATGGTAGCATGTTTTTTTCATTTGGTACCCTGAATATGTCTGGCCTGCCAAGACTCTGTGGACAGGTCTGATGTTATTCTGATGGTCCTCCATCTGTATGTAAGAAATCTCTTCTCCCTAGCAGCTCTAAGAGTAGCTTCCTTGGTTCTAAGATTTGCAAGCTTCGCTATTACATGTCAGGGTGTTGCCCTAGTTTTATTGATTTTGAGAGGGATCCTCTCTGCCTCTTGGACTTGAATTCTTGCTTCCTTCCCCAGATTAGGAAAGTTATCAGCTATGATTTGCTCAAATATACCTTCTGGTCCTCTCTCTCTCTCTCCAGCCCCTCAGGGATCCCAATAATTCTGACATTGGAGTGTTTCATGGCATTGTTTTCCCTCTAATTCTAATCTCATGTGCCAGTAGCTGTTTATACCTTTTTTCTTCATTTTCCTTCCTTTCTATCAGCATATCTTCTATGACATTAATCTGTTCTTCTGCCTCATTTACCCTGGCTGTTAGAATATCCAGTCTAGACTGCATTACATTCATAGCCTTTTTATGTTCAGCCTGATTAGATCTCATTTCTGCCCTCAGAAATCCTATATTGTCACTCAGGCTTATTTCAAGACTCACTGTTGACTTTATAATTGTTATCCTGAATTCTGTCCCTGACATGTTGCTTATAGCCATATCCATTAGTTCTGTGACAGAAGACACTGTCTCTGGTTCTTTTCTTCCTTTTTTAAAAAATTTTTTTATTATGTAATGTTAATCACCATACATGTAATGTTACCATTATGTAATGTTAGTCACCATTAGTTTTTGATGTAGTGTTCCATGATTCATTGTTTGCATACAACACCCAGTGCTTCATGCAATATATGCCCTCCTTAATACCCGTCACTGGGGCAACCAAACTCCCCACCGCCCTCCCCTCTAAAACCCTCAGTTTGTTTCCTGGAGTCCATAGTCTCTCATGGTTTGTCTCCACCTCTGATTGCCAACCCCTTCATTTTCCTCTTCCCTTTCCTAATGTCCTCCATGATATTCCTTATGTTCCACAAATAAGTGAAAACATATCGTAATTGTCTTTCTCTGCTTGACATATATCACTTAGCATAATCTCCTCTATTTCCATCCATGTTGATGCAAAAGGTGCGTATCCATTCTTTCTGGTGGCTGAGTAATATTAAATTATATATATGAACCACATCTTCTTTATCCATTCATCTCTTGAAGGGTGTCTCAGCTCCTTCCACAGTTTGCCTATTCTGGACATTGCTGCTATGGAACATTGGGGTGCACGTGACCTTTCTTTTCACTACATCTGTATCATTGGAGTAAATACCCAGTAGTGCAATTGCTGGGTCATAGTATATCTCTATTTTTAACTTTTTGAGGAACCTCCATGTTGTTTTCCAAAGTAGCTGTACCAACTTGCATTCCCACCAACAGTGTAAGAGGGTTCCCCTTTCTCCACATCCTCTCTGACGTTTGTTGTTTCTTGGCCTATCAATTTTTGCCATTATAACTGGTGAAGGTGGAATCTCAATTTGGTTTTGATTTGAAGTTCCCTGATGGCTAATGATGTCGAACATTTCTTCATGCGTCTGTTAGCCATTTGTATGTCTTTTTTGGAGAATTGTCTGTTCATGTCTTCTGCACATTTTTTGACTTGATTATTTCTTTCTTGAATGTTGAGTTTGAGAAGTTCTTCATAGATGTTGGATACCAGCTCTTTATCTGTAGTGTCATTTGCACATATCTTCTCTATTCCGTGGATTGCATCTTAGTGTTGTTGACTGTTTCCTTCGCTTTGCAGAAGATTTTTACCTTGATGAAGTCCCAAAAGTTCATTTTTGCTTTTTTTCCCCCTTGCCTTTGGAGATGTGTCTTGAAAGAAGTTGCTGTGGCCAATGTCAAAGAAGTTACTGCCTATGTTCTCCTCTAGGATTTTGATGGAATCCTGTCTCACATTGAGGTCTTTCTTCCATTTATACTTTATCTTTGTGTAAGGTGTAAGAGAATGGTCGAGTTTCATTCTTCTGTATATAGCTGTCCAATTTTCCCAGCAACATTTATTGAAGAGACTGCCTTCTTTCATTGGATGTTTTTTTCCTGTTTTGTCAAAGGTTAGTTGACCATAGATTTGAGGGTCCATATCTGGGCTCTCTATTCTGTTCCATTGATCTATGTGTTTGTTTTTGTGCCAGTACTATGCTGTCTTGGTGATCACAGATTTGTAGTATAGCTTGAAATGAGGCAACATGATGCCCCCAGCTTTGTTTTTCTTTCTCAACATTTCCTTGGCAATTTGGGGTCTTTTCTGGTTGCACATGAACTTTGGAATACTTTGTTCCAGCACTTTGAAAAATGGCATTGGTATTTTGATCAGGATGGTGTTGACAGTATCGATTGCTCTGGACAGCATAGACATTATAACAATATTTATTCTTCTGATCCAGGAGCACGGAATGTCTTTCCATCCTTTTGTGTGTTCAATTTCTTTCATAAGTGTTCTGTATTTTCTAGAGTATAGATCCTTTACCTCTTTGGGTAGGTTTATTCCACAGTATCCTATGGTGTTTGGTTCTATTGTAAATGGAATTGATACCCTAATTTTTTCTTCTACAGTGACATTGTTAGTGTATAGGAAAGCAACCGATTTCCGTGCATTGACTTTGTAACCTGCCACATTATTAAATTGCTGTATGAGTTCTAGTCATTTGGGTGTGGAGTTTTTTTGGTTTTCCACACAAAGTATCGTGACTTCTGCAAAGAGAGAGAGTTTGACTTCTCTTTGGCAATTTAAATGCCTTTTAGTTCTTTTTGTTATCTGATTGTTGTTGCTAGGACTTCTGGTACCATATTGAACAATAGTGATGAGAGTGAGCATCCTTGTCGTGTTCCTGATCTTAAAGGGAAAAGATCTCAGCTCTTCCCCATTCAGAATGATATTCGCAGTGAGCTTTTCTTAGATGGTTTTTATGAAATTGAGAAATGTTCCCACTATCCCCACACTGTGATGAGTTTTAATCAGGAAAGGATTCTGTTTTTTGTCAAATGCTTTTTCTGCACCAATTGAGAGAACCATTGGGCTCTTGTCTCTTCTCTTAATAATGTATTCTGTCACACTGATTGATTTGTGAATGTTGAAATACCCTTGAATCACAGGGATGAATCCCACCTGGTCATGATGGAGAATCCTTTTAATGTACCTATGCGTCTTATTGGCTAGGATCTTTTTGAGAATTTTGGCATCTGTATTCATCAGGGATATTGTTCTTTAATATTCCTTTTTAATGTGGTCTGTGCCCGGTTTGGGGATCAAGGTAATGCGATATCATAGAACAATTTTGGAAGTTTTCCTTTTATTTCTATTTCTTTAAAAGCTTAGGGAGGTTAGGTATTACTTCTTCTCTGAATATTTGGTAGACTTCCCCTGGAAAGACATCAGGGCCTGGACTCTTGTTATTGGGAGGTTGTTGATCACTGCTTCAATCTCATTACTGGTTATTGGTCTATTCATGTTGTCAATTTCTTCCAGTTTCAGTCATGGTAGTTTATATGTTTCCAAGGAGGCATCCATTTCTTCCAGGTTGCTTAATTTATTGTCATATAGTTGTTGATAATAATTTCTAATAATTGTTTCTATTTTCTTGGTGTAAGTCTTGATCTTTCACTGCAATTGTTTCTATTTTCTTCGTATTAGTCTTGATTTCTCCCATTTCATTCATAATTTTATTAATTTGGCACCATTCTTTTTTATTTTGGATAAGTCTGGCCAGTGGTTTATCGATCTTATTAATTCTTTCAAAGAACCAGCTTCTAGTTTCATTCATCTGCTCTACTGTATTTCTGGTTTTTAATTTATGATCCCTGCTCTAATCTTCATTATTTCTCTTCTTTTGTTTAGGCTCTATTTGTTGTTCCTCCTCCAGTTCTTTATGGAGTAAAGATAGTTTGTGTATTCGGGATTTTTCTGTTTTTTTGAGTGAGGCTTGGATGGCTGTGTATTTCCCCCTTAGGACCACCTTTGCCGTATACCATAGTTTTGGACTGATGTGTTTTCGTTCTCATGGTTTCCACGAATTAAGTTCTTCTTTGATTTCCTGGTTGACCCAAACATTCTTAAGCATGATGGTCTTTAGTTTCCAAGTATTTGGATTTTTTCCAATTTTTTTTCTTGTGATTGAGTTCCAGACCACTCACTGTGGTCTGAGAATATGCAGGTAATAATCTCAATCGAGAATAGGCAGGGAATAATTTTAATAATTTTAATCTTTTGGTATCAGTTGAGACCTGATATGTGACCCAGTATGTGGTCTATTCTGGAGAAATTTCCATGTGCACTCGAGAATAATGAGTATTCTGTTGTTTTAGGGTTGAATGATCTGTATATATCTATGAGGTCCTTCTGGTCCAGTGTGTCATTCAAAACTTGATTCTTTGTTGATTTTCTGCTTAGGTGATCTTTCTATTGTTGATTGGGGAGTGTTGAGGTCCCCTACTATTAACGTATTATTACCAATATATCTCTTTATTTTGATTAACAGTTGGCTTATGTAGTTGGCTGCTCCCATGTTGTGGGCATAAATATTTGCAATTGTTAGATCCTCTTGTTGGATAGACCCTTTAAGAATGATACAGTGTCCTTCTGTATCTCTTACTACATTCTTCTGTTTAAAATCTAATTTGTCTGATATAAGAATTGCTACCCAGCTTTCTTTTGTGGTCTGTTGGCATGAAAAACTGTTCTCCATCCCTTTACTTTCCATCTGGATGTATCTTTAGGTTCAAAATGAGTCTCCTGTAGACAGCATATAGATGGGTCATGTCATTTATACAATCTGCAGCCCTGTGGTGTTTGATGGGAGCATTTAGGCCATTCATGTTGAGAGTGATTATTGAAAGATATGATTTTATTGTCATCATGTTGCCTGTGAAGTCCTTGTGTCTGTAGATTGCCTTTGTAAATTCCTGTTTTATATCACTCTCGGGTTTTTCTCCTTTTATAGAACCCCCCTTAATATTTCTTGCAGGGCCAGCTTGGTGGTCACACTTTCTTTCTGTTTTTTCCAGTCTTAGAAGTTCCTTGTCACTCCAACCATTCTGAATGACAGCCTTACTGGATAAAGTATACTTGGCTGCATGTTCTTCTCATTTAGTACCCTGAATATGTCTTTCCAGCCCTTTCTGTCTTGCCAGGTCTCTGTGGAGAGGTGTGACCTTATTCTGATGTTTTCCCTCTCTTTGTAAGAAATATCTTCCCCCTCGCTGCTTTCAGGTTTGTTTCCTTAGATCTAAGATTTGCAAATTGGATTATTATATATCGTGCCCTGGTGTGTTGTCACTGATCTTGGGAGGGGTCCTCTCTGCCTCTTGGACACAGATGCTTGTTTCCTTCCCCAAATTAGGGAAGTTCTCAGGTACAATTTGCTCAAATATATCTTCTAGACCTCTCTCACTCCACCCCCTCAGGGATCCCAATTATTCTAATTTTGGAAGGTTTCATTGAGTCACTAATCTCTATCAGTTTGATTCCTGGGTTTTAATCTGTTTTTTCCATTATACCTCAGTCTCCTTATTTCTATCATCTTATCGTCTAGCTCACTAAATTGTTCTTCTGCCTCGTTTACCCTGGCAGTCAGACCATCCAGTTTAGACTGCATTTCATTGATAGCATTTTCATGTTCGGCCTGATTAGATCTCTTTTCTGCCCTCTGAGATTCTATATTGTCATTAATGTTTTTCTCAAGCCTAGATATCACCTTGATAATTGTTGCTCTGAAGCCTATTTCTGACATGTTGGTTATATCCATATCCATTAGTTCTGTTGCAGAGGCCACAGTCTCTGCTTCTTTTCTTTGTTGAGGGTTTCTCTTCTTAGTCATTCTGTTGAGGGGTGGTGGAGGGAAGGTACGGAGTCCAAATTATTGATCACAACCCAGCTATGATGCACCTGTTTTATAGGGACCTTAGGGTTGTCAGCCTCTTGTTCTTCCAGCTTTTCTTCTGGGGGAGTAACTTGTCATGCTCTTATTCAGGCAACCTTTTTGGGCAGAGTTGCTCTGCCTCCTGTGTTGGGGGTGGATGGGCTCAATGAAAACCAGTTTTTTGGGGCTTTTGTTCTCTGGCAGCTGTTCCTGGTGGTTTTCCGCATCTTTTCCGATAGTAAGAGCAAAAGTGACCATATCCAAACCTCTCTCTTAGGACAAAGAGATTGCAGTCTGCTCTTCCCTGAGCTCTCCAGACCACACTGTCTCCATTCCTGTCTCTGCTGCTAAAAAAACTGCATTGTTTAGGTTGTGTGCCCCACAGCATCACTCCCAGCCCTCGCTCCCAGGGCTGGGCACGTCTCTGCCCTTTGTGCTTCTAAAACCATAAGTTGCTCCTTGTTCACACATGCACCCCTGTACCTCCAGGTTTCAGTCTGGGGACTGCCTTAAAGTTCTTTCCCCACTGCTACTGGTCTGTGAGTCTCTGCCTGGTCCCCAACACAGGAGGCTTTTGCCTTCCTAGTGTAAGATCACTTATATCTGTCTGCAGAATCATGGCTCCCTGCCTCATACCTTGAGACCAACCGCCAGAGATATTCTGTTTGTAGAGAATTGATATATCTTCTTCTATCTCAGGCTGATTTCGTGGGTGTTCAGAATGGTCTGGTAGATATCCAGCTCAATTCAGGGGACCGATTGAAATAAGGTACCTTTTCCTCGGCCATCTTTTTCCTCATCCAGTCTTTTCTTTGTTCAGAGATCCTCCTCCTAGTCTTTATGTCAATGGATGTTGAACAACTGGACAGAGCCTAAAATACTAACCATGACCCAAGCCAGATTCCTTCAAGCAAAATCCTGGATGGTTGGACATCACCACACACACAAAAAAAACAAAAACAAAAACAAAACCCAAATCCAAAATGAAACACAAGAATAAAATTTTAAAAATTGAAAAGAAAGGAAAAAAATTAAAAATTATATATATATGTATATGTATGCATATGTGTGTGTATATATATATACACATACATATACACAAAAACATATATATAAAATAGAAAATAAGGGGGGAAAAGGAAGGGAGTGAAAGGGGAGCTACTATCTCTCAATGTGGACAAAACAGGGAGTTTCAGTTGTTCCTGGATGTATTTTGGTCTCTCTTAGCAGATATTACATCCCAAAATGACTAGGAAAGTAATACTTGTATATATAAAAGGATAACGATGAGTGGAGTGAAAAAAGGGGTAAGGTGAATCATATACCAAAAAAAAAAATAAGTGTGTAAAAATACAAGTTAAAAAGTGCCTATGTTGGGGCGCCTGGGTGGCACAGCGGTTAGGCGTCTGCCTTCGGCTCAGGGCGTGATCCCGGCGTTATGGGATCGAGCCCCACATCAGGCTCCTCTGCTGTGAGCCTGCTTCTTCCTCTCCCACTCCCCCTGCTTGTGTTCCCTCTCTCGCTGGCTGTCTCTCTCTGTCAAATAAATAAATAAAATATTTTTTTAAAAAGTGCCTATGTAAAAATCAGTTAGTATAATAGATATCTAGTTCTGATGAGAAGGTATGAGGAAGAATACAGTAGGGGAAAATGGCATGAGAAAAGGAAAAACAAAAAAAAAAAAAACAGAAAGAAAGAAACAAAAGGAAAGGAAAATTAGATCTGAAAAGTAAACAATTCGTGAGGCCACACCTGGAGCTCAATATACAATGTTCCCCTTCTGTTGCAATTTTAGAGTTTTATGGGATCCAAAGAATTGTCATCCACCTGTTCTTTCAGCTTGTCTTCTGGGGTCAGGGTGCCACTCTGCTTCTCAGGTAATCCTCTTGTGGGAGTTGCCCCACTCCCTGCCTGGGGCATGGGCTCAGTGGCAACCATACCTCTTTTTTGTTTTTGTTGTCCAGGGCATTTGTGTGCCTCTTTAGGGGGTCAAAGCAAAAATGGCCACACGCAAACCTCTGGTCCAGAGCAAAAAATTCACAGTTTGCCCTCCTTATAAACTCTGCAGGGAAGAAAGGCTCCATTTCTGCTTGTGCCACTGAAAATCATAGCTTCCCATAATGCGCACCCACAGTTACCCTCAAAAGTGTTTTCAGGGGCCCTAGATTATCTCTGCCCTTTGTGCTTTTAAAACCACTAGCTGCTATGGGCTTTCTTGAGCATCCATGGTTGTGGAATCTGGTCTAGTCTGCCCTCCTTCCCCCTCCCATCCAATACTACTCTGCAAGTTTTTGCCCTTTTGCAGGGGCTGTTTTCAGATTTTTTCAAGCTGTTTAAGGAAAGAGCACCTTTGACCTGCCCAGTTTGCTGTTTCTGGAGCAAAAGGGAGTCCCTTCCTGATCTCCATGATGAAAACCTGTTTCCTGGCTCCAATGCTCGGGTGCTCCACCAACTCAGGAATCTCCTTTCGCTCTGTGGTCCCTCGTATCCTGAAACCACAATGCCCTACCTAGAATTCTGCCTTTTCATTTCCAGAGCCCCTTTCAGAGAGGGATATCTCTCACTAGAGCAGATTTCCAAGGACTCTGAGTTTGCTTCCAGCATTATATCACTTTCTAGGCACCAGCTTGTGGAGGCTCCATCACACTTCTGTTTATCTTCTGTAATCACCTTGAAGATTCAGGACTACATCCTTTCTACCTTGCCAAATGTAGCTGCTTTTCTGTTTGTAGAGATCCAGATATATATTCTTACATCTCAGGTTGATTTCGTGGGTGTTCAAAATGGTTTGTTAGATACCCAGATAAATTCAGAGTACCAGTTTAAATGGGGTCCCGTACTCTTCTGCCATCTGGCCCCCTTCCTAAGTTTTTTAATTTTATAAATTTTATTCTTGTGCTTCATTTTGGCTTTGTTTTTTCAGTGGTGGCTTCTTCCGGATTTTCCTAGGGTCCATCTTGCTTGGGTCGTGGTTGATATTTTGGACTCTGTACATTCCCTCAACCATCCCTCAACAAAATGACTAGGAGGAGGAACTCCCAACAAAGAAAAGAACCAGAGACAATGGCCTCTGCCACAGAAATAATGGATGTGGATATAAGCAAGTCAGAGATAGACTTCAGGGTAGCAATTATGAAGTCAATAGCTAGGCTTGAGAAAATCATTAGCAACAATATAGAATCTCTAAGGGCAGAAATGAGATCAAATCAGGCCAAACTTAAAAATGCTATGAATGAGATGCAGTCTAAACTGGATAGTCTAACAGCCAGGGTAAATGAGGCAGAAGAATAAATAAGTGATCTAGAAGATAAGCTAACAGAAAGGAAGGAAGCTGAGGAGGGTAGGGATGAGCAGCTAGAAGCCCATGAGAACAGACTTAGAGAGATCAATGATGCCATGAAACATTCCAATCTCAGAATTATTGGGATCCCTAAGGGGGTGGAGAGAGAGAGATGAACTAGAATATATATTTGAGCAAATCATAGCTTAAAACTTCCATAATCTGGGGACAGAAACAAGCATTCATATCCAAGAGGCAGAAAGGACCCTGCCCAAGATCAATAAAAATAGACCAACACCTTGGCATATAATAATAAAGCTTGCAAATCTTAGAGCCAAGGAAACTAGGGGGAAGAGATTCCTTACCTACAGAGGCAGGAGCATCAGAATAATGTCAGACCCGTCCACAGAGACCTGGCAAGACAGAAAGGGCTGGCAAGACATATTCAGGGTACTAATTGAGAAAAACATGCAGCCAAGAATACTTTATCCAGCAACACTGTCATTCAGAATGGACAGAGAGACAACAAGCTTCCAGGACAGGCAGAAACTGAAAGAATATGTGACCACAAAGCCAGGCCTGCAAGAAATATTAAGGTTGGCCTGCAAGAAATATTAAGGTTGATTTTATAAAAGAAGAAAGACCCCAAGAGTAATATAGACCAGAAAGTTACAGAGACAATCTACAGAAACAGGGACTTATAGTAAATATGATGGCACTAAATTCATACCTTTCAATAGTTACTGTCAATGTGAATGGCATAAATACTCCCATGAAATACCATAGGGTTGCAGATTGGATACAAAGACAGGACCTATCCATATGCTGTCTACAAGAGACTCATTTTGACCTAAAAACACCTTCAGATTGAAAGTGAGTGGATGGAGAACAACTTATCACTTCAATGGACCTTAAAAGAAAACTGGGGTAGCAATTCTCGTATCAGACAAATTAGATTTTAAAGCAAAGACTGCAGTAAGAGATGTAGAGGGGCACTATATCATACTTCAAGGGTCTAGCCAACAAGAAAATTGAACCATTTAAATATCTATGCCCCCAACATGGGAGCAGCCAAGTACATAAGCCAACTGTTAACCAAAATACAGAATCATGTTGATAATAATACATTAATAGTAGGACACCTCAACATCTCACTCTCAGCAATGGACAGATCATCTAAGCAGAAGATCAACAAAGAAACAAGAGTTTTGAATGACACTTTGTACCAGATGGACTTCTTAGATATGTACAGAACATTCCACCCTAAAACAAGAGAATACTCATTCTTCTTAAATGTACATGGAACTTTCTCCAGAATAGACCATATATGGGGTCACAAATCAGGTTTCAACTGATGCCAAAAGATTGATATTATTTCCTGCACATTTTCAGACCACAGTGCTTTGAAACTGGAATTCAAACACAAGAAGAAATTTGGAAGGAACCCAAACGCTTGGAAGTTAAACAACACCCCACTAAGGAATGATTAGGTCAACCAGGAAATCAAAGAAGAACTTAAACAATTCATGGAAACTAATGAGAATGAAAACACATCAGCCCAAAACCTATAGGATACTGCAAAGGCAGTCCTAAGAGGGAAACACATAGCCTTCCAAGCCACTCTCAAAAACTTAGAAAAATCCCAAATGCACAAGCTAACCTTACACCTAAGGGACTTGGAGAAAGAACAGTAAATAAAACCTAAACCAAGCAGGAGAAGAGAAATAATAAAGATTAGAGCAGAAATCAATGAAATATAAACAAGAAAAACAGATCAAGAAAACTGGAAGATAGTTCTTTGAAAGTTTTAATAAGATTGATAAATCACTGGCCAGATTTATCCAAAAGATAGGGAAAGGACCCAAATTAATAAAATGATAAATGAAAGAGGAGAGATCACAACTAACACCAAGGAAATAGAAACAGTTATTAGAAATTATTACCAGCAACTATATGCCAACAAATTAAGCAACCTGGAAGAAATGGATGTCTTCCTGGAAATTTATAAACTACCAAGACTGAAACAGGAAGAAAGAGACAATCTGAACAAACCAATAACCAGTAAAGAAATTGAATCAGTAATCAAAAACCTCCCAAAAAACAAGAGTCCATGGCCTGATGGCTTCCCAGGGGAATTTTACCAAACATTTAAATAAGAAATAATACCTATTCTACTGAAGCTGTTCCAAAAAATAGAAATAGAAGGAAAATGTCCAAACTCATTCTAGAAGGCCAGCATTACATTGATCCTGAAGGCAGACAAAGACCGCATCAAAAAGGAGAATTACAGATCCAATATCCCTGATGAAGATGGATGTCAAAATACTCACCAAGATACTAACCAATAGGATCCAACATTACATTAAAAGGATTATCCACCATGAACAAGTGGAAGTTATTCCTGGGATACAAGGATGGTTCAACAGTTACAAATCAATCAACATGAATGATCACATTAATAAAAGAAAAAACAAGAACCATATGATCCCCTCAATTAATGTAGAAAAGCATTTGACAATATACAACATCCTTTCCTGATTAAAACCCTTCAGATTGTGGGGATAGAGGGAACATACCTCAATATCATAAAAGCCATCTATGAAAAACCCATAGTGAATATCATCCTCAATGGGAAAAAACTGAGAACTTTTCCATTAAGATCAGAACACAACAATGATGCCCACTCTCAGCACTATTGTTCAATATATTATCCTAGCCTCAGCAGTCACACAATGAAAACAAATAAAAGGCATTTAAATTGGCAAAGAAGAAGTCTAACTCTCACTTCTTGCAAATGACATAATACTTTATGTGGAAAACACAAAAGACTCCACCCCAAAATTGCTAGAACTCATACAGGAATCCAGCTTCGTGGCAGGATACAAAATCAATGCACAGAAATCAGTTGCATTTCTACACACTAACAATGTGACTGAAGAAAGAGAAATTAAGAAATTGATACCATTTACAACAGCACCAAAAACCATAAGATACCTAGGAATAAACTTAACCAAAGAGGTAAAAGATCTGCACTCTAGAAACTACAGAACACTTATGAAAGAAATTGAGGAAGACACAAAGATATGGACCAACATTCCATGCTCATTAACTGGAAGAATAAACATTGATAAAATGTCTATGCTGCCCAGAGCAATCTACACTTTCAATGCAATCCTTATCAAAATACCACCGACATTTTTCACAGAGCTGGAACAATCTTAAAATTTGTATGGAACCACAAAAGACCCAGGGGAATATTAAGAAAGAAAACCAAAGCTGGGGGCATCACAGTGCCAGACTTCAAGTTATATTACAAAGCTGTGATCATCAAGATAGCATGGTACTTGCACAAAAACAGACACATAGATCAATGGAACAGGATAGCCCAGAAACCAACCCTTAACTCTATGGTCAACTACTCTTTGACAAATCAGGAAAGAATATCTAATGGAAAAAATACAGTATCTTCAACAAATAGTGTTGGGAATATTGGACAGCCACATGTTAGGAGATTGCAACTGGACCATTCTCCTACTCTATAAAGAAAGGTAAACTGGAAACGGATGAAAGACTAAATGTGACAAAGGAATCCATCAAAATCCTAGAGGAGAGCACAGGCAGCAACCCCTGTGACCTTGACAGTACCTTCTTGGTAAATTCGTATGTAAAGGTAAGGGACACAAAAGCAAAAATGAACTCTGGGACTTAATCAAGATAAAAGCTTCCGAACAGCAAAGGAAAGAATCAACAATATTAAAATCCACCTACAGAATGGGAGAAGATATTTCCATATGACATAACAGATAAAGGGCTAGTATCCAAGGTTTATAAAGAACTTACCAAACTCAACACCAAAAAAACAAACAATCCAGCCACGAAATGGGCAGAAGACATGGACAGACATTTCTCCAAAGAAGACGTACAAATGACCAACAAACACTTGAAAAAATGCTCCAAATCACTCAGCATCAGGGAAATACAAATAGAACCACAATGAGATACCATATTATACCTGTTAGAATGGCTAAAATTAATGAGAGGAAACAGCAAATATTGGTGAGGATGTGGAGCAAGGGGAACCCTCTTACACTGTTGGTGGGAATGCAAGCTTGTACAGCCAGTCTGGAAAACAGTATGGCAGTTCCTTAAGATGTTAGGAATACAGCTACCCTATGACCCAGCAATTGCACTACTAGGTTTTTACCCCAAAGATAGAGATGTAATGAAAAGAAGGGGCACCCACACCCCAATGTTCATAGCACCAATGTCCACAATACCCAAATTGTGGAAGGACCTGAGATGTCTTTTAACAGATGAATGAATAAAGATGTGGTTTACATATAGAATGGAATATTATTCAGCCTTCAGAAAAGATGAATACCAACCATTTACATAAGTGTGGATGGACCTAGAGGGTATTATGTTTAGTGAAATAAGTCAATCAGAAAGACAATTATTTTATGGTTTCACTCATGTGTGTAATATAAGGAATAGTGCAGAGGATCATAAGGGAAGTGAGGAAAACTGAATGGGAAGTCATCAGAGAGGAGACAAACCATGAAAGACTCTTGACTCTGGGAAACAAACTGAGGGTTGCAGAAGGGTCAGTGGGGGGGAATGGGGCAACTGGGTGATGGGCATTAAAGAGGGCACATGATCTTATGAGCATTGGGTGTTATATGCAACTTATGAATTACTGAACAGTAATCTGGAATTAATGATGTACTATATATTTTCTAATTGAATTTAAATTTTAAAAAACCTCATTACCAAATCCAATGTTAAGTAGATTTTCTCCTTTTTGCTTCCAGAATTTGTATAGTTTTGTATTTTACATGTGGAGTTAAATGTTTTGTCTGTGAAGTCTATGTTCAGATTCTTCTTCTCCTCCTCCTCCTCCTTCTTCTTCCTCTTCTTCCTCCCCTTCTTCTTCTTCTTCTTCTTCTTCTTCTTCTTCTTCTTCTTCTTCTTCTTCTTCTTCTTCTTCTTCTTTTTGGCATATAAATATCCAAATCTCCAGTATTATTTGTTGAAAAGCTTACCATGTTTCCACTGAGTTGCTCTTGAACCTTTGTTGAAATCAGTTGGTTACATTTATGTGGGTCTACTTTCATGCTCTCTCTTCTGTTCCACTTATCTATTTGTTGATTCTTTTGTTAATACCAACTTGTCTTGATTTCTGTAGTTTTATAGTAAGTCTTGAAGTGGGGTCATGTCAATCCTCCTACTTTGTTATTTGGTATTGCGTTGGTTGCTTTTTCATATAAATTCTAAAATGAGTTTATCAAAGTCTACAAAACAGCTTGTGGGATTTTCATTGAGATTGTGTTGAGTCCATAGATCAAGTTGGAAAGATTTTTTCAAATGTGGTTTGTTTTTTTGTTGTTGTTGCTTTCCAAATTTTCTGAATTTAGTATTTAAAACAATACCTGCAAAATACATGAAGGGAGCTTGTACAGTGTACCCTCAGCCTCCACTCCAGCTATTGGGCGGATGCTCTCACCACTCTTTAGCAGTGTGGTTTGCTTCTGTGAACCAAGCATATGCCTTGGAGTTTCTTTCAAACCATCTCTGCTTCTCATTATAAGAGTGGTTGCCTCCAATCATCTCAGTCAGCATGCTTTCTCAATCTCTTTTATGATTTACACCCAAGACAAGGTTGACACAAGTTCACTTAATATCATTATTTATGATATATAAAAAGTGGTCAGATAGCTCGGGAAGGAATACAGACAGGTGTAGCTGACTTTGGTGAGTGTGAAGTGGGAAGGCCCCAGAGTTGTGTCACTGCTAGGAAAAGGAGGCATGCTACAGTTTGGGGGACCAAGAATACATGCACATAAGGGGAGCTGAGGGCCCCCGTCAGGGGTGGATGTATCAGGGAGCAACCTTAGTGGCATTCACTCTCTCCTGGAACTTCGTCTTTTTTTTTTTTTAAGAGTTTATTTATGTGACACAGAGACAGCCAGCGAGAGAGGGAACACAAGCAGGGGGAGTGGGAGAGGAAGAAGCAGGCTCCCAGCGGAGGAGCCCAATGTGGGACTCGATCCCAGAACGCCAGGATCACGCCTTGAGCCCAAGGCAGCCGCCTAAAAACTGCGCTACCCAGGCGCCCCTGGAACTTCGCCTTTATCAAATAAAGAATCTCCATTAAACACTTGTTACAGTTCTCCTTAAAAATGACTACTAGATTATGTACTGCACAGTTCCATTTCTATTCTTATTCCTGAAATAGCTCCAGATTTCTCCTCCTTTCCAAAAGCATGAAATGATTTCTAACTGGCTTAGTCAGCTGAACAAATACAATTGAATAAAACAATATTGAACAACTGCTTTCCTCTTCAAGATGAAGAATTTTAAACTCTTCGTATCTTTGGATGGGTTCCTGAAGACTTCTTTGCCTCACCTGGCTCCTCTTATCACTACCTTTGGAAAGTGGACCGACTCCAGCCTAAATGGACCCCAAAGCCGCCATGAGCACAACGAGAAGTTTAGATCTTTGGATCTTGCTTTGGAGTTTTGAGGAACTAGTGGTCACTGACTTTGTGCTTCATGCAGTTCATAGTGGGTCTTAGTCTCAGAGGACAAGGGGATGTTAATTGGAGGCAGTTGCTATCCAAGAGGAGTGGTGAGAGTGGGTGTATGGGGTCAGGAAGGGAGGAAAGCTTTAGGATTTCTTTTACTTTAGTCCAAGTAGTCAAATAAAGAATTGACATTTGTGAATACCTCCTAGGACCCAATTTTAGGTTATATGTGGTTGGGAATAAAAAAGATAGGAAACACCATGTGGTCCCCCAACATCTAACTGGGGAGATGTGACATGCACACCCAAGAAAAAGAACAGATAAGTCTATATTAATTTGCTAATCTGAGTCATGGCTTCCACATGGTGTACATGATATGAAAAAGGATTGACTTTACCTACAAGTGCTGTAGGTAATTCATCGTCTACTGTATAGGGCCCAAAAATGTGTGTTGAGCAATTTTAATTAATACTCTAACAGATAAAAAAGCAAATTCCCAGTACATTTGCATATCATTAAAATTCTGTACTTTAAGGACAATTTGACTTTGCATGGCTTCTCTTACAATGGAGTCTATGTTAAAGGTCAGAGAGGGTACATAGTAAAAGGTATTCTCTAATGCTCCAATTAAACATAAGAGGTACTATTCCTATTCCCTGCTTTCCCACCCATTTCATAGATAAGAAAACAGGTTCAGAGAGGTTAAGTAACTTTCTCAAGGTCAACCAGCTACTAAATCTGCCTTGCTCCAAGGCCCATGTTCTCTCTTTTATTCTATACAGCCTCTGGAGGCTGAGCATAAGTGGAAGCAGCAGGATTCCAGACCACAAGGCTAATCTGTAGGTAATGAAACTGACCCTCCAAGCATGTGGGCATTTAGGGGGTGTGTAAGTTTAGGCGTGGAGTGGTAGAAGGAGCTAGAGACTGGAGGCTCCTACTCTAAGGCTATTTGGGTGCTAAATAGGAGAATAGAATAGAATAGAATAGAATAGAATAGAATAGAACAGACCAGCATTGTAATAAGACTTGTGGATATTATTAATCAGCACTCTGTTGAAAGAACGAGGGAAAAAAGAACTCCAATGATAGATGCATTTTCAATTCACTTATTGATCCTGGGCTGTTCCAACAGCCTTTGCTGGCATCAAATTACCACTACCAGCTAATGTCAATTTTCTTGACCTGACTGAAGGGAAGCATCTCTAACTCTAAATATTGGCTATTCACATGACAGTGTTATTTAATGATAAACAATGGCTCATTTGAATCCAGTGCACACTCTTGTTTGAATTCCATCTACAATCACTTATAAGAAGATTCCCTGTAACCCTGTATATTGGGTTATGAGGTGGCCTTATTCTTTTCATTCCCAATGCATGGTATAGGCAGAAGCACTGTCAGTGTAAGCACCAGCTGGCAATGGCACCTGTAGAAGGCCAGTATATAGATATTACAACATTTTACAGAGCTCTCCTCTTACAGTCTAATGTCTTCTTTGATATTCACAAGGAGAATGGAATTATGCAGCAATGACAATGCTACCACATTTTAGGACAAAGAAATGAAGGTCCCAAGAAGTGAAGTTTTGCCCACGTTTACACAGCTGGGGAGGTTCCCTCCATGCATGGGTTATCTCCACCCTTCTTCTCTCTTCTTCACCCTGATCCTTGACCTTCCACTGACTCCAGTGCTCCCCTTGTTGAAGTTCTACTCTAGCAGTATACATTCTTCCAAGATCCTTCCCGCATATGTTTCCATGTTGACCTTTCTCTGAAGTTGGTTGTTGTAACAGCTTCAAAAATGCTTGCTGGCTCTACACTTCGACACTTGAACACATGCTAGGTCATTTAAAGTCTCTATTGTTTGCATATGTTTTGTTTTTTCACCAAGTCAGGGTCCATATAAGTCTCATATGTGTTGTTGGAATAGCGCATGGAACATGCATATTTTGAGTGGAGCTCTTACTTTAAAGCCACCTTCTAAATTTTAATATCATGGCTCCTCATAGCCAGAGAACAAAGCACAAACTTAAGATTTATACTCTTTTCATACCTTCTTTCTTATCTCACCTCTCTGAGCCCCAAGTACAACTGGGCTCCATGTACGCCAGGCCATCTGTCAGCTCATAAGTTCTCACTGAGCCTGTGTATGCGGTATAATTTCTGTGTGGTATCCCTTCCTCATTTTCTTCATCACCTTTTCATGTTCAGCACATTCATTCTTTTTTCTGTGCAGACCAGACTTCCCTACACTGCCTCTTCTCTTCCAAAGGAGAATGAGAGATGGCATTACTCTCATTAAAACACACAGTCTTCCCTCATAAATAGATTCTGAGGTTTTTAGGATAAGAACTGTCCTCACCATCTCTGTACACCCAGCAACTAGCAGAGAACCTGGCCATAGCAATATTTGTACAATTAATGCAAGATGGATGCTGCTTACACTGAGCAGAAGAATCTCATTAAAGGTTAATTGCCCTTAAGTATTGGGAAACATACCTGGAAAAATTAACAAGGTAAAGAATAGGCTGGCTTGAAACAATTTTTTTTTTTTACGCTAAACTGCCTTAAGTTGCTCTGAGGCAGTGAGAGGGTCATTGCTGTTGGAGCAAATCTCTCCCCTTGCCATAAGAGATACAGGTTCCCTGAAAAGTGAAGATTGTTGCAGAGCTGTCTACTGCATTCCCAATAGGGGTCCTTGCTCTCCCCTCTACTCTGGGCTGGAGTTCCTGAAAGGCAGAGTTAGGCTTCCTGCTCTGTGCTCCCCCAGCTGTGTGTGTTCTCAGGTAGGAGGTAGTGTGAGATGCTGTCTCACACCTGTGTCCTCAGACCCTGGAGCTCCTGGAGGTTTGCAACAGACACTCTGACTCTGGTTTGCAGCAAAGCCTGGCACCTAAGTATCAGTGGACATTTTTGATCAGTACATGAATGAGCACAGCTTATAACCATCTCTTCTGCACTCCTGCTCAGGGTGCACTGAAAGGAGTTCTCCTTTTCTCAGTCTTCCTGAAGGCCTTACTCTTAGCACCCTTCTTATCCAGTTATCGTTTCTACTCTTCCTGGGCTTTTTCTGTGTGTATAGGTGTATATCTGTGTATGTATGTGTGCATATGTATGTATGTATGTATGTATTTATGTATATACATGCGTTTGGGGGAAGAGGAGTGGTAGAGTTATCTCAAGGCAGCCCAAAGAAATAAAAACAGCTGTTTTTATAAAAAGACTGGGACCTCCACTCTGGAGACTGCATGTCCCCAAAGACAGAGCCAAACAAGCAAAGAGGGAGTATCTCAAGTCTGCAGTAACTGCATGGCTTTCCAAGTGAGAACCACTTTGAAGGAGTATGTGATAATGAATGTCTTTTTAATTCTTGTTTATACTACATCCTGTCTTACTGCCTAGGAAGTCAGAGAACTTCTGATTTAAAAGGCAGAGAGAGTGTACACTGCCCCAGAACCACAAATAATTCACATACAAATGCTGATGGTAGAATTGCTTAAACACTCAGGCCAGAGGCACAGGAAGCCAACCACATGCCAGCATCCCTAATCACCATGGCAGCAAAACTATAGTGCTTGTAAAAACAGAAAAGCTAATCAGGTAAAAGGGTGACTCTCATGAAGGAGCAAAAAAACCATGAGGATAGACACAGCCACAGTCCTTGCAGAGAGCATAAAAGTATAGAGAAGCTAATGAAATCAGTAATAGAGAAGTCTGCTTCAAACAAACAAATAATAGATTTTCTTGTTATAGTTTACTTAGAACGATAACAAACTCCCTCAAGAAGGATGAATGACCATAATTAAAAGGAAATTATGAATTTAACCTTCTCCCAGATTTGCTCTTGACTCAGTTCTATTTATGATCCCAAAGCACTTACGAACCTGAGGAATAGTAGAAAATGTACTTACCTTCAGTTCTGAAGCAGGAACTTTCTGGCTGAGATGACTGAGAATGAATGAGGTTTGAAAGAAAAGCAAGCAAGTGGGCCTTGGGCTGGAAAACACCAGAACACATGCATCACTGGGAAAGACAGTTAGTTTGTTATCATAACCTTGAATAAATGTCATTATGAAGTGAACTGCATATTTCTGGTAATGTGAAGTTAGAGAAATGGAAAGAAACAATTAGATTAGGACATAATTTCCATGGCCTCAGCTAGAGAAGGCCGCTTCCAATGTTTATGACAAGGTTTATGGCATATTATGGAATTGAGACCACCCTCTTTTTTTAACATCATTTTAGAATTGCATTAAACTTTCAAGCTAGGGAATTTAATAAACTGAGGTTTTGAGGAAATGATTTTGGAAGAATTTGTTTTAAAATTTCCAGCAAACTTTTCAAGACATCTTGCAAACATTTGCCTCATTCATCTTATTAAGAAGAAGGAAATAACCCTATTGTCCATATTTCAAAAGTTCAAACAGTGAGACTGGGGAATTGTATGCTCAAGGGCACCTCGTGGAGCACGGGCCAAAACAAGGAAAATCCTCATGTTCTGCCAATTCTTCTCTGTCATAAAACTGCACAGAAATCATCCTTAATCATTCCATTATTCAAAGTAAAATTATTTAGTTTTAGGTACCGTATTGTTGGTTTTCTGTTTGCCAAAGCTTGCAGAGTAGGAATGCTCTTGGTATCAGGCACAACCTGCATGTTTAAATGCAGCCTGGGGCCAAGTTTTCGGATGGACCAGGGCTTTGGGGTGGAGTCCAAACCAGTGGCCATTTCTGGAAATACCAGCTCCAGCCCCAAGTTGAAAGAAGTTCACGTGTGGGTGGTCTGGAAAGGGCTGAGGACAGAGGTCTGCGTTTGATTTCCCAGGCACAGAAATATGTTTTATAAAGTGACTTTCCTCTGGCTTGTCCCTGAAGCAAAGCATGTTCTCTCTGGGTGCTGCCTGACACAAGGTCATTCCAGGTTAAGGATTGTTAGTGAGTAGTTGCGTGCTCTAGCAACATGCCCTGGGGCTCACATGAGGGTATTTCACAGGCCTCTTTTCCCCACCAGAATCACATAGTTCAGACAGTATGTAAAAGCTAGGCAGTGCCTTCAGAAAGCCACTGTTTATGTTACCTGGAAAAGAAGAGACACCTTGTTCTCAACCGTCAGACTTGCAGCATTATGGAAACTTTGTCAAAGATCTGCAGATGTGATTAGTTGGGAAAACTGATGGCAGGATCCAGGGAGTGAGCCCCAGGCAGGTTGGCAAATGGAGCGGGTGTCGGAGCACGGGATGCTCTTGGGAGAAGGCAAGCCTCAGCAGCTGCCCTCTGTGAGCAGTCCTGGGCAGCTCAGTTTAGGAGAGATGAAAGAAATTTCAAGGATGGGCGAGGTGACCTAAGGGTTTGGCTAAGCCCTAGGGAAGAGAGTAGGTCTTGCTATTTTAGTTCTTCCCTTTTTTGCAGGGGTGGGAGGGCTGATCTCCCTCCAATTATACAAGAAAATAGGGTAAAAATCTCTTGGAAGGAGCAGAGTAGAAATGACATGAGATTTAGAGCCAGAAGGCATGGGTTAGGGTTCTGACTCTGTTGGGTCTCTGGGTCTCCAGTGTCCTCGTGTTAAGTGGGTTGTTGTGGGGATTAAATGAGATTAGGTCTTTGAAACTGCTTAGAGAACTGTGCAATCAATCATACACCAATCCCTGTGGTTCTCCTTACAGCAGGGTCCAAAATATGATTGAAAGAGTGATCTTTTTTTAAAAGCGACCTTAGCTGGCGAGAAACTCATTCAGCTGGTGAACAATAAAAAGCAAACTTGTGAACTGGGATGCTGGCCCAACAACTGCAATACTGGGTGCTGCAAGTGCACCGCATGCCACCCCAGCCTGTGTCTTTTCCTCTGAGAGGGTGGAAAAGAGGATTGTAGGAAGCATGCATGGAGCTCTCTCTTCTTGTACAACCCAGCAGCTCAGACACTTCTGCTCTTCACAGCTCCACCACCCTCCTCAGTGTTATGCTGCTTTTGTGGAAAAGTGGGGGGGGGGGGGGAGAGGAAGAAAGGGGGGAGAGATAAGAGACAGGGAGAGAAAGAGAGAGAAGGGGAGTGAGATGGGGGAGAGAGACAGAGAGAAGGAGAGAGAGGAAGAAGGACAGAGAGAGGGGGGAAAGGCAGAAAGAGAGAGAGAAGGAGCAAGACAGAGAGAGAGAGGGAGGGAGAGAGAGAAAGAGAAAGAGAGGGGGAGAGATTTGGGGATGTGACTGAGTAAAGAGACAGAGCTTGGGGAGGGATATGGAATGGGGAGCAAGAAGTCACAGGAGCAGGTGTCCTTCACATATGTAGGGCTGTTCCATTTGCACAACACATAAAATGCTGGGGGTTGAAAAGTAACTCTCTAAAGAATGCACACTCCTCTTGTATTTCTCCTTTACCTACATGGTCACAATACTTCTAATGCCAGGTGTGTGGGTGGTTTTCCACACATCAAAGATCTGACACCAGCTGGTGTCCTATAATTCAATTCAGTTCTGATACTATCTATCTGGAGAGAGTATTACGGCTTATGGGATAAGGGCTCATATTCCACGAAACTGCTCCCCAGTTCAGATGCCAATTGCAAGTCCCAGGTTGTCACTCGTGCTTCTGAATTTATAAATCTAGGTTCCCACGACCCCTTCCTTGAGTTGTGTAATTTGCTAGAATGGCTCACACAACTCCGAGAAATACTTAGGTTTCCAGGTTTATTATAAAGAATATTATAAAAGATACAAATGAACAGCCAAATGAAAATGTAGATGTGTTCAGCAACCTAGAAACTCTTCAAACTCTGTACTTTGGGGGTGTTTATGGAGGTTTAATTACATAGGCGAGATCTCAGAGTTGCCTCATTAGAAGAAAAGTCACTCCTATCACCCAGAATCATCCAAGGGATTTAGGAACTCTGTTTCAGGAACCAAGGTCAAAGACCAAATATTAGAACAAAAGATGCCTCTAGTGCACTTATCACTCAGGAAATTACAAGGAATTTAGTAGCTTTATGCCAGGAACTAGGAACAGAGGTCAATATATACTTTTTCTATTGCTTCACATATCTTTGCTGAAATATGCCATTGAAGCAATAATAAAAATTTACGTAGTGCTTCCTTCCTATGTGCCAGCCACTAAAATTGTTCTAAGTGCCTTGCATGTGTTGACATTTGATTTTTACAATGAATGTGGGAGATGGGCTTGTTGACTCCAATTACCCAGGAGGTCCAGAGAAGCGCAGTCACTAGCTAGAGGCATGATACATACCTAAGGTTCTATTCTCAAAATGATGACTAGCCATTGGGTTTTCAGGTTTCAAAAGGAATCTTCTGGCTTCTTCATGGAGAATGGATTGACGGAGCAAGAGGGGAAATGGGGAGCAACTGTACAGGTCGGGGCTTAGTTGGAGTTGCTTAAAGGGATAATGGAAAATGAGGAAGTGATAACAGCAAGTATGGACGAGTACTTTCAGAAGTTTTTATGCTAGAGGGTCGCAGAGAGGGAGTCAACATGGGGTAAGGGAGGCATTCTCTTCAGTAAAGGGTCTCATGAGCATGTGTATGTATTGATGGGAACATCCAATGGGGAGGGGCCCCTGGGGAGGCAGATGACGGTGCTAGAGATGTTGCAGGACACAATATGAGAAGGCAGGAGGGGGTCATTGGCAGAAGTGGGACATTTCAGCCAGAATGACAAGATGGCCTGTGGGAGGCAATGGCCTGACCATGGAAAGATGAGGGCCTGCCTGCTTAATTGTTTATGTTCTCACAGAAATATGAAGAAATGTTATTTTAGTTTGATCTAACATTTGGGTGATTTCACCAATTTCTGAGCTATCCAGTGAATTAGGAGCATGTATTTGACATAGGCGCATGACCAAAAGAGCTCACCAAAGTCATGCCACCTAGAGAAGAGGATCAACTGCAGACACAAATTTAGCTTCTGCCCATAAAACCAAAGGAAGCAAACTTCTTACAGGTTCACATTTCCTATTCTGACGCCACTTCCAGTGGTAAAGGGAATATGTTGAAATCCATTTGCAGAACACCTCTACTGCACAAAAAGCTCAGCAATAACAACTGGCACAGAGATGGTGCTCAACAAAAGATTTTTGTCCCATCCCCACTCAGACTCTTCTGTCATTAGCACCTTCACAATACATTTGGCCCTTGGATCCTCATAACAACAGCATGTACAGAAAGGCAAAGATTTATCCATTCATTTGCTTATTTATTCAGCACTCCTTTATTTTTTTAAAAAAATTTATTTATTTATTTATTTATTTATTTATTTATTTATTTAAGATTTTATTTATTTATTTGAGAGAGAGAGAGCTAGGGGTGGGGCAGAGGGAGAGGCACAAGCAGATTCCCCACTGAGCAGGGAGCCTGACATGGGGCTCAATTCCAGGATGCTGAGATCATGACCTGAGCCACCAGGCACCCCAAGCACTCCTTTGATTGTGTGTACCTCATACTTGGCCCCCTATTGGGTGCCGGGGAGACAGATGAGTATGACAGTCTCTGACCTAGCGGAGTTCGTCTAGTTGGTAAGAAGGACCACACAAGAATAAATCTGTAACACACAAAGGTTTTATGTAAAAAGTGCTATATCTTAAGTGTATATACAATACTTGAAAAATTCAGATGTCAGGGTGCCTGTGTCTCCATCAGACAAGTGTGAGGACATCTTCCCATACTGTTGAAGTTGCACTGTGAACAGTAAATAGGATTTTCTTAGGCAGACACAGTTGGGAAGAATGTTACAGAAAAAGAAGGAAAGTGATGATAAAAGCACATATTTAGGGGTAGGAAGGGGTGGAGAGGGAATAGGGGAGGATGGGGTAAGGAGGTAGCCTCTCATAGCAATTAACCATATGGACCTTAGAGCCAGACTGGCTGGGTATGGATCTGGATTTGCAATTGACAACCTGTGTGAGCTTGAACCTGTTACATAAACTTTCCAGGACTTTGTTTTTTAGTTTCCTTCTCTCTGAAAAGGACACTAAGATTTCCTACCTGTGGCAGGGACCCTGGGCTCACCAAACCCCGTGTATGCTCTCTATTTCTAGTTTCTGTTATAGTTCAGTTGGGACCCACTGTGTGACTACTTCTGGCTAGCAGGCTATATGTGAGGTGATGGGTGTCAGTTCCACACTGAGCCGATGAATGCCAGTGCCTCCCCACTCACTTCCTTTTTCACTTCTGCAGGGTCCCCAGAGGCCATATGTTCTACAGGATAAAACTACAGGTGCCTCTGGCAGCCTGATCCCTGAATGACAATGTGAAGCAGAACTCTCTCTGACCTGTACTGTACAAATAATGAGCAATAAATCTTTTGTGTTTTAAGCCATTGATATTTTTGGGTTAGTTTGTTATTGCATTTTAGCCTGACCTATTCCAACTAATACATTAGCAGTTAGTGTTGTTATAAGAATCAAATGAATCATCATTTGTAAATCACTCAGAATGTCACCTGGCATATAGTAAGTGCTATATAAGAGTTTGCTAAGCTAAATACAGGGTTAGACAGTGGGGACTGGTGAGGACGCGGGGGTAAGTAAAGCTAGCATGATTTGGATCATGAAAAACCTTGAATACCATATAAAAATGTGATTTTTAATTAGAGGAGTATATTAAAAAATAGGTAAGAATTTTGGAAGCATGGGTAGAAAGAATAAAAAGGCAGTGCCTTGCACATAGTAAATCCTTAATGACGATGGGCCTTTGTGTGTCACGTTATGTTCCTTGTTCAGCCACAACCTGGAGCTGAAGACTGTTAGAAAGATTGCATTGCTTGATTTGGGAAGGGGGACATGCTGGTGGTGGCTCTTTTTGAAATAGAGATTTATACCTTAGTCCCACTGCCTGCAGGGCATTGCCCTTAGGGCTAAGGGAAACCACAAAATAAAGGAAAGTGTAAGGGTAGGTTACAGAGTCAACATGGAAAGAACCCATTTAGAGCTAAAAGGTACACTAGAATCTCTTTATCTTGGTCCAGCTCTTCCAGGTTCACAGAGGAAGAAAGTGACCCCAGAAAGGCTGGCTTGCCCAAAGTGAGGTAGCCATTCTGTGCCAGACAAAAGTCTGAATTTCCTTACCCTTACCTATTGCTCTTTGTGTTCTCAAAGAGACCGTGGTAGGGAAGATTTTCTCTTGGTCTTTTTTTCTTCAAGTAAACTTCAGCTCCCCTGTCTTCTTTCACTTTATCCTAGTGATCACTTTTTTTTTTCTCTTCCTGAACTGCTATAGTGTTCCCACATCCCTCCAAGATTATGGAGCTTCAGGTAGACAGGCTCCTGGAAAGGATGGCCCACTCAAACTGGATTATTTGAGAAGAGTCAAATAAAAGGACTATTTACAAATATGTGGGCAGAGTATAGTTAAACCACCACAGATCTTTGGGGCAGTCATACCTGTTCACCTATTTGCAGTCCTGGGTCTGAAGGCAGAGCAGAGAGTGTGGTGACCGAATACACTTGAGAGGGTATATGCCTGTGGTGACCTCCCAGGGAGGAACTGGGAAGACACCCCGTCCCTCTTTCTTCCTCTCTGATGGGCTGCTCAGCCTCATGGGTTTAATCCAACCTGTAGCCAGAGGGCAAGCAATTACTGATATACCTCTACTCCTTAGCCTCCCAGGGCACAGAGCTAGAAGGAGGGGTGGGGCAAATGGAAGATTTTCTGCACGGACACACAAGTTCAACAAAAACGGGCTTGGAAAGGGTTTGCAGAGGTCATCATACGGTTGCCACCTGGCACATATTAGTCTGAGCCTCCCAGTACTGCACTTACCCCAGGTCCTAGTCACTGACTTGTGTTATCCCCTGTACCCGTATGTTCCTGCTCCCACGCTGCTCCTGTTTCACTAAGCACTGCTATGTCTGCATCTTGGCTTTCATCACACAGCCACAGAATGGTTCTGTAACAAGACTCTGTGCAATCTGTAAAGCTTAAAGTCATGGATAATGCCTGAGTAGTCTGTAGTGAGGGAGAGGGTGTTTTAAGCTCTTCAAAGATATGTGTACAGTTCCCATGTTTAAAGTATGCAACATTCCAGAATGCTCCTTTTGCACTTGGCCAAATTGTCTAAAATCCTTCAAGATCTTAGCTCTCTCTTTACCAGGGAGAGATTTCATCTATCAGAAAACATAGCCTATCTGTGCTAATTTAAATAAATAATAAGGTTCCAAAAACTTGAGAACTGTTATTAAATATTCTGGTTTGGGCACAGGCATGCTGTCAATCATTCTTGGTATTGGAGTTTCTCCCAAAAAGGAAAAATAAGGCCCTTGATTTTGTCTCAGAGCAAATCCATATACATAGGACCAATCACTATTGCTTTTAATGAAAAACCTCTAGCAAATCCCATACTCTCAGAATTGGAAGGACACTCACAAATCCTTTGGTTTAAAAACTTTGATTTGTAGAAGGGGAGGTGGTTGGGGTGATGGGGCAACTGGGTGATGGGCATTAAGGAGGGCACTTGATGGAACTAGCACTGAGTGTTACATGTGACTGACGAATCACTAAATTCTACCTCTGAAACTAATAAATCACTATACATTAATTAAATTGAATTTAAATTTTAAAAACAACAACAACAACAACAAACTTTGATTTTCAGGTAAGGAAACTGATGCCCAGGGAGGTGAAATGACTCAATGTCATCTAGTAAGGCTGCTGTGGTTTCAGAATACAGGTGAGGTTCGGTGGGGTGGAGTCCAGAGCCGACGACCAAGAAAGAATTCTTGAGACGTCTTTGGTGCAAAATGGTAGTTTATTAAAGCAAGGCGACAGGACCCATGGGCAGAAAGAACTGCTGCACCAGGGTTTTGAGGGTGGCTGATTATATACTATGGGGTTGGTAAGGAGGTAAGGAAAAAGGGAGGTTGAGAAAATACTTTATGTTAAAGAAGACTCACAGGATACCTGAGGTCCTGCCATAGTCAAGTGAAGGTTGTTTTTCCCTCTAGTAAGGCATTAACATGAAGATAGTTGGGAATTTCCTGGAGGAACATTACACTCTGCCCGCTTCAAGTATCTGTCTACTGGCTGCAGGTTATAAGGACATTTAATTGTATCTACATTTCCTTCCGGAAGCTCCGTTATTGATAGAAATGCTTTGTTCTTGTAGATGGCTAAGACATTGGTAAACTGAGGGAGACTCAGGTCCTGGAGGATTGTGATCTCAATAAGTTAACTATTTGTTTTTCCTTTCCTTAGCTTTAGGGCAGCCAGGAGTGCCTGAGGAATGTCACATACATCCCATGGGGGGGGGGGGGGTAATTGTCGGGTGTCAGATTTTGCTTGGTCCTCAGCTTGCCTTCTGTTCCCTCATCAATATGATATTTGTCTTTCTCTGATTGACTTATTTTGCTTAGTATAATACTCTCTAGCTCAATCCATGTGGTTGCAAATGGCAAGATTTCCTTCTTTTTTATGTGTTTGCCTTTTCTTTGATATAAAAATCAAAGTACTGGAGCTGCCGTCCTGTGACACTGTTGGAATTCTGGCTCCTTTCCCTAACTCCTGCTGGGAATTTGTAACCAGCATTTCCTTGGTTGCTGCTGGCCTCCACTTGCTCTGAGCTGCTGCCCCTGGCATCTCATAGTTGCCTTGGCCCATCCATCGCGGCTCTCAGGCTGAACTTTCCCATACTGCTTCAAGCAAGCTGAGGCCCTTTTCTCCTAACATTAGGCTCATTAAGCTCCTGTGCAGGACAGAAGACTTGAGAGAGCAGTATTGTAGCTCAGAGTCTCAGCTTGTCAGCCAGAGTGCACTGTCTATTCCCTCAACATTTGTTGAAAGCTTACTGTGCCTGACAATGTTTTGGGTGCTGGCAATGTGGCAATTAACAACACAGGTCACCACACTCATGGAGTTTTTATGTTAGGGCCAATCCACTTTATCAAAAAGGCTTTTTTCTTTCTCCTTTCCCCTGCCTGACACCACCTTAATAGGGGTCTTGTCCCTTAAAGCAGAATCTTTTCTATTACATCTTTTACACCTTTAATCCTTGGCCTCCCCAAATTCCTTTTATTCTCAGTGGGCCAGGGGAAAACTGAACATCTCTTTAAACAATTTAAAAAATCTGTCCAAAAACAATACTTCTTTACTTGATTTTGTTGAGCAGTAGTTTTAAAAGTATGGTCTTCAGACGAGCAGCCTGGATGTCACCTGGAAACATGTCAGGAACTCAGCAAACCTGCTGGGTCAGAATTCTGAGGTGGAGGTGGGGGGAACCCTGCCACCTGTGTCTTAACAAACTCTCCAGGTGATCCTGATGTCCTGAAGGTTTGAGAACCACAGTCGCAGAGCAATTTAACTCCTATTTGTCTCAACCTTCTATTCCTTCTAGGCCTGGGGCTTTTCTTTACATAACCAAGGGATCCAGTTAAGTGCTTTCCCAAAGAAAATAAAGTTACTCTCAGTAAGTTTCAGGAAAAGAAAAAAGACAATGTAAAATTTCTGGCTTTTATTATCACATTGTTCATGTATTTTTGAAAACAGATCATAGGCAGGTATCAAATTGTATAGTATTTAGACTCCCCTGGATATAATAACTGATATAATAGTTTTAAATGTCAATATTTACAATACACCAGTAATGATATATTTTGCAGTTACTTAAGTTTATGACCAAAAAAAAAAAAAAAAAGTTTGAAGTTCTATGAGAAATGTACATGGGAGATGTAGGCTTTCAAGATCCTGAGCAAAAATATTTGAAAACAACTCATCTACAGTGATGAGGTTGTGGGATATAGGTGAGGTTCAGTGGGGTGGAGTCCGGAGCCGACGACCAAGAAAGGACAAAGGGAGGTTTCAAGAGAGTACTTTCATATGTTAAAGAAGACTCACAGGATACGGGAGGTCTTGCTATTGTCCAGTTAAGGTTGTTTACCCCTCTAGCAAGGCATTAACATGAAGATAATTGGGAACTTCCTGGAGGCTGCAGATTATAAGGACATTTAATTGTATCTACATTCCCTTCCAGAAACTAGATTATTAATAGAAATGCTTCGTTCTTGTAAACTGCTAAGACATTTGTAAACTGAGGGAGACTCAAGTCTTTGCAGACTCTCAATCCTTGCAGGATTGTGGTCTCTATAGGTTAACTATTTCTTTTTCCTTTAGGGCAGCCAGGAGTGCCTGAGGAATGTCACATACATTCCAAGGAGGGGGGTTTGTGGGGTGTCAGTTTCTGCTTAGTCCTCAGCTTGCCTTCTGTTCCCTCATCGTATAGTATCAAAGGTACACTTCTTAATGTAAATACCTTTTGTGATATGACTTCTGCTTACCTTTCCAATTTCCTGCAGAGTGGGGTTGGTACATTCACCCTATCTCCACCCATCCTGAAAAACTTGCAAAAGGGAGTGCTCCTGGTGCTCTCCCTGCCACATGGGACACACATAGTGCTTATCTCCTAGTACTGTGTGGATTTGCCCAATTTCCTCTACTAGGTCATGAGCTCTATTGGGTTAGGGAACATGGCTTCCCTCATCTTGTCCCCACTCTGCCACAGATGTTTTTGCTTGAGTTACCCAGTAACCATTTTAAGTTTACCTTGGGTAGTAGCTCTAAGATTTTTTTTCTAGTTTCTAAGATGTCAGTATGATGAGGTTACAGAATATACATGAGGTTCAGTGGGGTGGAGTCCAGAGCTGAAGACCAAGAAAGAATTCTTGAGGCATCTTTGGTGCAAAATTGGTGGTTTATTAAATATGGGGACAGGATCCGTGGGCAGAAAGAGCTGCTGCCCCAGGATTGTGAGAGGTGGCTGTTATATACCATGGGGTTGGGGGAGGTAAGGAAAAAGGGAGATTGAGAAAATACTTTCATATGTTAAAGACTCACAAGATACCAGAGGCCTTGCCATTGTCAAGTCAAGGCCCTTTACCCCTCTCCTAAGGCATTAACATGAAGATAGTGGGGAACTTCCTGGAGGCTGCAGACTACAAGGCCATTCAATTTTATCTACATTCTCTTCTGGAAGCTAGGTTACCTGACAGAGATGCTTTGTTCTTGTAGACTGCTAAGACATTTGTACACTAAAGGAGACTCACGTCTTGCAGGATTGTGGTCTCTATAGGTTAACTATTTCTTTGTCCTTAAGGGCAGCCAGGAGTGCCAGAGGAATGTCACATACATCCGTTGGGAGGGGGGAGAGGTTGCAGGGTGTCAGTTTCTGCTTTGTCCTCAGCTTGCCTTCTGTTCCCTCATCAAGTATATGTCACACTTTGTCACTATTCTGTTTCCTAACAAAACATATACTTCATATTTGTCAAAGTAAGCTATTTTAGTTTCAAAGTATTTATTTTTCTGAATATCCATAAAAAAGTTGGTATGTGCATTCTTTCCCCTCTAGGAAAATACTCAAGTTGAGGTTTCAGCTGCCTTAGCTCCTCAGAGGCTTCTCTTTGAATTTGGTTAGTCAGGTACTCCAAATTCTGAGAAGAGGTTCTCAGCCAGCCACAGACAGAGTTTCACATTTAAATGGGAATTCAGAAAAATCCACACACAACTTGTGGCTGAATTTTTTATTTGAAGTTACCAAGGGGGGAGGGGAAATATTTTCATGTCCTATTGAAGTGTTAGAGTGAGGTTCTTGTCTCTTGGAGTCAAAGCATGAATCTCGAGGACAAAGGAGAGTGAGTAAAGCAATAGACTTTCAAGTGAGGGTAACAGAAAAAGCTCTCAAGAGTGAGAGGGGTCCTGACAGGGTTGCCACTGGGTCCTGACTAGGATTGGTCTTTTATAGAAAGCTAACCAGGGAACTTAAACCCTTCTAACATCTCTATTGATAGCACCATTGGGTAAGGACTAGCCATAACACTTTTAATGGCTTACTTCCTTTTTAGGGTTCGGTAATTCTTTGTTGGTCACAAGTACCTATTATAACTAAGACCCTACCTCTGACACCCAGGACAGAATGGTCTGGTTTATTTCCTTATCTCTGGTTTCCTTACACCTCTACATTTTTGTGATTTTTGTGAGTCTGATCATGGAGCCCCCCCCCCCCCCCAGTCTCTCTCTCCCTACCTAGCCCTGCCTGTCCCTTACTCACTATGGAGTAAGCTCAGGTAACAAGGTATTTGTGGAATAATCCGAATTGTTTCAAGGCACTAAACCCTAGTTGTCTTAAAATTCCAATCTCCTCTGCTCCTATTGTTGAGTCACTAATGTTAACTTCTTTCTGTGCGGGCATAAATGTTCTTGATATATATGGATAAATCTCAGATCACTGTGGATAAGAGAATGGTGCCCAGCTCTTTAAAAAAAAATGGGACATTTCTTCCAAGACGTGATGGGTATAGTGGCATGCCCCATGGGAAGGCTTGTGATTTGATGTCACTACTTGTGTCCTGAAAAAAGTGGACTTTAGGGGAAAATAAGAAGATTGTCATAGGAGGTGCCGAGAGGATAAGCTATACGAGGGTGCCGAGAGAGAATTTGAACTGAGGGCCACCAGTAGCTAATAGCTGGTAGCTTTGAAGTAGATCACAACTACTCAATTCTACTGTTACAATATGAAAGCAGTTGCAGAAAACACATAAAGGACTAGCATGGCTGTGATCCAGTAAGACTTTACTTATGGACATAAACATGTAATTTTGATATGTCATGAAATATTGTTCTTCTTTATAATTTTCTCAATAATTTAAAAATATAAGGACCAGCTTTAGCTCACAGGCCATACAAAACATAGAATTTGGTTGATGGGTTGTAGTTTGCTAACTGATATAGACTACTGTGGTAAGTAGTATTATTTTTCAGAATATTTTCTGCTTCTTCCTACAAGGCCTTTTCTTATGGTATCCCCCCTACTCACCCTTCCCTGTGAGGTTATACTCCCATCTTACCGAAGTCAGACAAGGCCAAAATGTTGTGGAAAATAAAAATCAGACCGGTGAGAAACCAAGTGATACTCGGAGAAGTGGGAGAACTTGGGTTTATTTTATGCTGGCAGACCCAGATGAGCTAGCTTTCAAAATTCTGGGCCCTGGGCAGAGGGGTTATAGAGCTTTTATAGGGGAGTGCAGGGGGTCAGGTTCCAAGGGCTATGTTGACTGTTGGTAGGTGGGTTTAATTGGTGGGGGGTTACTTTAGGCAGGAACAGTGGTTAGGGCAGTGCAGGGAGCTTGTGGCAGGAAGCCTGTTTATAGAAGCAGAAATGGCTGGTTATCTTTTGCTTCCAGTGGGGCTTCTGATTATCTCTAGCTATTTCTAGTAACTCTCCAACTTCTGGGGCCTGCCGACCTGGGCCCACTCTGGGTAATTTTCCTCTTCAATATGATTTGCTTTGGCCAATGAGATATGAGCTGAAGTGAGACCACAAAGAGACAAAGTTTTAACGTCCATGTCTGGGTTCCACCATCACGTCTTTCTCTCTGCCACAAATATTGCAACCTCTTAATCAGGAACAAAATGCCAACTACCATCATTGTATTCCATCACTGTGTTAGTAGGCCTAGTGAATGGGATAAGCAAAGGTAGTAAAATATTGGAAGAGAAAGTTATTTTTGATGTTATTTTATATGTAGAAAATTCAATGATAAAACCTTCATAAAATTATTATGGAATTTTGATGAAGTGATTGAATCAGAGATAAATGTTGTCAATAGATGTTGTTGTTGTTAACCAGCAAAAACAAGTAACAAATTGAGATAGGAAAAAAAAAATTCTAATTCATAGTATAAAAAAATGAAGGAATGATTAGGAATTAAATTCAACACCAAATTATATGTGAAGAATATTATAAAGTCTTTTTGAAGAATAAACCAAGATATGAAAGTATAAAAATTATCTACTATATTTTTAGATGTGAAGACATTGTACACTTATCAAACTTCAAAATTAACAAGCAACTTTAATGTAATTCCAACTAAAATCCCAATTTTTTGAATTGCATAAAAGAATAATAAGATTTTTGTGCAATAATAAATATCTGAGAGTAATCAAGGAAGCAGTTAAATGTGGACTTATCTTGCAAATTTTTTAGTCAAATTAAGAAACCCAGAAGCTAGGGGTACCAGGTGGCTCAGTTGGTTAGCCATCTGACTTCAGCTTAGGTCATGATCTCAGAGTCCTGTGATCAAGTCTCACATAGGGTTCCCTGCTCAGTGGAGAGCTGCTTCTCCCTCTGCCTCTCACTCCCCCCGCTTCTGCTCTCTCTCTCTCTCTCAAATAAACAAATAAGATCTTAAAAAAAAAAGAAATCTGAAAGCTAAAAATATGTTAAAAGGGGATTTGACCTCATTAAAATGTCTAAGGTAGATGGTTGTCAGGATGGCAGAGGAGTAGGGGACCCCATTTAAACCGGTCCCCTGAATTTACCTGGATATCTATCAAACCATTTGAACACCCACAAAATCAGCCTGAGATGTAAGAATATGTATCTGGAGCTCTATAAGCAGAACAGCACTTCTTTTTGCAAGGTAGGAAGAGCAGTCATAAATCTGTGGGGTGATGTTGGAAGATAAAGAGAGGGGGGAGGAAGCTGCCATAACCTGGTGCCTAGAAAGTGATATAACACTGGAGCACAAAATCAGAGTCCGTGGAAATCTACTCTAGTAGGAGACACCCCTCCCTGAGGGGGGCTTGGGAAAGGAAAATGCAGAAGTCTAGGTAGGGCGTTGTGGTCTCAGGATATGGAGGACCACAGAGCAAAAGGGGATTCCAACAATCATGGTGGACCTGAGCATTGGAGCCAAAAAGCAGGTAGTGGCCAGTGAGAGCAGAAAGGGACTTGCAACTAGGATCACCAGAAACCACGAACTGGGTGGGCCCATAACCCCTCTTTCCTTAAACAGCCTGAGAAAACCTGGAAACAACACCCACAAAAGGGCAAAAAACTCACAGAGTAGTAGGGGCTGGGAAGGGGTTTTAGTGCAGAACCACGCCAGATTCTGCAGCCAAGGGTACGCTTGCACGAGCTCACAGCCACTGGCAGTTTTAAAAGCACAAAGGGCAGAGATAATCCCAGGCCCCTGAAAACACTTCTGAGAGTAGGTGTGGTCACACACCCTGGAAAGCTACGGTTTTCAGGGGCGTAAGCAGAAGTGGAGACTCTCTGTCCTGTAGTTTTTATAAAAGAGGGCAAACTGTGAATTTTCTGCTCTGTACCAGAGCTTTGGCTGTGGCCATTTTGCTCTGATCCCCTGAAGAGGAACAGAAAGGACCCAGGGTACAAAAGCCACCCAGAAGTTTGGTTTCCACTGATCCCAGCCCCCAGACAGAAGGTGGGGCAACTGCACAGGCAGGATTTACCTGAGAAACAGAGCAGCAGCCCCCTTTCCCAGAAGACAAACTGGAAGAACAGGTGATGACAATCCTTTGGATCCTATAAGACTGTAAAATCCCAACAGAAGGAGAACATTGTATATTGAGCGCCAGGTGTGGCCTCATGACTTGTTTACTTTTCAGATATAATTTTCCTTTCCTTTTGTTTCTCTCTTTTGATTTCTCTCTTTTCCCATGCCGTTTTTCCCTGCTGTATTCTTCCTAATACCTTCTCTTCATTAGAACTAGATATCTATTATACTAACTGATTTTTACATAGGCACTTTTTAACTTGTGTTTTTACACACCTATTTTTTTAATAGATACATGATTTATCTTAGCCCGTTTTTCACTGTACTCAGTTTTACCTTTTTATATATACAAGTTTTACTTTCCTAGTGATTTTGAGATGTAGTGTCCACTAAGACCAAAATACACCCAGGAACAATTGAAACTTCCTGTTTTGTCAGTTTTGTCCACACTGAGAGATAATAGCCCCCCTTTCCCTCTCCCCATTTTTCCTTCATATTCATTTTTTTTTCCAATTTTTAAAAAAATTTAAATTTTATACTTGTGTTTCATTTTGGCTTTGTTTTTTTGGTGGTGACATCCTACCATCCTGGATTTTTCTAGTTGCATCTGGCTTGGGTCGTGGTTGGTATTTCAGACTCTGTCCATTGACAGAATGACTATGAGGAGGAACTCCCAACAAAGAAAACCAGGGACAATGTCTTCTACCACAGAACTAATTGATATGGATATAACCAAGATGTCAGAGACAGACTTCAGCATAGCAATCATGAGGTCAATAGCTAGGCTTAAAAAAGCTTTAGTGACAATATAGAATCTCATATGGCAGAAATGAGATCAAATCAGGCTGAACTTAAAAAGGCTGTGAATGAAACGCAGTCTAGACTGGATACTCTAACAGCCAGGGTAAATGAGGCAGAAGAACAGATTAATGTCATAGAAGATAAGCTGATAGAAAGGAAGGAAAATGAAGAAGAAAGGTATAAACAGCTACTGGCACATGAGATTAGAATTAGAGGAAAAACGGTGCCATGAAACACTCCAATGTCAGAATTATAGGGATCCCTGAGGGGCTGGAGAGAGAGAGAGAGGACCAGAAGGTATATTTGGGCAAATCATAGCTGATAACTTCCTTAATCTGGGGAAGGAAGCAAGCATTTGAGTCCAAGAGGCAGAGAGGATCCCTCTCAAAATCAATAAAACTAGGGCAACACCCTGACATGTAATAGCGAAGCTTGCAAATCTTAGAACCAAGGAAGCTACTCTTAGAGCTGCTAGGGAGAAGAGATTTCTTACATACAGATGGAGGACCATCAGAATAACATCAGACCTGTCCACAGAGGCCTGGCAGGCCAGACATATTCAGGGTACCAAATGAAAAAAAACATGCCACCAAGAATACATTACACAGCAAGACTGTCATTTAGAATGGATGGAGAGATAAAGAGCTTCCAGGACAGGCAGAAACTGAAAGAATGTGTGACAACCAAGCCAGCACTACACGCCATATTGAAGGGGATTCTGTAAACGAAGAGACCCCAAGAGTCACATAGACCAGAAAGAAACACAAAACCTTCAGAAACAGGGACCTTACAGACAATACAAAGGCAGTAAATTCACATCTTCCAATAGTTATTCTCAACGTGAATGGGCTGAATGCTCCCATCAAGAAACACAGGGTGTAAGATTGGATAAAAAAGCAGTACCCATCCATATGCTGTCTACAAGAGACTCATTTTGAACCTAAAGCCACACCCAGACTGAAGGTAAGAGGATGGAGAATCATTTACCAATGCCAATGGACCTCAAAAGAAAGCTGGGGTAGCAATTCTCATATCAGACAAATTAGATTTTAAGCCAAAGACTGTAGTAAGAGATGTAAAGGGACACTATATCCTACTTAAAGGGTCCATCCAGCAAGAAGAGCTAACAGTTGTACATATCTATGCCCCCAACATGGGAGCAGCCAATTAATAAACCAATTAAGAAACAAAATAAAGAAATAGAGAGAGAGTAATACATTAATAGTAGGAGACCTCAACACTCCACTCTCAGCAATGCTGGGTCACAAATCAGGTCTCAACCAATACCAAAAGATTGAGATTATCCCCCGCATATTTTCAGACCATAAGCTGTGAAACTGGAACTCAACCACAAGAAGAAATTTGGAAGGAACTCAAACCCGTGGAAGTTAAAGAGTATCTTGGTGAAGAATGATTGGGTTAACCAGGAAATTAAAGAAGAACTTAAACATCCATGGAAAGTAATGAGAGTGAAAACACACCAGTCCAAAACCTATGGGTTACTGGAAAGGCAATTCTAAGGGGGAAATACATAGCCAACCAAGCCTCTCTCTCAAAAAAAAAAAAAAAAAAATAGCAAAACACCAAATGCACAAGCTACCTTACACCTAAAGGACCTGGAGAAGGAACAGCAAATAAAGTCTAAAACAAGCAGAAGAGAAATAATAAAGATATAATAAAGATTAGAGCAGAGATCAATGAAATAGAAATCAGAAAAACAGTAGAACAGATCAATGATTCTAGAACCTGGTTCTTTGAAAGTATTAATAAGATCGATAAGATGTCCAGACTTATCAAAAAGAAAAGGGAAAGGACCCAAATCAATACAATCATGAATGAAAGGGAAGAGATCACAACGAACACCAAGGAAATAGAAACAATTATAGAAATTATTACCAGCAACTATATGAAACAAATTCAGTAATCTAGAAGAAATGGAAGCATTCATGGAAACTTATAAACTACCAAGACTGAAATAGGAAGAAATAGACAATCTGAACAGACCAATAATCAGTAAGGAAGTTGAAGCAGTAATCAAAAACCTCCCAAAAAACAAGAGTCCAAGGCCAGATGGCTTCCCAGGGTAATTCTACCACACATTTAAGGAACAAATAATACCTATTCTACTGAAGCTGTTTCAAAAAAATAGAAATAGAAGGAAAACTTCCTAACTTGTTTTATGAGGCTAGCATTACCCAAAACCAAGGACCCTACCAAAAAAAGGAGAATTACAGTCCAATATCCCTGAACAACCTGGATGCCAGAATACTTAACAAGATTCTAGCCAAGAGGATCCAATAGTACGTAATAGGATTATTCACCACTACCAGGAGGGATTTATTCCAGGGATGCATGTGCGGTTCAACATTCTCAAATCAGTCAATGTGCTAGAGCACATCAATAAAAGAAAAGACAAGAAACATAAGATCCTCTCAATTGATGCAGAAAAAGCATTTTATAAAATACAGTATTATTTCCTGATCAAAACTCTTTAAAGTACAGGGATAGAGGAAAGATACCTCAATATCATCAAAGCCATCTATGAAAAGCACACAGCAAATATCATTCTCAATGGGGAAAAACTGAGAGCTTTTCCCTTAAGGTCAGGAGCACAACAAGGATGTCCACTCTCACCACTATTGTTCAACATAGTACTTACAGTCTTAGTCTCAGCAATCAGACAACAAAAAGAAATAAAAAGTATTCAAATTGGCAAAGAAGAAGTCAAACTCTTTCTCTCTCTGCAGATTTCATGATACTTTCTGTAGAAAACTCAAAAGACTCCACCCCAAATTACTGGAACTCATATAGCAATTCAGCAACATGGCATTATAGAAAATCAATACACAGAAATCAGTTGCATTTCTCTACGCTAACAATATGACTGAAAAAAGAGTAATTGGGAGATTGATTCCATTTACAATAGCAGCAAACACTATAAGATACCTGGAAATAAACCTAACCAAAGAGGTAAAAGATCTATACTTTTGAAACTACAGAACACTTATGAAAGAAATTGAGGAAGACACAAAGAGATGGGTAAACATTCCATGCTCATGGATTCATAATATAAACATCATTAAAATGTCTAAGCTGTCCAGAGCAATTTATACTTTCAATGCAATCCCTATCAAAATACAACTGACATTTTTTTTACAGAGTTGGAACAAACAATCCTAAAATTTGTATGGAACCACAAAGACCCTGAACTGCCAGGGGAATGTTGAAAAAGAAAATGAAAGCTGGGGGCATCACAATGCCAGACTTCATGCTATATTTCAAAGCATAGTCATCAAGACAGTATGGTATTGCCACAAAAACAGACACATTAAATCAATGTAGCAGAATAGAGACCCCAGAAATGTACCCTCCACTCTATAGTCAACAACTCTTCATCAAAGCAGGAAAGAACATCCAATGAAAAAAAGACAGTCTCTTCAATAAACGGTGCTGGGAAAACTGAACAGCCATGTGCAGAAAAATGAAACTCGACCATTCTCTTACACCATACACAAAGATAAACCCTAAATGGAAGAAAGACCTCAAGGTGAGGCAGGAATCCATCAGCATCCTAGAGGAGAGCATAAGCAGTAACCTCTTTGGCATCAGCCACAGCAACTTCCTTCAAGACACATCCCTAAAGGCAAGGGAAATAAATGTAAAAATGAACTTCGGGGACTTCATCAAGATAAAAAGCTTCTGCACACCAAAGGAAACAGTCAACAAAACTAAGAGGCAACCCACGGAATGGGAGAAGATATTTGCAAATGACATTACAGATAAAGGGCTGATATCCAAAATCTCTAAAGAACTTCTCAAACTCAACACCCAAAAAGCAAGGAATCCAGTCAAAAAATGGGCAGAAGACATGAACAGACACTCCTCCAAAGAAGATATACAAATGGTTAATAGACACATGAAAAAATGTTCAACATCACTAGCCATCAGGGAAATAACAAATGAAAACCATAAAGAGATACCACCTTACAGCAGTTAGAGGGACAAAAATTAACAAGATAGGAAACAACAAGTGTTGGTGAGGATGTGGAGAAAGGAGAACCCTCTTACAGTGTTGGTGGGAATGCAAGGTGTATGCCACTCTGGAAAACCTAGGGAGGTTCCTCAAGATGTTAAGAATAGAGCTACCCTATGACCCAGCAATTGCACTACTAGGTATTTATCCCAAAGATACAGATGTAGTGAAAGAAGGCACACATGCACCTCAAAGTTCATAGCAGCATTGTCCACAATAGCCAAACTGTGGAAGGAGCCGAGATGCCCTTCAACAGACAAATGAATAAAGAAGATGTGGTTCATATATATAGTGGAATATTACTCAGCCATCAGAGAGGATAAATCAAACTGGATGGAACTGGAGGGGATTATGCTAAGTGAAATAAGTTCAGCAGAGAAATACAATTACCATATGGTTTCAATCATACGTGGAACATAAGGAATAGAGCAGAGGACCACAGAGGAAAGGAGGGAAAACTTAATGGTAAGAAGTCAGAGAATGAGACAAACCATGAAAGACTCTGGGAAAGAAACTGATGGTTACAGAAGGGAGGGGGTTAGGGGGATAGAGTGACTGGGTGACGGGTATTAAGGAGGGCATGTGTTGTGATTCACACTGGGTGTTTATTGAAACTAATGAATTGTTGAACACTACAACACAAACTTATGATGTAGTATATGTTGGCTAACAGAACATAATGAAAAAATATAAAATTAAATTAAAACAAGTAAAAATCTTGGCCAGAAAAAAATAAAATTTCTAAGGTAAAATATCTCATAAAATAAAATGAGAAAGAATCATTTGGGATCAAACTATTTTCAGTGCATAAGTCAGGTAAAGAATGTACCTTCAGGGATTACCTGTGTCTCTTCTGGCCTTATATTTCTCCACAGCAGTAACTTCCATTAGACATAATGTATCTCTTGCTGGCTGATTGCCTGTCTCCCACATTAGAGTAGAAGATATTGACTTTTCTGTTTCACAATGCCCAATATAGTGCCTGGCTCTAGTATGCATTTAATAATGGCATTGAATAAATATATAGTGTACAGATTGGTAGTAAAAAGAGAAAGAATATAATAAAGGCAGTTGAAGATTATGAAAAGACCAATTCCAGAGATGCAGATCAAAGAAAAGAATCAATATATAACAGGTTCCGTTCACCCTTGGTGGGGGCAATGAAAAGCCAGGTAACAATGACATTTAACTTCCTACTGATTAGATTGATGAAAATTTAAAATGATTATAACTTCAATCCTGGCAGAAATATGCAGAAAATATATTTACATAGGCCTCTGGAGGAAATCAGAATGGTTATAGCATTTTGAGAAAACAATCAAGCATTATCTTTTTTAAAAAAGATTTTATGTATTTATTTTAGAGAGAGAGAGAGTGAATGAGTGGAGGGAGGGGCAAAAGCGGAGGGAGAGGGAGAGAGAATCTAGAGCAGACTCTGCACTGAGCAGAGGAACCCAATGCCAGGCTCAATCTCATGACCCTGAGATCATGACTGAGCCAAAACCAAGACTCAGACGCTTAACTGACTGAGCCACCCAGGTTCCCCAGCAGCATTATCTTTTAAAATAAAATGTAATGTACCCTTGAATCAGTGAGCTGACTCCTGAGAATTTATAACATAATAAAAACACTGGTGTTTAAGAACATGTATATGCATTGACTGAAGCATTGGTTGTGATCATAACAAACAGAAAATTAACATACATCAAATGAGAAATGATTTAATAAACCATGGTGTGTTCACACAGTGCAATATTTGTGACATTATGGAATGGAATTGTCCAGCCATTGAAAAGAATGAACTAGAGTTAAACCAGTTGATTTCATGAGATATTGTTGGGTCAGAAAAACAAGATGCATAAAATATGCATTATAACACCAAATTGGAATAACAAACAATGAAAAAACGTGTGTGTGTGTGTGTGTGTGTGTGTGTGTGTCTATGAGTGTATGACTGTGTAGAAGAGGATAAGAAGGAAGAGAATGAAGAAAGGGAATTCAGTAAATCCATATATATTCATATGGAAAGAATTGTTAAATGAAAAGAACCAGTTGGATAACAATATGCATAACTTGTTTAGAACTGCATTCAAAACATGCTTCTTTATGTACGTATCTAAAGACAGTTGATTCTTGAACAACCTGAAGAATAGGGGTGCTGATCCCCCACCAAGTTGAAAATCTGAGCACGACTTTTGACTCCCCGAAAACTTAACTATTAATAGCCACCTGTTGCTTGCTAATAATGTAAACAATCGATTAGCACATATCTTGTATATACATTATATGCTGTATTCTTACAACAAAGTAAGCTGGGAAAAAATGTTATTAAGAAAGTCATAAGGGGACACCTAGGTGGCTCAACTGGTTAAACATCCAACTCTTGGTTTCAGCTCAGGTCATGATCTCAGGGTCCTGGGATTGAGCCCCACACTGAGCTCTGCACTCAGCACGGAGTATGCTTAAGATTCTCTTTAACTCTCCCTCTGCCCCTCCTGCTCATTCTCTCTCTCTCTCTCTCTCTCAAATAAATAAATAAATAAATAAATAAATCTTAAAAAAAGAAAATCACAAGGAAGAGAAAATGCATTGCCAGTAGAGTCCTATATTTATAGACCAAAAAATCCTTGTATAAGTTGACCCATGCAGTTCAAACCTGTGTTGTTCAAAGGTCAATTGTATATCATGAAAGATATCAAAATCTTAATTGTGAACACTTCTAGGGAGAAGAATTTATGGATTGGAGGGTAGGATAAAGTAATGAAATAAGGTTTCTTTTTATTTCATACAGTTCAAATTTTTTTGCCTTTGAAATGTGGCAGGTTGCATTTATAATGAGATTTTAAAAAATCAATAGTGAAGGGTGGGATTTGTCTTGACTTATTGTTTCCTATTTTTGTTTTGCATTAGAACCTTTAGATGTGTTCTGTCTGCATCAAAACCTTCTGGGTTTCCTTCCTCTGGTTTGCCATTTTTTTGACTGGGTGGGTGTAGAAGGAAGAAAATGCTGTGCATTTGTGTATGTGTGAATGTGAGTACGTTGCTGGGACTAAGGGTATAGTAATGTCTGAATCAGTGAATGGCAGGACCAGGGTCTTTCTTTTTTAAAGATTCTATATGCCCTATCTTTTTACTGGTTGGTTTAAGGAAATGCCATGGTGCCAGCCTGTACCAGGGAGTTCCCATAGTGGAAGAAGATAACTTACTCCTATTGATGGCAAATGCAGTTACATTTATTTTATGGGATGGAGGTAGCCTGGGGGATGGAAAGGGAACACTTGCACATCTCTCTTTCTGGTGGAATTATGGATTTTGCCATTAGATTTGTCATGCTGTGTCTGCCTGTAAGGCCTTCCTGATTTCCCAAGAACTACTGCTCAGGGTATCTGGGTAGTCGTGGAGATCATCTGCTCCTCACCGTAACCCTACTGGTCATCTCAGGGTTGCACTTTAATTCTGGCTGGTTTTTTAGTTGGCAGTAAGGTACAGGGCAAGGTTCACTATTTTTTTCATGTATTTTCTCATTTATTCATTTATCCATCCTTTGCACTACCCACCAATCAGCACACCCATATCTGACCAATATTTGTGATGATCTATGTGCTAATCTTGTCATATGGCTGGAGATATTCTTAATGAAGAATGAGATCCATATCTGCCCCCTGGAGCTCATTAGCTAGGTCTGGAGTCAGTCTAAGTATGCACTTTACTAGAACGTCATATGCATTATAATGTAGGCAGGCATGAAGCACCCTGGAAGTGGAAGAAGTAATTAATTCTTTTCTGCATGTGAGGCTGGGGGATCTAGGAAAGTTTCCTTGGGAAGTGATGTGGAGCAGGATCTGAAGTGAGGAGTAGAAATCTTCCAGGCAGAAAGGGGGGCTTACTGAATAAATGGAAGGTTGTACAGGACAAGAAGACAAACTGTGGAGGGGAAGGAGCATGGACAGAGCATGGGCCCCAAGTGCATGTGGTGAACTCAGCAATTCTGGGATGGACAGCTGGAGCTGAGGAAGGAGCAGAAAGTTTGAGGCTGGGCAGATTCAGTGAGGAAGTGACATGATCCACCTGCATTTAAGATTAATAGAAACATGACTAGCACATCATTCTTTTCTTATCACCCAACTTCACTATTTTCCCTTGGTAAGATGGCTATATGGTATAAAGTTGACCACAAATGTGTAAGTTGGCCTAAGATCACCATTCTAAAATTTAAGTCTTGTTTAGTTTATGGTGGTGACAAAATTTGAAGAAGGATGATTTTAGCACATTCAAGAGAGGTCCACAAGTTTCATTTGCTAGTCAAGATGGTTTTTTTTCCCAAGGACCACCTCACTTCAGAAAGAAAACAAGAGAAATAAACCGTTTACTACTGACAACACTTTTGATATCCAGAAGAATAATCCAGAGAACATTTTAACTTTCACCACATATATCCAGATCTCACTGGGTTGAGGTTGATGTGGGGTGTACTACATCAACCTGGCTAAACTGGAACTCCATTTTGCAGAATCCCCTTCACTGATTCTAGATCAGAGTTGGCTAAAAGAGAAAGCTGAATGGGATTGAGCAGGCAGAAGCAAGCAGGAGCTATGATGTTCTGTAGATCATCCTGGTGGAAGGCAGTGAGAAAGACAGGTGTCAGTAGGTCCCATCTTGTCTTAGTCTCTCCCACCACAGGTCAGGTCCTCTTCTGGACTGCTGGTCTGGCCAATTCCCAGTGACCCAGGCACACATATCAGATGCAGAGGCCAAACTTACAACTGACTCCCCGTCTGTTCTGTCTGATGATCCTGCTCTGGCAGCTGGGCACACTAGCTTCAAGAGGGCCGCTTGGGGACTTTACACTGATCCTCAACTTCTCCTTTCAGATTTCTACTTCCCCAGCCTTTCCTGAAATTTTGTAGGATCTTATTTCTACAATACATCCCTTATTTCATAATACTCATAATGGCTTTGCACCTCTGAATACTAACTAAAGAATTTGACAGGTAAAAATAAGGGTCCTCAGTAACAGAAAACTTAAAAAATGTGAGTTTGGGTCTGAGTGGTTACAGAGGCTGAAGGTTTCAAAAAGAAAAAAAAAAAAGACCGTTAGTGAAGGCTTGAAGGACAGTAAGAAAATTTTTATAAGACTGAAGAAAGGGGAACCATGAAACATTTGGTGAAATTGTGGGGTTCAGCAAATAGAAGTTAGATAGATACCTAATGAAATTATGGGTCTGACTAAGAAGATTTCAAAGCAGAATTTTGTAAGGGATAACTGGTTACTTTCAGCTGACTGTTATAAAGTATAGGAGAAGCTACATGAGTTAGAGGGCAACTATTTAATTTCAAGCAGAATTTAGAGGAAATACAAAGAAGCCAGAATTTACTCTGTTGGAAATAAAGCAGTTTATCATTCTCAGCCTCTCCAGATAGCAAGATATTTTGAAAGTAATAAATGGCTTTATGGAAAAGATAAAATCCAGAGCACTTACAGCCTAACATACCCTTAGAGTAAGTTAGCCTTAGCTCAGACAAGAGATACTTAAGCTGGTGTCTTTAAGCTGGACAAAAATTCTTCTAATAATATCAAGGGTGTGCCTTGTACACCTGTTGACTGGACATTTGGAGTTCCAAGAATCTCAAGATTATTCTCCTGTATCAATCTCACATGGAGCACAAGGTAGAGAAATGCCCACCTCAGAAAAAAAATGTGGTATGGCTTCTGTCTAATGGAGTGTAATTGTGACTTTGGTCTAATTTTATACATGAGAAACTCACAAAAGTTTTGAAGAAATTGTATCATCTTGGACACAAAGGCACAGAACCAGTTTATAATAAAAAGAAGACTCTGGGCTCTCAAGCACCTATGGGCAGGAAGCAAGTTGAGAAATTTTTTAGCTACAATATAAGCCATTTCCTATGGGAAAAGAAGGCTTAGTTAGAGGATGGAGTCAAGAATAACAGAGAACTACTCCCAGGTAGCTGCAGTGGACCGTAATCAACTGGTACTGTGGGTCCAACTAGATTTCACAATTGCTCTCCACCAATGTGACTGTGTGCTTCCTCCCTCTCCCTCCCTTTAGACTCGGAGGAATAGCAGTGATGATGCTCTACTTGTCCTCCGTTGGGTGTATATGAAGCTGAGAATTTGTGTCCCCTAGTTCACAGGTCTTCAAATGTAGATAAACTACCCAAGAAGCTACAACCAAGGAACCACAATGGAGGAAATGTATCTTGTGATTTGTATCACAAGATCCTGAAATCTGAGCTGATGCTTTTATGAGAGCAGTATTTTTGGGATCTTGAGAAAGGTTACTATGTATGTATGTATGTATTTTTGCATGTATAGCACAAGGATTGTTGTGGCTAAATGGCACACTGGGGGAACTAGTGTCCAAAAATAACCTTAAAAATTTCATTCCTCCCTTTGTGTACACAATGTTCCTCGCATCAAGAGCTTATGTCTTTTCCCTTTGATTCTGGAGTGGGTCTACGACTGCTTTGACCAAGAAAAATATGGAAGGAGTGAGTTTTGGAACTTTTGAGTTAATATTGAAAGAATACCTGCAGCCTCAGCATCTTCCTTTTTGAGAAAGCTGTTATGGTGAAAATTCGCATAATTCTAGCAGTTCTGTGAAGTGGCTGACAAGAATGAAAAGCCTAGCCAAAGCTCCTGCTGAACTCCGTTATAGTGAGCACCAACATGCTAGCCATGTAAGCAAGTCACCTTGGATTTGACCACTACAGCCCCAGTTGAGAAACTCTAACTGACAGCAGAAATGCAAAAAGCAAAGTTAAGTCCCCACTAAACCCAGCTCTTTGGTAATCCTTGAGCAGTAAATGACTTTTTTTTAGGCCATTAAATTTTGGGATAAATTGTTATGCAGCAATAGATAATCTACAGTGGAAGTAATTATCTTCTCTGGGATTTTTATTTATTTCAAAAAATTCTCAACAATGGGTTTAAAATGGAAAGTATTGATGACTAAGAGGGGATTGCAAAAAAGACTCAGCTTTAAAAACAACTAGAGAAGGGAGGCAGGTAAAGGAGTAATTGAGTATGTTTTCTGGAACAAAATAATACGTTATGGAGCTCTAAAATTTTTAACAAAAATCATAAAATCTGGATTTTATCAATTTGAGACTTGTGATCCATTATAAAGGGAAAATCTTTTTTAAATGGAAAATATTATTACTTGAGGGCAGAGGAATAGGGGACTATATTTCAACCAGTTCCCTGAATTGAGCTGGATATCTACCAGACCATTCTGAACACCCATGAAATCAGCCTGGGTTGTGAGAAGATACATCTGGTTCTCCACAAACAGAACATCTCTGGTAGTTGGTCTTGAGGTATGAAGCAGGGAGCCGAGATTCTACGGACAGATATCAGAAGATAAATGGAAGAGGGACAGAGCCTCCATACTCCTGTGCCAGGAAGGCAAAAGCCTCCCATGCTGGGGATGGGGCACAGACTCGCAGACTAGTAGTAGTGGAGAAAGGACTTTAGGGGAGCCCCACGGACTGAAAGCTGGAGCTCAGGGGCATGTGTGTGAACCGGGGATGGCTGGAGATGTTAGAAGCACAAAGGACAGAGACGTGCTGGCCCTGGAAATGAGGGCTGGGACACCAGCTTTGGGGCGCACAACCCGGGCCGCCAGAGAGTTTTTGGCAGAACTGACAGGAACAGAGTTAAAGTGACCAAGAGAGCTCAGTGGAGAGTGGACAGCGATCTCTCTGTTCTGAGACAGAGACTAGGATATGCCCACTGCAGCCTTCTCAGAAGAGTCACAGAAAACCTCCAGGGAAAGCCGCCAGAGAACAAAAGCCCAGAAATACCAGCTCACGTTGTGCCCATCCCCATCCCCCCCGCAGGGGACATGGAGACTCTACCCAAACAGAGTTGCCTGAATATCAGCGCAGCAGGCCCCTCCATCAAAAGGCAGGCTGAAAAATCAAGAAGCCCACATCCCTAAGGTCCCTATAAAACAAGTGCACATTGCCTGGGTCCTGGTCGATAATTTAGGCTCTTGGCAACCCTGCAACCCCTCTTCATCAGAATGATGAGGAGGGGAAATCCCCCCCAGCAAAGAAAAGATAATGAATCTGTGGCCTCTGCCACAGAACTGATGGATAGGGATATAACCAAATTGTCAGAAATGGAGTTCAGAGTAACAATGGTCAAGATGATGTGTAGGCTTGAAAAAAAATTAATGAAAATATTAATGAGAATATAGAATCTCTAAGGGTGGAAATGAGAGTGAATCTGGCAGAAATTAAAAATACTATGAATTAAATGCAGTCTAACTGGATGCTCTGATGGCCAGGGTAAATGAGGCAGAAGAATGAATTAGTGAATTGGAGGATGGGATGGTAGAAGGGAAAGTTAAAACAGAAACTTGGCTCAAAAAAATCCAATCTCAAGAATGTAGATTACAGGAGATTACTGACTCACTGAAATATTCCAATGTCAGAATCATCAGCATCCCCGAGGGGGTGGAGAAAGAGAGAGGCCTAGAAGAGATATTTGAACAAACTATAGCTGAAAACTTCCCTAATCTACAAAGGAAACAAGCATTCGTGTCTAAGAGGCAGAGAGGACCCTTCTCAAGATCAACCATGGCAAACCTACACCACGTCGTCTCATCATAGTGCAATTCGCAAATACTAGATCCAAGGATACAGTATTGAAAGTGGCCAGGGCGAAGAGATTTCTCACGCACACAGGCAAAAATATCAGAATAACATCAGACCAGTCTACACAGACCTGGAAAGAGAGGAAGGGTTGCCAGGGTATTCTTAAAGCTCTATCTGAGAAGAACATGCAGCCAAGGATCCTTTCTCCAGGAAGGCTATCATTCAGAATTGATGGAGAGGTAAGGACCTTCCAGGATCGGCAGAAACTCTTCACTATGTCTGTATCTTTGAGGTAAATACCCAGTAGTGCAATGGCTGGATCATAGGGTAGCTCAATTTTTCACTTTTTAAGGGACCTCCACACTGTTTTCCAGAGTGGCTGTACCAACTTGCATTCCCACCAACAATGTAGGAGGGATCCCCTTTCTCTACATCCTCTCCAACATTTTTGTTTCTTGCCTTGTCAATTTTTTCCATTCTAACTGGCATAAGTTGGTATCTTAGTGTGGCTTTGATTTGAAATTCCCTGATGGCTAATGATTTTGAACATTTTTTCATGTGTCTGTTAGCCATTTGTATTTCTTCATTTTTCTGTGACTCTTCTGAGAGTCAGAGCAGCAGTGGCTGTATCCTAGCCTCTGTCTCAGAACAGAGAGATCGCAGTTTGCTTTCCACTGAGCTCTCTTGGCCTCTTTAACTGTTTCTGTCAGTGCTGCCAAAGACTGCAGCGGCCCGGGTTGTGCGCCCCACAGCCTGTGTCCCAGCCCTCACTTCCTGGGCTCACACATCTCTGTCCTTTGTGTTTCTAACACCACCAACTGCCCCGGGTTCCCACACTTGCTCCCGAGCTCTCTGTTTCAGTACGGTTCTCACTCACTCTGGAGCTCCGGTTTTCAGTTTGGACATGCGCGCATTCCCGAGCTCCCGGTTTTAGTCCAATTCCAGTGAGCATTCCAGAGCTCCAGTTTTTAGTCTGGTCACACACGTTCCTGGGCTCACAGTCTCAGTCTGTTTTCTCGCGGTTGCCGGTCCACAAGTCCGGCCCATTCCCCAGTGCAGGTGGCTACTGCTTCCCGGCGCCGGAGAGTGGCAGCTCCCCTCCCCCTTCTGTTTATCTTCCCATATCTGTGCGCAGATTCATGGCTCCCTGCTTCATACCTCAATACTCAGTGCTGGAGATGTTTGTTTGTAGAGATCCAGATGTATCTTCCTGTGTCTCGGGCTAATTTCGTGGGTGTTCAGGATGGTCTGGTACATATCCAGCTCAACTCAGGGGACCAGCGAAAAATGGGTCCCCTACTCCTCCACCATCTTTACTCAACATTTTTTTTAAATAAAAATTTTGAGATAAATTTATTTTCTCTTTTGCCATTAATAAATTTATTTTAAGGCATTAACTTCATAGAAAGCAACCTGAAATGAAAATGCTAATAATGTCAAACTACTAATAATCATTTCTAGATCATGGCGTCATTAAAATTTTGGTTTCTGTGGTTGAACTGAATTCTCAAGAATGATACATAAGCCTGACCCTTAAGGAAAGGATCACTAAAAAAACCACAATCCCAGAAATAATTCACTTTTCAGTATTTGCTCTTGTTTTGAACTCTGACCAATAATCAAACTGACAATGAATCAAACAGATGAAATATCTTGAGAATATTTTCCCTGTAGAAATTCTGAAGATTTTATTCTTATTCTTTCCATTCTTTTTCTTTTCTCTCTCTCTGTCTCTGTCTCTCTCTCTCTCTTTTTGGTGAGTTGTTTATGGGGCAACTCATGAATGGTTCAGTTACATTATAGGTTAAATAGGCTTTTGTGTTGACCTATGAATTGGCGATCTATATATTATTTTTTTAAATACAGAGATGAATTCTAACGTAGAGAAAAACTTTTGGTCTTCAACTGATTTATAATATTGGGACCACATTTTAAAGTTTCAAAGTTAAATCTCACAAGAACAATTAATTATCTGAAAATATTGAAACCAACTTCTCAACTATTAATTACCCTCTCCTATGATATTTATTTGGCTAAGCTTCTTCACTTGATACATAGTGAGAAATGACTATCTCTTCAGGATTTCTGGGACATCTGGGGATTTAAATTCTTGCAGTCACAAATACCCTGTTTCTGCTGGACCCACACAATCTCATTCAGGTCTAAACATCTGCATTCAACCCACATGCAGGTTGTAGCTCCTTTGTTTGATTTATTCAAAATGGCACACCTCCAGGGCATTTGTGAGTTGCAAACTTTGTGAAGTGGTCAAATGAATAATGGTGGTGGGTGGTTACTTCACACCACCAACAGGACAAACATGTGGAATGTTAGAAGTTAGTATTTTCTCAAGTGTTCAGCTGTCCTTTTGCACTGGGAATTTCTTGCCAGATTTTATTTCTCCACAAGTGTCCAGGATTTATTTCTCTCTTCCCCCTCTCTGCTCACATCTATATTCTTCTTCATCCTAATATTCTATTCCATTTCTCTTGAGGAACAGTTTACCTTTCTATTTTCTGACACTAAACTCTATGCTATGGGAGCCTCATTTCTCACACCTAATGTAGCTTATTAAGATGTTTTTGTGGGGTGCCTTGATGGCTTAGTCAGCTAAGCATCTGCCTTTGGCTCAGGTCATAATCCCAGGGTCGTGGGATCGAGCCCTGCATTGGGCTCCCTGCCCAGTGGGGAGCTTGCTTCTCTCTCTCCCCATTGCTCATCCTCTGTGTTGCTATCTCTGTCTATCTCTCAAATAAATAAAATAACTCTTTAAAAAAAAGATATTTTGCCTAATTAAAGGTCATGTACTCTAGAGCCAAATCCTTAAATGTCAAAGATATGGTTGGTAGTGATACTAAATAATGCCACCCCCATCTTGATGAGAGGGCAAAAGGCAAGCTGAGGGCAAATGTGAGCTGACACCCCCCCAAATTACCCCAGCCCCCCCCACAGGTGGGTTATGTATAATATCCCCACCCCCCAGGATGGGTTATGTATAACACTAGTGACTGTCTAAGAACAAAGGCAGGTGAGAAACAAATGGTCAAGTGATAAAGATCACAGTCATGCAGGACAGGAAACTCCTCTATAGTTTGTAACTGTTTTAACGATTACAAGCAAAACACACTCTTAATAACAGTGAGACCTTCAGCAGCTTATAGACTCAATTTCCTGAAGCCCCAACATCACCTTCACCTATATAATCAGTCGCTCCTCACAACCACAATGCAGCTCTTTCTGCCCATGGGTCCTGTCCCGTGCTATAATAAAAACAGGTTTTGCGCTGTAAAACATCCCAAGAATTCTTTCTTGGCCATTGCATTTGGTGATCTTGCATCAGTCTCTGTTATTTGTGAATGGAAAATATTGTTGAACATGAAGCTTTATCATTTGCTTATCACAATTTGAGTTATCATTTCAAGAACTGTGGATTGCAACAGCACTGGGATTAGTTTTGCTGGGGTGCATGGTCTTCAGGTTGCATTAATGGAATTTCTCATAACAGAAAATTTCACCTGCTTCAGTTGCCACTTGGAAGCAAAGAGAAGTCCCTCAGGCAGCACACCCTTCATGAGGAGCAGGAGCTGGATTACAGGCACTATCTCCTGTGTGCTCCTGGGTTGTGAGTTGTGTCAGAGCTCATAAATGATTGGCTCTTTGTCTTTGGTGAGAGTAAACCTGTTACTCTTTAATTGGAAGCAGCAGATCAACAGTTTAAAACTCATTGTTTACCAATGCATTTGACTTGAACATGAACAAGTTTCTATTAATGCTACTTTAGCCATCTTAATTTTTTCCCTTCTAACCAAACAGGGCTCTGCCAAATTAAAAGTTTCAGTGAAGTTGAAATGCAGAATGACTACAATTTATATTTGAAGTTAAAATGTTTAAAACTCTGTGAAATCATAATTAGGAGATCAACTTCCCACATGACAGCATAAGATGTTGCCTGCTTTTCAGCGAAACTGGTAAACATTAAAAAAAAAATTAAAAGCTTCTGGGAATGGTCTTAAGACCAAAAACAACTGAGGAAACATTTATCCAAGAAGATCTATGAAAATATAGTAACATAAAGAAGGCGGGTTGGAGCAAAGCTATTAAGGGGCTAGCAAGATGACTGAAGATGGCGAAGTAATAATTATAACAACATATTATTATGTTTGTAACATTAATAGATGTACTACAATGAATATAATTGATGAATATAAGCCATTAAATGGAGTTGAGAGTCCAAATATAATAATAATAATAATAATATAACAATAATAATAATAAAAAATAAGGATCAACTTATGAAATGGGCACCAAGATGATCCAGCAGGGAATGAATAGTCTCTTCCACAAATGGTGCTAGAACAACTGGATATCCACATGCAAAAAATGAAGTTGGACTCTTAATTCACACCATATACAAAAATTAACTCAAAAAGTATCAAAGGCCAATATTAAGAGCTGAAATTATAAAACTTTTAGAAGAAAACATAGAGGAAAGTCTTCATGACCTTGGATTTGGCAAGGGCTTCTTTGATATGACACCAAAAGCACAAGCAACTACAGTAAAATAGACAAATTAAACTTGATTGAAATTAAAAACACTTGTGCTTTAAGGGGCACCATCAAGAAAGTGAAAATACTACCCACAGAATAGGAGAAAATATTTGCAAATCATATATCCGATAAGCATCTACTATCCAAAATACATAGAGAACTCTTACGGTTCAATAACAAAAAGACAACCCAATTAAAAAATAGGCAAGGAATTCGAATAGACATTTCTCCAAGGAAGATATACACATGGCCAATGAGTGCACAAAAGATGCTTGACATCACTAATCATCAAGGAAATGCAAAACAAAACCATGTGAGATACTATGCTATACACACTAGTGCTATACACTGTGTGTACTATGCTATGCACACGAGATACTATGCTATACACACTACGTACCCATATATACTATGGGTATATAGAGATACTATGTTATACACACTAGTGCTATACGCACTAACTACAAACAAAGGGGTCAGAAAACAACAAATGTTAACCAGGATGTGGAAAAATCAGAATTCTCATATACTGCTGGTGGGAATGTAAAATGGTAGAGCTGTTTTTGAAAACAGTCTGGCAGTTTCTCGAATGATTAAACATAAATTTATCATATGACCCATCAGTTCCACTCCTGAATATACGCCTGAGAGATATGAAAATATATGCCCATACAAAAACTCATAATGAATTTTTATAGCAGTATTATCCACTGTAGCTGAAAAGGTAGGATCAACCCAAATGCTCATCAGAAGATGAATGGAAAAACAAAATGTGGTACCTTCACACAAAGAAATATTATCTGGCAATGCAAAGGAATGAAGTACTAATGTATGCAAAAGAATGGATAAACTTGAAAATACATGAAAAGAGAGAAGCCAATCACAAAAGACCACGTATTATGTGATTCCATTCACATGAAAGTCCAGAACAGGGAAATCTATCGAGACAAAGCAGATTAGTGGTTGGGAAAGCCTGGAGAGCATAGGAGGGTAATTGCTGAAGGGCAGGGAATTTCTTTTTGAGATGATGAAAATGTTCTAATATGGTGGTGATGGTTTCAGATCTCTGTGAATAAACTAAAAAAACAAAAACAAAAACCATTAAATTGTATAATTTATTTATTTATTTATTTATTTATTTATTTATTTTTTTATTTGACAGAGAGAGACAGCCAGCGAGAGAGGGAACACAGCAGGGGGAGTGGGAGAGGAAGAAGCAGGCTCACAGCAGAGGAGCCCGATGTGGGGCTCGATCCCATAACGCCGGGATCACGCCCTGAGCTGAAGGCAGACGCTTTAACGACTGCGCTACCCAGGCGCCCCTAAATTGTATAATTTAAATTGTACACTTTAAATGGATGAATTGTATGGTATATAAATTATATTCCAAATAAAGCTCTTTTTGAAAATGATAATTAATGTAAAATCAATTCGAGTATTTTTATATTTTTATTCTTTTTAAATACTCTTTTTAAAAAGTGTTTATTTGAATTACAGTGAATCAACATACAGTGTAGTATTAGTTTCAGGTGTACAATTTAGTGATTCAACACTTCCATACAACACCCAGTGTTCATCACAGTACATGCACTCCTTAATCCCCATCATCTATTTAGCCTTTGCCCCCACCAGCCTCCCTTCTGGTAACCATTAGTTTGTTCTCTATAGTTAAGAGTCTGTTTCTTAGTTTGCCTCTCTCTCTTTTTTCCTTTTGCTCATTTGTTTTGTTTCTTAAATTTCACATATGAGTGAAATCATATATTTGTCTTACTCTGATGGACTTATTTCACTTAGCTTAATACTCTCTAGCTCCATCCATGTCTGTTACAAATGGCAGGATTTCATTCTTTTTATGGCTGAGTAATGTTCCATTATGTATATATACCACATCTTCCTTATCCATTCATCAGTCAATGGACTCTTGGGCTGCTTCTCTATTTTGACAATCATAGAATGCTGCTATAAACATTGGGGTGCATGTGCCCCTTTGATTTAGTATTTTTGTATTCTTTGGGTAAATACCTAGTAATGCAATTGTTAGATGATAAGGTAGTTCTATATTTACCTTTTTGAGGAAACTCCATGCTCTTTTTCCAGAGTGGCTGCACCAGTTTGCATTCCCACCAACAGTGCAAGAGCGTTCCTCTTTCTCCACATCCTCAACACCTGCTGTTTCTTGTGGTGTTAATTTTAGTGATTCTGACACGTGTGAGGTGATAGCTCATTGTACTTTTGATTTGCATTTCCCTATGATCAGTGATATTGAGCATCTTTTCATGTGTCTGTTGGCCATCTGTATGTCTCCTTTGGAAAAATGTTCATGTTTCTGCCTATTTTGTAATGTCATTATTTGTTTTTTGGGTGTTGAGTTTTATACGTTCTTTATATATTTTGGATACTAACTATTTATCAGATATATCATTTGCAAATATCTTCTCCCATTCTGTAGGTTGCCTAGTTTTGTTGATTGTTTCCTTCACTGTGCAGAAGCTTTTCATTTTGATGAAGTCCCAATAGTTAATTTTTGCTTTTTTCTCCTCTTGCCTCAGGAGACATGCCTTAGAAAGAAGTTGCTATGGCCAATGTCAAGCAAGTTACTGCCTGTGTTTTATTCTAGGATTTTTATGGTTTCAGATCTCACATTTAGATCTGTGATCCATTATTTTATTTTTTTAAGATTTTTATTCATTTGACAGAGAGACAGAGAGCACAGTAGGCAGAGCACAGGCAGAGGGAGAGGAAGAAGCAGGCTCCCCGCTAAGCAGAGAGCCCAATGCGGGGCTCAATCTGAGAACTCTGGGATCATGACCTGAGCTGAAGGCAGACGCTTAGCCAACTGAGCCACTCAGGCACCCCTTTAATCCAGTCTGAATTTATTTTTGTGTATGGTGTGATAAAGTGGTCCAGTTTCATTCCTTGCAAGTTTCTCTCCAGTTTTCCCAACACCATTTTGTTGAAGAGACTGTCTTTTTTCCATCGCATATTCTTTCCTGCTTTGTCAAAGATTAATTGATCATATAGTTGTGGGTTCATTTCCATGTTTTCTTTCTATCGATCTATGTGTCTATTTTTGTGCCAGTACCTTACTGTTTGTTGTTGTTGTTGTTGTTTATTTAAATTCGGTTAGCCAAGGTAAGTATCATACTATTTTGATCACCACAGCTTTGTATTATATAACTTGAAGTCTGGAATTGTGAGGCCTCCAGCTTTGCTTTGCTTTTCCAAGATTGTTTTGGCTATTCGAGGTTTTTTTGTGATTTTAGGATTGTCTGTTCTAGCTCTGTGAAAAATGCTAGTGGTATTTTGATAGGGATTGCATTAAATGTATAGATCGCTTTGGAGAGTACAGGCATTTTAACAATATTTGCTCTTCCAACTCATTTGCATGGAATGTCTTTCCATTTCTTTGTGTCCCCTTCAATTTCTTTCATCAGTTTTTTTTTAGTTTTCAGAGTACAGATCTTTCACCTCTTTGGTTAGGTGTATTCCTAGGTATCTTACTGTTTTTGTTGCAATTGTAAATGGGATTGATTCTTTAATTTCTCTTTCTGCTGCTTCATTAGATGTATATAAATGCAACAGATTTCTGTATGTTGATTTTGTATCCTGCATCTTTACTGAACTCGTTTATCAGTTCTAGCAGGTGGAGCCTTCCAGGTTTTCTGTATAGAGTATCACGTCATCTGCAAATAGTGAAAGTTTGACTTCTTCCCTGCCAATGTGGATGCCTTTTATTTCTTTTTGTTGTCTGATTACTGAAGCTAGGACTTCCAGTACTATGTTGAATAAAACTGGTGAGAGTAGAAATCCCTGTCTTGTTCCTGACCTTAGGGGAAAACTCAGTTTTTCCCCATTGAGGGTGATATTAGTTGTGGGTTTTTCATGGATGGCCTTTATTGTGTTGAGGTATGTTTCCTCTCAAACTACTTGGTTGCGGGTTTTTATCATGAAAGGATGTTGTACGTCATCAAATGCTTTTTCTGCCACTAGTGAAGGGATCATATGGTTCTTATCCTTTCTCTTATTGGTGTGATGTATCACATTGATTCATTTGTGACTATCGAACCACCTCTACAACACAGGGATAAATACCAGTTCATCGTGGTGAATGATTTGGTTGATATATTGTTGGATTCAGTCTGCTGGTGTTTTATTGAGAATTTTTTGCATTTGCGTTCATCAGGGATGTTGGCCTGTTGTTCTGTTTTTTAGTGGTATCTTTATCTGGTTTTGGTATTAGGGTGATGCTGGTCTCATGGGATGAATTTGGAAGTTCCTTTCCATTTCTATCTTTTGGAATCGTTTGAGAAAAATAGGTATTAAATCTTCTTTAAATGTTTGGTAGAAGTATCCTGTGAAGCCATCTGATCCTGGACTTTTGTTTGTTGGGAGTTTTTTCTTTCTTTTTTTTTTTTTTCTGATTCAATTTCTTGGCTGGTTATTGGTTCATTCAAGTTTTCCATTCATTCCTGTTTCCGTTTTGGTAGTTCTGTGTTTCTAGGAATTTATCCATTTCTTCTAGGTTGTCCAATTTGTTGGCATACAGTTATTCATAATATTCTCTTTTAATTGTTTATATTTCTGTGGTGTTGGTTGTTGTTTTTCTGCTCTCATTTGTCATTTTGTTTGAGTCCTTTCTCTTTTCTTTTTGATGAGTCTGGCTTGAGGTTTATCAAGTTTATTATTTTTTTTTTTTCAAAGAACTAGATCCTAGTTTCATTGATCTGTTCTATTGTGGGGTTTTTTGTTTTTGTTTTTAGTTTCCATGTCATTTATTTTTGCTCTATCTTTATTATTTCTTTCCTTCTGCTGGCTTTAGGCTTCATTTGTTGTTTTATTTCTAGCTCCTTTAGATGTAAGATTGGGTTATTTGAGACTGTTCTTGCTTCTTGAGGTAGGCCTCCTATATAGTTATATACACCTCTCTTAGGACCACTTTTGCAGCATCTGAAGGTTTTGGACTGTTGTGTTTTCATTTTCATTTGTTTTCATGTATTTTTTAAAAGATTTAATTTATTTGAAAGAGAGGGAGACAGAGAGAGAATGGGAGGGAGGAAGGGGGTGGGAGAGAGGGAAGGAGATAGTGAGTGTGGGGAGATGCAGAGGGGGAAGGAGAGGGGGAATAAGGATAAAGTGTCTGCATGCTGAGTGCAGAGCCCAACACAAGGCTTGGTCTCACAACCCCGAGATCATCACCTGAGCCAAAATCAAGAGTCAGACACTCAACAGACTGAGCCACCCAGGCACCCCTGTTTCCATGTATTTTTAAAATTTCTTCTTTGATTTCTTGGTTGATCCATTCATTGTTTAACAGCATGTTGTTTAACCTCCATGTATTTGTGGTCTTTCCAGATTTTTTCTCATGGTTGAGTTCTAGTTTCATAGCGTTGTTGTCAGAAAATATGCATGGTAGGACTTCAATATTTTTATAGTTGTTGAGGCCTGATTTATGACCTAATATGTGATCTACTCAGGATAATTCAGGATAATGTCCCATGTGCACTTGAAAAGAATGTATATCCTGCTACTTTAGTATAGAATGATCTGAATTTATCTGTTAAGTCCATCTGGTCCAATCTGTTATTCAAAGCCATTGTTTCCTTGTTGATTTTCTGTTCAGATGATTTGCCATTCATGTCAGCGGGGTGTTAAAGTCCCCTACTATCATTGTATTATATCAATGAGCTCCTTTATGTTTGTTATTATTTTATATATGTGTGTGTTCCCATGTTGTTAGTTTATTGTTGGATTGTCCCCTTTATTATGATATAGAGCCCTTCCTCATCTCTTGTTACAGTCTTTGTCTTAATGTCTAGTTTTTCTGATATAAGCATTGCTACTCTTTCTTTCTTTTTCTTTTTAAAGATCTCATTTGTTTATTTGGCAGAGAAAGAGCACAAAAGCAGGGGGAGTAGCAGAGGGAGAGGGAGAAACAGGCTCCCCCCTGAGCAGGGAGCCCGATGTGGGGCTTGATCACAGGACCCTGGGATCATGACCTGAGCCAAAGACAGATGCTTAAGCGACTGAGCCACCCAGGTACCTCTACTCTGGCTTTCTTTTAATGTCCATTTGCATAAATATTTCTCCATCCCCTCACTTTCAATCTACAGTTGTCTTTAGGTCTAAAATTAGTCTCTCCTAGGCAGCATACAGATGGCCCTTGTTTTTTTAATCCATTCTGACACCCTATGTCTTTTGATTAGAGTGTTAGTCCATGTACATTCAGAGTAATTATTGATAGATATGTATTTGGTGTCATTGTCTTACTTGTTTTGTGGTTGTTTCTGGAGATTTTCTCTGTTCCTTTCTTGTCGTTGTCACTTTTGATCTTTTCTTTCCACTCAAAGAGTCCCCTTTAATATTTCATGCAGGGTTGGTTTAGTGGTCACACATTCCTTTAATTTTGTTTGTCTGGGAAACTCTTTGCCTCTCCTTTTATTCTGAATGATAGCTTTGATGGATATTCTTGGCTGAGGATTTTTCCCATTCAGCATGTTGAATACATCATGCCACTTGCTTATGGCCTCCCAAGTTTCTGTGGAGAGATCTGCAGCTAGCCTATGGGCCTCCCTTGTAAGCTGGGGACTACTTTTGTATTGCTGCTTTTAAGATTTTTTTCTTTATTGCTATATTTTGTTAATTTAATTACAATATGTCTTGGTGTTGGCCTGCTTTTGTTGATTTTGATGGGAGTTCTCTGCCTCCTGGATCTGATGTCAGTTTCCATCCTGTGTTTAGGGAAGCTTTCAGCTATTATTTCCTCAAATAAATTTTTTGCCCCCTTTTCTCTTTTCTTCTTCTTCTGGGACTCCTATAATATGAATGTTATTATGTTTGATGGAGTCACTGAGTTCCCTAAATCTATTCTCGTGTTCCATAATTCTTCTTTCTCTCTTTTGTTCAGCTTCATTATTTCCCATTGTCTTGGCTTCCAAGCCACTAATTCATTCCTCACTTCTAGCCTGCTGTTCATTCTATCAAGCCTGTTTCCAATCTTGTTTATGGCACTCTTCATCTCTGATTGATTCCTTTTTTTTTAAACTCTTTTTTTTTAATCTCTGTGGTTTCTATTCTTTTCTTAGCCCAGTGACTATCCATCCTTATGATTGTTGCTTTAAATTCTCCATCAGGCATGTTACTTATACCTGTTTCACTTAGATCTCTGGTCATGGTTTGTCTTGTTTTTTCTTTTGTTTTTTCTTTTGGGATAGATTCCTCCACCTCTGCATTTCATCTAAGTCTCCGTCTTCTTCTCTGTGTTAGAAAAGCTGGGGTGCCTGGTTGGCTCAGTCATTAAGCATCTGCCTTCTGCTCAGGGTGTGATCCCAGCTTTCTGGGATCGAGCCTCACATCAGGCTCCTCTGCTAGGAGCCTGCTTCTTCCTCTCCCGCTCCCCCTGCTTGTGTTCCCTCTCTCGCTGTCTCTCTCTCTGTCAAATAAATAAATAAAATCTTAAAAAAAAAACACAAAACCAGTTATGTCTCCTGCATCTTAAAGTAATGGCCTTATGAAGAAGAGGTCACATAGTACCCAGGGCCTGGCACTTCAGGAAGCATTTCTGGTATGTGTTGCATGCACTGTACTATTGTGTTTTGGGTGCTCTATCCTTCAGGTCAGTCATCTTTAGATGCTCTCTTTACCTGCTGTGGGTAATGCTTGGTCCCTGGAGTTTTAACTAGGTGTGTTCCAGTCTGTTTGTGAAATGAGACCTGACACCATCTCCACCAGAACTGAGGCCCTGCAGAACTCTCTGGTTGGGTGATTGCCATGGGCAAGAGTTTGTGCTCATCTTCTGGGGGAGTGGCCCACTGTGCTGGAACTGAGGCAAGTGTGACTGAGAAAGGTAGTCCCACTCCTACCAGGGCACAAGGAGGTGGGGCTTGGTGTATACAAGTTAGGCAGCCAGTGTTGGTTGCAACCATGCTGGCTGCAAGAACTCAGAGCAATCAAACACTCTTATTTCCTAGCCCAAGGCTTTGGGACAGTGTTCTCTTTGTGCATCCCCCTTTGGTGCTCCCATGTCTCTCACCTTTCTCTGTACCATGGCTCCCTCCCCTTTGCAGCACCTGCAGTCCTTTACTCCCTTATACCATGTCTCCAGATTTCTTGCTTTCTTCTCTTAAAGATTTTATTTATTTGTTTGTTTATTTATTTATTTATTTTGGTGGGGGAGAGAGAAAGAGAGCACGAGCAGGGGGAGGAGCAGAGACAGAGGGAGAAAGGACCTCAAGCAGACTCTTTTCTGAGTGTGGAACCCCACATGGGCCTCAATCTCACAGCCCTGAGATCGTCACCTCAGCTGAAACCAAGAGTCAGTTGCTTAACTGACTGAGCCACCCAGCCACCCCCCTACCTTCTTCAATGTGACTCTTCTCTCCCATTAGTTATGGAGCTTGTTCTGTCAGTCTTCAGGTTGATTTCTGGGCTATTATTCGATAGTTATCTAGTTGTGTTCTTGGAACAAAATGAGCCTAGCATCTTCCTACTCCACCATCTTCTCTGCCTCTCTAAATCCATTAGAATCTTAGTAGGGATTGCATTGAATCTATAGGTGTTTTTTTGTATATACTGACATTTCAACAATATAAAATCTTTCAGTTCATCAGTTTGGAACACATTTTCATTCATTTTTATCTTCTTTGATTTCTTTCATCAATGTCTTATAGTTTTCAGAGTATAGATTTCCACTTTTTTATTAAATTTATCCCTAAGTATTTTATTGTTGTTTTTTTTTATTGTTTTGATACTATTGTAAATGAGATCAATTTCTTTTTCAGAAAATTCATTGTTAGTGTATAGAAACATTATTGATTTTTATGTTAATTTTGTGTCCTGCAATTTACTGAATTCATTGATTACATCTAACAGTTTTTTGGTTGATTCTTTAGGATTTTATATATACAAAATTATGTCATTTTCAAATGAAGACAATTTTCTTCTTCCTTTCCAATTTTGATGTCTTTTATTTCTTTTTCTCACCTGATTCCTCTATCTAGGACTTCCAGCACTATGTTGAATAGCAGAGGAGAGTGGCCACTCTTGTCTTGTTCCTAATCTTGGAGGAAAAGCTTTTAATTTTGCACCACTGAGTATGATATTAGCTGTGGACTTGTCCTAAATGGCCTTTCATATGTTGAGATATGTTTTTCTAAGCTTAATTTGTTAGGAGTTTTTATCATGAATGGATATCAAGCTTTGACAAATTCTTTTCCTGCATTTGTTGTGACAATCATATGATCATTTTCTCTCATTCTATTAATGTGATTTATCACACTGATTGATTTGCATTTGTTGAACCATCATTGTATCCCAGAGATGAATTCCACATAAACATGGTGACTGATCCTTTTAATTGGCTGCTGAATTTAGCTTGCTAATATTTAGTATTTTATTGAGACTTTTTGCATCTATAGTCATCAGGGATATTGGCTTGTAGTTTTCTTTTCTGGTAATCTCTTTTTCTGGTTTAAGTATCAAGATAACACTGGCCTTGTAAATGAGTTTGAGAGTGTTTCTTCCTCTTCGATATTTTGGAAGAATTTGAAAAGGATCGGTGTTAATTCTTTAAGTATTTGGTAAAATTTGGAGGAGGGGAGAAAGATGACAGCAGAGTAGGAGGACCCTGGGCTCACTGTGTGCCCAAACACAGCTAGACAACTTTCAAATCATCCTAAATGCCACCAGAAACTGACCCAAAGACTCTCAGAACAAACTCCACAACTAATGGGAGAGAAGAAGCCATGTTGAGGAAGATAGGAAGTGTGGAGAGTTGGTGTTGGGGAGAAAAGAATCCAGTTTGCCGCAGAAGGGAGGGAGCCCTGGTTGTGGAGAAGGGCATGAGAGAGAGGTGTGCAAGGAGATAAGCACAAGGAGAACACTTCCCCAAAGTCATTGGCTTGAAGGCAAGAGGGGTGGAATTTTGTGAGATTTTCTAACCAGCAGGGCTTAAAGCCTGGAGTTTTAAAGATCAGAGTGATGTGGGAAACAAAGGCAGAAGAAAAATTATTAGATTTCCTTACTACCTACAGCCCACTGACAAGTCCTTGAAATAGGCAGAGTGACATTCCTTTAGGGACTCAACTGCCTCAATGCTGACACTTTGCTAAGGGCAAAAGGCAATCCTAGCCCAAATGCACCACCCCCCAAGATCCTGTAAGCTTACTTTAACATATCAAAATTCTTTGGAAACTTCCTTTATCTCTAAACTCCCCAAGATACATTTTGGCAATCATCCCCTGAGCATATGGCCCACTGATATACATCTGAAGGTCTCATGACTAAGGTTTTATTAGATGGTAAAAAATGACATTTTCCCAACAATAGCTAGCCCCCCCCCAAGGTCCTGGAAACCTTGCTTCCAAATTCCTTAGAGACTTATGCTATCCCTAACCCCCTCCCAACTCGAAAGTGTAAAATGGGCCATTCCTCATGACCCCATTGCAGTTCTTTCTGCGCACAGGTCCTGTCCCTGTGCTTTAATAAAACCACTTTTTTGCATCAAAGACATCTCAAGAATTCTGTGTTGGCTGTCAGCTTCGAACCCTAACGTCTTTCCTACATCAAGAGGACTTGGCTGGGATAGAGCACTAAGGAGCTGCCCTGCCCCTGAGAGAAGACTGGCAAGCAACCAGGGGCAGATGCCATGGAAACAGCCATCTGAAGAGTGCCTGGGGTATGTAGGGGGCAGATTATTTGCTCATCTCCTGAGAGGCAGCATTCACAGAGACAGAGATGCCTTTCCAGGAACAAAGTAGTTGGTCAGCACCATTTTCCCTCCCTGCCCCTCAGCATAAACAGAGCCACTATCTGGAGACAGCTCAGTGGGACACCGGCTGCCTTACCTGCTTACACTAAGCCCCACCCACCCCTGTGCTCTGGTGGGACTGCCCCTCTCCATCAAGCTTGTCTCAGTACCAGCCCAGCTTGTCCCATTCCCAGCGCAGTGGCCCCCTCCATCAGAAGACCAACACAAACCCCTGCCCACACCATGTCTCCTGATGAGAGTGTTCTGCAGGGCTTCAGCTCCAGTGGAAGGAGTTTCAAGTCTCATTTAACAAGCAAACCAGAGCACACCTAGTTAAAACTCACCTACATTCAGACCAGCAACCAAACACTGCCCACTCCAGGCAAGGAGAGCCTCTGCAGACAACTGGCCTGAAAGATAGAGCAGCCAAAACACAGCAGCAGAGTGCAGGCAGCACACACCAGAGACTAACTGAAATGCCAGGCCCTAGGCACTACATGACCTCTTCTTCATAACACCATTCCTTTCAGGAGCAGGAGACATACCTAGCTTTTCTAACACAAAGAAGGCAGAGACTTAGACAAAATGCAAACACAGAGGAATTTATCCCAAATGAAAGAACAAAATAAGGCCACAGCCAGAAATCCAAGAAAAGCAGATACAAGTAGCCTGTCTGATGGAGAATTTAGAGTAACGCTACTTAGGATGCTCAGTAAACTTAAGGAAAAAATTGAAGACCTCAGGGACACACTTAACACAGAGGTAAAAAATAGTAATTCAGAGATAAAGAGTGCAATAAATGAGATTGGAAACAGCTGTGATGCAATGACCAACAGGATGGAAGAAGCAAAAGAACAGAGTAATGACCTAGAAGATAAAGTAATAGAAGATAATCAAGCTGAACAAAAGAGAAAAAAGGATTGTGCAAAACAAGAATAGACTTAGGGAACTCAGTGACTCCATCAAACATAATAATATTCTTATTTTAGGGATCCCAGAGGGAGAAGAGAGAGAAAAGGGGGAAGAAAATTTGTTTGAAGAAATAGTAGCTAAAAGCTTCCCTAATCTGGGGAAGGAAACAGATATCCAAATCCAAGAGGCATGGAGAACCCCCCAAAAATCAACAAAAGCAGATCCACACCAAGACGTATTATAATGAAACTAGCAAAATATAGTAATAAGGAAAACATCTTAAAAGCAGCGAGACAAGAGAAGATGGTTACTTATAAGAGAAAACCCATAAGGCTAGCAGCAGATTTTTCAGCACAAACTCACCAACCCAGAAGGCATGATATATTCAAAGATCTGAGTGGGAAAAATCTGCAGCCAAGAATACTCTATACAGCAAAGCTAACATTCAAAATAGAATGAGAAATAGAGTTTCACACACAAACAATGTCTATGTAAATGTTGAAATCGGAGGACAGTTGCTATTTAGACAAAAAACTATGTATCCAGTTACACAGATGCTGCACAGTAGGAAGACAGCACATGCAAGAAACCTTGGGAGACTTTTCCTCCATTCAGCCTTCCCCTGAATAACTGCCCCCATCCACCTATCCATCTGCCCATTGAAACACCTATCCCTCCATCCCTCCCTCCCTCCCCTCCTCCCCTCCTTCCCCCCTTTCCTTCCTCCTTTCCCTTCTCCCTCAGCTGTCAGCTCAGGGAGACAGTGTCACATAGTGGTGAAGTCTACAGACACTACAGGCAGCATGCCTGGATTCTCATCTCTTATTAGCTATGGCCTTTGGCAAGCTATTTAATCTTCTTAAGCTTCAGCTTGCCCATCTTTGAAAGAGAAATAAAACTAGAACCTCCTCAGCTTTATTGTGAAGACAACATGAGTTAATCTATGTAAAGTGCTAATGATTCATGGTATATACAATGTTCAGAAAATAGTGTGGTCATTTAAAATAATCTAGATATTGGAGGGATATGTTATGTTCATGCTTTAGAACAATGGCAACAAATTCATATCTTTCAATAGTTATTCTGAATGTAAATGGTCTAAATGTGCCAAACAAGAGACACAAGGTATCAGATTGGATAAAAAAGCAAGAGTCATCCATATGCTGTCTACAAGAGAATCATTTTAGACCTAAAAACACCTCCAGATTGAAAGTGAGAGGTGGAGAACCATTTATCATGCTAAAGGACATCAAAAGAAAGCTGGGGTAGCAATCCGCAAAAAAGACAAATTAGATTTTAAACCAAAGACTAGAGTAAGGGATGAAAAGGGACACTATATCACACTTAAAGCATCTATCCAACAAGAAGATCTAACAATTATAAATATTTATGCTCATAACATGGGAGTGGGCAATTATATAATCCAATTAATAATAAAATTAAAGAAACACATTGATAATGATATAATAATAGTAAGGGACTTTAACAACCCTTCAGTGCAATGGACAGATCATCAAAGCAGAAGATCAACAAGAAAACAAAGACTTTGAATGACACACTGCACTAGATGGACTTCACAGATATATTCAGAATATTCCATCCTAAAGCAACAGAATACATGTTCTTCTTGAGTGCACATGGAACATTCTCCAGAATCAATCACATGTTGGGCTACAAATCAGGTCTCAACCAGTACAAAAGTTTGGGATCATTCCCTGCATATTTTCAGACCACAGTGCCTTGAAACTTGAGCTCAGTTGCAAGAGGAAATTTGGAAAGAACTCAAATACATGGAGGCTAACAACTATCCTATTAAAGAATGAATTGATCAACCAGGAAATTAAAGAAGAATTTTAAAAATTCATGGAAAGAAATGAAAATGAAAACACAACTGTTGAAAACCTTTGGGATGCAGCATAAGCGGTCCTAAGAGGGACGTATATAGCAATACAGGCCTTTCTCAAGAAACAAGAAAAGTCTCAAATACACAAGCTAATCTTACACCTAAAGGAGCTGGAAAAAGAACGGCAAATGAAGCCTCAACCCAACAGGAGAAGAGAACTGATAAAGATTAGAGCAGAAATCGATGAAATAGAAACCAGAAAAACAGTAGAACAGATCAATGAAATTAGAAGCTGGTTCTTTGAAAGAATTAATACAATCGATAATCCCTTAGCCAGACCTATCAAAAAGGGAAAGGCCCCAAATTAATAAAATCATGAATGAAAGAGGAGATATCACAACCAACACCAAGGAAATACAAACAATTTTAAGAATATATTATGAGCAACTATATGCCAAAAATTAGGCAATCTGGAAAAAATGGATGCATTCCTCAAGATGTATAAACTACCAAAACTGAAACAGAAAAAAATAGAAAACATGAACAGACCCATAACCAGCAAGGAAATTGAATCAAAACCTCCCAATAAACAAGAGTCCAGGGCCAGGTGCCTTCCCAGGGGAATTCTACCAGACATTTAAAGAGGAACTGATACCTGTTCTTCTGAAGCCATTTCAAAAAATAGAAATGGTAGGAAAATTTCCAAACATGTTCCATGAGGACAGCATTGCCTTGATTCCATATCCAGACAAAGACCCGGAGGATTACAGACCAATATCCCTGATGAACAAGGATGCCAACATTCTCACCAAGATACTTAGCCAATAGGAGCCAACAGTACTGTAAAAGGATTATTCACCACAACCGACTAGGGTTTATTCCTGGTCTGCAAGGGTGGTTCAATATCTGCAAATCAATCAATGTGATATATCACACTAATAAAAGAAAAGACAAGAACCATATGATCCTCTCAATGATGCAGAAAAAGCATTTGACAAAACACAGCATCCTTTCTTGATTAAAAAACTCCACAGTTTAGGGATAGAAGGAACATAATTTAATATCATAAAAGCCATACACCAAAAGCCAAGAGAGAATATCATTCTCAATGGGGAGAAACAGAGATTTTCCCTGAAGGTCAGATCCATGACAGGAACGTCCACTCTCACCACTCTTGTTCAGCAAAGTACTAGAAGTCCTAGCCTCAACAATCAGACAACAAAAAGAAAGAAAATGCATCCAAATTGGCAAAGAAGTCAAACTCTCACTCTTCACAGATGACATGATACTTTATCTGCAAAACCCAAAAGACTCCACCTAAAAGTTGCTAGAACTCATACAGAAATTCAGCAACATGACAGGATATAAAATCAAGACACAGAAATCAGTTGCACTTCTATACATTAACAATGTCATTGAAGAAAGAGAAATTAGGGAATTGATTCCATTTACAACAGCTCCAAAAAACATTAAGATACCTAGGAATAAACCTAACCAAAGAGGTAAGAGATCTGTACTCTGAAAACTATAGAACACTTATGAAAAAAATTGAGGAAGCCACGAAGAAATGGCAAAACATTCCATGCTCACTGGTTGGAAGAACAAAAAATTTTTTTAATAAGAAATGTCTATGCTACCTAGAGCAATCTGCCCTTTCAGTGCAATCCCTAACCAAATACCATTGACGTGTTTCACAGACATGGAACAAATAATCCTAACACTTGTATGGAACCAGGAAAGACTCAGAATAGCCAGGGGGATGTTGAAAAAGGAAACCAAAGCTGGTGGCATCACAACACCAGACTTCAAGCTATATTACAAAGCTGTAATCATCAAGACAGTATGGTACAGGCAGAAAAACAGACACGTAGATCAATGGAACAGAATAGAGAACTCAGAAGTGGACCCCCAACTCTATGGTCAACCACTTTTGGCAAAGCAGACAAAAAAAAGATCCAATGGAAAAGAGATATTCTTTTCAACAAATGGTGTTTGGAAAACTGGACAGCCACATGCAGAAGAATGAAGCTGAACCATTCTCTTACACCATACACAAAGATAAACTCAATATGATTGAAAGACCTAAATGTGAGACAGGAATCCATCAAAATCCCTGAAGAGAACATAGGCAGCAACCTCTTCGACCTTGGCCACAGCAATTTCGTGCTACACACACCTCCAAAGGCAAGGGAAACAAAAGCAAAAAGCAACTTTTGGGACTTCATCAAGAAAAAAAATCTTCTGCACAGCAAAGGAAACAGTCAATAAAACTAAAAGACAACCTAGGGAATGGGAGAAGATATTTGCAAATGACAGAGGGCTAATATCCAAGATCTATAAAGACCTTCTCAAACTCAACACCCAAAAACCAAATAATCCAGTCAAGAAATGGACAGAAGTCCTGAACAGACATTTCTTCAAAGAGGACGTACAAATGTCCAATAAACACATAAAGAAATGCTCCATTTCATTTGTCATCAGGGAAATAAATATCAAAACCATAATGAGATACCAACTCACACCAGTCAGAATGGCAAAAATTAACAAGTCAGGAAACAACAAATGTTGGAGAGGATTTGGAGAAAGGGGAACCCTCTTATACCATTGGTTGGAATGCAAGCTGGTACAGCCACTCTGGAAAACAGTATGGAAGTTCCTCAAGAAGTTAAAAATAGAGCTACTCTATGACCCAGAAATGGCACTGGTAAGTATTTACCCAAAGATACAAATGTAGTGATCTGAAGGGGCACCTGCACCCCCAATGTTTATAGCAGCAATGTTCACAATAGCCAAACTATGGAAAGAACCCAGATGTCCATCAACAGATGAATGTATAAAGAAAATGTGGTATATTTACACAATGGAATACTACTCAGCCATTAAAAAATGAAATCTTGTCATTTGATTTGGATTGATTGATGTGGATTGACCTGGAGGTATTATGCTAAGTTAAATAATTCAATCAGAGAACAATTATCATATGATCTCACTTATATGTAGAATTTAAGAAGCAAAGCAGGAGAGCATGAGGGAAGGGAGACAAAAATAAAACAAGACAAATTCAGAGAGGGAGGCAAACCATAAAAGACTCTTATCTATAGGAAAGAAACGGAGGGTTACTGGAGGGGAGGGAGGTGGGGGGATGGGGTAACTGGGTGATGGACCTTAAGGGGGATACATGATGTAATGAGCACTGGGTATTATATATGAATGATGAATCGCAGAATTCAACCTCTGAAAATAATGATACACTATATGTTAATTAATTGAATTAAAGAATAAAATAAAATTACCCCCTCCCCTAAAAAATAGAAAGAAAAAGAAAAGCCTAGCAAACACTTCTATTCCATTTGAGTAGTACAATTTGTCAGGCTTCAGTTAAACCACTGATAAAATATGACGAGATTATACATACTCTACGGCATTAGCATAATTCCTTTTATCAAAGTAAAGTAATAAATAAATAAAGCCTGTCATAGTTTCAAACACCTAGGGAACATTTCTTTCTTACTTGGCAGATTTAAAAAAATCCTTTGAAATCCATAAACACACAGAAAATAACAGCAAGAACAACACAGAAGAAATTCCACCATGACCTTGTGTGACCTACACATGTCTACATGCAGCATCCGAATGGTTAATGTACACTGTTTCTGCTCTTCAGGCAACATGATTCTGTTCTATTTTACATGGTAAGGAAGTCCAGCACTTACCTCCTGGCTTAGGAGCCGACTTGTTTCAAGGGCTATCCTTTTCTTTTGATCTCCTTTCACAGGCATTAAGGGTTTGAAAAACTTTGGTGGCTGGGGAGAGAATGCTTTAAAAAGACTGACAGTTAAGGCATGGGTGTTCTCTGATGTACAACCTGGGGAAGACAAACAGGCATGGATTTATGGCCACAGAGCACTCTGACCAGCACACAGGAATTGCGGTTATCAGATAGCCACAGGAATATTGGTATAATAAAGAAATTGATATGCTAATACTCTGCTAGAGAATAAAACAGATGTGCTCAAGAGTGAGATATATCTACCAAGTCACAAAGAGTCAGCAAAGGGATGGACAGCATTGAAGAAAGCAGAAACTAAATTTTCTACCTTCTTTTAGAATTCCCCTTAAGTTGTTGGGTTAAGATGGCGGAGGAGTAGGGGACCCCTTTTTCAGCCGGTCCCCTGAGTCAAGTTGCATAGGTACCAGACCAGTCTGAATGTCCATGGAATCAGCCTGAGATGCAGGAAGATACATCTGGATCTCTACAAATGAACATCTCCAGCGCTGAGTATTGAGGTATGAAGCGGGGAGCCATGAAACTGCACACAGATATCGGAAGATAAACAGAAGGGGGAGGGAGCCGCCACCTTCGGGCACCGGGAAGCAGTAGCCACCTGCACGGGGGAGTGGGCGGACTCGTGGATGGCACCTGCGAGAGAGCAGACTGAGACCGTGAGCCGGGGAGTGTGCCACCAGACTTCTCACGGAACTCTGGTGTGCTCACTGGAACCAGACTGAGAACGGGAGCTCCGGGAGCGCACGGGGGTGGCTGGCGCTAGCGGCTGGCGGTGTTAGAAACACAAAGGACAGAGATGCACAGGCCCTGGGAGTGAGGGCTGGGACGCTGGGTGTGGGGCGCACATCCCGGGATGCTGCAGGGTTGAGCAGCACCAACAGAAACAGAGTTAAACTGCCCAGAACATCAGTGGAGAATGGTCGGTGATCCCTCTGTTCTGAGACAGAGGCTGAAATTCGGCCACTGCTGCTCTGACTCTCAGAAGAGGCACAGCAAACCTCCAGGGAAAGCCATCAGAGAATAAAAGCCTGGAAATACCAGCTCACAGTGTGCCCACCCCATTCCCCCTCACAGGGGACATGGAGACTCTCCCCAAACAGGGTTGCCTGAGTATCGGCGTGGCAGGCCCCTCCCCCAGAAGGCAGGCTGAAAAATCAAGAAGCCCACATCCCTAAGATCCCTATAAAACAAAGGCGCATGGCCTGGGTCCTGGTCAATAATTTGGGTTCTGGACAACCCCACAACCTCTCCTCATCAGAATGAAAAGAAGGAGAAATCCCCCCCAGCAAAGAAAAAACAATGAGTCTGTGGCCTCTGCCACAGAACTAATGGATATGGATATAACCAAATTATCAGAAATGGAATTCAGAGTAACAATGGTCAAGATGATGTGTAGATTTGAAAAAAGTATTAATGAAAATGTTAATGAGAATATAGAATCTCTAAGGGTGGAAATGAGAGCGAATCTGGCAGAAATTAAAAATTCTATGAGCCAAATGCAGTCAAAACTAGAGGCTCTGACGGCCAGGGTGAATGAGGCAGAAGAACGTATCAGCGAATTGGAGGATGGGTTAGTAGAAGAAAAAGCTAAAATAGAATCGGGACTTAAAAAAATCCACACCCAAGAATATAGGTTATGGGAGATTACTGACTCAATGAAACGTTCCAATGTCAGAATCATCGGCATCCCTGAGGGGGTGGAGAAAAACAGAGGTCTAGAAGAGATATTTGAACAAATTGTAGCTAAAAACTTCCCTAATGAAACAAGGGAAATAAACATTCGTGTCCAAGAGCCAAAGAGGACCCCCTCCCAAGCTCAACCACGACAAACCTACGCCATGTCATGTCATAGTGCAATTCATAAATATTAGATCCAAGGATACAGTATTGAAAGCGGCCAGGGCAAAGAAATTTCTCACATACCAAGGCAAAGGTATCAGAATTATGTCAGACCTGTCTACACAGATCTGGAATGAGAGAAAGGGTTCGGGGGGCATTTTTAAAACTCTTTCAGAGGAAAACATGCAGCCAAGGATCCTTTATCCAGCAAGGCTGTCATTCAGAATGGACGGAGAAATAAAGACTTTCCAGAATCGCCAGTCATTGACCAATTTCGTAACCACGAAACCAGCCCTACAGGAGATATTAAGGGGGGTTCTATAAAGGTAAAAAGGCCCCAAGAGTGATACAGAACAGAAAGTCACAACCGATAGAAACAAAGACTTTACTGGCAACATGGCATCATTAAAATTCTCTCTCTCAATATTCAGTCTCAATGTAAATGGCCTAAATGCTCCCATAAAACACCACAGGGTTGCAGATTGGATAAAAAGACATGACCCATCCATTTACTGTCTACAAGAGACTCATTTTGAACCTAAAGATACATTCAGACTGAAGTAAAGGGATGGAATACCATCTTTCACACAAATGGACCTCAAAAGAAAGCTGGGGTAGCAATTCTCATATCAGATAGATTGGATTTTAAACTAAAGACTACAGTTAGAGACACAAAAGGGCACTATATTATTCTTAAAGGATGTATCCAACAAGTGGATATGACAATTATAAATATGAATGCCCCCAAAAGGGGAGCAGCAAGATACACAAGCCAACTTTTAACCAGAATAAAGAGACATATAGATAAAAATACATCAATAGTAGGGGACCTCAACACTCCACTATCAGAAATAGAACACCCGGGCAAAAACTTGACAAAGAAACAAAGTCTTTGAATGCCATACTCGATGAGTTGGACCTCATAGATATATATAGAACACTACACCCCAGAACCAAAGAATACTCATTCTATTCTAATGCCCATGGAACATTCTCAAGAATAGACCATGTTCTGGGACACAAAACTGGTCTCAACCGATACCAAAAGATTGAAATTATTCCCTGCATATTCTCAGACCAAAACGCTTTGAAATTGGAACTCAACCACAAGGAAAAATTTGGAAGAAACTCAAACACTTGGAGACTAAGAACCATCCTGCTCAGGAATGATTCGATAAACCAGGAAATCAAAAATCAATTTATACAATTTATGGAGACCAATGAGAATGAAAACACAATGGTCCAAAACCTATGGGATACTGTAAAGGTGGTCCTAAGGGAAAAATACATAGCCATCCAAGCCTCACTCAAAAGAATAGAAAAATCTAAAGTGCAGTTTTTATATGCTCACCTCAAGAAGCTGGAACAGCAACAGAGGGACAGGCCTAATCCACGCACGAGGAAGCAGTTGACCAAAATTAGAGCTGAAATCAATCAAGCAGAAACCAGAAGTACAGTAGAGCATATCAACAGGACTAGAAGCTGGTTCTTTGAGAGAATCAATAAAATAAAATAGAAATTTTTATCAACAGCTATATGCCAATAAACAAAGCAATCTGGAAGAGATGGAATCCTTCCTGGAAACCTATAAACTACCAAGACTGAAGCAGGAAGAAATTGATTTTTTAAAGAGGCCAATTAAGTATGAAGAGATTGAGTCAGTGATAAACAACCTTCCAAAAAATAAAACCTCAGGCCCGGGCGGTTTTCCTGGGGAATTCTACCAAACATTCAAAGAAGAAATAATACCTATTCTCCTAAAGCTATTTCAAAAAATAGAAACAGAAGGAAAACTTCCAAACTCATTCTATGAGGCCAATATTACCTTGGTCCCTAAACCAGGCAAAGACCCCATCAAAAAGGAATATTACAGACCGATTTCCCTAATGATTATGGACACCAAAATCCTCAACAAGATCCTGGCTAATAGAATCCAACTGTACATTAAAAGGATTATCCATCATGACCAAGTGGGATTCATCCCTGGGATGCAAGGGTGGTACAATATTCGCAAATCTATCAGTGTCTTAGATTTTATCCAGAAACAAAAATTCAGAAATCATATGATTCTCTCAATAGATGCAGAAAAAGCATTTGACAAAATACAGCATCCTTTCCTGATTAAAACCCTTCAGAGTGTAGGAATTAAGGGTACATTTCTCAAGCTCATAAAAGCCATCTATGAAAAGCCTACTGCAAATATTATTCTCAATGGGGAAAAGCTGGAAGCCTTTCCCTTAAGATCAGGAACACGACAAGGACGCCCACTCTCGCCATTATTATTCAACATAGTACTAGATGTCCTTGCAACAGCAATCAGACAACAAAAAGGGATAAAAGGTATCCAAATCGGCAAAGAAGAAGTCAAAATGTCTCTCTTCACAGATGACATGATACTCTGTATGGAAAACCCAAAAGAATCCACTCCCAAACTATTAGAAGTTATAGAGCAATTCAGTAATGTGGCCGGATACAAAATCAATGCTCAGAAATCAGTTGCATTTCTATACCCGAACAATGAGACTGAAGAAAGAGAAATTAGGGAATCCATCCCATTTACAATAACACCAAAAACAATACGTTACCTTGGAATTAACTTAACCAGACGTAAAGGACCTATATTCTAGAAACTATAAATCACTCTTGAAAGACATTGAGGAAGACACAAAAAGATGGAAAAATATTCCATGCTCATGGATCGGAAGAATTAACATAGTCAAAATGTCCATGCTACCCAGAGCAATCTACACTTTCAATGCTATCCCGATCAAAATACCAATGACATTTTTCAAGGAACTGGAATAGTCCTTAAATTTGTATGGAACCAGAAAAGGCCCCGAATCACCAAGGAACTGTTGAAAAGGAAAAACAAAGCTGGGGACATCACAATGCTGGATTTCGAGCTGTACTACAAAGCTGTGATCAGAAAGACAGCATGGTACTGGCACAAAAACAGACACACAGACCAATGGAACAGAATAGAGAGCCCAGAAATGGACCCTTGGCTCTTTGGGCAACTAATCTTTGATAAAGCAGGAAAAAACAGCTGGTGGATAAAAGACAGTCTCTTCAATAAATGGTGCTGGGAAAATTGGACAGCTACATGCAAAAGAATGAAACTTGACCACTCTCTCACACCATACACAAAGATAAACTCCAAATGGATGAAAGACCTCGATGTGAGACAGGAATCTCACAGGAATGGGATAAAAATCCTAGAGAAGAACATAGGCAGCAACCTCTACGACATCAGCCAAAGCAACCTTTTTCATGAAACATCTCCAAAGGCAAGAGAAACAAAAGATAGAATGAACTTGTGGGACTTCATCAAGATAAAAAGCTTCTGCACAGCCAAGGAAACAGTCAAAAAAACTAAGAGACAGCCCGTGGAATGGGAGAAAATATTTGCAAATGACACTACAGATAAAAGACTGGTATCTGGGGCGCCTGGGTGGCACAGCGGTTGGGCATCTGCCTTCAGCTCAGGTTGTGATCTCGGCATTATGGGATCGAGCCCCACATCAGGCTCCTCCACTGGAAGCCTGCTTCTTCCTCTCCCACTCTCCCTGCCTGTGTTCCCTCTCTCACTGGTTGTCTCTATCTCTGTCGAATAAATAAATAAAATCTTAAAAAAAAAAAGACTTGTATCCAAGATCTACAAAGAACTTCTCAAACTCAATACGTGAGAAACAAATAAACAAATCATAAAATGGGCAGAAGCTATGAACAGACACTTTTCCAATGATGACATACAAATGGCTAACAGACACATGAAAAAATGTTCAAAATCAGTAGCCATCAGGGAAATTCAAATCAAAACCACACTAAGATACCACCTTACGCCAGTTAGAATGGCAAAAATTAAGACAGGAAACAGCAATTGCTTTGGAGGATGTGGAGAAAGGGGATTCCTCCTACATTGTTGGTGGGAATGCAGGTTGGTGCAGCCACTCTGCAAGAGTGTCGAGGTCCCTTAAAAAGTTAAAAATTGAGCTACCCTATGACCCAGCCATTGCACTACTGGTTATTTACCCCAAAGATACAGACCTAGTGAAGAGAAGGGCCATATGCACCCCAATGTTCATAGCAGCATTGTCCACAATAGCTAAATCATGGAAGGAGCCGAGATGCCCTTCAACAGATGACTGGATTAAGAAAATGTGGTCGATATACACAATGGAATATTACTCAGCTATCAGAAAGAACGAGTTCTCAACATTTGCTGCAACATGGACGGCACTGGAGGAGATAATGCTAAGTGAAGTAAGTCAAGCAGAGAAAGACAATTATCATATGATTTCTCTCATCTATGGAACATAAGAACTAGGAAGATCTGTAGGGGAAGAAAGGGATAAAGAAAGGGGGGTAATCAGAAGGGGGAATGAGGCATGACAGACTGTGGACTCTGAGAAACAAACTGGGGGCTTCAGAGGGGAGGGAGGTGGGGGAATGGGATAGACTGGTGATGGGTAGTGAGGAGGGCACGTATTGCATGGTGCACTGGGTGTTATACGCAACTAATGAATCATTGAACTTTACATCAGAAACCGGGAATATACTGTATGGTGACTAACATAATATAATAAAAAAACATAAAAAAAAAAAGAATTCCCCTTAAGTGCCTCCTACTAGATAGACTTCAACATGTGATGATTTTCCCTTGCTCTGAATTCCCAGAGTCTATTATCCTTCTAAGCATTTGGGCACTTTATCACTTAGTATCTTATTTTCTATGTATCTCATTCCACATTTAGATTTGAGGATCCAGAACGACATCTTTTTGTATCTTGCACTGCTTATAGCAAGTAGAGGCTCAATAAATATTCAATGAGTGGGTAGTGTAAAAAAAAAAAAAAACTCCCAACAAACAAAGGTCCAGAGCCAGATGGCTCCAGAGGGGAATTCTACCGAGCTTTTAAAGAAGAGTTAATACCTATTCTCTAACTATTCCAAAAAATAGAAATGGAAGGAAAACTTCCAAACTCATTCTATGTGATCAGCATTACCCTGATTCCATAATCAGACAAGGACTCCATGAATAGAGAACTACACACTAACGTGTGTAGTAACGCAAAAATTCTCAACAAAATGCTAGCAAGCCAAGTCAAATAGCACATTAAAATAATCATTCACCACAATCAAGTGGGCCTTATTCCTGGGCTGCAAGAGTAGTAGTTCAATGATCACAAATCAATCAACATGATACACCACTTTAATAAAGGAAAGGATAAGAACCATATCATCTTCTGAATAGATGCAGGAAAAAATATTTGACAAAGTACAACATCCATTCTTTATACATGCCCTCAACAAAGTAGGGATAGAGGGAACATACCTCAACATAATAAAGGTCTTATATGAAAAATACACAGCTAACATTATCCTACATTGGGAAGAACCGAAAGTTTTTCCTCTACAGTGAGGTACAAGACAGGGATGTCCATTCTCACTAGTTTTATTCAACACAGTACTGGAAGTCCTAGCGACAACAATCAGAAAACACAAAGAAACAAAAGGCATTCAAATCAGCAAGGATTAAGTAAAACTTTCACTATTTGCAGATGACATGATTCTCTATAGAGGAAACCAGAAATTCTCCAACAAAATGCTGCTAGAACTGATAAAGGAATTCTGTAATGTTGCAGGATATAAAGTCAATGTATAGAAATTGGTTGCGTTTCTACGCACCAATGTTGAAGTAGCAGAAAGAGAAGTTAAGGAATCAGTCCTACTTACAACTGCACCCAAAAATAATAAGATAACTAGGAATAAACTTAACCAAAGAGGTGAAAGACCTGTACTCTGAAAACTATAAAACACTGATTAATGAAACTGTAGAGAACACAAAGAAATGGAAAGACATTCCATACTCATGGACTGGAAGAATGTTGTTAAAATGTCTATACTACCCAAAGCAGTCCACGCATTTAAAGTGATCCTTATCAAAATACCACCAGAATTTTTCACGGAGCTGGTACAAACAATCCTAAAATTTGTATGGAACCACAAAAGACCACAAATAGACAAAGCCACTTTGAAGAAGAAAAGCAAAGCTGGGGATATCACAATTCCAGACTTCAAGTTATATTACAAAGTGGAAGTGATTAATGTAGTATTATAGTGGCACAGAATAGATACATAGATTAATGGAACAGAATGGAAAACCCAGAAACGATCCCACAGCTATATGGTCAATTAATCTTCAACAAAGCAGAAAAGAATACTAATGGAAAAAAGATGGTCTCTTCGACAAATGATGTTAGGAAAACTGGACAACATGCAAAAGAGGAAAACTGGACCACTTCTCTACACCACACAGAAATAAATTCAAAATGGATGAAAGACCTAAATGTGAGACATGAAACCATCAAAATCCTATAGGAGAACACAGGCCGGAATTTTTTTGACATTGGCCATAGCAACTTCCTACTGGGTATGTCTCCTGAGGCAAGGGAAACAAAATCAAAACAAACAAACAAACAAACAAAAACTACTGGGATTACATCAAAATAAAGAGCTCCTGCACAGTGAAGGAAACAATCACCAAAACTAAAAGGAGACCTATGGATGGGAGAAGATATTTGCAAATGACATATCTGATAAATAGTACCTAAAACATATAAAGAACTTACAAAACTCAACACCCAGAAAATAAATGAGCCAGTTAAAAAGTGGCAGGCGTGGATAGACATTTCTCCAGACATCCAGATGGCTAACAGACATGAAAAGATGCTCCACATCACTCATCATCAGACAAATGCAAATCCAAACCACAATGAGATATTACCTCACACCAGTCAGAAAGGCTAAAATTAACAACACATGAAACCACAGGTGTTGGCAAGAATGTAGAGAGAGGGGAACACTTTTACACTGTTGGTGGGAATGCAAACTGGTGCAGCCCCTCTGGAAAACAGCATGGAATTTCCTCACAAAGTTAAAAATAGAACTACCCTATGACCCAGTAATTGCATTACTAGGTATTTACACAACAAATTCAAAAATACTAATTTGAAGGAATACATGCACCCTGATGTTCACAGAAAAGTTATCAACAATATTCAAATTATGGAAAGAGCCCAAATGTCTATCAACTGATGAATGGACAAAGAAGATGTGGTGTGTATATATATACAGTGGACTATTACTCAGCCCTAAAAAGAATGAAATCTTGCCTTTTGCAACTATGTGAATGGAGTTAGAGTGTTTTATGTTAAGTAAAATAAGTCAGTCAGAGAAAGACAAATACATATGATTTTACTCATATGTGGAATTTAAGAAACAAAACAAAGGATTATAGGGGAAAAAGATAGAAACAAACCAAGAAACAGACTCTTTTTTTATGATTTATTTTTATTTTTATTTATTTGACAGAGGGAGACAGTGAGAAAGGGAGCACAAGCAAGGGGAGTGTGAGAGGGAGAAGCAGCCTTCCCACTGAACAGGGAGCCCAATGCGGGCCTCGATCCCAGGACTCTGGGATCAGGCCCTGAGCCGAAGGGAGACGCTTAACGGCTGAGCCACCCAGGTGCCCCAAGAAACAGACTCTTAACTAGAGAAGAAACTGATGGTTACCAGAGAGGCGGTGGAAGGGATGGGTTAAATAGATGATGGGGATTAAGGAGTGCACTGTTATGAAGAGCACTGGGTGTTTTACATAAGTACTGAATCACTAAATTATACACCTGACACTACTATTCCACTGTATGTTAACTAAGTGGAATTTAAATAAAACCTTTTTAAAAGATTCCAATGGCTTTTTTTGTCTGTCGGTTTGTTTGTTTGTTTTACAGAAGTGGGAAAAACACTCTTAAATTTTATACAGAACCACAAAAAAACAAATCCTGAGCAGGGGCGGGGGGGGGCACGTAGGAACATCACATTTCTTGATTTCAAGCTATTCTATACAGCTGTAGTAATCAAAATAGTATGTTAGTGGCATGAAATAAAAGACAAATAGACCAATGGAACAGAACAAAGAGTCCAGGAGTAAACCCAAGCATATACTGACAACTAATATTTGACACGGTACACAAAGAGTGCTTGGAAAACTGAACATTCATATGTTTAAAAATGAAACTGGATCCCTATCTTTCACCTTTCACAAAAAATAACTCAAAGAGAACTGAAGACCTAAATCCATGAAACTTCTTGATGGAAACATAGGAATAAACCTCTTTAACATGAGTCTTGGAAGTGATCTTTTTGGGTATGACAGCTAAAGCGTCAGTAGCAAAATAAAAATAAAGTGGGATTACATTGAACTAAAAATTTCAGTACAGAAAAAAAAAAAAGAAAGTGAATAGACAATCTACAAAATGGGGGGAAAATTGCAAACCATATCTCTGACAATGGGTTAATATCCAAAACATATAGACTCATATAACTCAATAGCAAACATAATAAACAAACAAACAAACCTCCCCAAAAATGGGCAAAGGAACTGAATAGGCTTTTCTCTGAAGAAGATAAATGAAAGGCAAACAGGTACATGAAAAGATGCTCGATATCATTAATTATTAGGGAAATGCAAATTAAAACCACAATGATATTACTTCATGCCTGTTAGAATGGCCACCATAAAAAAGACAAGAGATTATAAATGATGGTGTGGATGTGGAGAAAGGGGAACTGTTGGTGGGATCGTAAATTTGTACAGACACTATGGAAAACAGTATGACAGATCCTCAAAAATTAAAAATAGAGCTACCATATGACCCAGAAATTCCACTTCTGGGAATATATTCAAAGGAAATGCAAACGCTAACTTGTACAGATATCTGCATCTCCATTTTCACAGCAGCATTGTTTGCAATAGCCAAGACATAGAAACAATCTTAAGTTTCCATCGATGGATGAACGGATAAAGAAGTTGTGGTATATATAAATGCAATGTAATATTATTCAGCCAATACAGAGAAATCTTACTACTTGTGGCAATACTTGAAGGTATTATGCTAAGTGAAATAAATCCGGCAGAGTAAGACAAATACTGTACAATTTCACTTGTGGAATCTAAATCTTAAAAAGAAAGAAAAATAGATCAGACGGTAGTTACCAGAAGTGGGTGTTGGGGGGGTGAAAATTGGAAAAATGTGGTTTAAGGAACAATCTTCCAGTTATAAGAAATAGGTGCTGGGGATGTAATGCACGACATGACTATAGCTAACACTGCTGTGTGATATATAGCAAAGGTGTTATGAAAGTAAATTCTAAGAGTTCTGATCCCAAGAAGAAATTTTGTTTCTTTTTCTTTTCTCTGTTGTTTCTTTTTAGTTCATATCTATGTGAGTTGATGGATGTTAGCTGAACCTATTGTGGTAATTGTCTCACAATATTTGTAAATCAAACCATCATGCTGTATGCCTTAAACATACAGTGATGCATGTCAATTATCATAGGGTTTCCTCATATGTGGAACGTAAGGAATAGCACGAAGAACCATAGGGGAAGGGAGGGAAAGCTGAATGTGAAGAAATCAGAGAGGGACAGAAACCAGGAGAGACTCTGGACTCCAGGAAACAAACTGAGGGTTTCAGAAAGGAGTGGGGTTGGTGGGCTAGCCAGGTGATGGGTATTATGGAGGGCACTTGCTAAGATGAGCAGTAGATGTTATATGTCAATGATGAATCACTAAATTCTACTCCTGAAACCGGTATTACACTATATGTTAACTAACTAGAATTTAGATAAAAATTTGAAACAAAAAAATAAAAAAAATTAAAAGCCAAATATTATTACAAATTTTCAAATTAAAAGTGAAAAGACCGCTAAAGCATCCTACAGATTTTAATTTCTAATAAGTAAATATCTATTGCTATAACCCACGTAAACCAGAAGTCTTCTGGGGTCCCCCTTTTTTAATTTTAAAGAGTGAAGAATTCTTGAGTCCAGAAGTGAGAAAGCCACTATGAATTATCCCTAGCCATGATAGGTCCATTTCTGTCTATGACCTCATAAGAAGGGTATCTCAGTTGGTTAAGCATCTGCCTTTGGCTCCGGTCATGATCCCAGGGTCCTGGGATCAAGCACTGCATTGGACTCTTTGCTCAGGAGGGAGCCTGCTTCTCCCTCTCCTTCTGCCGGCTGCTCCCTCTGCTTGTGCTCCCCCTGCTTGTGCTCTCTCTCTCTGTGTCAAATAAATAAATAAAACTCTTTAAAAAAAAAAGCCATTGTTACAGAATTCCAAGCACCTATATAATTCCCTTGGGTTTTTTTTGGCCCAAGAAGCTGGTTTCTGATGACCTAAGAGACTTTGACCACAGTTAGATTTTTTCCCTCGTTGGCTTTTTGTCTATTTTGTTTGTTTTTTGTTCTTTTTTTCTCATTAATTTCTTTTCCCTCATTTTTCCTTTACTCACTTTTCTGTTTTCTTCTCATTTTTGTTTTCTTTTTATCACTTTTTCCTTATTCTTTTTCTTTATTTTATTTGGGGTGTGTGTGGGTGTGTGTGTTTATTTTTCTTTTTAATTTAGTTACCCTTGTTAACAGTAAGTCATGCTTCAGGGTCTCTTGACAGTTTCTGCTGATGAGGAGATCCTGGTCATTACTGGCTCTTCAAAACCATCACCCAGGGTAACTTTGCTGAGGTAAAGTTAGCTAGGTACATTCTGACTGGGACAGAGCGGACTGAAGGTCATTAGCAACAGCAGAGTTCCTCCAGCCTCCAGAGAGTATTCTGTGAAGTCCAGAGAATGAAAGTCCTGAATCACCTCAACATCATGGAATTATTTGAGGTCATTGAGACCTGGGTAACACGCTGTCTGGTCACAGAGTATTCTGGTATTGGAGAGGTTTTCAGTTACTTACTGAACCATGGCTGCAGGAAAGAGAAAGAGGCCTGAGGCAGATTCTGCCAGATAGTATCTTCTGTGCAATACTGCCACTGGAAGAGTATTATCTACATGGACCTAAAGACAAGACCTGCTTTTGGATGCTGACCTGAACATCAGGATTGTAGACTTTGGCTTTATCAATGAGTTTGCCTTTGGCAGCAAGAAAGTGGCTTATACTCCCCTTATGCTTTCTGGAGCTTTCCCAGGGCAAAAATATGATGACTTTATGAAGATGTGTGGGACGTGGAGTCATTCTCTATAGGATGGTCACCAGGTCTATGCCTTTTGGTGGACTCCGTCAGGGACCTGCAGGAGTGAGCATACCGTATTCTCCTTTACATACCTGTAGCGTGTGAAAACCTGCTTGACAAATTCCCAATCCTCAATTCCAGTGAGAGAGGCAAATCATGAAGGACTCATGGATGAACATGGGTCATAAAGAGGAACTAATCCTATGTCAAGCCACCCCCTACCTACTGGAATCCCTGACAGACAGTTGAAGTCTAAGGGCTACAAATGGGAGGAGATTTAGGATTCATTGATGAGCCATAAGTATGATGAAGTAGTAACCATCAACCTGCTCCTGGGCTGCAGCAGACCTGAGCTGGAAGGCTGTACCATTGCTGTGAAGTTTCTGGCTTAGGCTGATCTAACCAACAGCTGTAGTCCTTCCCCATCCTGCAAGCTATAGCCTAGGGTCTCTGCTAATGCCAAGCAGCAAGCCTCCCATTCCTACTTTTAACTTCTATGCAACAATGAAAATTAGCAGGCTGGGAAGGACCAGGAGTCAGGGTAGAAGGCCCACCATGCAGTCAAAATACCTGTCAGTTCTTCACCTGGCATGGAGATGAAGACCATCCCTCCAGTGCACACTCCAATGTGGCCCTGTGGCCTCCGCATCCACTCACACACCAGTAGCAGTGGTGGAGCCCCAGATGGAACCAACTGCCCCCAGGATGTATCCTTAAAGGAAATTCCCTTTACTCTGGGCAGCTTAGTCAAGTGAGCATGACCAGATTTGCCTGAAGGTTTGTCTCTGGCCTTTCCCTCTGGCAACAGCTAGGGCTGCCAGGGGGCCACTGGGGGGTTCTCCAACTTTGTACTCAGACACTTGTGTTTCAGGTTGGTCAGAAAGACCAGCGTGAAGCTCAAAACAGAGTGGAGTTGATCGAATTCTTGTGACAGGGAGCCAAGGAAAGAGTGTGAGTAGGTCAAGCTGTGCTCCCTGAACTTCACATACAGCACAAAAATCCTGAGCTGCATGAAGTCCAATGACATGGTGCCAGAAATCTGCCAAGGGCTGGACATAAATGCCTGCAGGTGGGAGCAATGCAAGAAGCACATGCAGCACTGTGTACACAATATCAGCTAACAGGACCGGGTCAAGTGGCAGATAGAGCTGTGCAAACTGCCGCAGCATTAGCTTTACAGGGTTCAAAGTATCAGCACCTCTGTTGTGAGCTTAAGTTTAAAGAGCTGCCAGCAGTTCCCTGTGAGATAAGAGGAGAGGTTAGCGGCCCTCCACCCTGACCTGGGAGAAACTTCAGAGCCTGGACTTTTGTCCTGGAGCCCTTGTCCCCTCTTCTGCTATTTTCCCTCTTTTCTTCCATCTTTCCAGGGGAGGGGAGATGGTTCTGTAGAAATAAACAAATAAAAACAAAGGTCAATGGAGAAGGATTTAACATCTTATTTCTGAGTTGCTTTTAATGCTGGATTGTGGGAGGTGATTATTGATATGAATAGTTCTCATTTATGTTTGTCTTAGAGAACCCAGGGTCATCACTTCCTTGAGCAGTTTTGACAACAATGGTATTAACACCAACAAATGACCATGGAATTTATTAGTGACCAAAGACTTTCTATACCACTTCACATCCTTTTAGCCACAAATGCCCATTTAACAGACTAGAAAATTAATACTGAGTGGGGTTAAGTAGTTTGTAGAAGGTCATGCAGTTGGTGAGTGACGGAGCTTGTGTGGCAACTTTGTGCTTTCAACCCATGTCTCAGGCCTCCTAGGCACGGGTCTGGAGTCTCTAGAGTCCTGTTTTTGGCATTTAGGTTGGTTACACTGTTTCTCTTGGATAATTCAGTCATATGACATATGAGACAACTGACTACTTTGTGTAGCACCCTTCAGAGCTCCTTGTGATTAACTTGTCTACATTTCCCTAAAACCTTTCCTGCACAAACAGGACACAGTCCTGAGTACAAATTCTGCCTTGAAAATGTGAAAAAAATAAAGCTGTCCAGAGTGCGGGAAATGCTAAGGCTGTTTGGAACTCTATTTAACCCAAGGGATGGTACCTTGCAGGTCCTTGGGCACACAAATGGGCCCCCTAGTGTTACAGCTTTAGGAGGAGCCTGACCCAGATGTAAAAGGAAGGTGGTGGCTAGCGTTGTATCCTCCCACTCCTTTCCTGCCTCCTGTCAAAATCTTCTATGTAGAGAGCAAATCTGGAGTGATGTCTTTAAGAGGAACTTCTCTTATATATTTTAAATTCACTTATTAGACTGAAGAACCCCTTTCTCAACCCCAATCCTTTTCTGTTAATGTGGAAGTTAATTTATCCAAGTAGTTTATCCAAGTAGTTAATATTTTGACTCCTAAAGAGAGATTAGGAGCTGAATGTGCGTACAACATGTGTAATAAGTATTTGTCAAACAAATGTATTTACGGATCAGCTACTACGTGCTTACATGGTGCTAGAGCTAGAAAGGTAAGTGAAATATACCACGGGGTCCTCAAGGAGCAAAGATACTAGTTGGAGATTCACAAGTATTTATTCAGCACTGAAGTACTCATCATCAAGCAAGTAATAAAGTGCCTCTTTGCTTTCATTTGTTGAATGGTGTCTGTAAGTATAGAGGAGGGCTCTGAATCCAGCAAAGGAAGAAGCAGTTAGGGTGGTGGAAAATTGAGGAAAGGGGAGAGTTCCTATAGGAAGTGATGAATGTCATCTGTGAAAAGAGAGAGTTTGACTTCTTCTCTGCCCATCTGAATACCTTTTATTTCTTTTTGTTATCCGATTGCTGTTGCTAGGACTTCTAGTACTATGTTGAATAAAGGTGGTGACAGTGGGCATTCTTGTCGTGTTCCTGATCTTAAGGGGAAGCTCTCAGCTTTTCCCCATTGAGAATGATATTTGCTGTGGGCTTTTCATAGATGGTTTTTATGAAATTGAGGAATGTACCCTCTATCCCTACACTCTGAAGAGTTTTAAGCAGGAAAGGATGCTGTATTTTGTTAAGCGCTTTTTCTGCATCAGTTGAGAGGACCATATGATTCTTGTCTCTTCTCTTATTAATGTGTTCTATCACACTGATTGGTTTGTGAATGTTGAACCATCTTAGCATCTCAAGGATGAATCCCACCTGGTTGTGATGGATGTGGAAAAAGACTCCACCCCTGAATTACTAGAACTCACACAGCAATTCAGTAATGTGACAGGATACAAAATCAATGCAAAGAAATCAGTTGCTTTCCTATACACTAACAACGTAACTGCAGAAGGAGAAATTAGGGAATTGATTCCATTTACAATAGCACCAAAAGCCATAAGATATCTTGGAATAAACCTAACTGAAGAGGTAAAGGATCTATACTCTAGAAACTACAGGACACTGATGAAAGGCATTGAAGAAGACATAAAAAGATGGAAAAACATTCCATGCTCATGGATCAGAAGAATAAACATTGTTAAGATGTCTATGCTACCCAGAGCAATTTATACTTTCAATGCCATCGTGATCAAGTGAACAATGCCATTTTTCAAAGTGCTGGAACAAACAATCCTAAAATTTGTATGGAACCAGAAAAGACTCCAAATCACCCAGGAAATGTTGAAAAAAAAAAACAAAGCTGGGGGCATCACGTTGCCTGATTTCAAGCTATACTACAAAGCTGTGATCACCAAGACAGCATGTTACTGGCACAAAAACAGACACATAGATCAATGGAACAGAATAGAGAGCCCAGATATGAACCCTCAACTCTATGGTCAACTAATATTTGACAAAGCAGGAAAAAATATCCAAGGGAAAAAAAGACAATCTCTTCAATACATGGTGCTGGGAAAATTGAACATCTATATACAGAAGAATGAAACTCGACCATTCTCTCACACCATACGCAAAGATAAACTCAGAATGGATGAAAGACCTCAATGTGAGACAGGAATCCATCCAAATCCTAGAGGAGAACATAGTCAGTAACCTCTTTGACATCAGGCACAGCAACTTCTTTCAAGACATGTCTCCAAATGCAAGGGAAACAAAAGTGAAAATGAACTTTTAGGACTTCACCAAGATAAAAAACAAAAACAAAAACCTTCTGCAGAGCAAAGGAAATCACCAACAAAACAATGAGGCAGCCCGTGGAATGGGAGAAGATATTTACAAATGACACTACAGATAAAGGGCTTGTATCCAAGATCTATAAAGAACTTCTCAAACTCAACACCCAAAAACCAATCAAGTCAAAAAATGGGCAGAGGACATGAACAGACACTTCTCCAAAGAAGACATGAATGGCTAACAGACACATAAACAAATGTTCAACATCATTAGACATCAGGGAAATTCAAATCAAAACTACAATGAGATACCACCTTACACCAGTTAAAATGGCAAAAATTGACAAGGCAAGAAACAATAAATGTTGGAGAGGATGTGGAGAAAGGGGAACCCTCTTACACTGTTTGTGGGAATGCAAGTTGGTATAGCCACTTTGGAAAACAGTGTGGAGGTCCCTCAAAAAAGTTAAAAATAGAACTATCCTATGACCCAGCAATTGCACTACTGGGTATTTACCCCAAAGATACAGACATAGTGAAGAGAAGGGCCATATGCACCCCCAACGTTCATAGCAGCAATGTCCACAATAACCAAACTGTGGAAGGAGCCGAGATGCCCTTCAACAGTTGAATGGATAAAGAACATATGGCCCACATATAATCAATGGAATGTTACTCAGACATCAGAAAGGATGATTACCCAACATCTGCATCAACATGGATGGAACTGGAGGAGATTATGCCAAGTGAAATAAGTCAAGCAAAGAAAGACAATTATCATACGGTTTCACTTATTTGTGGAACATAAGAAATAGCAGAGAGGACATTAGGAAAAGGAAGGGAAAACAAAGGGTGTGGGGGAACAGAGGTGGAGACGAACCATGAGAGACTATGGATTCTGGGAAACAAACTGAGGGTTTTAGAGAGGAGGGGGGTGGGTGAAGGTCTAGCACGGTAATGGATAGTAAGGACGGAACGTATTGCATGAAGCACTGCACGTTATATGCAAACAATGAATCATGGAACACTACATCAAAAACTAATGATGTGTTGTATGGTGACTAACATAACATAAAAAAAGAAAAAAAAACAAGGAAGTGATGGATGAATGGGTGGCTAGGTGGAAGTCAGCTGACTGAGGATGAAAGAGGGTGGGGATAAGATTTCAGACGCACAAACTCAAAGCTTTTCAGGTGGTGCTCTGTAAACATAAGACATTTGGAATATTTATAATAAATGCCCCTTGTAATAGGTCTCTAAATGGAACTAGTTCAGAAATGCACATGTCCACCGTGACTCTTAAGGAGGGGAAAGCCCGCAGTTTTCCCAAAGGTTTAGGCAGCTTTTAACCTCAGCATCCTTAGAAACTAGTGCTCATAGCGTACACTGGGAAAATGCCTTGTCAGCACTCATTAGACACTGATGCTTACTGACAGGTCTTGTAGGCCCAATTCTCCCTGAAGGCAAGCTGTTTTCTTGAGAGATCAACACAACTAGAGGCAGGGCAAAAGAGGTTGTAGATGTGTTATGATGGGAAGACCCAAAATTGGAGAGTGAAATATAGTCAGCTGGCTGACTTTCAACAGGGGCTGTGTAGGGAAAGGGTTTGGATGGTATGGGGTAGTGTGGGGACACTGACCATGGGAATGACCTTAGGTCTGCCATGATGAGGGCTTTGGGGTCTCTGAAACGTGTATCTGAGTCTGAATGTGAGGGTCATCAACCATCAGATTTTGAGCACAAACTCATTGTGTTTGATCTTCATTTCCTACTTTGTACTTCCGGATTGCTATGCTTTCTTTATTTCCAACATGGCATTGTTAGATTATTAATACACACATACATCATATTTTTATCAAGAAAACAAATGAGACCAGCTTTGGGACAATGAGCATCCTGATCTTAGCAGAAACTGAGGATAAATGTTTGATAGATGTTTCCAACATTGGGAGCTGTGTTGTTCTCAGACTTCCCACCTGCCAGCCCCTCTTGAGGCCATGTCCCCATGCAGGGGGAAACTGGCATCTGCTATTCCAATGCCCTTTATCCCACCATCCTAACCAACACCTCCGTTGCCTCATTCCATAGGGTTCCCTAGTTCAACTCAAGGTGGAGCACTCAGATCTCACATACTAGGCCCCCTCAGATGTTAGGACATTCAAGCTGCTTGATGGCTTGGTTGGATTACTCCCAGGGAATGATGTGGCACAGGGTCCCTCTTACACATTGTGCTCTATTTTAGTGGGATAACTTCCTCATCAGGTTATCTGTGTGACCTCCACGAACTACATAAACACTGTGCTTACGAAGGGCTATAGTTTCTTCTGAAAAGGGGACTGGTCATTTAGTGAGGGAGTTTTTCTAACAAGTGCCTGGAAACTCTTTTTTTTTTTTTCATTGTAATAATAATGATGAAAACATAAATTGAAGAAATTATACTGAAATTCATTGCCCCTTTTCACTCCTCACCTCTCATCAGATCTAGGTCTCAATCAAAAAACTAGAGACCCAGAGGTGTGGAAAGACCGTGGATACTCAGACATCTACCTCATAGGCTCAGCTTTTCCCCGGGGAGCTTGGAAGCCTCCATTCAATATGTATCCCAAGTGGGACCCAGAGGAGCCACTTCAGTGAATTTGGAGACTCCATGAGCACTGTGTAAAGACCAGAATGCAGAAGATTTGAGAGATAAGGGAATATGGAGGTTGGTTGGATGTTTACACAAGAAGAGGTATATCCCTTAACTACTATGTCAGGAGAGAGGGGACTGAGGAATAAGTAAATGGGGAGCTCAGCTTTTAGTACCTCTTGCTCCTTATATGGTGTACAGTCTTGGCTCCCTCATCCGTGTCCACTTCCTAGCAAACTGAGTGGAGTGAGCAGAGCTCAGGGCATGGGATGTGAACTCAGCCCTGGAGACATTCTCCCTGGTGGAGAAGAGGGCAGGGCTGTCCTCCCTGCTCCCCTCTATGTAAACACCAGGACTGTTTCTGTTCTCTCCACACACCCCCAAAAATTCATTTTCCAGAATATAAATTCATTTGAACCCAAATATTTAATATGAAAAACAGAAGTTGGAGAAACTGCTATTAGTTCTAGGGAAATCGTAAGATTGCCTTTGGAAATAACAATCTTTGAGCAATGTCTTCCGTGTGTACAGTTGCGACCTGGTCTTGCCAAAATCCAGCCAACATGAACTTCAGAATTTCCACAGGAAATAAAAAGGAGTTATTAACTCATATATTTCACATTAAAATGTGTTAAGAGTATAAACGAGGCTATTGGAAATTTGAGAATCCAATTTTACTGTTTTTAAAATGTTTGTATAGGGGCACCTGGGCGGCTCAGTAGGTTAAGCCATCAGCTCTTGATTTTGGCTCAGGTCACGATCTCAGGGTCATGAGACCAAGCCCCACTCTGTTCTGAGCATGGTGTCTGCTTAGGATTCTCTCTCTCCTTCTCTCCCTCTGCCCCTCCTGCCCTGTTTGCACATGCTCTCTATCTCTAAAAAAAAAAAAAATCATATAAATTAATAGACATCCCTATCCACGGTCCCTGAAAATACTGAAAAATTGATTTTTAAATTAAAAGCAAAATCCACGTATCTCCTAAAGAAGACCCATTTTACAAGCTCATTATCAACACGACAGAGGTATTCAGAAATAAAACACACACAAACAAAAAAAAGAAAACATAGAGGTGAAATTACAGAAACACAAAGTTACAATATATTTAGAAATGAATGACACATTTTTAAATGAATGATACATGCTATCCACGTTTGTCTCAAACGCATTTGAATTTAGAAATCATGTCAAGTGTGAAATAATAAAAGTTAAATGTAAAGGAGAAAGAAGTTTATAGCTACAGGAACAGAAAACAGTGCCTTAGGCCTCCACCCTCATAGCTGGGGTCCTAGCCCCATGAAGTCCCTGGCACTGACCCCATGGCAGCAGCTCTGCCTCCCTGGTTAATGGGGAAGAGAAATGGATATTAGGGTTTGAAGAACACGACACAGCACGTTTTGGTGGTTCTCATAATGGTTTCCATCGCCAGCCCTGACAAGACCATCCTTGACTAGGCAAACAACCTGTTCTGAAGACTGGGGATACAGACAGCAGGATCCTACCACAGCCCACCACACCCACACCCGCAGGGCCTGGACGGCGGGTCGCGGAGCCACGCTCTCTGCACACATGTCCGGACTTCTGAAGTAACGTGTTTCAACGTGTGAAGAAAGAAGCTCAGCATTCCAGGTAAGCGGCCCTTACAACTCTAGGCTTTTGCCTGAAACCTTTAACCTACGTAGGCGGTAGGTAGCGCTGCTCTACGGAAACCAAACCACGCCCACAAATGGGATCCGGGAGTAGCGAGCCCTGGGGGTGGAAGGCGGGGCTGACGGGAGTCCACGGGAGGGAGCAGGAGCTCTGAGCCCCCCAGGCCCCGCCCACACCGCCCCGCCCCGCCGCGCTCCTGGTTTCCTGCACACTCCCAGGCGGTTGCGCGAGAGCGGTGCTCTGGGGGCTGTTCCTTCTTTGCAGCTCCGACCGGTGCCTCAGGCGCCCTCCTCGCGGCCACACACTTCGCAGTTCTCCCCCAACCCGCCCGCACGAAGCTATCTGAGAGCCGCCCTGAAACGCTCCGAGTGTTTTGCTCCCCGGCCAGGTCTGAAGTCCGCCACCCTCTGTGGGTCAAATCGCCCCCATGCGGCCCCCCGCGCCGGCCTTTCTGTCTTTGCGCCACTTGGGCGCCAGTGCCCCCTCGTTTTCCTGCTTAAAGCCCTTAATCGTGTTTTCTCTTTACTCCAGACCTGTGAGGCGGGCTCTGGCGGTGGCTCTTCGTCCTGTGACTCCCAGCCTCGCTCCTGGAAAGCTGTCGGGTGCTGCGCCCTCCCATGGCCCTGGGATTCTGCAGACCCCACTTCTCCTGGGAGGTTCCATTGTATATATGAACCACATCCTCTTTATCTATTCATCTGTTGAAGGACATTTTGGCTCCTTTCACAGCTTGGCTACTGCGGACATCGCTGCTGTGAACATTGGGGTTCATGTGCCCCTTCATTTCACTACATCTGTATCTTTGGGGCAAATACCCAATAGTGCAATTACTGCATCGTAGAGTAGCTCTATTTTTAACATCTTGAGGAACCTCCATACTGTTTTCCAGGGTGGCTGTACCAGCTTGCATTCCCAACAACAGTGTACAAGGGTTCCCCTTTCTCCACATCCTCCCCAACTTTTTTTGCGTCCTGTCTTATTAATTTTGGCCATTTTAACTGGTGTAAGGTGTGGTTTTGATTTGTTATTTCCTTGATGGCAAGTGATATGGAGCATTTTTTCATGTGTCTGTTGGCCATTTGTATGTCTTCTTCGGAGAAGTGTCTGTTCATGTCTTCTGCCCATTTTTTTGACTGGATTCTTTGTTTTTTTGGTGTTGAATTTGAGAAGTTCTTTATAGATCATGGATACCAGCCCTTTATCTGTTATGTCATTTGCAAATATCTTCTCCCATTCCATAGGTTGCCTTTTAGTTTTGTTGACTGTATCCTTTGCCATGCAGAGGTTTTTTTCTTGTTGAAGTCCCAAGAGTTCACTTTTGCTTTTGTTTCCCTTGCCTTTGGAGACGTGTCTTGCAAGAGGTTGCTGCAGCCAAGGTCGAAAAGCTTGCTGCCTGTGTTCTCCTCTAGGATTTGAATGGATTCCTGTCTCACATTGAGGTCTTTCATCCATTTTGAGTTTATCTTTGTGTATGATGTAAGAGAATGGTCCAGTTTCATTCTTCTGCATGTGGTTGTCCAATTTTCCTATCAACATTTATTGAAGAGACTGTCTTTTTTTCTATTGGAAATTTTTTCCTGATTTGTCAAAGATTAGTTGACATATATTTGAGGGTCCATTTCTGGAGTCTTTAGTCTGTTCCATTGATCTTTGTGTCTTGTTTTTGTGCCAATACCATGCTGTCTTGGTGATCACAGCTTTGTAATATAGCTTGAAGTTTGGCATTGTGATGCCACCAGCTTTGGTGTTCTTTTTCACCTTTCCCCTGGCGATTTGGGGTCTTTTGTGTTTCCATACAAATTTTAGGGTTGTTTGTTCCAGCTCTGTGAAAAATGTCGATGGTATTTTGATAAGGATTGCATTGAAAGTGTAGATCACTCTGAGCAATAGATATCTCACAATGTTTGTTCCTCAAATCCATGAACATGGAATGTTTTTCCATTTCTTTGTGTCTTCCTCAATGTCTTTCATAAGTGTTCTGTAGTTTCTAGAGTATAGATTCTTTACCCCTTTGGTCAGGTTTAGTCCTAGGTATCTTATGGTTTTTAATACAATTGTAAATGGGATTTATTCCTTAATTTCTCTTTCATCAGTCACATTGTTAGTGTTTAGAAATGCAACTGATTTCTGTGCATTGATTTTGTATCCTGACAGATTGTTGAATTGCTGCATGAGTTCTAGCAATTTTGGGGTGCAGTCTTTTCTGTTTTCCACATAAAGTATCATGTCATCTGTGAAGAGAGTTGACTTCTTTGTCAATTTGAATGCCTTTTATTTCTTCCTGTTTTCTGATTGCTAAGGCAACCCTCAGTTTCTTTCTTATAGTTAAGAGTCTCTCATGGTTTGTCTCTCTCTGACTTCTTCCCATTCCATTTTTCCCTCCCTTACCCTATGATCCTCTGTGCTTTTTCTTATATTCCTCATATGAGTGAAACCATATGAGAATTGTCTTTCTGTAAATGACTTATTTTGCTCAGCATAAAACCCTCCAGTTCCAACCATGTCAATGTAAATGTTAAGATTTCATCCTTTCTGATAGCTAGTATTCCATTTTATATTTATATTCCCAAAAGAATAATCATAGAAGATCAAATGGAATTATTATCTTCTTTATCCATTCATCCATCAATGGACTTCTCAACTTTTTCTACAGTTTGGTTACTGTGGACATTGCTGCTATAACCATTGGTGTGCAGGTGCCCCTTCGGATCACTACATTTGTATCTTTGGAGTAAATACCTAGTAGTGAAATTGTTGGGTCATAGGGTAACTCTATTTTTAACTTCTTGAGGAACTTCTGTACTATTTTCCAGAGTGGCTGTACCAGCTTGCATTCCCACCAACAGTGTAAGAGGGTTCCCCTTTCTCCACATCCTCGCTCATTTTTGCCTAATGGGCTTGTGTTTTAATATCCTAACAATTCTGACATTGGAATAATTTCACTTGATTTTTTCCACATTAATAAACAACATGTTCTATAGTTGATGGTAATTTAATGTCTCCTCTGCATTATTTTATTTCCTTTTAATTTTTCATGTCCTCTTGTTTAGCACATAGTCATTTCATTGTGTACTTCTTGGTTAAGATGGAAAAGTCTTTTTTTTTTTAATTCCAACATGGAATCAGCCATTCATGCATTCAGTTAATTCCATTTGATCATCTATGATTATTGTTTTAGAATTATACTAAAAGAATATATAGGGCATCTATATTCTATTCAGATCTTTGAATCATTATAGATGATACTTGTCTACAAAATAAGGAATTGGATTTAAATGAAAAATTGCCACAATCACAATTGTCTTTAAAAAGGTACAACTATTCTTTTTTAAAAAATGACAAGATATTTTAAAAAAGAAAAATATAAGAACATATGTGAGTTTTAGGATAACCTAGGTATATCTGAGGTTGTGACAGCATAGTGATTAAGAATGTCAACTCTTGACCCTGCCTTTCACAAGGAAATGACTTTAAAAATGTCATTCAGGAGTACCAGTCTGGCTCAGTAGGTAGAACATGCAACTCTTGATCTCAGGGTTGAGAGGAAGCCCCATGTTGTGTGTAGAGATTACTTAAAAATAAAATCTTAAAAAAAAAAAGTCATTTAGCTTTCCTGGGCCCCAGGTCTCTTCACTTATAAAATGGGAAAAATAAAGCCCTTGTCTTATAGAGTTGTTGTAAATGCTATATATGAACCATTAATCATAGTACTCATAGTGGGGATATAGTTTTCTTTTTATAATAAAATCTTAGAGAAAGAAAAATGGATTTTAATAAGAAACATATGGGCTGGAAACAGTGATAAGTGGACAATAGGGAATCTCAGTTGCTATGATAAAACTGACCTCATGCATGTTTCCTTCAATATCCTCTCTGAATGGGAGTATAGTCACCGGAAAATGACAAATGGTCTCCAGGAACTTAGCGATATAAATGCTCTTATCTCAGACAACGGTTCAATTCCTGGGGGATTCCTTTCATCTTTGCCATTATAGTTTCCTTTATCTCATTGGATCTACACCAAGCTCCACAGGTTTGATTTTCAAGACTCTGACAATAGCTGGCTCCTTGGTCATCCTCTCTAAAAGAATCCCACAGACAACAGCAACCTTGGGATTGGAACATTTCTTCAATTAAATTGGATGCAAATTGTTTTCTATGTTCACAGGGTGGGCAAGGACAGGTGCATTGGCATCACCTTCCCTTATATATTGTCCAGGCCATCACAATATGTTCCATAAACTCCAGGTTTCAGAGCTGAAACTACAAGCTCTCAAATATATCAGGTCCTCCACCATTCTGAACATGCTGGAAAATACCATTTTTTCCTTTGTATGTGACTGGCAATTGAAACAGTAAAAATTTCACAGAGAAAGAGGACTGGTGAGACTGTTTTGTGATAGCTACATAGCTACAGGTCTCTACACACATCATCATAATCATCCTATGATGTTTCATGTTTGGGACCCATGACCTGGGTTTTTATCACATGCAGGCACATGTAGTGGGTCCAGCATGTCAAGAGTTTACTTGGGGGGAGAGGGTGAGAAAGAAGATGGTAAAGGAGTAGGGGACTTTTTTTCAGCTGGTCACCTGAATCAAGCTGGATATCAACCAGATCATCCTGAACACAAACAAAATCAGCCCAAGACGTACGAAATACATCTGGATCTCCACAAACAAACATCTCCAGTGCTGAGTATTGAGGTATGAAGCGGGGAGCCCTGAATCTGCACACAGATATCAGAAGATAATCAGAAGGGGGAGGGAGCCCCCGTGCTCAGGCGCCAGGAAGCAGTAGATTCCTGCACTGGGGAGCAGGCCAGACTCGTGGACCGGTAGCCACCAACAAAGCAGATTGAGACCAGGAGCTCAGGAGCACGCATGTGACCAGACTGAAAACCAGAGCTCTGGAGTGCGCATGCGACTAGACTGAAAACCGGAGCTCCGGAGCATGCACAAACCACACTGAAACAGGGAGCTTGGGAGCATGCGTGGGAACCGGGAGTGGTAGGCAGTGTTGGAAGCACAAAGGGCAGAGATGTACTGGCCCTGGGAGCGAGGACTTGGAGAGTGGCTGTAGGGACCACAACCCAGGATGCTGCAGGGATTTTTAGCAGCACAACAGAAACAGAGTTAAAATGGCCAGGAGAGCTCAGTAGAGAGCAGAATGCAATCTCTCTGCTCTGAGACGGAGGCTAGGATATGGCCACTGCTGCTCTGACTCTCTAGAGGAGTCACAGAAAACCACCAGAAAGTCGCCAGAGAACAAAAGCCTGGAAATACCAGTTCACATTGTGCCTATCCCCACCCCTACTCACAGGGGATGGGGCAACTCTACCCAAGCAGGGTTGTCTGAGTATCAGCGTGGCAGGCCCTTCCCCCAGAAGGCAGGCTGAAAAATCAAGAAACCCACATCCTTAAGGTCCCTATAAAACAAGTGGGCATTCCTGGGTCCTGGTCAATAATTTGGGCTCTGTTCATCCCTGCAACCTCTCCTAATGACAGGGAGGAGAAATCCCCAAAAAGAAAAGAAACAGAGACTCTGGCCTTTGCCACAAAACTAATGGATATGGATATAACCAAATTGTCAGAAATGGAGTTCAGAGTAACAATGGTCAAGATGATGTGTAGGCTTCAAAAAAATATTAACAAAAATATTAACAAGAATATAGAATCTCTAAGGGCAGAAATGAGAATGAATCTGGCAGAAATTAAAAATGCTATGAATCAAATGCAGTCTAAACTGGATGCTCTGACGACCAGGGTAAATGAGGCAGAAGAACAAATTAGTGAGTTAGAAGATGGGATGATAGAAAAGAAGGAAAAAGTGGGAACTTGTCTTAAAAAGCTCCAATTTCAAGACTGTAGTTTATGGGACATTACTGACTCAATGAAACTTTCCAAAGTCAGAATCTTCGGCAACCCTGAGGGGGTGGAGAAAGAGAGAGGTCTAGAAGAGATATTTGAATGAATTGTAGCTGAGAACTTCCCTAATCTGGCAAAGGAAACAAGCATTCACATATAAGAGGCAGAGAGGACCTCGCTCAAGATCAATGAGAAGAGACCAACACCACATCACATAATAGTACAATTTGCAAATCTTAGATCCAAGGAAACAATCTTGAAAGCCACCAGGGGGAAGAGAATCCTCACCTACAGAGGGAAAAACATCAGAATAACATCAGATCTGTGTACAGAGACCTGGCAAGACAGAAAAAGCTGGCAAGACATAGAGCACTAAGTGAGAAGAACATGAAGCCAAAGATCCTTTATTCAGCAAGGCTGTCATTCAGAATTGATGGAGAGACAAGGACCTTACAAGACTGGCAGGAACTAAAAGAATATGTGACCACCAAGCTAGCCCTACAAGAGATATTAAAGGGGGTTCTATATAATTAAAAAGGCCCCAAGAGTGATACAGAACAGAAAGTTACAATCTATAGAAACAAAGACTTCACAGGTAACATGACATCATTAAAATCATATCTCTCAATAATCACTCTCAATGTGAATGGCCTAAATGCTCCCATAAAATGCCACAGGGTTGCAGATTGCATAAAAAGACATGACCCATCCATATGCTGTCTACAAGAGACTCATTTTGAACCTAAAGATACATCAGACTGAAAGTGAAGGGATGGGAAACCATTTTTCATGCCAACGGACCTCAAAGGAAAGTTGGGGTAGCAATTTTCATATCAGAAGGAGTAGATTTTAAACTAAAGACTGTAGATAGAGATACAGAAGGACACTATGTTTTTCTTAAAGGATGTATCCAACAAGTATATATGACAATTATAAATATCTATGCCCCCAACAGGGGAGCAGCTAGATACACAAGCCAACTCTTAACCAGAATAAAGAGACATATAGATAATAATACATTAATAGTAGGGGACCTCAACACTCCACTATCAGCAATAGGCAGACCACCTAAGCAGAAAATCAACAAAGAAACAAGAGCTTTGAATGACATACTGGACCAGATGGACCTCATAGATATATACAGAACACTACACCCCAGAAGAACAGAATACTCATTCTTTTCGAGTGCACATGGAACATTCTCCAGAATAGACCATATACTGGGTCACAAAACAGGTCTCAACCAATACCAAAAGACTGAGATTATTCCTTGCATATTCTCAGACCACAATGCTTTGAAACCGGAACTCAATCACAAGGAAAAATTTGGAAGAAACTCAAATACATGGAAACTTAGAACCTGAAATGCTCAAGAATGATTGGGTAAACCAGGACATTAAAAATCAATTTAAACAATTTATGGAGACAGGCAAAAATGAAAACACATCGGTTCTAAACCTATGGGACACAGCAAAAGCGGTCCTAAGGGGAAAATACATAACCATCCAAACCTTGCTTAAAAGAATAGAACAATCTAAAATGCAATTTCTATATTCTCACTTCAAGAATCTGGAGCTGGAACAGAAGAACAGGCCTAACCCACGCACGAGAAGGCAGGTGATCAAGATTAGAGCAGAGATCAATGAATTAGAAACCAGGAGCACAGTAGAACAGATCAACAGAACTAGAAGCTGGTTCTTTGAAAGAATAAATGAGATCCGTAAGCCACTGGCCGGACTTATTCAAAAGAATAAAGAAAGGATCCAATTAATAAAATTATGAATGAAAAGGGAGAGATCACAACCAACACCAATGAAATAGGAAAGATCGTTAGAAACTTTTATCAACAGCTTTATGCCAATAAATTAAACAACCTGGCAGAAATATATGCCTTCCTGGAAACCTCTAAACTACCAAGACTGAAACATGAAGAAATTGATTATTTAAACAGACCAAATAATTATGAAGAGATTGACGCAGTGATCAAAAACCTCCACAAAAACAAGAGTCCAGGGCCTGATGGATTCCCCGGGGAATTCTACCAAACATTCAAAGAAGAAATAATACCTAGTCTCCTGAAGCTGTTTCAAGAAACAGAAACAGAAGGAAAACCACCAAACTCATTCTATGAGGCCAGTATTACCTTGATCCCCAAACCAGGCAAAGACCCCATCAAAAAGGAGAATTACAGACTGGTACCCTTGATGAACGTGGATGCCAAAATTCTCAACAAGATCCTAGCTAATAGGATCCAACAGTACATTAAAAGGATTATCCATCAAGACCAAGTGGGATTCATCCCTGGGATGCAAGGGTGGTTCCACATTCACAAATCGATCAGTGTGATAGATCATATCAACAGGAAAAGAGTCAAGAACCATATGATCCTCTCAATTGATGCAGAAAAAAGCATTTGACAATATATGGCATCCTTTCCTGATTAAAACCCTTCAGAGTGTAGCGATAGAGGGTACATTCCTCAATTTCATAAAAACCATCTATGAAAAGCCTACAGCGAATATCATTCTCAATGGGGAAAAGCTGAAAGCCTTTCCCTTAGGATCGTGAACACGACAAGGATGCCCACTCTCACCATTATTATTCAACATAGTACTAGAAGTCCTTGCAACAGCAATCAGACAACAAAAAGGGATCAAAGGTATACAAATCGGCAAAGAAGAAGTCAAAATGTCTCTCTTCGCAGATGACATGATACTCTATATGGAAAACCCAAAAGACTCCACTCCCAAACTACTAGAAGTTATAGAGCAATTCAGTAATGTGGCGGGATACAAAATCAATGCTCAGAAATCAGTTGCATTTCTATACATGAACAATGAGACTGAAGAAAGAGAAATTAGGGAATCCATTCCATTTACAATAGCACCAAAAATCATATGATATCTTGGAATTATCTTACCAGAGAGGTAAAGGATTTATATTCTAGAAACTACTGAACACTGTTGAAAGACATTGAAGAAGACACAAAAAGATGGAAAAACATTCCATGTTCATGGATTGGAAGAATAAACATAGTTAAAATGTCTATGCTACCCAGGGCAATCTACACTTTCAATGCCATCCCGATCAAAATACCAAGGACATTTTTCAAAGAGCTGGAACAAACAAGCCTAAATTTTGTGTGGAACCAGAAAAGTCCCCAAATTGCCAAGGAAATGTTAAAAAAGAAAAACAAAGCTGGGGGCATCATGCCGCCTGATTTCAAGCTATACTACAAAGATGTGATCATCAAGACAGCATGGTACTGGCACAAAAACAGACACATAGACCAATGGAACAGAATAGAGACCCCAGAAATGGACCCTTGGCTCTATGGTCAACTAATCTTTGACAAAGCAGGAAAAAACATCCAGTGGAAAAAAGATAGTCTTTTCAACAAATGGTGCTGGGAAAATTGGACAGCTATATGCAAAAGGATGAAACTTGACCACTCTCTCACACCATACACAAAGATAAACTCCAAATGGATGAAAGACCTTGATGTGAGACAGGAATCCATCAAAATCATAGAGGAGAACATAGACTCTAATTTCTTTGACATCAGCCACAGCAACTTCTTTCATGACATATCTCCAAAGGCAAGAGAAACAAAAGAAAATAGAACTTTTAGGTCTTCACCAAGGTAAAAAGTTTCTGCAGAGCAAAGGAAACAGCCATCAGAACAAAGAGGCAACCTACGGACTGGGAGAAGATATTTGCAAATGTAACTACAGATAAAAGGCTGATATCCAAGATCTATAAAGAACTTCTCAAACTCAATACATGAGAAACAAATAATCGTATCAATAAATGGGCAGAAGATACGAACAGACACTTTTCCAATGAAGACATGCAAATGGCTAACAGACACATGAAGATATGTTCAAAATTGTTAGCCATAAGGGAAATTCAAATCAAAACCATATTGAGATACCACCTTACATCAGTCAGAATGGCAGAAATAGACAAGGCAACATACAAAAAATGTTGGACAGGATGTGGAGAAAGGGGAACCCTCTTACACTATTGGTGGGAATGCAAGTTGGTACAGCCACTTTGGAAAACAGTGTGGAGGTCCCTCAAAAATTTAAAAATACAGCTACCCTATGACCCAGCAATTGTACTACTGGGTGTTTACCCCAAAGATACAGACGTAGTGAAGAGAAGAGCCATATGCACCCCAATGTTCATAGCAGCATTGTCCAGAATAGCTAAATTGTGGAAGGAGCCGAGGTGCCCTTCAATAGACGAATGGATAAAGAAGATGTGATCCATATATACAATGGAATATTACTCACCCATCAGAAAGAACAATTACCCAACATTTGCAGCAACATGGACGGGACTGGAGGAGATTATGCTAAGTGAAATAAGCCAAGCAGAGAAAGACAATTATCATATGGTTTCACTCATTTCTGGAACATAAGAAATAGCAGGGAGATTGGTAGCAGAAGGAAGGGAAGAATGAAGGGGGGTAAACAGGAGAGGGTATGAACAATGAGGGACTATGGAATCTGGGAAACAAACTGAGGACTTCAGAAGGGATGGGGGTGGGGTATTGGGATAGGCCGGTGATGGGTATTAAGGAGGGCACATATTTCATGGAGCACTGGGTGTTATAGGCAAACAATGAATCATGGAACACTACATCAAAAACTAATGATGTACTGTATGGTGACCCACATAATATAATAAAAAATTTTTTTAAAAATAAAAGAATTTACTTAGGTGACTTCATCATATTACTGCTTTGGCATCCATCAGTACCAAGCAACCTGCAGTAGCCTTGAACTGACACTAGCCCCCACTCCCCCTGAACACATGCCTAGATAACAGCCCACAGAGCCACAATAAAAAATGTGAGGCCCTGATAGTGATGTCCCAAGTAGCCTTTTGAGCAAGTCTCCCTTGGCTCCCAGGATCTTCTCCCTGTGTGCCCCTTAAATAAGACCCCACAGAACTGACCAAAACCACTCTTTTTGTTTTGAATTGACCAATTTGACCTTACCCCAAAAAACCCAAAGCACTCCACCTGTTAACCCTAGTAAAGGTGTGTGCCCCAGGGTTTGCCACTCTCTCTGTTCTCTGCCTTAACCTCCCTGTATGGTCCCTAAAGTCATGCTGTGTAGCTCTTCTAGGAGCTCTGGAGGGGGGAGGGGTGAATAGTGAGACTCCCATCAACAAAAGTCCACAAGGGAATTGAAATAGAGGTTTATAACTCACAAGTCCTAGAAAACATGAAAAGATAATCCACATCTTTACTATTAGGGAAATAAATATCAAAACCATAATGATACATCCCTCTACACCTAGGATAGCTATATTCAAGAAGATAGATGATAACAAATATGGGTACACTGGGATTGTAAAATGGAGCAGGCATTTTGGAAAACATTTTGGCAGTTTTTCTAAAAGTTGACATAGAGTTATCATATGGCCCAACAATTCCACTCCTAATTGCTCCTAAACAATTCTATCCAAAAGAAATGAAAACAAAAATCACACTAAAACTTGTATATGAAAGTTCTTAGCAACAATCCTCATTATAACCAAAAAGTGAGCACAACTCAAATGTCCATCAATGGATAAGTGAAACAAAATGTGGTATATTCATATGATACAATATTCTTCATCCATAAGAAGGAATGAAGTACTACTATGTGTTACAACATGGACGAACCTTGAAAACATTGCCCAATGAAAAAAGCTGGACATGAAATGTTGTGTATTGTAGAATTCTATTTATATGAAATATCCTGAATAGGCAAATCTGTACAGACAGAAAGTGGATTAGTGTTTGCCAGAGGCCAGGGGATTGGAAAATGGAAACTCACGACCAAATAGGTGTGGGATTTCCTTTTGGAGTGATGAAAGCATTCTGGATAGTGATTTGATAACAGTGATAGTTGTACTACATTGTTAATATACAAAAAATGCTGAATTATGTTATGTAAATTTTATTTCAATTAAAATATTTTAAAAAACAAAGAACAAACTCCACAACCATTGTTGTGCATAATGGAGACTTACCAGCTGTACATGTAGCCAAAACCCTAAATTAGCACAGAGAAAAGCTGAAAAAAGTAGAGTCAACAAATTTCTATTGGTGCTTTGGATTTACATGGGAGAGCCAAGAAAAGATATACTAGGGCTTATGTGGTACACTTCTGTGTCATGGATATTTTTCTGTCCCTGGTAGGTGAATCAATTGGTGTGATTCATATCAGTGTGACCTCAGAAATGGTTAAAAGATAATTTTTTTAAAGGGGTAAAACCATGGGACTCATACAGAGTATGAACACATGTTAAAACACACATTAAAACACATTTCTGAACCCATGTTAAAATATTTTATTTAACTCATGAGGGAACCACCAGATATTATAACCAGTCAAAAAAAAAAATCCAAAAGAACAGACATAGCATATAAATCAGAAACACTGAAACACCCAAAGGAACAGAGAGGCTTTGGGCATGATGCTTTCAGAGTTAATGTTGCTGACAAGACAGAAATCCTTGTCTGGTTGGACTTCTCTTTACAATTGTGACTTTGTCACTTTTGAAGTTCCAGAGAGTTGTTTAGAAGAGTATTTTTAATTTGGGTTTGTCTGAAGGGTCCTCAAAATTAAATTTAAGCAAGAATCTCCCGGTGGTGGTGATGTACCTCATCCTAGCAGGAGGCACATGATTGTGATTTGTCCCATTTGATCACTTGAGTAAGACAACATCTGCCAGTCTTCTCCATGTAGTTATTCTTTTCTCCTTTGTAACCAAGGTGAGGGCAGAGAGGTATAATGGGATGGGCAGAGAGGTATAATGAGATAGGATGGGAAGGGCAGAGAGACATAATGGGATGCTGTGAATATCTCATTCTTCACAAATTTCATCCTCTACTTGTAGCATTTTTGGTATTTCTTGGAATGTCAAATGGTAATTTTTGAATCCATCATTCCTTTGACTTTTATTAGTTAGCATTTACTGAAAGGAAAACTTTATTCTCTCTGTCTCTGCTTATTCACTTATTCACTTATAACGTTATAGGCTCTGTGGACTCCTATTTTATTCAGTGAGCAATAACCCATTACTATCATTATTTAGTTCAATACTCAAATTCCCAGATTTGGATAGTGGAACCCCCTTCAAGTTGACTTTTATGTCCTTTCGACATGTTTCCATTATTCCCTTTCTTTCTTTCTTTCTTTCTTTCTTTCTTTCTTTCTTTCTCTTTCTTTCCTTCTTTCTTTTTCTTTCTTTCTTTCTTTCTTTCTTTCTTTCTTTCTTTCTTTCTTTCTTTCTTTCTTTCTTCTTTCTTTCTTTCTTTCTTTCTCCTCCTCCTCCTCCTCCTCCTCCTCCTCCTCCTCCTCCTTCTTCTTCTTCTTCTTCTTCTCCTTCTTCTCCTTCTTCTCCTTCCTCTTCTTCTTCTCCTTCTTCTTCTTCTTCTTCTCCTTCCTCCTCTTCTTCTTCTTCTTCTTCTTCTTCTTCTTCTTCTTCTTCTTCTTCTTCTTCTTCCTCTTCTTTTTCTTCTTCTTCTTCTCCTCCTCCTCCTCCTCCTCCTCCTTCTTCTTCTTCTTTTCTTTCTTTCCTTCCTTCCTTCCTTCCTTCTTTCTTTCTTCTTTCTTCTTTCCTTCCTTCCTTTTCTTTCTTTCTTTCTTTCTTTCTTTCTTTCTTTCTTTCTTTCTTTCTTTCTTTCTTTCTTTCACACTTAGTTTCTTATACTACACAATGTTCCAGACTTAACTTAAATCAACTATTTCCTCCAAGGAGCCCAGTTGCATTTAGTGGAAAATGATATTTAAATACTTTTACTTGGTGGTAGATGTACTTATTGACTTGGGTGGTCATTGCTCCTATTCCCCTGTGGACACCCTCTTTGCTACACTTGAGTTATGACACTGCATTCTGCCTCAGAGATGCTCTTTCACTCTACCTGGGCTTCAGCATTCCTATTCAAGTCTCTTGCTGGGGTTCCAACACATGGCCCTGGGCTACTGCCAACATTGAATCCTGAAGTGCATGCCTTCCACTTGGCTTTAATACTTGGCACTGAGCTACACAGACACCTTTCACCTTGCTTGGGCTCTGTGGCTCTGGGCATCCCATGCTAGACTGACTATACTTTGTGGCTAGTTGGAAATGCCACTATCTTAGGAGAAAAGGGACTCCACTTCTAGTGGTATGGTTTTCAACAAAGCATATTTATACATGTGACTAGGAATGTATGTATTGTATCCCTCAGATAGCTAGGGTCACATACAGATTGACAACAAATAAGTTCAGTGTTTTAGAAATGGCTTTCCAGTTCTGATATGCAAATGAATGGTTATTCTGTCTCTCTTTTTATAAAGGTTGGCACACCCAGATCTGTTCAAGTGACAAGAGATATTTTTTCCCATGGGAGTAGAAAGAGCTGCAGGAAAACTATTCAGCTTATGAGAAAGCATACAATGTTTAAAATACAAAGTGCTCAGAAGAACATTGAAAGATTACTATAAATCATTTTTTCTTGTGAAAATGCTAGATAAATATGATCACAAAGTCCTAGAAATTCTTTTTATTTTTCCACCATTATTCTTTCCTTTTCTTTAATAACTTTCCCTTTTCGTTTAAAAAGTGATTTAATTTTTTACTAGAGAAGTTAAAATGATTATTATTAAGAGTTTTAAAAAAATCATTCCTTATAAACATCCATGAAGCAATTGGAAAATTACTCAGTTATATTTTGGAAGGGAAGTTTGAGCATCCTAGAATTTTCTGTGACTTGATTTACCCGCCCAATGTCCAATGACAGAATCATCAATGAGTCAATTAATGAAGATTATCTAAAGAACAGATTTTCTTACTGTTTTTGGCGTCCAGCACTGCATGCATAATGTATATTTTATAAGGAATAGAAACAGGTAGAATTCCTAGTCTTACCCAATGAGGCAATCTCCTCTTAGAACATCACATGTGTGTCAAAACATAATGGCAATAACTTAGGGAGTATGGATCAATGGTTTTCTGAATTTTTTGTGTCTGTTGGGCCATATGGTCAGAGCCACCAAAGAACTTTGTCTCTTTTCTTTATAGTAAAAAGCAACTTTGAGTGGTTACTAAACTGGAATAACATATTAAAGTTTGACATTTTTTAGAGGAAAAATAACTCCCTGCTTGATTATAGCTGCAGAGCCTGGACTTTAAAATAATGTTTTATTTTATTGGAGACAGAAATGTTGTAAATGTTGGATTTCCTTTGAAATGAAGAGCAAAGTTCAGTTCAAAAAGCTAACAACCATATTTCTGAGAAGAAACCCTAAGGGTGTTCAAGGAAAAACATCAAAATGATGCAATCTCTGTAAGTTAGAAAACAAGCTGCCCTGACATGTTGAAAGGAAAGCATTTGGGAAAGAATTATGTGCTTTAACAAGCATTTCACTGAAGACGTTAACTACAAGATAGATTCTTATTTTTAGAACAAATAAACAACTATTGGAAATTATTTGGACTAGTTCAGAAGAAAATGATGTGTCTATCTGTTTCTCCCTAGACTTTCCCTGGTGGATCTGTAGCTGGGTCCTAGCCTGGTGATGAGAGGGCAGCACCTCACTCCCCTGGAATTGCTAGCTCTAATTCAGTAACGCTGATAGGCTGGATATTTTTGTAATTTTTATCTTAACTCTCTTAAAATAATCCTGAAGGTTTGTGGGGAAGGGGTAGCTATTGGGAAATTATACACAAACTACATATATTCTTCCTGAAAATGGATGCCCGGTTTTGAAGTTAAAGACCCTGGTTGAAGATTCAGCTGTGTGACCTTGCCAAACCACATAACTTTTTGAATCTTGGTTTTCACCACTTGGTTTGCCTTTTTCAAACTGCATTTGTGAATGTTAGAGAAAATAACTTGTGCTGAAAAAAAGCTTTATCCATCAGCTGTAATGTGATAGCCGTTGCCATTGTCCTTGCTGTTAGGTTCAACCTACAGAGTTGACACTGGGTCTGCTCACAGCGTGAACTTTCTGCTATTCCCTGTAGGCTGGACTTCCTAGAATGCAGTATTGCTGTGGCACACCTGCAGGGAGCAGGGAGGTGTCGGAATTGAGCATGCAAAAATCAAATTCAAGAATGGGAAATGAGAATTGAGAAGTGGTGTGCTGAGCAAGATTTGGTGTCTGTGATCTCCACGAAGCAGTCGGAGGTTTGTTATGATGTCAGTGCTGCAAGGGATCCTGGATCTGAGCAGTGCTGCTGCAGCACCGTCTCCACACATGTGAGAGCTGGGGACTGACTTGTGGGGTGAGGGCCGGCGCCTGGCTGGAATTCTAATATCATCCAGCTGTTAGTCTTTTCTTTCATTTTCCTTCTCCCCCAAACCCCATTATACTATACTAACAAATAGTGTAAGGCAACCAGGGATGAGAGACTGAGAAAAAGAGAACTAGAGCAATACACCAGCACCAAGGCCGATGGATCAAGGAATGGTGTCCCTTGCACACAGGCAGGATAACAGGATGAGACAGTGGCAGAAAGATAGTCCCTGGTGTGGAGAGAACCTGTTTCCCAGGCAGGGGACCTAAGCAGATGCTGCCATCTCCGCTCCTTGGCTGGCTATGCTTCCTTTCTGTCCTCCTCTCCTCACTGGCCTCTTGTGGTCAAAAGGTGTCTTTTATTATACCATTATGTATAGTTTAAATTCTTCAGGTCACATGGCATATCCTCCTTTGCTAATTCTGCATACAATCCTAACATTTGTAGAAGTGCTGCAACTGTTAGCTACAGAAACCATGCTCCTAAACAGTAACAGAAGATTGTTTTTTAACGTGGGAAAATGAACTCTCTTTTAATAGCAGAAGAAAAGAAAAGCACATGTGCTTAAAACAGGCAATTTCCACATCTAAATTGGATTTGGGGCTTCTGAAAATCACTACCAGTCACAAGAATGCTTTTTAGAATATTTAATGAAAATAATAGCAATTCTATTTATTGGATAAACAGTTTATACTAGAAAATATACAAAATGATTTATATGTGTGATTTCATTTAATTCATGCAACAACCCATTCACTAAATGCTCATATGTGAAGAAGCTGAGGCTTATAAGAGAGGATGGGTAACTTGTTCAATACTTGAAAAATGGACAAGTTGGGATGAGGAGCAGGTTTTTCTGCCTTCAAACCCATGCTCCTTAAGTCCATCTGGAAACCACGTATGGTTGTTACAGAAAATAATGTTGGTTGAAACATGTGTGTTCAGGGCCTGCATGGGCCTTTGGGCCAGTTCTCTTGCTTTGTCTGTCATTCTGAGCAGGCACTGTTCCTTTGGCCAAAGGGCATATAACTGCAGAAGGTGATGAAGTTTAGTTGTGCAGGCGGGGCATTCCCTGCATGCATATAAGATCACTCACAGTATAGGATGGAGCTGCAGGTGGGGAGACCAGATGATCCAGGGCCTGCTCTCTCCATGCTGCCACACTCCAGTGGAACTCCAATTCCATATCCTGAGAAAGAAAAAAACTCCCTGACTGCTGCCACTTAGGGGTCAGCCTGCCTAAAAGAGCTAGGCCATGGTTATCTGTTGAACATAAACAATTTCCTAGAATATCAAAATCAGACAATGTCACTAGGGGACAGTGATAAAGTGAATAAAAAGGGGCTCCTGGGTAGCACAGACTTTAAGCATCTGCCTTTGGCTCAGGGTATGATCCCAGCGTTCTGGGATCGAGCCCCACATCAGGCTCCTCTGCTAGGAGCCTGCTTCTTCCTCTCCCACTCCCCCTGCTTGTGTTCCCTCTCTCACTGGCTGTCTCTGTCAAATAAATAAATAAAATCTTTAAAAAAAAGTGAATAAAAAGATCACTACCTAATCATATCTGGACAAAAATGAAAACATGTGCAAATCACAAATTCTTTAAATGTCCTCCTCCCCCAATTATATGACTTCTTCCTCTTTACCACTTACAACTGTAGCCCTGCTCTGCTTCTTCCAGTTCTTAATGACAGTTAATAAGATACCACTTTGTGGCAGTACCATAATCACATAGCTCACCTTCCAAACCCCAATCACCTAGCACAAGCCCAAACCCAATCATAGCATACCCTAACATCTTCCCCAAGATGCCCTATTATTTCAATGGTGTGTGGCCAACCCTGGTGCGACAAAGACCCACAATCCTACTTTGTTTGGTGATAGGTGTCTTCTTGGTGGCCTTTGGCTGGTGGGCATGGGCAGTTGAGGCTGGCTTCCCAGATCTTTACAGAGATGTGATCTGACACAACAGCTCTCTCACTACTCTGAAGATACATTGTTCCTTCCCAAGTCTTTAGCAAATTCATTGTCTCTTTGACAGGCTTGGGTCTCATTTCTCCAGCATCTGAAGTTATTTGGAGTTATTTCCCTACTGGAGTATGAATATGTGTGTGCATGTGTGAGTTTGTTTTTAAATACAGAGTTGTGATGATCTATTGAATACTACTGAATAAGCATCATAAGGGTGGATAATCAACTGCAGGCTAGACTTCCTAATATATAGTACACATAACTATTCAGTATACTTAATATAAAGTGTACATAAGAGAATATAGTAACTGAGTATATTTTAAATTCAGTAAAGTTGTCCTATTTGATTAAATGACTTGGAAAACTAGTTGAATATTTGAATCATTGTGCTCTTTAATATATGCATAAGTGGGAGGCAGAAAAAAGATGGAGGAGGATGAGGGGACAGTATTTCAAATGGTCCCTGAATTGAGCTGGATACCTACCAGACCATTCTGAACACCCATGAAATCATCCTGAGATGTAAGAGGATATATCTGGATCTCTACAAACAGGATGCTCTGGTGGTTGGTCTCCAGGTATGAAGCAGGGAGCCATGATTCTGCGGGCAGATATCAGAAGATAAATAGAAGGGGGAGGAAGCCTCTGTGCTCTTGCACTGGGAAGACAAAAGCCTCCCACACTGGGGACCGGGCACAGATGTGCAGACTGGTAGCAGTAGGGAGAGGACTTTAGGACAGCCTCTCAGACTGAAACCTGGAGCTATGGATGGCATGCATGCAAACCAGGGGTGGCTTACAGTTTTAGAAAAACAAAGGGCAGAGAGGTGCCCAGCACTGGGAGAGACATCTGGGAGTGCTGCTGTGGGGTGAGCAACCCAGAAGACAGCAGTTCTTAGCAGCACACACAGAAATGCAGACAGTATGGGCTGGAGAGTGCAGTGAAGAACAGACTGTCATCTCTCTGTTCTGAGACAGAGGTTTGGATATGGTCATTTCTGCTCTGACTCTCAGAAGAGACGAGGAAAGCCACCAGGGAAGGCCTCCAGAGAACAAAAGCCCCAAGAAACTGATTTTCACTGAGCCCCACCCCCTCCACCCCCCCCCCACACACACACACACAGGGCAGGGCAACTCTGCCCAAACAGGGTTGCCTATGTAACAGTGTGGCAGGCATCTCCCACAGAAGACAGGCTGGAAGAACAAGAGGCCAACAACCCTAAGGTCCCTATAAAACAGGTGCATCTTGCTTGGGTTGTGGTCAATACTTTGGATTCTGTACATTCACTCAACTACCCCTCAATAGAATGACTAAGAGGAGGACCCCCAAAAAAGAAAAGAAGCAGAGACTGTGGCCTCTGTCACAGAATTACTGGATATGGATATGACCAAGATGTCAGAAATAGACTTCAGAGTAACAATTACCAAGGCAATATCAGGTCTTGAGAAAAATATTAATGAAAATATAGAATCTCTAGGGCAGGAATGAGATCTAATCAGGCCAAACATGAAAATGCATCAATGAAATGCAGTCTAAACTGGATACTCTGACTGCCAGGGTAAATGAGGCAGAAGAATGAATTAGTGAGCTAGAGGATAAGATGATGGAAAAGAAGGAAACCGAAGTGGCATGGGAAAAACAGATTAAACCCAAGGGGTTGAAATGAGAGAGATTAGTGACTTGATGAAACTTTCCAATGTCAGAATTATTGGGATCCCTGAGAGGTGGGGAGAGAGAGAGGAATAGAAGATATATTTGAGCAAATTATAGCTGAGAACTTCCCTAATCTGGGGAAGGAAATAAGCATTTGTGTCCAAGAGGCAGAGAGGACCCCTCCCAAGATCAATGACAGCACACCTAGGCCACAACATATAATAATACAATTCGCAAATCTTAAATCCAAGGAAACAATCTTGAAAGAGATGAGGGGAAGAGATTTCTTATGTACAGAGGGAGGAATATCAGAATAATGTCAGACCTATCCACAGAGACCTGGCAAGCCAGTAAGGGCTGATAAGACATATTCAGGATACTAAATGAGAAGAACATGCATCCAAGGATACTTTATCCAGCAAGGCTTTCCTTCAGAATGGGTGGAGACACAAGGAGCTTCCAAGATGGGCAGAAACTGAAAGAATATGTGACTACCATGCCGGCCCTGCAAGAAATATTAAGGGGGAGTTCTATAAAAGGAGAAAGACCCCCAACAGTGATATAAAACAGAAATTTACAGAGACAATCTATAGAAACAAGGACTTCACAGGCAACAGGATGACAATAAAATCATATCTTTCAAAAATCACTCAACATAAATGGCCTAAATGCTCCCATGAAATGTCACAGTGTTGCAGATTGGATAAAAAGACGTGACCCATCCATATGTTATCTACAAGAGACTCATTTTGAACCTAAAGATACATCCAGAAAGAAAGTTAAGGGATGGAGAACCATTTTTTCATGCCAAAGGACCTCAAAAGAAACATAGGGTAGCAATTGTCATATCAGACAAATTAGATTTTAAGCTAAAGACTATAGTAAGAGATACAGGACACTATACCATTCTTAAAGAGTCTAGCCAACAAAAGGATCTAACAATTGTAAATATCTATGCCTCCAACATGGGAGCAGCCAGCTACATAACCCAACTGTTAACCAAAATAAAGAGACATATTGATGATAATACCTTAATAGTAGCAGACCTCAACACTCCACTCAGCAATAGACAGATCATCTAAGCAGGAAATCAACAAAAAAAATAAGTGCTTTTAATGACAAACTGGACCAGATGGACCTCATAGATATATACAGAACATTCCACTCTAAAACAAGAGAATACTCATTCTTCTTGAACACACATGGAACTTTCTCCATAATAGACCACATACTGGGTCACAAATCAGCTTTCAATCAATACCAAAAGAATGAGATTATTCCCTGTATTCTCAGACCACAATGCCTTGAAACTGGAACTCAATCACAAGAAAAAATTTGGAAAAAATTCAAACACTTGTAAACTAAAGACCATCCTGCTTAAGAATGTTTGGGTTAACCAGGAAATCCAAGAAGAACTTAAACAATTCATGGAAACCAATGAGAATGAAAACACATCAGTCCAAAACCTATGGAATCCTGCAAAGGTAGTCCTAAGGGGAAAATAGATAGCCATCCAAGTCTCCCTCAAACAAACAGAAAAATCCCGAATATGCAAACTAACTTTACACCTTAAAGAACTGGAGAAAGAACAATAAATAAAGCCTAAGCCACACATAAGAAGAGAAATAATTAAGATTAGACCAGAAATCAGTTAATTAGAAACCAGAAATACAGTAGAACAGATCAATGAAACTAGAAGCTGGTTCTTTGAGAGAATTAATAAGTTTGATAAACCTCTGACCAGACTTATCCAAAAGAATAGAGAAAGGACCCAAATTAATTTAATTATGAATGTAAGGGGAGAGATCACGACTAACACCAAGGAAACAGAAACAATTATTAGAAATTATTATCAACAACTATATGCCAATAAATTAAGCAAACTGGAAGAAATGGATGCCTTCCTGGAAACCTATAAACTACCAGGACTGAAACAGGAAGAAATTGTCAATCTGAATAGACCAATAACCAGTAATGAAATTGAAGCAGTGATTAAAGCCTCCCAAAAATAAGAGTCCAGGGCCAGATGGCTTCCCAGGGGAATTCTACCAAACATTCAAAAATAGAAACAGAAGGAAAACTTCCAAGCCATTCTATGAGGCCAGCATTCCCTTGATCCCAAAACCAGACAAAGACCCCATCAAAAAGGAGAATTACAGACCAATTTCCCTGAGGAGTATGGGTGCCAAAATTCTCAATAAGATTCTAGCTAATACAATCCAACAGTACATTAAAGGACCCACCACAACCAGGTGGGATTCATCCCTGGGATGCAAGGGTGGTTCAACATTCATGAATCCATCAATGTCATAGAACACATTAATGAGAGAAGAGACAAGAACCATATGCCCTCCCAATTGATGCAGAAAAAGCATTTGACAAAATACAGCATCCTTTCCTGATTAAAACCCTTCAGCATGTAGGGATAGAAGGAACATCCCTCAATTTCATAAAAACCGTCTATGAAAAGCCCACAGCAAATATCATTCTCAATGGGGAAAAGCTGAGAACATTTTTGTTAAGATCAGGAACATGACAAAGATGCCCACTTTCTCCACTTTGTTCAACATAGTACTAGAAGTCCTAGACTCAGCAATCAGAAAACAAAAAGAAATAAAAGACATTCAAATTGGCAAAGAAGAAATCAAATTCTCTCTCTTTGCAGATGACATGATACTTTCTGTGGGAAACCCAAAAAACTCCACCCTCAAATTAGGAGAACTCATACAGCAATTCAGTAATGTGGCAGGATACAAAATCAATGCACAGAAATCAGTTGCTTTCATATACCCTCAAAATGTAACTGTAGGAAGAGAAATTAGGGAATCGATACCATTTACAATAGCTCCAAAAACCATAAGATACCTTGGAATAAACCTAACCAAAGAGGTAGATGATCTATAGTCTAGAAACTACAGAACGCTTATGAAAGAAATTGAGGAAGACACAAAAAGATTAAAAAACATTCCATGCTCATGAATCAGAAGAATAAACTTTGTTAAAATGTCTATGCTGCCCAGAACAATCTATATTTTCAACACCATCCCAATCAAGATACCAATGCCATTTTTCAAAGTGCTGGAACAAACAATCCTAAAATTTGTATGGAATCAAGAAAGACCCCAAATCGCCAAGGAAATGTTGAAAAAGAAAAACAAAGCTGGGGGTATCGTGCTGCCTGATGTCAAACTATACTACAAAGCTGTGATCACCAAGACACCATGGTACTGGCACAAGAACAGACACATAGATCAATGGAACAGAATAGAGAGCCCAGATATGGGCCCTCATCTCTATGGTCAACTAATCTTTGACAAAGCAGGAAAAAATATCCAAAGAAAAAAAAGACAGTGTCTTCAATAAATGATGTTGGGAAAATTGGACAGTTCTATACAGAAGAATGAAACTCAACCATTCTCTCACACCATACACAAAGATAAACTCTAAATGGATGAAAGACCTCAATGTGAGACAGGAATCCATCCAAATCCTGGAGGAGAACATAGGCAGTAACCTCTTCAACATTGGCCACAGCAGCTTCTTTCAAGACACGTCTCCAAATGCAAGGGAAACAAAAGTGAAAATGAACTTTTGGGACTTCACCAAGATTAAAAAACAAAACAAAACAAAAACAAAAACAAAAAAACCCACCTTTTGCACAGCAAAGGAAATCATCCACAAAAGAAAGAGGCAACCCAGGGAATGGGAGAAGATATTTGCAAATGACACTGCTTGTATCCAAGATCTATAAAGAAATTCTCAGACTCAACATCCAAAAAACGAATAACCCAGTCAAAAAATGGGCAGAAGACATGAACAGACACTTCTTCAAAGAAGACATAAGAATGGCTAACAGACATGTGAAAAAATGCTCAACATCATTAGCCATCAGGGAATTTCAAATCAAAACCTCATTGAGATATTACCTTACACCACTTAGAATGGCCAAAATTGACAAGGCAAGAAACAACAGATGTTGATGAGGATGTGGAGAAAGGGGAACCCTCTTTTACTATTGGTGGGAATGCAAGCTGGTACAGCCACTCTGGGAAACAGTGTGGAGGTTCCTAAAAAAGTTAAAAATAGAGCTACCCTATGACTCAGCAATTGCACTAGTGGATATTTGCCCCAAAGTTACAGATGTAATGAAACAAAGGAGCACATGCATCCCAGTGTTCAAAGCAGCAATGTCCACAGTAGTCAAACTATGGAAGGAGTTGAGATGCCCTTCAACAAATAAATGGATAAATAAAATGTGGTTCGTATACACAATTGAATATTACTCAGCCATCAGAAAAGATGAATACTCACTATTTGCATCGACGTGCATAGAACTGGAGGAGATTATGCTAAGTGAAATAAGTCAAGCAGAGAAAGACAATTATCATATGGTTTCACTTACATGTGGATCATAAGGAATAGCACTGAGGACATTGGGAGAAGGAAGGGGAAAAATGAAGGAGGGGATCAGAGGGGGAGACGAACCATGAGAGACTATGTACTCCGGGAAACAAACTGAGGGTTTCAGAGGGGAGGGGTTTGGGGGATGGGTTAGCCCAGTGATGGGTATTAAGGAGGGCATGTATTTCATGGAGCACTGGGTGTTATATGCAAACAATGAATCATGGAACGCTATATGAAAAACTAATGATGTACTGTATGGTGACTAACATAATAAAATGAAAAAAAAATAACGTAGGCCTAAGTATAGTATTTTACTTACAAAATTAATACTTGCTAAAAATTACCTAGGCTTTCAAGGATTGAAGGTGACATTAAGCTAGATTAGAAGATAGGACAGAGAGTAGAAGCAATGAGCTTGGCTAATTATAACAGTATAGGCACAAAAGATGAAAGGAGGAGGAAATGAAAATAAATGTGGGTTTTACTGTTCTTAACTCAAGGCCTTTCCATTTCTATCTTTCTCCTTGACCCTAGAAGTCCCAATCTCCCACTGTGGTCCCACCATCCTGCTGTTTTTAGTTTTGTCTTGAATTGACTCTAGATCAGGAAATCAAGAGTAGACCAGATATTAAAGAGGGCAAGGTACTAAGTTAAGTGAGGAGCCTCAGCATCTCAGGAAAATCTATGCCCACTGGTGCATACTGCTATCCAGGCCCATTGATCCTAATGTATTAGTCTCATCTTAAAAGACCGGAGCAAGTCTTTCTCCCTGACTCTGTGCCTGTGTTCACTTGTGCCCTCTCCTGCCTCATCCCGGGTTGTACAGACCCACCTGCCCTCCCCCACTCCTTTTCTATGAAACTGCTCTGTCAGTGTGTCACCGAAGTAGAGGTCTGTCTTTGTTTCTTGCTGGTGAAAAAGTAGGAAAGCATTGTTCTATCCATCTATTGTGACCCACATTGGTTGTCCCCATACTTTATTACCTGTAATTTTCACTTTAGCAATTTATTATATTCTGTCTGTTGTGAAGAAACATTTTAATAGTGTAAAATAATTCTTTCAAGTTTCACAGGAAGAGTAGTATGGCCGGCAGAAAACTGGCCCCCAAAGATGTCCACATCCTAATCCCCAGAGCTTGTGAATACGTTACTTCACATGGCAAGAGGAACTTTGAAGATATGATTGAGTCAAGGGTCTTGACATGGGGGACTCTCCTGGATTTTTGTGTGGGTTCAGGGTAATCAGAAGTGTCCTCCGACTTGAGAGAAAGAGACAGAAGCAGAAGAGAGTTGTGTGAGACCTGGAAGCAACCATGAGCCAAGGAGTGTGGGTGGCCTTCAGAAGCTGCAAAGGCAAGGAATAGGTTCTCTCCTAAGACTCCAGAAGGAATGCAGCCTTGCTGACACTTTTACGTTAGCACAGTGATATCCATTTTGGACTTCTGACCTCCAGAACTGTAAAGAATAAATTTGTGGTAATTTGTTATATATATATGGAACTAATACAGGCAGTGAAGTGTTTCTTTTTTTTTTCAAGTGGGGATTTATTATAATATTGGTAAGTGGGACTTCCTCATATCGGGGAATTAGTTAGAAACATTTTTGAGCTTTCAAAGTGAGACCTGGATCTCAATATGTTTATAATCTGATGAGAGAGAGAAAAATACATCAACAGAGATGTATAGCAAAAGCACTTAAAGATTGGAGTTATGATAGCAGAGGAGTAGGGGGACCCTAAGCTTGGCTCATTCCTGGAATTCAGCTAGATAAATATCAAATCACTCTGAACACCCAAGAACTCAATCTGAGGACTGAGAGAACAAAATTTCAAGTCTGCAAGTAGAATTGTGGAAGATAGGAGCTGCAGAGAGTTGATCTGGGGGAGATAAGAAATGCAGGTGTTGTGGAGGGGAGGGAGCCCTGCTTATGGGGACTATCCCAAGATACTATAAGCAGCAGAATGCAAATTCTGAAGTGTTAGAATTCTTCCCACCACTGGGGTCATGTCTGGCTTGGGGTGCTCCTGTGGGGAAGAAGGGCAGACACCTGGGAACAGACAGCATGGCCTAGGATCTCCTGGGTTGCACAGGGAGAAACAGTTCCATGCTTGGAGTGCATTTGGGAGTAGTGGCAAGGTGTCTCCTGGGACAGAAGAATGTGTGACACCAATGTGCTGCACTGTTCCCAGGCACTGAAGCAGGGACAACTGCTGAAGGCAGTGAATCTTGGTGCTGGCTTTCTGTTCTACTTTGCCATAAACTTGGAACTGCTGTGCATTCATACAACTGTTTTCCTGGGACAGACTGGCAAATGGCAAAAGTACATGAGACCCTCCCCCAGATGATCTGCATGAGGCCATGCTATGGAAGTCCCTAAAATTTGAAGTTTATAAACCCAGCCACCCACCTGAGATAAAATACGGGAGTACTGTGCCTCCAGGCAGGTGGATAGCTCAGACACAGGCAAGGTGAAAGCAGGGATCTGATGGAAGCTGGGGACACAACAGGGGTGAATTTTTGCTCTTCTGTGAGGGCTTCCTGGAGTAGCAAGTGCCAGCTCTCTGCTACAGGGACAACACCATTTTGCCCCCTGCTCATCATCACTGAAAAACTTCAGTGAGTGAGCTAAAAGTCACCACCAAGTGGAGACCAAAGCCACCTAAGCTAAACCCCACTCCCTATGCCCTGTAGGTGCATCTCTTTGAGGGCAAGTCAGACTGAGTATCAGTGCAACATGCCCTTCCCCCAGAAGGCCAGCACAAACCCCTCACACACACCTAGTCTACTGATCATAGAGTGCTACAAAGCTTCCACTCTGGGGGAACTAAGATCTAGCTTCCTTTATATTTTTATTTTTTAATTTTTAAATATTGTTTAATTATAAATAATTTTATAAATTATGTTATAAATTGAAATTATAAATAACTTTATATATATTACTTTTATTTTTTGGACCTACCTACTTTTCCTTTTACTTTTTTAAAGATTTGTTTATTTTTTTGAGAGGGAGAGAGAGAGTTCATGGGCAGAGGAAGAGGGGGAGGGAGGGAAGCAGACTCTGCTAAGTGTGGGCCACAGTGCAGGGCTCGATCTCATGACCTTGCAAGAAAATCCTTCAAGGAACAAAAGGCATATAGAGCAAACCATAGCAGATTACTTAGCTTGGCCCCCAGGGCAAATACACTTGAGAATCAAAGCAACGGGCTTCCCCAGATGAGCAAGAACATCCAGCCAAAACCAAGTTTACCAATCAATGAGAACTGCAAAACCACAGCACCAGGGGAACACAACACATAGAATTCATGGATTCTCTGAATGATTCCTTAGTCTTTCTACATACTTTTAAAAATTATTTCTCATTCTTTTGTCAGCCAATCTCTTATGTTATCAACTTTTTTTTATTAAATTCAATTAGACAACATATACTTCACCATTAGTCTTTGACTTAGTGTTCAATGATTCATCAGTTGCATGCAACACCCAGTGCTCTTCACATCACGTGCCCTCCCTAATGCCCATCTCCCGTTACCCCATCCCCCACACCCTCCATTCTGCAACCCTCCATTTGTTTACCAGAGTCAAGAGTCTCATATGGGGGGAGCCTGGGTAGTGCAGTTGTTAAGCATCTGCCTTCGGCTCAGGGCGTGATCCCAGTGTTCCGGGATCGAGTCCCACGTCGGGCTCCTCCGCTGGGAGCCTGCTTCTTCCTCTCCCACTTCCCTGCTGTGTTCCCTCTCTTGCTGGCTGTCTCTCTGTCACATAAATAAATAAAATCTTTAAAAAAAAAGAGTCTCATATGGTTTGTCTTCCTCTATGATTTCTTCCCATTCAGTTTTTCCTCCCTTCCACTATGGTCCTCCTTATATTTCACATATGAGTGAAACCATATGATAACTGTGTTTCTCTGATTGACATATTTCACTTAGCATAATCTCATCCAGGTCCATCCATGTTGATGCAAATGGTAGGTATTCATCTTTCCTGATGGCTGAGTAATATCCCATTGTGTATATGAACCACATCCTCTTTATCCATTCATCTGTTGAGGGGCATCTCGGCTCCTTCCACGGTTTGGCTATTGTGGACATTGCTGCTATGAACATTGGGGTGCATGTGGCCCTTCTTTTCACTACATCTGTATCTTTGGGGCAAATACCCACTAGTGCAATTGCTGGGTCATAGGGTTGTTCTATTTTTAACTTTTTTAGGAACCTCCACACTGTTTCCCAGAGTGGCTGTACCAGCTTGCATTCCTACTAGCAGTGTACGAGGGTTCCCGTTTCTCCACATCCTCACCAATATTTGCTGCTTCCCGTCTTGTTAATTTTGGCCATTTTAACTGGCATAAGGTGGTATCTCATTGTGGTTTTGATTTATTATTTCCCTGATGGCAAGTGATGTGGAGCATTTTTTCATATGTTTGTTGGCCATTTGTATGTCTTCTTTGGAGAAGTGTCTGTTCATGTCTTCTGCCCATTTTTTGACTGTGTTCTTTGTTTTTTGTGTGTTGAGTCTGAGAAGTTCTTTATAGATCTTGGATACAAGCCCTTTATCTGTAGTGTCATTTGCAAATATCTTCTGCCATTCTGTAGGTTGCTTTTTGACTGTTTCTTTTGCTGTACAGAAGCTTTTTATCTTGACGAAGTCCCAAGAGTTCATTTTCACTTGTGTTTCCCTTGCCTTTAGAGATGCGTCTCACCAAAAAGTTGCTTTGTCCAAGGTTGAAGAGGTTACTGCCTCTGTTATTTTCCAGGATTTTAATGGATTCCTGTCTCACATTGAGGTCTTTCATCCATTTAGAGTTTATCTTTGCGTGTGGTGTAAGCGAAGGTTTGAGTTTCATTCTTCTGTATGTAGCTGTCCAATTTTCCCAGCAAAATTTATTGAAGAGACTGTCTTTTTAACCATTGGGTGTTCATTTCAGCTTTGTCAAAGATTAGTTGACCATAGAGTTGAGGGTCCATATCTGGGCTCTCTATTCTCTTCCATTGGTCTATGTGTCTGTTTTTGTGCCAGTACCATGCTGTCTGGATGATCACAGCTTTGAAATATAGCTCAAGGTCAGGCGTTGTGATGCCCCCAGCTTGTTTGTTTGTTTGTTTGTTCGTTTGTTTCAACATTCCCTGGGAATTCGGGCTCCTTTGTGCTTCCATACAAATTTTGGGATTATTTGTTCCAGCTCTGTGAAAAATGTCGATCGTATTTTGATAGGGATTGCATTGAAAGTGTAGATTTCTCTGGGTGGCATAGAGATTTTAACGATGTTTATTCTTCCAATCCATGAGCATGGAATGTTTTTCATTTGTGTCTTCCTCAGTTTCCTTTATAAGTGTTCTGTAGTTTCTTTTTTTTTTTTTTAAGATTTTATTTATTTACTTGACAGAGATAGAGACAGCCAGTGAGAGAGGGAACACAAGCAGGGGGAGTGGGAGAGGAAGAAGCAGGCTCATAGTGGAAGAGCCTGATGTGGGGCTCGATCCCAGAACGCCGGGATCACGCCCTGAGCCGAAGGCAGACACTTAACTGCTGTGCCACCCAGGCGCCCTTGTTCTGTAGTTTCTAAAGTACAGATCTTTTACCTCTTTGGTTAGGTTTATTCCTAGGTATCTCATGATTTTGGTGCAATTGTGAATGGGGAACATTCCTAATTTCTCTTTCTTCAGTCTCATTGTTAGGGTATAGAAAGGCAACTGATTTCTGTGCGTTGATTTTGCATCCTGCCATGTTGCTGAATTGCTGAATAAGTTCTAGCAATTTTGGGATGGAGTCTTTTGAATTGTCCATGTAAAGTATCATGTCATCTGTGAAGAGAGAGAGTTTGACTTTTTCCTGGCCAATTTGAAAGTTTTTTGTCTTTTTGTTCCCTGATTGCTGATGCTAAGACTTCTAGTACTATGTTGAACAACAGTGGCAAAAGTGGGCATTCCTGTCATGTTCCTAATCTTAAGGGAAAATCTCTCATCTTTTCCCATTGAGAATGATATTCACGTGGTCTTTTCATAAATGGCTTTAATCATGTTGAGGCATGTTCCCACTATCCCTATACGATGAGGAGTTTTAATCAGAAAAGGATGCTGTATTTTGTCAGAGGCTTTCTCTGCATCTATTGAGAGGATTATAGGGTTCTTGTCCCTTCTTTTCTTAATGTGCTCTATCACATTGATTGATTTGCAAATGTTGAACCACAATGCAGCCCAGGAATAAATCCCACCTGGTCTTGGTGAATAATTCCTTTAATGTACTGTTGGATCCTAGTGGCTAGGATCTTGTTGAGTATTTTGGCATCCATGTTCGTCAGAGATACTGGTCTGTAATTCTCCTTTTTGATGGAGTCTTTGTCTGGTTTTGAGATAAAGGTAATGCTGGCCTCATAGAACGAGTTTGGAAGTTTTCCTTCCATTTCATTTTTGGAAAGGGCTTCAGTAGAGTAGGTATGATTTCTTCTTTAACTGTTTGCCATCTGGCCCTGGACTCTTGTTTTTTGGTAGGTTTTTCATTACTGCTTCAATTTCATTACTGGTTATTGGTATATGCAGATTGTCTACTTCCTGTTTCAGTCTTGGTAGTTTATAAGTATCATGGAAGCATCCATTTCTTTCAGATAGCCTAGTTTGTGGGCATATTGCTGCTGGTAATAAGTTCTAACAATGGTCTCAATTTCCTTGGTATTAGGCATGATCTCCCCCCTTTCATTCGTGATTTTATTAATTTGAGTCCTTTCTCCTTCTTTTGGATAAGTCTGGCCAGAGCTTAATCAAACTTATTAATTCTTTCAAAGAACCAGCTTCTAGTTTCTTTGATCTGTTCTACTGTTTTTCAGGTTTCTAATTCATTGATTTCTGCTCTAATCTATACTATTTCTCTTCTCTTGCTTGGTTTGGGCTTTTTTTGCTGTTATTTCTCCAGGTCCTTTGGGTGTAAAGTAAACTTGCGTATTTGGGATTTTTCTAGTTTTTTGAGAGAGGCTTGAATGGCTATGAACTTCCCTCTTAGGACCGCCTTTACAGTATCCCATAGGTTTTGAACCAATGTGTTTTCATTCTCCTTAGTTTCAGTGAATTGTTCAAGTTCTTCTTTAATTTCCAGCTTGACCCATTCACACTTTAGCAGAATGCTCTTTGACCGACAGGTGTTTAAGTTCCCTCCAAATTTCTTCTTGTGACCGAGTTCCATTTTCAAAGTCTCATGGTCTGAAAGTATGCAGAGAATAATCTCAATCTTTTGGTATCGGTTGAGACCTGATATGTGACCCAGTATGGCCTATTCTGGAGAAAGTTCCATGTGCACTCGAGAGGAATGAGCATTCTGTTGTTTTAGTATAGAATGTCCTGTATATATCTCTGAAGTCTATCTAGTCCAATGTGTCACTCAAAGATCTTGTTTCTTTTTTGACCTTTTGCTTAGATGATATGTCCATTGCTGTGAGTGTGGCATGAAGTCTCCTAGTATTAATGTATTATTATCAATATATTTCTTTATTTTGGTTATCAATTGGTTTATTTAATTAGCTCCTCCCTTGTTGGCAGCATAGATATTTAAAATTGTTAGATCCTTTTGTTGGCTACACCCTTTAAGTATGATATAGTATCCCTCTCCATCTCTTACTACAGTCTTTGGCTTAAAATCTAATTTGTCCAATAGGAGGATTGCTGCCCCAGCTATCCTTTGAGGTCCATTAGCATGATAAATTGTTCTCCATCCCTTCACTTTCAATCTGGAGGTGTCTTTAGTTTCAAAATACATCTCTTGTAGACAGCATATGAATTGGTCCTGCTTTTTTTTTTTTTTTTGGTCCAATCTGATACCCTGTGTCTTTTGATTGGAACATTTAGCCCATTTACATTAAGAGCAACTATTGAAAGATATACATTTAGTGCCGTTGTATTGCCTGTAAAATCCCTGAAGAGTTTTCCATAGATTGATTGTTACTTTCTGGCTACTGTCACTCTTGGGGTCTCTCCTTGCTTCCAGGATCCGCCTTAATATTTCTTACAGGCTTAGCTTGGTAGTCACATATTCTTTCAGGTTCTGTCTGTCCTGAAAACTCTTTATGTCTCCTTCCATTCTGAATGATAGCCTTGCTGGATAAAGTATCTTGGCTGCATGATCCTCTCATATACTACCCTGAATGTATCTTGCCAGCACTTTCTGGCCTGCCAGGTTTCTGTGGATAGGTCTGATGTTATTCTGATGTTCCTCCCTCCATACGTAAGGAATTTCCTCTCCCTAGCTATGCTCAGGATAGTTTCTTTGGCTCTACAATTTGCAATCTTCACTATTATATGTTGGAGTGTTGATCTATTTTTATTGATATTGGGAGGGATCTTCTCTGCACCTTAGGCATGAATGCTTACCCACATTATGCAAGTTCTCAGGTAAGATTTGCTCAAATATACTTTCTAGCCCTCTCCCTCTTTCCACCCCCTCTAGGATCCTGATGATTTTGACATTGGCCCTTTCATTGCATCATTAAATTCTCTAAGCCTCTCTTCATTGGCTATGAGTTGTTTTTCTTTCTTTTCCTCACCTTCCTTCCTCTCCATCAGCCTGTCCTCTAGATCACTTATTTTCTCTTCTGCCTTATTGACCCTAGCTGTTAGAGCATCAAATTTAGACTGCATCTCATTCAAAGCATTTTTACATTTGCCTGATTAATCTCATTTCTACACTTGGAGATTCTGTATTGTCATGTATGCTTTTTTCAAGCCTAGCTATTAACTTTATAATTGCTATCCTGAATTCTATCTCTGACATTTTGCTTATATCCATATCCATTATCTCTGTGGCAGAGGACATTGCCTCTGGTTCTTTACTTTTTTTTCTTCTTCTATCATTATTTATAAAATTTATTTTCATTTCTTTTTGCTTTTTCATCATTATGTTCAGTTAACCACTGTATAGTACCTCATTAGTTTTTGTTGTAATATTCAATGATACATTAATTATGTATAATACCCAGTGCACATTACAACACATCCCCTCCTTAATACCCATCACCCTGTTACCTCTTCCCCCACCCCCTCCCTTCTGAGACCCTCAATTTGTTTCCCGGGGTCCATAGTCTCTAATGGTTCATCTCCCCCTCTGATTTCTCCCCCTTCAGATTTCCCTACTTCCCCCGTAGTCCTCCATGCTATTGCTTATATTCCATAAATGAGTGGAACCATATGATAATTGTCTTTCTGTACTTGACTTACTTCAATAAGCATAATCCCCTCCAGTTCCATCTATGTCAATCCAAATTGTTGCATTGGTTGTCAAAGCAAATGGTTGCTTTCTGATGGCTGAATAATATTCCATTGTATATATGTACCACATCTTTATCCATTCATCTGTTGAAGGGCATCTTTGCTCCTTCCACAGTTTGGTTATTGTGGACATTACTGCTATGAACATCGGGGTGCACGTGCCCCTTCTTTTCACTACATCTGTATCTTTGGGGTAAATACCTGGTAGTGCAATTGTTGGGTTGTAGGTTAGCTCTATTTTAACATCTTGAGGAACATCCATAGGGTTTTCCAGAATGGCTGAAACACCTTGCATTTTCACCAACAGTCTAAGAGGGTTCGCCTTTCTCCCCATCCTTGCCAACGTTTGTTGTTTCCTGCCTTGTTAATTTTTGTCATTCTAATTGGTGTAAGGTTGTATCTCATTTTGGTTTTGATTTGAATTTCCCTGATGGCTAATGATGTTGAGCATTTTTTCACATGTCTGTTAGCCATTCGTATGTCTTTTTCAAAGAAGTGTCTGTTCGTGTTTTCTTTCCATTTTTTGACTGGGTCATTTTTTTTTTTTTTTTTTGAGTGTTGAGTTTGAGGAGTTCTTTAGTGATCTTGGACAGCAGCCCTTTACCAGTAGTGTCATTTGCAAATATCTTCTCCCATTCCGTGGGTTGCCTCTTAGGTTTTTTTTTTTTTTTTGATGGTTTCCTTTGCTGTGCAGAGGTTTTTATCTTGATGAATTCCCAAAAGTTCATTTTGGCTTTTGTTTCCCTTGCCTTTAGAGACATGTCTTGGAAGAAGTTATTGTGGCCGATGTCGAAGAGGTTATGGTCTATGTTCTTCTCTAGTATTTTGTTGGATTTCTGTCTCACATTGAGGTCGTTCATCCATTTTGAGTTTATCTTTGTGTATGGTGCAAAGGAAATGGTCCAGTTTCATGGTTCCAAATGTAGCTGTCCAATTTTCCCAGCACCACTTATTGAAGACACTCTCTTATTTCCATTGGATATTTTTTCCTGATTCATCAAAGATTAGTTGACCATAGAGTTGAGGATCCATTTCTGGAGTCTCTATTCTGTTCCATTGGCCTATGTGTCTGTTTTTGTGCCAATACCACGCTGTCTTGGTGATCACGACTTTGTAATATAGCTTGAAGTCAGGCAATGTGATGCCCCCAGCTTTATTTTTCTTTTTCATCATTCCGTTGGTGAATTAGGGTCTTTTTTGGTTCCATATGAGTTTCAGGATTGTTTGTTCTGGCTTTTAAAAATGTCAATTGTATCTTAATAGGGATGGTGCAAAGTGCAAATTGAAAGTGCAAATTGTTCTGGACAGGATAGACATTTTAACAATGTTTATTCTTCCAATCCATGAGTATGGAATGTTTTTCATCTTTTTGTGTCTTCCTCAATTTATTTCATAAGTGTTCTGTAGATTCTAGAGTATAGATCTTTTACCTCTTTGGTTAGGTTTATTCCTAGGTATCTTATATTTTTCTTTACTATTGTAAATGGAATTGATTCCTTAATTTTTCATTCTATAGTTACATTCTTAGTGTATAGAAAAGCAACCGATTTCTGTGCATTGATTTTGTATCCTGCCACATTGCTGAATTGCTGTATGTGTTATAGTAATTTGGGGGTGGAGTCTTTTCAGTTTTCCACATAATGTATCATGTCTTCTGCAAATAGAGAGAGTTTGACTTCTTCTTTGCCTATTTGGATGCCTTTTATTTCTTTTTGTTGTCTGATTGCTGAGGCTAGGACTTCTAGTATTACATTGAACAATAGTGGTGAAAGTGGGCATACCTGTCATGTTCCTGACCTTAACGGAACACTCTCAGCTTTTCCCCCTTAATAATGATATTCATTGTGGGCTTTTCATAGATGGTTTTTATTATATTGAGGAACATTCCCTTCATCCCTATACACTGAAGAGTTTTAATCAGGAATGGATGCTGTATTTGGTCGAATGCTTTTCCAGCATTGATTGAGAGTATCATATGGTTCTTGTCTTTTCTTTTGTTAATATGCTCTATCATGTTGATTGATTTGCAAATGTTGAACCAACCTTGCATCCCAGGAATAAATCCCAACTTGTTGTGCTGAATAATTCTTTTAATGTGTTGTTGGATCATATTTGCTAGGATATTGTTGAGTATTTTTGCATCCATGTTCATTAGGAATACTGGTCTGTAATTCTCGTTTTTGATGGGGTCTTTGTGTGGTTTGGGATCAGGGTAATGCTTGCCTCATAGAAAGATTTTGGAAGTTTTCCTTCTGTTTCTATTTTTTGAAACAGCTTCAGTGGAATAGGTATTGGTTCTTCTTTAAATCTTTGGTCGAATTCCCCTGGGAAGCCATCTGGCCCTGGACATTTGTTTTTTGGTAGGTTTTTGATTACTGCTTCAATTTCGTTACTAGTTATTGGTTTATTCAGATTGTCTATTTCTTCCTGTTTCAGTCTTGGTAGTTTATAAGTTTCCAAGAAGGCATCCCTTTCTTCCATGTTGCTTAATTTGTTGGCATATAGTTGCTGGTAATAATTTCTAACAATTGTTTCTATTTCCTTGGTATTAGTCATGATCTTTCCCTTTTCATTTATGATTTTATTAACTTGGGTCCTTTCTCTTTTCTTTTTGATAAGTTTGGCCAGAGGTTTATGGATCTTATTAATTCTTTCAGACAACCAGCTCTAGTTTTGTTGATCTCTCCTACTGTTATTCTGTTTTCTATCTTATTGACCTCTGCTCTAATCTTTATTATTTCTCTTCTCCAATTTCGTTTAGGTTTTATTTGCTGTTCTTTCTCCAGCTCCTTTAGGTATAAGGTTATCTTGTGCATTTGGGATTTTTGTAATTTTCTGAGAGAGGGTTGGATGGCTATGTATTTTGCTTCTAGGACTGACTTTGCAGAATCTCATACTTTTTGGGCTAAAGTGTTTTTGTTCTCATTGGTTTCCATGGATTGTTTAAGTTCTTCTTTAATTTCCTGGTTGACCCAATCATTCTTTAGGAGGATGCTCTTTAACTCCCAGGTGTTTGAATTCCTTCCAAAAAAATTTTTTTGTGTGTGATTGAGTTCCAATTTCAAAGCATTATGGTCTGATAATATGCAGAGAATAACCTCAATCTTTTGGTATTGGTTGAGACCTGATTTGTGGCCTAGTATGTGGTCTATTTTGTAGAAAGTTCCACGTGCATTTGAGTAAAATGAGTATTCTGTTGTTTTAGGGTGGAATGTTCTGTATATATCTACGAAGTCCATCTTGTTTCTTCTTTGATCTTCTGTTCAGATGATCTGTTCATTGCTGTGAGTGGAGTGTTAGAATTTCCTACTATTAATGTATTATTGTCGATATGATTCTTTATTTTGGTTAACAGCTGGCTTATGTAGTTGGCTGTTCCCATGTTGGAGGCATAGATATTTACAATTGTTAGATTTTCTTGTTGATAGACCTTTTAAGAATGATATAGTGTCCCTCTGGATCTCTTATTACAAACTTTGGTTTAAATTCTAATTTGTCTGATATAAGAATTGCTACCCCAGGTTTCTTTTGAGGTGTATTCGCATGAAAAATTGTTTTCTATGCCCTCAATTTCAGTTTGGAGGTGTCTTTAGGTTCAAAATGTCTCTTGTAGTCAGCATATGGATGGGTCCTGTCTTTGTATCTAATCTGTAACCCTGTGCTGTTTCTTGGGAGCATTTAGGCCGTTCACATTGAGAGTTACTCTTGAAAGATATGTAAGTATGGCCATCCTATTATTTGTACAGTCCCTATGTTTCTATGGATTGTTTCTGTAAATTTCTGCTTTATATTACTCTTGGGGTCTTTCTTCTTTTATAGAATCCCCTTAGTAGTTCATGCAGGACTGGGTTGGTGGTCACATATTCTTTCAGTTTCTGCCAGTTTTGGAAGTCTTTATCTCTCCATCCATTCTGAATAAGAGCCTTGCTTGAAAGAGTATCCTTGGCTGCATGTTCTTCTCATTTAGTACCCTGAATATGACTTGACAGCCTGTTCTGGCTTGCCAGATCTCTGCGGACAATCTGATGTTACTCTGACGTTCCTCCTTCTGTATGTAAGAAATCTATTCCCCCAGCTCCTCTCAGGATGGCTTCTTTGGTTCTAGGATTTGTGATTTTTATATGCTGGGGCATTGGTCTTTTCTCCTTGATCTTGGGAGGGGTTCTCTCTGCCTCTTAGACATGAATGCTTGTTTTCTTCCCCAGATTAGGGATGTTCTCAACTATGATTTCCTCAAATATACCTTCTAGTCTTCTCTCTCTCTCCACCCCCTGAAGGATCCTGATAATTCTGATAATGGAATCTTTCTTTGAGTCAGTAATCTCTCTCAGCTTAATTTCTTGAAATTGGATTCGTTTTTTCCATGCCACCTCGTTTTCCTTTTTTTAAATCATCTTAATTCTAATATTGGAACATTTCATGGCATCATTAATTTCTCTAATTCTGTTCTAATGGATTTTAAGGTTTTTGTCCCAGGCCTCCTTATGTTCCTTCCTTTCTATCAGCTTATCTTCTAGGTTATTAATCCTTTCTTCTTCCTCATTTACCCTAGCTGTTAGAGTATCCAGTTTAGACTACATCTCATTCATAGCATTTTTAAGTTTGGCCTGATTAGATCTCATTTCTGCCCTTAGAGAATCTATATTGCTGCTGATTGTTTTCCCAAGCCTAGTTATTGACATCATAATTGCTACCCTGAAGTCCATCTCTGAGATCTTACTTATATCCATATCCATTAGGTCTGCAGGAGAGACCATTGTTTCTGGTTCTTTTGTTGTTGTTGTTGGGGGTCCTCCTCCTAGTCTTTCTGTTGAGGGTTGGTTGAGGGAATGTACAGAGCCCTAATTATCAACCACAATCCAGACAGGATGCACCCTGGGAAATCTGGAGTGGTCAGAAGCCACCCCTGAGAAAACAAAGCCAAGGTGAAACCCAGGAATAAAATTTATGAAATTAAAAAATTTTAAGGGAAAGTGAGGGCATGGGGGCTATAATCTCTCAATGTGGGCAAAGTACAGTGTTTCAGTACTTCCTGGGTGTATTTTGTTCTCTTTGTTGGAGGACACTACTTCCCAGAGTTCCAGGGAAAATAAAACTGGTATGTATATAAAGGTAGTATTGAATAGGGAAAAAAGGACTACACTGAAGATTTTATCTAATATATATGCATATACATATATATATATACACACAAGGTACAAGTTAAAAAGCTACTATGAAATATGTTATATTAAACATCTAGTTGAAATGAGAAAAAGGTAAAAAGACAAAACAGAGAAGAAACATGAGAAAGAATAAAAAAGGGAAAAAAAGTTGTATTTGAGAAATACACCAGCCCTGAGGCAACACCCGGATCTCAATATACTATTTTTTCCTGGCGTTTGGGTTTGAAGGTTTTATGGGGACCCCAAGGTTGTCCTCCTCTTGTTCTTCCAGTTTGTCTTCTGGGGGAGGGGCCTGCCATGCTGTTTCTCAGGCAACCCCGCTTAGGCGGAGTTTCCCTGCCCCCTATCAATGGGCTGAGGTCCCTGGAAACCGGTTCTTGGGCTTTTGTTCTCTGGCAGTTTTTGTGCCTTTCAGAGGGTCAGAGCAAAGGAAATTGTCTGCTACGAGACCTTCACCGGAGAAGAGAGAAGCCACAGTCTGCTCTTCTCTGAACCCTCCAGAACACACAGTCTCCCTTTTTGTAAGTGCTGATGAAAACGACAGTCTCCCACAGGCAGTGCATGCCCCCATCAACCCTCTCACTGGTCCACCCAGGCCCCCCACTTGTCTCTGTTCCCTGTGCCTCCAAAATTGTGAGCGATTGTGGTCTGGGCAGGCGCTGACGGTGGTGATGGCAGCTGTTCCCTCCCCCACCATCTGCTGGCACGGACGCATTTGCTGGCACAGGTCCGTGCAAGTGGCCACCCCAGTCCCAGTATTTGCCCCTTAAGGTACTGAATTCTGTTTGAGCACTATTATCATTCCCTTCCCGGCCTGCCACCACCGCTCTGCAAGCTATTGCCAGTCCCCAGTTGCAGGATGCTTTTTCACTGGGTTTTATATTACTTTCCAGTGGCTGTCTTCTGGTGGTTCCCTCCCCTTTCTGTTTATCCTCTGATATCCATCCTCACAATCACAACTCTGTCCTTCGTACCTCTTGACTGATGATCCTCTGCCCCTGTAGAGATCAGGATGTATAATCTTACATCTCAGGCTGATTTTGTGGGTGTTCAGACTGGCTTGGTAGCTATCCAGCTAAATTCAAAGGACCTGTGGAAATAGAGTTCCACACTCCTCCACTGTCTTGTCCCTCCTCCCTCTACCAGACATTTAAAGAAGAATTCATTCCCATTTTTCTCAAACTGTTCCCAAAAACAGAAATGGAGGAAAGCTTTCAAACTCCTTGTACAAGGCTAGCATTAACTTGATTCCAAAACCAGACAAAGACTTCACTAAAAAGGAGAATTACAGACCAATATCTGTGATGAAGATGGATGTAAAAATTCTCAACAAAATACTAAGTAATCAATTTCAACAGTACATTAAAAAGAATTAAACACCACTGTCAAGTGGAATGCAGTATCCTGGGCTGTGGTCATTCAATATTCATAAATCAATCAAGGGGATACACCACATTAATAGAAGAAAGGATAATAACCATCTGATCCTATAAATAGAAATAGAAAAGCATTTCACTAAAATATAATATCCATTCTTGATAAAACCTTTCAACAAAGTAGGAGTAAAAGGAATATACCTCAACTTCATAAAGGCCATATTATGAAAGACCCATAGCTTATTTCATCCTTAATGAGGAAAAACCAAGAGCATTTCTCCTATGGTCAGCAACAAAACAAGGACGTGCCCTCTCACCATTACTATTTAACATAATACCGGAAGTCTTAGCTTCAGTAATCAGACAACAAAAAGAAACAAAATGTATGCAGATTGGTAAGGAAGAGTTCAAACTTTCACTATTTGCAGATGAGATGATACTCTGTAGAAAAACTGAAAGACTCCACCAAAATATTGCTAGAACTGATACATGGATTTGGCAAAGTTGCAGGATATAAAATCAATGTGCAGAAATCTGTTGAATTTCTATACAACAATAATGAAGGACCAGAAAAAGAAATCAAGGTATCAATCTCATTTGAAATTGCACCAAAACTAATAAAATGCCTAAGAATAAACCTAATTAAGGAAGTAAAAGATGTGTATAACATAACTATAAAATATTTATGAAAGAAATGGAAGAAGACAGAAAGAATTGGAAAAACATTACTGCTCATGGATTGGAAGAACAAGCATTTTTAATATATCTATGCTACCCAAAGCAATCTACACATTTAATTCAATCTTTATCAAAATTCTCCCAGCATTTTTCACAGAGCTAGAACAAACAATCCTTATATTTGTATGGAACTACAAAAGACCCCAAATAGCCAAAACAACCCTGAAAAAGAAAAATAAACCTGGAGGCATCACAATGCCAGACTTCAAGCTATATTACAAAGCTGTAGTCATCAAGACACTATGGTACTAGCACAAAAACAGACACATTGATCAATGGAACAGAATAGAAAATCCAGAAGTGGACCCAGCACCATATGGTCAACTAATATTCAAGAAAGCAGGAAAAAATATGCAATAGAAAAAAAGACAGTCTCTTCAACAAATGGTGTTGGGAAAACTAGACAGCAACATGAAAGAGAAGGAAACTGGACCACTTTCTTACATCACACACAAGAATAAATTCAAAATGGATGAAAGACCTAAATGTGAGACAGGAAACCTTCAAAATCATAAAGGAGAACATAGGTAGCAATCTCTTTGTTCTCAGCCAGAGCAACTTCTTACTAGACATGTCGCTGGAGGCAAGGGAAGCAAAAGCAAAAATGAACTATTGAGACTTCATCAAGATAAAAAGCCTCTGCACAGTGAAGGAAACAATCAACAAAACCAAAAGTCAGCCTATGGAATGGGAGAAGATAGTTGCAAATGACATATCTGATAAAGGACTAGTATCCAAAATCTACAAAGAACTTCTCAAACTCAACACCCCAAAATCAAATAATACAGTTAAAAAATGGGCAGAAGACATGAATAGACACTTTACCAAAGAAGACATCCAGATGGCTAACAGACACATGAAAAGATGCTCAACATCACTCATCAGAATGGAAATACAAATCAAATCCATGATGATATAGCACCTCACACCTGACAGAATGGCTAAAATTAACAACACAAGAAACAATAAGTGTTGGTGAGGATACGAAGAATCCCACTATTGGTGGGAATGCGAACTGGTGCAGCCACTCTGGGGAACAGTATGGAGCTTCCTCAAAAAGTTAGAAATAGAACTACCTCACAATCCAGGATTGCACTATTAGATATTTCCCCAAAGGATAGAAAAATACAGATTTGAAGGGGTACATGCACCCCTATGTTTATAACAGCATTATCAACAATAGCCAAACTATGGAGACAGCCCAAATGTCCATCAACTAATGAAAGGGGGGGGGAAGAGTGATATAGAGAGAGAGAGAGAGTGAGAGAGAGAGATGATGATGATGATGGTGATGATGATAGATAGATAGATAGATAAAATCGAATATTACTCAGCCATTAAAAAGAATGAAATATTTCCACTTGCAATGACATATGGATAGAGCTAGAGTATATTATGCTAAGCAAAATAAGTCAGTCAGAGAAAAGTACGTTATGATTTCACTCATATGTGCAATTTAAGAAACAAAATAGATGAACATGTGTGAAGAGGGGAAAAGGGGATAAGGAAACAAAACATAAGAGACCCCTAAGATAAAGAAGAAACAGGGTTGATGGAGGGAGGTGGGTAGGGCATGAGGGCACTTTATCTGATGAGAAGTGGATGTTGTATGTAAGTGATGAATCACTGAATTCTACTCCTGAAACCAATATTGAGCTGTTATCTAAGCAAAATTTAAATAAAAATTACAAGAAAAGAAACCATAGGTTGACAATATAAGATTAATTTAAAATAATTTGAAAAATTAATCAAGTAATAACTCATTATGTAAGCATTATTTGTATATAGATCAATTTATTATTGATCCATTTATTAATAGTCAAAATGTAGCTTTATTAATTAGGAAGAGAGTCTGTATTTATTCATCTTTACTAAATTTCATTTTTCTGTTTTTTGTTTTGTTTTGAGAAATAAAAATGCCTGAACATGGGGGCAAGATCATGGCAGAGTAGGGGACCTCGTTTCATCTGGTCCCTGTAATTTTGCTGGATATCTATCAAACCATTCTGAACACACACAAATTCAACCTGCAATGTAATAATATTTATCTAGATCTCTACAAGCAGAAAAATGACTACTTTTGCAAGGTAAGAGGTGTGGAATCTTGAATTTTGGGAGAAATATTGGAAGGTAAATGGAGGGATGAGGGAGCCTCCATAAGCTGGCCACCAGGAAGTGATATAATACTGGAAGGCAAAACCAAGACCCTTAAAAATCTGCTCCCCATGAGAGTCATCCCTTTCTGAAAAGGGCACAGAGGGTGAATAGGGCAGAATTCTAGGTGGATCACTGTGGTCTCAGGATCCCAGGAGACTCAGAAAGAAGGGGAAGCCTGAACTGATAGAGTGCCCAAGCAGTAGAGTGGGGAGACTGGTTAGGTCAGTGAGCCCAGAAGGCATTCTCAGTTCAGGTCACCATAAACCATGAGCTGGGTAGTGGAGAGACCATTCTTTGCCTGAGCACCATGAAAAGGACTAGAATGTGCAGGTTGTTTAACATCCCAGGGGAGATGCAAAACAGCTGTACCCACGACTGAGCAACAGCTCTCAGGGTGGTGTGGCCCCTGAAAGGACATTGGGGCAGCACCAAGCCATAACCTGGGAGCTGTGGAAGAGGTGCATACATTAGCCCAGGGCCACTAGCAATTAAAAAGCCACAAAGTGCAGAGATGCTCACAGTTCCCCAGAACTCCCTCTGAAGAGTTGCAGTGGGTTTGAATAGCATGAGTCTGTGGAGTTTGGTAAACACAGAAGTAGAGGTGGTTTGACCTGGAGGGTTTACTGAAGAAAATGGACTGAGAACTTGAAGCTCTGGGCCAGAGATTGCCACATGGCCATATTTTCTTTGACCCTCTAAAAGTAAGTGAAAAGCTGCCAGGAACAAGAGCCACACAGACAACTAGCTCACATTAAGCTTACCCCTCTGACAAAAGGTGGGGCAACTCCACCTGGGCAAAGATGCCTGAGAAGCCAACCAGCAGGCCCCTCTCCCAGAAGATAGACTGAAAGAACAGGAGAATGACAAGTTTATGTCCCACAGGACTAAAACTATAGCATCAGGGGAAAATAATATATTGAGCTCTAGGTGTTCCCTCATGACTCATATATATTTCACACTAAAATTTTACATTTCTTTTTTGTTTCTTTTCTTTTTTCTTTATTTAAAAATTTTTTCACCCTGTTCCTATTTCAAATAGATTCTTATTTCCCAACTTATGTTTTTAAGTTGCTTTTTAACTTCTATTTTTTTCAAATCTACGTTTTACTGATTTATTTCCCATACTACCCCATTTTTCACTCTATTCAATTTTATCTTGAGATATATATATATATATATAAATATAAAATCTATCTATCTATCTATCTATATATATGTATATATACATATCTATCTATCTATCATCTATCTATCTATCTCATACTGATTTCTTTGCAATTTTGGGGTCTACTGTCTTCTAACACAGACCAAAATTCAAGCAGAGACAGGTATATCACTCTGCTTTACCACCCTGATTAATTATAGTTTCTCTACTCTCTCCTTTTTTTTTTTTTATTGTGGTTTGGATCATCTTAGCTTTGTTTGCATATCTGTGGTAGCTTTTGACCACTTCAGGTTTTTTCTAGGGTGTTTTTTGTTTGGGTTGTGGTTGATATTTTGGACTCTGTTCATTTGCTCAACCAACCCTCGACAGAATGACTAGAAAGAGGAACTCTCAACAAAGAAAAGAACCAGAGACAATGTCCTCTGCAACAGAACTAAAGGATATGGATATAAGCATGAACTCACAGATAGAATTCAAGATAACAATAATAAAGCTAATATGTAGGTTTGAAAAAAGCATACATGACAATACAACATCTTTAAGGGCAGGAATGAGATCTAATCAGACTGAACAAAAACTGCTACGAATGAAGGCACCTGGGTGGATCAGTCGGTTAACCAACTGCCTTCAGCTCAGGTCATGATCCCAGGGTCCTAGGATTGAGCCCTGGGTCAGGCTCCCAGCTCAGTGTGGAAATTGTTTGCCCCTCCCCCCACCCCTGCTCTCTCTTTCGCTCTCTCTCACTCTGCACTCTCTCTCAAATAAATAAATTTTAAAAAATACTATACATGAGATGCTGTCTAAATTGGATGCTAAACAGCTAAGGTAAGTGAGGCAGAAGAGAGAGTAAGTGATCTAGAAGATAAGCTAATGGAAAGAAAGGAAATTGAAGAAAAGAGAGAAAAACAACTCATAGTGCATGAAGAGAGACTTAGAGAATTTAACAATATATTGAAAAGGGTGAATATCAGAATCATCAGGAACCAAAAGGGGTTGAGAGAGAGACAGGGCCGAAAGGTATATTTGAGCAAATCATGGCTGAGAACTTCCCTAACCTGGGGAAAGAAACAACCATTCACATCCAAGAGACAAAGAAGACTCCTCCCAAAATAAATAAAAATAGATCAACACCCCAATATATAATAGTGAAGTTTGCAAATCTTAGAGGCATAAAAGCTATCCTGAGAGTAGCTAGGGGTAAGAGATTTCTTACATATGAAGGGAGAAACATCAGAATAACATCAGACCTATCCACAGAAACCCGGCAGGCCAGAAAGTGCTGGCAAGATACATTCAGGGTAGTATATGAGAGGATCATGCAGCCAAGATACTTTATCCAGCAAGGCTATCATTCAGAATGGAAGGAGACATAAACAGTTTTCAGGACAGACAGAACCTGAAAGAATATGTGACTACCAAGCTAGGCCTGTAAGAAATATTAAGGCAGATCCTGTAAGCAAGGAGAGACCCCAGGAGTGACAGTAGCCAGAAAGTAACAGTTGATCTATGGAAAACTCTTCAGGGACTTTACAGGCAATACAACGGCACTAAATGTATATCTTTCAATAGTTGCTCTTAATGTAAATGGGCTAAATGTTCCAATCAAAAGACACAGGGTATCAGATTGGACCCCCCCCCAAAAAAGCAGGACCAATTCATATGCTGTCTACAAGAGATGCATTTTGAAGCTAAAGACACCTCCAGATTGAAAGTGAAGGGATGGAGAACAATTTATCATGCTAATGGACCTCAAAGGATAGCTGGGGCAGCAATCCTCCTATTGGACAAATTAGATTTTAAGCCAAAAACTGTAGTAAGAGATGGAGAGGGATACTATATCATACTTAAAGGGTGTAGCCAATAAAAGGATCTAACAATTTTAAATATCTATGCAGCCAACAAGGGAGCAGCTACTTATATAAACCAATTGATAACCAAAATAAAGAAATATATTGATAATAATACATTAATACTAGGAGACTTCACGCCACACTCACAGCAATGGACATATCATCTAAGCAAAAGGTCAAAAAAGAAACAAGATCTTTGAGTGACACATTGGACTAGATAGACTTCAGAGATATATACAGGACATTCTATACTAAAACAACAGAATGCTCATTCCTCTCGAGTGCACATGGAACTTTCTCCAGAATAGGCCATACTGGGTCACATATCAGGTCTCAACCGATACCAAAAGGTTGAGATTATTCTCTGCATACTTTCAGACCATGAGACTTTGAAAATGGAACTCGGTCACAAGAAGAAATTTGGAGGGAACTTAAACACCTGTCGGTCAAAGAGCATTCTGCTAAAGTGTGAATGGGTCAAGCTGGAAATTAAAGAAGAACTTGAACAATTCACTGAAACTAAGGAGAATGAAAACACATTGGTTCAAAACCTATGGGATACTGTAAAGGGGAAGTTCATAGCCATTCAAGCCTCTCTCAAAAAACTAGAAAAATCCCAAATACGCAAGTTTACTTTACACCCAAAGGACCTGGAGAAATAACAGCAAAAAAAGCCCAAACCAAGCAAGAGAAGAGAAATAGTATAGATTAGAGCAGAAATCAATGAATTAGAAACCCGAAAAACAGTAGAACAGATCAAAGAAACTAGAAGCTGGTTCTTTGAAAGAATTAATAAGATTAATAAACTTCTGGTCAGACTTATCCAAAAGAAAAGAGAAAGGACCCAACTTAATAAAAATCATGAATGAAAGGGGAAAGATCATGCCCAATACCAAGGAAATTGAGACCATTGTTAGAACTTATTACCAGCAGCAATATGCCAACAAACCAGGAAATCTGGAAGAAATGGATGCCTTCTGGGATACTTACAAACTACGAAGACTGAAACAGGAAGAAATAAACAATCCATACAGACCAAAAACCAGCAAGGAAATTGAAACGGTAATCAAAAACGTCCAAAAAAACAAGAGTCCAGGACCTGTTTGTTTCCCAGGGGATTTCTACCAAACATTTAAAGAAGAAATCATACCTGTTCTAATGAAGCTTTTCCAAAACATGGAAGTGGAAGGAAACTTCCAAACTTGTTTTATGAGGCATTTCCCTGATCCCAAAACCAGACCATGACCCATCAAAAAGAAGATTTACAGACCAATATCCCTGATGAACATGGATGCCAAAATACTCAACAAGATCCTAGCTACTAGGATCCAACAGTACATTAAAGAGATTATTCACTATGACCAGGTGGGACTTATCCCTGGGATGCAAGCGTGGTTCAACACTCAAAAATCGATCAATGTGATAGAGTACATTAACAAAAGAAGGCACAAGAACCATATGATCCTCTCAATAGATGCAGAGAATCCATCTGACAAAATACAGCATCCTTTCTTGAAGAAAACTCTCCAAAGTATAGAGATAGAGGGAACATTCCTCAACATGATAAAAGCCATCTATGAAAAGCCCACAGCGAATATAACTCTCACCGTGGAAAAACTGAGAGCTTTTCCCTTAAGGTGAGGAGCACAACAGGGATCCCACTCTCACCACTATTGTTCAACACAGTATTAGAAGTCCTAGCCTCAGCAATCAGAAAACAAAAAGAAATTAAAGGCGTTCAAATTGGCAAAAAGAACTCAAACTCTCTCTCTTTGCGGATGACATGATACTCTATGTGGAAAATCCTAAAGACTCCACCCTCAAATTACTAGAACTCATACAACAACTAAGCAAAGTGGCAGGATACAAAATCAATGCATGGAAATCAGTTGCATTTCTATACACTAACAATGTGTCCGAAGAAAGAGAAATTAAAGAATCAATTCCATTTACAATAGCACCAAAAACCATAAGATACCTAGGAACAAACCAAACCAAAGAGGCAAATGATCTATAGTCTAGAAACTAGAGAACACTTATGAGAGAAATTGAGCAAGACACAAAAAGATGGAAAAACATTCCATGCTCATGGATTGGAAGAATAAATGTTATAATGTCTATGCGGCCCAGAGCAATTTACACTTTCATTGCAATCCCTATCAAAATACCATCGACATTTTTCACAGAGCTGGAACAAACCACCCAAAATCTGCATGGAACCACAAATAAGCCCAAATCGCCAGGGGAATGTTGAAAAAGAAAACCAAAGCTAGGGTGTCACAATGTCTGACTTCAAACTATATTACATAGCTGTGTTCACCAAGACAGCATGGTAGTGGCACAAAAACAGACATGTAGATCAATGGAACAGAAGTGAGAGCCCAGATATGGACCCTCAACTGTATGGTCAACTAATCTTCAACAAAGCAGGAAACAATATTCAATGGAAAAAAGACAGTCTTTTCAAAAATTGGTGCTGGGAAAATTGGACAGTCACCTGCAGAAGAATGAAACTACCATTTTTTTACACCATACACAAAGATAAACTCATAATGGATGAACAACCTCAATGTGAGACAGGAATCCATCAAAATTCTAGAGGAGAACACAGGCAGCAACCTCTTGGATTAAAATGCTGCAACTTTTTGCAAGACATGTCTCTGAAGGCAATGGAAACAAAAGCAAAAATGAACTATTGAGACTTTATCAAGATAATAACTTCTGCACAGTAAAGGAAAAAAATCAACAAAATTAAAAGGTAACCCACAGAATGGGAGAAGATATTTGTAAATCTTGGTATCCAAGATCTATAAAGAACTTCTCAAACTCAACACCCAATAAACAAAGAATCCAGTCAATAAATGGGAAGAAGACATGAAAAGATTCTTCACCAAAGAAGATATAGGAATGGCTAACAGACACATGAAAAAATGTTCCACATCATTAGCCATCAGGGAAATAGAAATCAAAACCAAAATGAGATACCACCTTACACCAGTCAGAATGGCAAAAATTAACAAGACAGGGAACAACAAGTTTTGGCAAGGATGTGGGGAAAGTGGAAATCTCTTTTACTGTTGGTGGGAATGTAAGCTGGTACAGCCACACTGGAAAACAGTAGAGAGGTTCCTCAGGATGTTAAAAATAGAGTTATCCTCCAACCCAGCAATTGCACTACTGGATATTTACCCCAAAGATACAGAGGTAGTGAGAAGGAACAAATGCATCCCAATGTTCATACCAGCAATGTCCACAATAGCCAAACTGTGGAAGGAGCCAAGATGTCCTTCAACAGATCAATGGATAAAGAACATGTGGCTCATATATACAATGGAATATTACTCATCCATCAGAAAGGATGAATACCTACCAATTATATCTACATGCATGGAACTGGAGGGGATTATGCTAAGTAAAATAATTCAAGCAGAGAAAGACAATTATCATATGGTTTCACTCACATGTGGAACATATGGAATAGTGCAGAGGACATTTGGGTTGGGGCTGGGGAGACCAGGAACAAATCAGAGAGGGAGACCAACCATATGAGACTCGACTCCAGGGAACAAACTGAGGGTTTTGGAAAGGGAGGTGAGTGGGAGGATGGGGAGCTGTGTGTTGGGCCTTAAGGAGTGCACGTGATGTGATGAACACTGGGTGTTATACTGAAGTGATGAATCATTGAACATTATATCAAAAAGTAGTGATGTACTATACCTTGGCTAATGGAATTTAATGAAATAAATTTTTAAAACGTGCCTGTCCAGAAGAACCTTGCCATATAGCTTCATCTACTTCAAAATTAATGTCTATTATCTCTATGTCTTGGAGCTACATTGTGTCTCAGTCTTACATTCTGCTGTTAAAAATGTCCTCTTTATTTTTTTTATTATTATTATTATTATTATTTTTTTTTTTTTTTTTGCCTCTTGCTGGGAGGGCCTGTCTTCAGTGTGGGCAGTCACACATGCTCTTCTGTTGCTGGTTCTGAACACAATAGGCACATAACTGGACCTGAGCCTTTGTAAGCAGAGCCACCACAGCAGTGTAGCAGCATGGTCACCAGAAGAGCCAACCATGGCAGGAAGGAAGCCCACCCGCAATTGGGGTGGCTGAGGGAGTGGCCCAGATGGGATGCTCAGGGAAGGTAGCACTGAAATGGAATCCACAGACATGGAGACCCAGCTGGGGCAGAGTTCTTCCCTTCTCTCCTTCCAGTCCTGGGCTTGTATTGGTGCAGAGCCAGAGGCCTGGAGCATAAGGTGTGGGAGATATGTGTCCACTCCTCCAGCCCTCATGCCCCTGGTGTCTGGTGGGGTCTACCTGCTGCTCACAGGATGGTGAATTGGGTCCCCTGTCATACAACTGATGGGAAAGTAATGGGATGAAATTATGTGTCCCAATTGATTTATTTAGTTCATTATTAATAGGTGAGAGTAGAGAATGAGTGTTCTTTACCATTTGAAGTTGAACTGGGAAAATTAGTCTGGACTTCCTAAAGAGCAAAATGCAAAAGTCTCATTTATGTACAAAATACTGCATTTCTGCCTTTTTCCCTCCTTGGATGAATTCCTGCTATTCTGGAAAAGTATACTTCTCACGAGACTATATTTTTACTAGCTAAATTTGTTTTTTTTAATAATAATATTTTATTATTTTTTTAATAATATTTTATTATGTTAGTCACCATACAGCATATTCTTAGTTTTTGATGTAGTGTTCCATGATTCATTGTTTGTGTATAACACCCAGTGCACCATGCAATATGTGCCCTCCTTAATACCCATCACCGGCCTATCCCAGTCCCCCACCCCCTCCCCTCTGAAGATCTCAGTTTGTTTCCCAGAGTCCATAGTCTCTCGTCATTCATTCCCTCTCTTTTTTACCCCCCCTTCATTCTTCCTTTCCTTCTCCTACCGATCTTCCTGCTATTTCTCATGTTCCATAAATGAGTGAAACCATATGATAATTGTCTTTTTCTGCTTGACTTATTTCACTTGGCATAATCTCCTCCAGTCCCGTCCATATTGCTGCAAATGTTGGGTAATCGTTCTTTCTGATGGCTCAGTAATATTCCATTGTATAAATGGACCACATCTTTATCCATTCATCTGTTGAAGGGCATCTCACCTCCTTCCACCATTTAGCTATTGTGGACAATACTGCTATGAACATTGGGCTGCATATGGTCCTTCTGTATCTCTAACTACACAGTCTTTAGTTTAAAATCTACTCTGTCTGATATAAGAATTGCTACCCCAGCTTTCTTTTGAGGTGCATTGGCATGAAAATGGTTTTCCATCCCTTCACTTTCAGTCTGGATGTATCTTTAGGTTCAAAATGAGTCTCTTGTAGACAGTAAATGGATGGGTCATGTCTTTTTATCCAATCTGCAACCCTGTGGTGTTTTATGGGAGCATTTAGGCCATTCACATTGTGAGTGATTATTGAGAGATATGGTTTTAATGATGTCATGTTGCCTGTGAAGTCTTTCTGTAGATTGTAACTTTCTGTTCTGTATTACTCTTGGGCCCTTTTACTTTTATAGAATCCCCCTTAATATCTCATGTAGGGCTGGCTTGGTGGTGGTCACAAATTCCTTCAGTTTCTGCCAGTCTTGGAAGATCCTTATCTCTCCATCCATTCTGAATGACAGCCTTGCTGCATAAAGGATCCTGGGCTGCATGTTCTTCTCAGATAGAGCTTTGAAAATACCTTCCAACCCTTCCTGGCCTGCCAGGTCTCTGTAGACAGGTCTGACGTAATTCTGATATTTTTTCCCTCTGTACGTAAGGATTTTCTTCCCCTTGGCTGCTTTCAGTACCGTATCCTTAGATCTAATATTTGTGAGTTGCACTATGACGTGACGTGGTGTAGGTCTGTTCTCATTGACCTTGGGAGGGGTCCTCTCAGCCTCTTGGCACGAATGCTTGTTTCCTTTGCCAGATTAGGGAAGTTCTCAGCTACAATTTGTCCAAATATCTCTTCTAGACCTCTCTCTTTCTCCACCCCTCGGGGATGCCGATGATTCTGACATTGGAACGTTTCATTGAGTCAGTAATCTTCCGTAACCTACATTCTTGAGATTGGATTTTTTTTTTTTGAGCCAAGTTTCTGTTTTAACTTTCTCTTCTACCATCCCATCCTCCAATTCACTAATTCCTTCTTCTGCCTCATTTACCCTGGCCATCAGAGCATCTAGTTTTGACTGCATTTGATTCATAGCATTTTTAATTTCTGCCAGAGTCGCTCTCATTTCCGCCCTTAGAGATTCTACATTCTCATTAATATTTTCATTAATATTTTTTTCAAGCCTACACATCATCTTGACCATTGTTACTCTGAACTCCATTTCTGATAATTTGGTTATATCCATATCCATCACTTCTGTGGCAGAGGCCACCCACTCATTATCTTTTCTTTGCTGGGGGGGATTTCTCCTCCTCATCATTCTCATGAGGAGAGGTTGCAGGGATGCCCAGAGCCCAAATTATTGACCAGGACCAAGGCAGTGTGCACTTGTTTTATAGGGACCTTAGGGATGTGGGCTTCTTGATTTTTCAGCCTGCCTTCTGGGGGAGGGGCCTGCTGTGCTGATACTGAGGCAACCCTGTTTGGGTAGAGTCACCCTGTCCCCTGCGAGTGGGGATGGGGATGGGCACAATGTGAACCGGTATTTCTGGGCTTTTATTCTCTGGCGGCTTTCCCTGGAGGTTTTCTGTGACTCTTCTGAGAGTCAGAGCAGCAGTGGCCATATCCTAGCCTCTGTCTAAGAACAGAGAGATCACAGTCTGCTCTCCACTGAGCTCTCCTGGCCACTTTAACTCTGTTTCTGTTGGTGCTGCTAAAAACCCTGAAGCATCCCGGGTTGTGTGCCCCAGAGCCAGTCTCCCACCCTTGCTTCCAGGACCGACATGTCTCTGTCCTTTTGCCTCTAACACCTCCGGCTGCCCCTGGTTCCCGCGCGTGCTCCCAAGCTCCCGGTTTCAGTCAAGTTCGAGTGTGCACTCTGGACCTCCGGTTTTCAGTTTGGATGCTTGCGCTCCTGAGCTCCCGGTTTCAGTCCAGTTCCAGTGAGCACTCCAGAGCTCCAGTTTTCAGTCTGGTGACACGCACATTCCCAGGATCACAGTCTCAGCCTGCTTTCTCATGGGTGCCGGTCCTGGAGTCCCTCCAGCTCCACAGTGCAGGTGGCTACTGCTTCCCTGCACCTGTGCACTGCGGCTCCCTCCCCCTTCTGTTTATCTTCTGATATCTGTGCATGGATTTATGGCTCCCCACTTCATACCTCAACACTCAGCACTGCATATGTTCATTTGTAGAGATCCAGATATATCTTCCTGCGTCTCAGGCTGATTTCATGGGTACACAGGATGGTTTGGCAGATATCCAGCTGGATTCAGAGGACCAGCTGAAAAAGGGGTCCCCTACTCCTCCGCCATCTTTTTCCCACTGTACTAGCTAACTTTGAAAATTTCACTCATCCTCTGATGTGTATGTGTCTTTATGTGCCAGCCTATTGTTCCTACTCTTGATTTTGCTCTTAGTGGAAACAACAGACTTATCTTTTTTATTATGCTCATTAATAGAATAGTATTTTATTTGCTGAAACTTCTATCATCATTTCTGCCTAATGAGATTTTCTACTTCTTTCCATTTCTGCCTTTTATTTCTCTTCCAACTCCCTTTGTTTTGCCTACTTTGTGGACTTTGGCCCCCTCTGAAACTGGTGTAATATTCTTGGAATTGAAAATTAAACAAAGATGAGCATACTCATGGGGGTAGTAGTCATGGTTGAACTGAAAATTACTTTCTTTTTTTTTTAATTTTTATTTTGTTATATTAGTCACCATACAGAATATCTCCAGTTGTTGATGCAATGTTCCATGATTCATTATCTGCATACAACACCCAACGCACCATTCAATATGTGCCCTCCCCAAAACCCATCACCGGCCTATCCCAATCCCTCTGAAGCCCTCAGTTTGTTTCCCAGAGTCCACAGTCTCTCATGGTTCATTCCCCCTTCTCTTTACCCCCCCTTCATTCTTCCCTTCCTTCTCCTACCGATCTTCCTATTTCTTGTGTTCCATAAATGAGTGAAACCATATGATAATTGTCTTTCTCTGCTTGGCTTATTTCACTTAGCATAATCTCCACCAGTCCCGTCCATGTTGCTGCAAATGTTAGATAATCGTTCTCTCTGATGGCTGAGTAATATTCCATTGTATATATGGACCACATCTTCTTTATCCATTCGTGTGTTGAAGGGCATCAGGGTCCTTCCACGATTTAGCTATTGTGGACAATGCTGCTAAGAACATTGGGGTGTATATGGCCCTTCTCTTCACTACATCTTTATCTTTGGGGTAAATACCCAGTAGTGCAATTGCTGGGTCATAGGGTAGCTCAATTTTTAACTTTTCAAGGGACCTCCACACTGTTTTCCAAAGTGGCTGTACCAACTAGCATTCCCACCAACAGTGTAAGAGGGATCCCCTTTCTCCACATCCTCTCCAACATTTGTTGCTTCCTGCCTTGTCAATTTTTGCCATTCTAACTGGTGTAAGGTGGTATCTCAATGTGGTTTTGACTTGAATTTCCCTGATGGCTACTGATTTTGACCATTTTTTCATGTGTCTGTTAGCCATTTGTATGTCTTCATTGGAGAAGTGCCTGTTCATATCTTCTGCCCGTTTTTTGATTTGATTATTTGTTTCCTGTGTATTGAGTTTGAGAAGTTCTTTGTAGATCTTGGATACTAGTCTTTTATCTGTAATGTCATTTGCAAATATCTTCTTCCATTCCATGGGCTGCCTCTTTGTTTTTTTGACTGCTTCCTTGGCTGTGCAGAAGCTTTTGATCTTGATGAAGTCCACAAGTTCATTTTTTCCTTTGTTTCTCTTGCCTTTGGAGACGTGTCATGAAAGAAGTTGCTGTGGCCGATGTCGAAGAGGTTATTACCTATGTTCTCCTCTAGGATTTTGATGGATTCCTGTCTCACATTGAGGTCTTTCAACCATTTGGAGTTTATCTTTGTGTATGGTGTGAGAGAGTGGTCAAGTTTCATTCTTTTGCATGTAGCTGTCCAATTTTCCCAGCACCATTTATTGAAGAGACTGTCTTTTTTCCACTGGATGTTTTTTCCTGCTTTGTCAAAGATTAGTTGCCCAAAGAGCCGAGGGTCCATCTCTGGGTTCTCTATTCTGTTCAATTGGTCTATGTGTCTGTTTTTGTGCCAGTACCATGCTGTCCTTGTGATCACAGCTTTGTAGTATAGTTTGAAATCCAACAACATGATGCCCATATCATTCTTGTTGCAAATGAACCAACATGAATTCATTCCTTGGTGAATCAGAAACTGTACTAGGTTGAGCTGTTCCACAAAGAAGACTTTTATTTGAAGCAAATAAGGAGATCATGATTAATGGCTTCCAAAGCCATGACTCTTTAAAAAAGGATGAATGGGTTCTTTTTGTTTAGCGTTAGGATGAATATTTAGATAAGGAAGTCTTGTCATCCTATGTAGAAGTGGGCATAAGGTCATCCATGTGTCTTAAGGCAACATGCCTATACATATATGTTATGTAAATGAGGATGAGGCTCCCCACCCAATGTGGGGTGGAGATTTTTGTATTAGAATGAGGTAAAGTTAATTGTAGATCACTCAGAGGTCGCTCCATGGTCCATCTGTGCAGTGCAAGTCAGGTTTAGCTCAAAAGGTCTGGGTGGTCTGGACTGGTGAGAAGTTTTGTCAGAGCAATTGCCATCACCTGAGGGGTGGTTTTGCCTGAGTCAAGAGGAAAGCCAGAAGGAAGAGTTTAGGGGAAGATGTAAGACAAAGGTTAGTGAGTACAAGCAGGTGGGCAGTAAAGGCCGTGTCTTGGTTTCCAGCTGGTGACATTGTCACAGAGACAAAGTTTGGCCATAAATAATGAAAATGATTTCATATTGTTTATGGTAGAGCCACAGGAACTTGGGTGCCAGTGAGATTTGTTATCAAAAATCACCTTCTTTTTCTTCTCTTTCTCTTCTTTCTTTCTTGGTTCCTTTTTTCCTTCTGTCAATAGGGTGGATGTGTTTCATTGCTAGATTTGCAATGATCAAAATGTCATTGGTCAAAAATATTGTTCCCTAACATGGACCCCCCAGCCATTCAGGTAATTAGTGTTCTGTGTGTTTTCTGTCCTTCTCCCAATGGTGACTGAGAGAGGAACATGGTGGACAAGAAAGAAAGAAAGAAGTGTATAATATGGGGTTTTGTGGTAGTTGGCCTTTGTTATTTCCTGTATGGACCATGGCATTCAAACCCAAAACCTGTGCCAATTGTGTTGTGGCTTTTATTTGATTTTGTTAACCACATGTTAAATTGATAAAAATGGACACTGCTGTTTTGACAAATACCTTTCCAACTTAACCTACTCTATTATCTCCACTATCTGTTTAATATAGCTGGCTGTAGAATGGTTTGGAATACCAACAAAATGCATTAAAGAGATTAAAATTGGTTGAACACCAGAAGCCTAATTTTGATTCCGAAATACTGGGGTGGTTAGCACTTAATATGAGACCTTTCTGTCCTTTTCTCTTGTTTTCACTGTTATCTAACAATTGCCCCATTCCTTGAGGACTGCACAGCTGGTTTTCCTCTGTATGGACAAATTCAGCTTTCAGAGGAATGGGTCATCTGATTACCAAGCTTCAAAATTCTCCAACCATATTCCATCCCACCACATTCACTTGTACTCCAAGTCAAGAACAGAGCTCACAACCACACCCTGACCTTCTTAACAGTAATTATGACTCTCCTTGATGACATCTTTCTGAATCTTTTACATCAACTACACTTACTATTCAATCACAGTCAACTCTCTTGCTCCTCCTGCTCCTCCTGGAGCTTTTCTTCCTTCCTTCCCTCTCCATTCAGAGGTTTCAGGATGCTTCACTGAAAAGGGAACCTTCATGCACTATTGGTTGAATGTAAATTGGTGCAGCCACTATGGAAAACATTATGGAGTTTCCTCAAAAAGTTAAAAAAAAAACTATAAAGTCATTTAGTAATTTCACTTCTGGGTATTTACCCAAAGGAAATGAAATCACTTTCTTATAAAGATATCTGTATCCCCATGTTCATAGCAACATTATTTATAATAACTAAGACATGGAAACAACCTAAGTGTCCACTGATGGATGAATGGATAAAGAAAACACACACACACAAGTGCACACACACACACAGGAATGGTTCAGCCATTAAAAAAGGAAGTCTTCTCACTTATGATAACATGGATTAAACCTGAGGGCATTATGCCAAGTGAAACAAGTGAGACAGAGAAGGACAAACACTGTATGATCTCACTTATATGTGGAATCTAAAAAAGCCAAACTCACAGAAACAGAGTAGATTGGTGGTTGTAAGGGGCTGGGGAGTAGGGGAAATAAGGAGATGCTTGTCAAAAGGTATGAACTTCCAGTTATAAGAGAAATAATAAGTTCTGGAGGACAGCATGATGACTAGTTAACAACACAATATTAAATAATTGAAAGTTGCTTAGTGGATAAGAGGAAGGTTTCAGAGCTCATTTTGGTGCTGCTTCTTGCTGCTGCTTGTAGTCCTGTCATCTTTTCCCCAGGAGGCTGGCATTCACCATTTCTTCCCAGGACCTATGCTAAGCCTTTATTCAGTAAAACCTGAGAGTTCAGGAAATCAATTTACCATTTAGCTATTTTACAAGTCCTTTCTCAGTTGGACTTGTGTAACTTGATGCTATATTGCTTGGCAAAGCATTTGGATGTCTTTAGAAGATAGCTAACCAGAAGATACAGTTATTAAACTTGCAAAAGATATTCTTTAGATTTTAAGATTTTAAACCTGGTGACTCAATGGCAGAATGAATAAATTAAATCAGCTTGTTACCTTATAATTTTCTTCTGGAAGATCTCAAAACTTTTCCTAGTTGACCTTTAAGCTACATTATTGCTGCCACCCTCTCTCTCTCTCTCTCTCTCTCTCTCTCTCACCAAAGCATAAAAGACCCTCCTCCCACCCATAAACTCTCCCCCCATTCAATGGACTGAGTGACATGTTTAGGTCTAACCCACACCTTACACAACAGATGTTTGGAAAGATAAATCGTGTTCTCTCAGCCTAGACCAGAATGAAAAGCTTATCTCTTACTGCTGGTAAAGCCCTTGAGAATCTTAAACAAAGCTAGTCTTAGCTATAACTCCTATTTTTGATCATGCACATCAGTGTTTGCTGGTTCAAAGTGTTTTCTTTTGTGAGTAGTGACTATTAAATGTCCTATCAAATTTACTCTACCAAGTGCAAGATTCCCACTTTACTCTTGTCATTACGATCAAATAATGAAAAGTCAAAGCAGGTCTGCCTAATTTATTAAAGATTAAATCTGTTAGTGTTTTCTCACTAAATTAAAACCACATACCTAAAAGCAAGCACAATTCAAAATAAAACCATAGCTGTTGCATCACTGTTCTGTTTACTCATATAATTTAAAAATAAATCTTGTGACCACAGCTCCTTTTCAGCACATGCCATAATTTGAATGTTTGTTTCCATGGTGATGGCCTTTTGTGGCTGTTTATACCATAAGGGGAACAATTGGAGGCTAGTCTTTTAGAACACATTAAGAAATCTCCGGGCTCAAAGAAGCATGTGTTATCCTACAAGAATATTCCATCTGTTACTGGAATAGCTAATCTCGCTTGCTGACTTGTTTTTTCTAACAGTTGTATGGATTTAATGTCTGCATTCTACCAATAAATAGACTCATTTCTGTAAGCTGCCAAATTAGGTTGTTCTAAATATGTAAGACCATCAATTTCATGATCAATTCTAAAGGTAAATGGTTGCTACCTATACGTCCTTTTGGATCACAGATTGCTATACCCGATATGTTGTTTGTTGAGACTATTTTTCCTTAGCATGGAATATAATCCACAACTGGATTGATGGCCATTAGAAAGCAACTTTGTAATTGGGACAAATTTCAGAACTGTGCCAGATATTACATTCATGAATAATGGAAGGTTTATTGCATCTAGATCCACAAAGTTAGGAAGATAGAAACTGGGTCAAACATTATATGAGCCAAAAATGTCCCCCTGCCTGATAGGGGTGGACAAGGTTTTCATTACTTGTTTCTGAATCACCATGTTTACCAGAATTGGTGGCTTAAACTCTTTAATGGGTCCTTCTTCTGAAGTAACGAGGCTATATTTAGAGATTAAACTTTTTGTAGACTCCCTTGATTTTGCGTAAATTGGATTAATAAGAGATATAGTGAGGTAGCATACAATAATACCCTGGTTTTTTTCTTTCTGTCACTTCCTTTATATGACCCTTCCACTAGTTAGTAAGAGGTATCTGTGTTTCCTTGAAATGAACTAGACTGTTATCACAGGAATACAAAGAGAAAGAAAGAATTTGATGTTCTGCTTTTATATATTTTTTATTATCTTCAATTAGCCAACACATAGTACATTATTAGTTTTTGATGTAGTGTTCAATGATTCATTAATTGCATATAACACCCAGCCCTCATCACCACATGTGCTGTCCTTAATACACATCACACAGTTACCCCAACTGCCCAACCTCCTCCCTTCTGTAACCAAACTTTGTTTTCTGGAGTCCAGACTCACTCATCATTTCTCTCCCTCTCTGATTTATTTACATTCAGTTTTGCCTCACTTCCCCTATGATTCTCTGTGCTCTTTCTTTTGTATTTCTCTGTGTGACTTATTTCACTAAGCAAAATACTCTCCATTCCATCCATGTTAATGTAAATGGTAGGTATTCATCTTTTCTGATAGCTGAGTAATATTCCATTGTATATATGAGCCACATCTTCTTCTTTTTTTTTTTAAGATTTTATTTATTTATTTGACAGGGAGAGACAGCAAGAGAGGGAACACAAACAAGGGGAGCATGAGAGGGAGAAGCAGGATTCCCGCCAAGCAGGGAGCCTGATGTAGGGCTCGATCCCAGGACCCTGGGGTCATGACCTGAGCTGAGGGCAGATGCTTAACGGCTGAGCCACCCAGGTGTCCCTGAACCACATCTTCTTTATCCATTCATCCGTTGAAGGACATCTTGGCAGTTTGGCTATTGTGGACATTGCTGCTATGAACATTGGGGTGCATGTGGCCCTTCTTCTCAATACCTCTGCATATTTGGGGTAAATACCCACTAATGCAATTGCTAGCTCATAGGGTAGCTCTATTTTTAACTTTTTGAGGACCTCCCTAGTGTTTTTCAGAGTGGCTGTACCACCTTACCACCTTGCATTCCCACCAACACTGTAAAAGGGTTCCATTTCTCCACATCCTTGCTAACATTTGTTGTTTCCTGTCCTGTTAATTTTTGTCATTCTGACTGGTGTAAGGTTTTGATTCGTATTGATGTGGAACATTTTTTTCGTGTCAATTGTATGCCTCCTTTGGAGAAGTGTTTGTTCATGTCTTCCGCCCATTTCTTGACTGGATTCTTTGTTTTTTGGGTGTTGAGTTTGAGAAGTTCTTTATTGATCTTGGATACCAGCCCTTTATCTGTAATGCCATTTCAAATATCTTCTCCCATTCCATGGGTTGCCTCTTAATTTTGTTGACTGTTTCCTTTGCTGTGCAGAAGCTTTTTATCTTGATAAACTCATAAAAATTCATTTTTGCTTCTGTTTCCATCGCCTTTAGAGACGTGTCTGGCAAAAAGTTGTGTGGCTGAGATCGAAGAGGGTACTGCCTGTGTTCTCCTCTATGATGTTGATGGATTCCTGTCTCACATTGAGGTCGTTCATCCATTATGAGTTTATGTTTGTGTATGGTGTAAGAGAATGGTCCAGTTTCATTCTTTGGCATGGGACTGTCCAATTTTCCCAGCACCAACTTTTGAAGAGACTGTCTTTTTTCCATTGGATATTGTTTCCTGCTTTGTTGAAGATTAGTTGACCACAGAGTTGAGGGTCCATATCTGGGCTCTCTCTTCTGTTCCATTGATCTATGTGTCTGTTTTTATGCCACTACTATGCTGTCTTGGTGAACACAGCTTTGTAATATAGTTTGAAGTCAGGCATTGTTATGCCACCAGCTTTTGTTTTCTTTTTCAACAATTCCCTGGTAATTCAGGGTCTTTTCTGGTACCATACAAATTTTAGGATTGTTTGTTCCAGCTCTGTGAAAATTGTTGATGGCATTTTGATAGGGATTGCAATAAAAGTGTACGTATCTCTCGGCAGCATAGACATTTTAACAATGTTTATCTTCTACCATGAGTATGGAATGCTTTTCCATCTTTTTGTTTCTTGCTCAATTTCTCTTGGTTTTGTTTTTTTTTTAAGATTTTATTTATTTATCCGACGGAGATAGAGACAGCCAGCGAGAAAGGGAACACAAGCAGGGGGAGTGGGAGAGGAAGAAGCAGGCTCATGGCGGAGGAGCCTGATGTGGGGCTCAATCCCATAACGCCAGGATCACGCCCTGAGCCGAAGGCAGACGCTTAACCGCTGTGCCACCCAGGCGCCCCCCTCAATTTCTCTTGTAAGTGGTAAGTGTTCTATAGTTTCTAGTGTATAGATCCTTTACCTCTTTGGTTAGGTTTATTCCTAGGTATCTTATGGTTTTGGGTGCTATTGTAAATGGAATCAATTCCCTAATTTCTCTTTTACAATCTTATGGGATCCATAGGGTTGTCATCTACATTTTCTTCCAGACTCTCTTCTGGGGGAGAGGCCTGCCTTGCTGTTTCTCAGGTATCCCTGCCTTGGCAAAGTTGTCCCATGCCCTGTCAGGGGAATGAGTTCAGTGGGAACTTCCTCTGTGTGGCTTTTTTTCCTAGTGGCTTTCCATGCCTCTTCAAATAATTAGAGCAAAAATGGCCATGTCCAAACCTATGGCCCAGAGAAAAAAGATTGCAGTCTGCCCAGTTTAGTAAACCCTCAGGGACAAATAGTCTCCACTTCTGTACAGGCCCCAAACTGCAGCCTCCCAAGGTGCATGCCCACTGCAACTCTCTCAGATGCAGACCGAGGGGCCTGGGAGTTACCACTGCCCTTTGTGATTCTAAAACCACAAGTAGCCACAGGCTGGAGTGCACACCTGAAGCTTCTGGATCATGTCTGGCTGCCACTCTAATGTCCTTTCTGGACACGACTGCCCTGTGAGTTATTGCCCGGTCAGGGAGGTTCCAGACTTTTTTCAGGCTGCTGAGGAAAAGGGAAAAAATTGACCAGCCTAACCCATGGTTTATAGTGATCCAGCCTGAGAGTCGCCTCCTGGGCTTGCTGACCATAACCTGTTTCCCGGCTCCACTGCTTGGGTACTCTACTGGTTCAGGCACCCCCATTTGCTCTGTGACTCCTCAGATCCTGAGACCACAATGCCCTACCTAGAATCTGCCTTTTCATTTCCAGAGCCCCTTTCAGAGAGGGATGTCTCTCACTAAAGCAGATTTCTAAGGGTTCTAATTTTGTGCTCTGGTGTTACATCACGTTCCAAGAGCCAGCTTATGGAGGCTCCCTCCCCCTTCTGTTTATCTTCTGATATCTCCCCAAAGATTCACAATTCCACATGTCCTACCTTGCAAAAAACAGTCGCTTTTCTGCTTGTAGAGCTCCAGATATATATATTCTTATATCTTGGGCTGATTTTGTGGGTGTTCAAATGGTTTGATAGATATCCAGCTAAATTCAGGGGACGAGTTGAAATGGGGTCCCCAACTCCTCTGCCATCTTGCCTACCTTACCCGTTTTTTTGGTTTTTTTTTTTTTCTATTTTCAAAATAGACTTTTTAATAGTCCAGATCTGAAATAGTAGTTTTGAATGGCAATGCTTTTGGTTTGAAAAAGATGAAGGGAAGAGAAGGTCCTTGAAAGCAAAAATGTGAAGTCCCTGGAAGAGGTGGAGCACATTGGAAGAAGCTGCCTCAGCAATAAGAGGAAGGAGTAGAGAAGGACAGGGCCACCTTGTTTGGAGAAAGGGAACAAGGTTTATTCTGGCTGAGTGAGGGCAAATCTTGGAGGGTTTGTGGGTTCAGGGATGAGGGTACCTGGCCTGGGTTTCCTGGAGAAGACCAGAATCCTCACAGAGAGACAGCACCCCTTGCCAACAATGAGGTGGCCTCAAGAAATGAGCACTGTTCACCACTGCTCCACTGTACTATGTTCTACTTTTCAGGGTTTCTGAAGGTCTAGCTCAACTGCTGTCTTCATCTCTATGGATAGTCCAACAGAAGCAATGCTAACTTTTCCCTGAGACTCTAAGAATTCTAATTAGAAATTCCCCCTTTCCAATGGCCTGGACTATTGTAAGTATTCCAAATGTTTTGTAGAGTCAGAAAGAAAATAGGAGAACGAAAACGAAAAGGAATGGAAAGTTATTTTCAAGGTCTGTTTTGGATTCAATGTTTTAAAAATAACTGAATCTAGTTTTAAAAGGGGAAGCCTAGCAGTGCAAATGAGGGTGCACAATGGTGGTTTGGGATTTAACTGTAGAACTACTCTGAAAGAGCTTCTGAGATATATATTAAGGCTGGGCAGATAACCCATGAATGGCAACAGGAAGTGGAAACTAGAATTGAAAGTTACTAGGGACAGACTAGGGCTGTGCTTTTCTTCTGGGTGCCCATTTCGCATTTCAGTCAGTTGATGCCCAAAACTGAGTAACAACTTTTGGAACAGGAAGCCTTGGCAGGAGTTTTAGCTGGGGAGGGAAGCCACAGTTTTCTCCCTGCATTTAGTGGCAACTGCTCATCTTCTGCGGCTACAAGTGTATCCAAGGTGTTTCTGTTGGAGGGAAGTTTTGCCTCAACTTATGTTTCAAGTTTGAGCTCTCTTGATGAAGGTAGAGGAGTTTGTGGAGACTGTGCTGGGAGGTAGCAGACCCTCTGAGAGTGGGATAAAGAAAATGCATTATATCCCCTGCATTTTTAGAAGGTGAAGAGGATCGCTTAAATGACAGAAAGCATTTTGGATGAGCACACAAATCCACGTTAAGGAGGACATAATGGGAATATCTTTCTGTAAATGTCAAACTGGGAGTCTAGGTTGAAGCACATGAGATGGTGCTTCAGATTTAAGTGAAATATAGGAACCATGTTTCTGTTTGAGAAGTCACTGAGCTCTTTTAGAAATGCCCAGTGTGAACACTTTCTATTTCAATGGGCAAAACATCTGTGATGTCCCTTTTAATAGGGATTTGTGACCTTGACACTCAGAGAAGGTTCTGGGCAATTGAAGGAAGAGCCTCCAGCACCTGTCATTGGACAATGGTGAACAGATATGAAACTCAAAGATACAGATGTAGTGAAAAGAAGGGCCATATGCACCCCAATGTTCATAACAGCATTGTCCACAATAGCCAAACTGTAGAAGAAGCTGAGATGCCCTTCAACAGATGAATGGATAAAGAAGATGTGGTCCATATATACAATAGAATATTACTCAGCCATCAGAAAGAATGATTACCCCACATTTGCATCAACATGGATGGGATCGGAGGAGATTATGCTAAGTGAAATAAGTCAAGCAGAGAAAGACAATTATCATATGGTTTCACTCATTTGTGGAGCATAAGGAATAGCAGGGAGATCGGTAGGAGAAGGAAGGGAAAAATGAAGGGGGGGTAAACAGAGGGGGAGATGAACCACGAGAGACTATGGACTCCGGAAACAAACCGAGGGTTTTAGAGGGGAGGGGTTGGGGGCATGGGCTAGCCCGGTGAAGGGTATTAAGAAGGGCATGTATTGCATGGAGCACTGGGTGTTATATGCAAACAATGAATCATGGAACACTACATCAAAAACTAATTTTGTACTGTATGGTGACTAACATATCATAATAAAAAAAAGAAAAAAAAGAAATGGAACTCATCCAATAGCAGATGCCTTAATCATGTGACAATGGGAAGGATATATGGTCTTTTGGCATTACTTCACTGTACATAAACACTCTCTTAGCTCCAATTTTATTTATTATTTATTTATTTACTTATTCATTTATTTATTGGTGGGCACCAAAGCAAGGTTTCTTGAGTGATAGCAAAGTGATAGTACAAAGCTCCCAAAGATGGAGGGGACCCAAAAGGCTTGCCACTGGAGTTTCTAAGTCTAGGCGTTTTTATGGGCTTGTTGGTGGGCTGTTTTAATCTGATTAACCCTTCCTGCATTTGTCATCCAATCAGGTTTTTTCACATGGGAAAGGGTGGAGAGCTCCTTCCAGGGTGGTGTAAAATCATTTTAAGGGTGGTTTCCTCTTATGGTGGGGGGTGTCTTGTCCCTGCCTGCCTGCCTTCCAACTATCCTTCATTATTCTCCCCTCTGTTGTCAGGGAAGAAGGGCAATGGCCAATTGTAACTACTTGCTGCTGGTCAGGGGTGTTGGGTGGGGCAATAGTCAGTGTTCCTCTCCTCCTGATCTATCAGGGGGTCCCCTGTAGATGTCTGGCTTGACCTCCCTGTGAGGCTCCATCTGAACCACCATTTGGAGTTTGACAACCTTTATTCTGGAAGATATAAAGAGGTTAGGGCATTTAAGAGGCAAGGCCCAAAGCACAATGCAAGACTGAGTACAGCCAGGGGTCCGGCAAGAGACAGAGGATGTTTTAGTGAACTCCCATATACTGTGAGAAGAGGGTGGGTGAAAGGAATGCAATAAGGATTATGATTTTGAAGGGATATAAGGAAAGCAACATTTAAGAAGACTTATCTGTGTCTTGTTGCTTCAAGACTAGTTCGAGGTCCTCTCTGGGTTTACAGAGGGATTTCAGTTCCTTGATGTTAGGCCCCTTTGGGGACCAGGGTTTGATTCTGGAATGGCGGATCCAGGCTTCAAATTTAGGCACTGTGACTGCTGTTGGAGTGGCTAAAATCACTGTATGTGAGCCTTCGCAGACAGGCTCTAACAAGCACTTGGTCCCCACGGTAAAATGGGAGAGGTTGGTTATTTTGGGGCTGGGAGTTGGGAAACTTTCTGAGGATTGAGGTCTTTATGCATAGTGTTTTACTTGAGGATTTTTCAGTTTTACAGAGGAAGTCCTCAACCCAGTGCATGCGGGTATCTACCCAAACCCGGAGGGACCTGTACTCATGCATTTTAGACATGTGTGAGGTCCATTTGCCAATCTTCCCCAGGGTAACTTCCTATTTTCTGTATGCCTCTGGGGATTTGCTAATGGGAGAATGGGTTATTCTTCATGTTTTTCCTAACCCAGAGCTAGTTTCTTCCTGTCCCAGAATTAGTTTGTAGCTTTGGAAATCAAGAAAGTGGACAGCCACTGCTGTCCCTAAGGCAGGCTGGACAACCACAAGCCACCAGATCCAGCACTTTGCTTAATATCCCACTGGCTGTTGAGCAGGTCCCCAGGCCTGGGTTAGGACACCCAAGGCCATTCCCTTTTTGTCACAACCCTCACAATAGGAAGACTTAAAGCTGGGGCACTAAGCAAGGCCCTCTTGAGATTTTTAAAGGCTTTTTCTGACTCTGGAGCCCACATTAACAGATGGCTACTGGCTGTCTGTTTGTTCTTGATCAACCGATAGAGGGGGCATGCTATTTCTCCATATCCCAGTATCCATGAGTAACAGTATCCTGCTATGCCCAAAAAACCTTTCTGACAAGGGAAAGCTGTGGGGTCCTTAAGGTGTATGGGAATGGACACTGCTGTTAAAGCCTGACCCACTTCAGCCTGAGTTGCCCAGAAGTGGGGATTAATATCAGCCTCTATTAAGGGGAGGCAACTGCTAGTCTCTCCCGGGGCTATCAGTGTGAGAGTTAATATCTCTAAAGAGAGGTGTGGGGCTTTCAGGCATTAAGAAAGACTGAGAGAAAATTAGATCTCCCCAGGTGCATCCCAGAAAACAAGAAAAAATTTGGCTCACCCAGTGACGCTCTTAATGACAACACTGTGGTTGGACAGTTGTCCCTGGTCAGAGAGTAGAACAGAAAAGGTGGCTCCAGTATCAAGAAGGAAATTGACTGATTTTCCTTCTATTTCTAAAATTACCTGAGGCTCTGGGTGAGCTGTTTTGGAGAAGTCACCGGTGATGGAACCCTGAACCCCATCAGTCCCTATCAGGGGTGCTGGACACCTAAGCCCTCTCATGAGGTCCCCAAGGGTATTCAGATTTCCAGTGACCCCTCCACAAATGGGACAAGGGTTATAAGGCCTTGCTTTTTGCCATTGGGGGCATTCTCACTTCCAATGTCCCAGTGGCCACAGAGATGGCATTTGGTGCCAGAGCCTTGGGAGGCCAAGCTGGCAACAGCATGCAGTGTCACAACTAAAGCCTCAGACTTCCTCTTTAGCTTCTTTTCCTTACTCTCCTCTTGATCCCAATTGTAAAAGACCCACTGGCAGCTTGTTAGAGCTCTTCTAGTGTTCCCGCAGGACCAGCAGCCAACTTCAGCAGTTTTTTCCGAGTATCTGGAGCTGATTGGCTCTTTAAGAATGATCTTGGCCTCAGTAGAACTGGGGGAGATAGCCTCGTATTTAACGAGAGCCTCTCAATCTTTCTAAGAAAACCATTGGTGTTTTCTTCCTGAGTTTGGGTTGACAGCATCATGTTTACTAACAGACCCAAATATCCTTTACCAGAGACTTTGAAAGCTATCTTAACAATTACCCATGAAAACTTTGAGACAGACAAGGTTAACCACCATTTTTTTTAAAGATTTTATTTATTTATTTGACAGAGAGAGACAGCCAGTGAGAGAAGGAACACAAGCAGGGGGAGTGGGAGAGGAAGAAGCAGGCTTCCAGCGGAGGAGCCTGATGTGGGGCTCGATCCCATAACGCCGGGATCACGCCCTGAGCCGAAGGCAGTCACTTAACGACTGAGCCACCCAGGTGCCCCTAAAACCACCATTTTATACCAGCAGACTCAAAAATCCTTTAAAAGCACAAACCTATGCCCAGTAATCAATGCTTTAGCACTGCGTCTTATTTGGGAAAGACCTAGATGTAATCCCATTTATCATCCAAGCAAAACTTTCTTAACAATTACCCTTGAAAACTTTGAGACATACATGATTAACCACATTTCAACATGAGCTTATTTGACCTTCAGCAAATCTAGATAGAATCATTCCTGGTTCTAAATTTGGTCATCTCAGGGGCGCCTGGGTGGCACAGCGGTTAAGCGTCTGCCTTCGGCTCAGGGCGTGATCCCGGCGTTGTGGGATCGAGCCCCACATCAGGCTCCTCCGCTATGAGCCTGCTTCTTCCTCTCCCACTCCCCCTGCTTGTGTTCCCTCTCTCGCTGGCTGTCTCTCTCTGTCAAATAAATAAATAAAATCTTTAAATAAATAAATAAATAAATAAATAAATAAATAAATTTGGTCATCTCAGACAGATGAGCAGACGCCATGTTTTTTCCACCAAAGTGTAAATACGCAGTCCATGTCAGGCCAGAGAAGACAAGGAATTTCCCTGAAACAGAAACAAAGGGAGGTTTAGCAGCTGCTTGGGGATATTCCTTAAAATCTCTGTCCTGAGGTAGACTAAACACAATTGGCTCCAATTATAGCCATTAACCTGAGAAACAAATGAGGGAGAAGCCCCCTTTACTGCTCAATCCCTCTATGATGCAGGCTTGGAAGTGATGGTGGTACTGGTTTCCAGGGGGATCGTTAGGGTCCCAATTAAGGTCTTGAGTTGGTACAGCCTGGGTTCCAGTTGGAAACTGAAGTCACCCCTGGGCTTATCCATCTTTTGATCCTCGTATCTTTCAGCAGTGGCTAGAACCCCACATTTTTCTACTTTGGAGAGGGTCTGATTTAACAGAAGCATTACATCCAACTTTGGAAAACTTTGAGTTCCCCCATTGTCTCAGGTCCTGTAGTGGCACCTCCTCTTGGTCCCCCTTTTTGAAGAGGGTAAAGCCCTCAAGCTCTGACAGGGATTCCAGGATAGGGCGGGACAGGTAAGGGGACCTGATTTTAACCTAGGAAAGATGGAGCCAGGGCTGGAGATTTCCCTGAGGACTCCGGTTGCCTATCAACTTTTGATGTGGATGTGGTGTTCCTTTGTTCCTCCCCCCACACACTCCGGTGGGAGGGGGGGTCCAGAAGAAAGCATCCAGGAGGCTGGGATCAATCCTACACTGCTGAGATCAGAATCAAAGAAAATGAACCACCTTTTTCCCCAGTTAAAACCAGGAAGGCAAAATCCCTCAAGTGCCCATGTCTCCTCATCCTCCAATTTGTATTGTGGCCATGCCCCAGAACAAAAGGAAATGATTTACCTTTGCCCAGTCAAAACCAGGAAGGCATCCACATAAACAATATTGAGCAATTTATGGGTCTGATACTCTTCCTATAGCCTATAATGCCAGGAAGGGACTCTAAAGGAGTAAGGGTCTTGGTCAGGGAATTACCTATCTACAAAAAGAGAGGAAAAGGCATCCCTTACTTCAATTTCTTATAGTTGACCAGGGAGACTTGGGAAGAGAGTAAAAGGCATCTTCCACCTCAGTTTCTCCTCATCTTTTCCTGATGTGAGGCCCTAGCTACTCTTGAAACTGACAGCCAGAGTCCCCGTCCTCTCTCGAGGTGCCGGGAGCAGTCACATTTATTTAGGCTTAGTCTTACCTCCAGAGAACAACCCTAATTTCCTCACCTTTAAGACTCCCTTAGAAGTCAATGGATACACTAGACTTCTTTTAATAGAGTTGTTCTATCTGGCATAGCCACATGAAGGAACAAGATGGGGCATGGGGGGTGGGGGGGAATCCACCTGGGATAAGCCCTGATGGAACCAAAATGTTGGAAGATCCCTTAGATCTTAGTTCATTTGCCTTGCTTGGCCATTTCTAACATAGGTGGTGTAGCCAGTTTGAGGGGTGTCCTAGTAATGCCCAGGATAGGAGAAGTCAGAAACAGAAGATTGTTCCTCTCGATAACTGAGAACTGTGAGTGAGATCCCTTGGAGGTCATCCAAACCACTTACAAGAGAATGTCTGGGAGACCATCTTGGACTTTCCTACTCGTTCTCCTAGGGGAGGACTCAGCCGGGAAAAGAGTAGTAGAGGGGTTTCTCTCTAGCGATCTTCCATGAAAGGAGTTCTGAGTCCTTACCAAATTGACATTCCTAACTTCTGTTGAGGGATCAGTCAGAAAGGAGCCCGGAGAGCCTATTACCCAAGACTTGAGAATGGCAGCCACACTAGTCCCTCTTACCTGGCTGACGGGTGCCCATTGTTTCAACAAAAAATGGGAGAGGGAGAGAGAGGGAGAGGGAGAGAGAGACTTGCTGCCCACTACTCATGGTTAGTTTTCCTTAGTGATGGTGGAGATCCTGGACAAGCCCCCATAAATGTTACAGGATTTTTTTCTCCATTGATGTCCTCAGTTCTTGGTCATGCTGCTTCAAAGAATGAAGAGGTAGATCAGACAAAGTGGTGGGCAGCAAAGTAAGGTTTATTGAACAATAGCAAAGTGATAATACAAAGCTCCCGAAGAGGGCGGGGACACAAGAGGGTTACCCAGCTCCAATTTCTTTAATTTGGACTTCATTTTTGGTAAAAAACAAAAACAAACAAAACACAAAACAAAACAAAACAAAAAACTCAAAACACCTATGTAGAATGAAAGAAAATCCAGGATAAGTGGGGTGGTCACCTCTTGGCTCCTGCTCCATTTCTTTACTAAAATTTTTTTTTAAATCCTATTAGGCCAGTGGCTGAGGTGAAACTTGGAATATCTCATAATTACTATTAAATATCTAGTTTCCACCTGCTTGAGTGACGTCTATCCCACATTTGCAAATTAAGGCAGATGTAGTGGTTCATGTGTGACTCATGTAATAGCAATGATAAGTGCAGGCAATTGAATCATAAGGCTAAATGACCATGTATGATTTCTTCTTTCAATTCCATGAGTCTCTGAGGACTTTGTGAGCAGGTTACACTATAATTATCATTGCTGGCCTAAAAGTGTGATTTGCACTTTATATATGGGTGAATGGAATATATACAATGGAATATTACTCAGCCATCAGAAAGAACGATTACACAACATTTGCAGCAACATGGATGGGACTGGAGGAGATTATGCTAAGTGAAATAAATCAAGCAGAGAAAGACAATTATCATATAGTTTCACTCATTTATGGAACATAAGAAATAGGAAGATCTGTAGGAGAAGGAAAGGAAGAAGGGGGGGTAAACAGAAGGGGGAATGAACCATGAGAGACTGTGGACTCTGGGAAACAAACTGAGGGCTTCAGAGGGGAGGGGGGTGGGGGATTGGGATAGGCCGGTGACGGGTATTAAGGAGGGCACATATTGCATGGTGCACTGGGTATTATACGCAAATAGTGAATCATGGAACATTGCATCAAAAACTGGGGATGTACTGTATGGTGAGTAATATAACAAAATAAAAACTATTAAAAAAAAAACAACACTACCCAGAAGTATCATTGTTCATTAACAGATCCAAAAAAAGAAATCAGATAGTTTTTGGCTCTGCCTAAGGAATGTACCAACCACTTGGAAGTCTGCTATATTAACACTGCCCATCTAGACTTTCAATCTAGCCTCTCCCACCCATACAGCTGCTGGCCTTATAAGTGAGGAGGTGGTTAAGAGGTGTTTGGTGGTTATTTGGATTCTAATTTAAAGAACACCCTTTACTGTAATTGCCACAGTGAAGTTCCTTTTTTTTAATAATAATATTTTTTTATTATATCATGTTAGTCACCATACAGTACATCCCTGGTTTTTTATGTAAAGTTCGATGATTCATTAGTTGCGTATAACATACATAGGCCCTTTTTCCCCCTGGTCTGTCTTCTGGTTCCTTAGTACTATCTTGAGTTCCACAAGCCTCATCATCAACAGCATCCTTTGTTTTTACCACATGCCTCCAAAGATCATCTGCTTCCTTTAAAGGGTCCCCTATTTCCTCATTACTGGTGCTGCCCTAAGGCAACCCCCTGCCCCAATGGCCCTTTCCAAGGCTTTTCCTTCTGATCATCTAATAGGTAATTCTTTGACCCAACAAATGTGACACCTCTTCTTACTTTTATTCCAGTCAAGGTGGAGCCCACTACTTTTGGAAGTGAATATTCCTTGATGGTATGTGTCTGCAGTTACCACCAGGATTCAACACATTTTACTCCTTATGTGCAATACCCATCTGACACTCAAGTCTGCTGGAGACTCTGGGGCTGACGCCAACATGGACATCAAACTGTGAAGTATACTTTGAAGGCATGGGCTCTTGGGAGTTTATATACTTCCCTTTTGAATTTTTTTAAATGAAATGTGAAGGGATTCTAAGTCAGCAAGTCGCTATATATTTCATATATAGAATTCACAGATGTCTTCCAAGTAGGCAAATGTTAGTGGCACAGTCTAACCCATAAGGGAAATTGAAAGCACTCCTGCTCTGCTTCATTCCCAGGGAGGAGAAGCTTTGATGATAATGAGGACAAGAAGCACTGGTGCTTACCTGTTCAGATCCAAACCATAATTAACTTCTCTTGGGTGTAACCACCCTCATTTGGGTTGCTTTTGTCAATCTTTTGTTTTCCCTGGTCTGCGGTGACAACTGGAGCTGACTTCTTCTGAGGTGGGTTCCTTTACCTAAAAATCCTATATTGTGAGAGGGACCAGAAAAAAGATGAGATTGAGTGGAGGACAGTTTAGGTCAGCCCTGTGGCTGCAGGGAAAACTGGCTTGTTTCCTTAGCTTTTGCATTCTGTGCTTTACTTCAGAGCACTAGGACACATGGGGACAAGATCTAGGATAGATTTAAAGGAAAAGGGCCAAGAAAGATGTTTAGTTGGTCTTTCTTGCAGATCTTAAGGCAGAGGAAAGAGGAGCCTTGTAGCTTGTTCTGCCAAGTTAAGTAGATTATCCCAGGCAGGCATTTCCTTGCAGTCTGTAGTGATGACAAATGCTTGATTCATGGACTTAAGGATTTGAGGCCCTGCCTCTCTTGAATACTGATTATTTGGTTGGAAGTAAGCAAACATGAAAAATTACTTTGTACATGGATATTGTACAGATCTCAAGGGTCAGCCATATAGCTGGGCCTAATAAGTGACTGAAAAAAAATTAGACTTTTATTAGTCATGATCACCCTTTCCATTTCTCTGTTATAATTTCTCTGCTTCAGTCTTCTCTTCTGGCAGAACCAGTAATGTAATATTGCAATTGACCTAATTTCACACACATGCATTTCTGTGCTATAGCAAAAACCACTCATATTTTAATTTATTCATAACCAAATTTGTTCTGAAGAGGAATTAATGTGGGTCAGTTTTATGTTTCCTATAGCCCTTTACCTATACTCTCTTGTCACACAAAACTCTCTTGACTTTGCAATGATGGTCAGGCATGTGGCTCATGTCCCCTCTACACTGCAAGCGCTTTGAGGCCACATCAATAGCGTTGTCTTTGCATCTTCTGTCATATCTGGATTAGGAGTTGAAAATATGGACAAATAGAAAGAGGAGGTGTTTCTAGAGCCAGTTTAATGAGGAGTTTTCAAAAATGTACCAAGTCAAGGGGATTTTTAAAAAGGCACCCATAGTAGAGCCGAGGTCAAGAGCCAATAAATACTAGGTTATGTGTCAACCTCAATTACCAGGATCAGGGTAAGTGGGTGGTGAAGATGGCATGGAAGTAGAGAAAGATCAGGAGAATCAAAGTGAGAATAGGAGCGTCAGAGAGATAAATCCCATTCCTTGATAACCTTTTTATGCTGCTAGGGCAAGTGGTCTGCTAAAAGGTGCCACAAGAGACCACAGTCAGGGCTGGTGAGTTCCTGGAACATACTTAGTGCTTAATAGATGGATAAGCTGGGAAAAAGAATATTCATAGTCTACACTGGACATTTTTGATAAATAGAGCTATGTTTTTGTCATTGTTGTTGCTGTTTTTTATTTGTTTGGTTTTGTTTGTTTGGTTTTATTTGTTTGTTTTTTCTTGAAGTGGCTGGGATTTACCAGGGCAGAGCTATAGGTATATAAATTTTTCTTATTTCTTGAGGGATTTTGTTTTTGTTTTGTTTTTGTTTTTGTTTCTTAAGTAGACTCCACGTGCAGCATGGAGCCCAATGTGGGGTTTGAATTCAGAACCCTGAGACCAAGAGTCAGATGTTCCACCAACTGAGCCACTCAGGTGTCCCTCTTGAGGTGTTTTTAATTCACTTATACTGTTTGTGATATAATAATAGCAGCTGTCTAGGCTATTATGCTGTGATAGACTACTTGATCCACCCTCAGTTCTGATTCTTTCCGGCTCTGTGACACAGGACACATTAATTTAATCTCTCAAAGCCTTGATTTCTTTAACTGTAAAATGACAGAATGACCTAACCTGTAGGGATACAGAGATCAAGGGAAATAATGAATATAAAGTATTTATCATAATGCCTGGAACATTAATTTCCTAATACATATTAACTATTATTATTGTAAATACATCTTTAGGGAGGCATAAGAGTTATTTTATGTGTCAACTTGATTTGACTAAGGAGTGCCCAAATGGCTGATTAAAAAAATCAGTTCTGAGTGTTTCTAGCAGAGATTAGCATTTGACTAGATACACTGAATGAAGAAGATTCTCCCTCAGCAATGTGGGTGGACATTATCCAATCTGTTGATGGGGCCCAAATGGAACAAAAAGGCAGAGGAAGGACAAATTCTTTCAATTCTTGAGCTTTGATGTCCACCTTCCCTTGCTCTTAGACATTGGAGATCCTGCATTTCAGGCCTTAAGATTCTGGGACTTACACTGGCACCACCTCCATCAGACTCTCAGAACTTCAGCTTCATACTGGGGGTTATAAAGCAGCTCCCCTGGTTTCCAGGCCTTGAGACTATGACTAAATTATACCATTGGCTTTCCTGGTTCTTCAGCTTGCAGACAGCATATCATGTTACATTTCAACTTTCATGATCCCACGTGCCAAATTCCATAATAAGTTTGCTTATATATCTATAGATATCTATGTAGAGATCCTATTGGTCCTGTTTCTCTGGAGAGCCCTGATTAAATCGGAAGGTACAAAAGATGGAATCTTTTAAATTTAAATTCAATTCGCCAACATATAATTCATTTTAGTTTCAGATGAATTGTTTCAGAACAATTCATCAGTTGCTTATAACACACAGTGCTCATCATATCACATGCCGTCTTAATGCCCATCACCTAATTATTCCATCCCACCCACGCACTTCCCCTCCAGTAACCCTCAGTTTGTTTCCTATAGTTAAGAGTCTCTCATGGTTTGTCTCCCTCTCTGATGACTTTCCATTCAGTTTTCTCTCACTTTCCCTATGATCCTCTGTGCTCTTTCCTATATTCCACGTAAGAGTGAAACCATATATATAATAAGTCTGCTTGACTTATTTCACTTAGCATACATAATTCCATGCAGTTCCACCCATGTCAATGCAAATAGTAGGTATTCATCATACCTGACAGCTGAGTAATATTATACTGTTTTATGAACCACATTTTCTTTATACATTCACGTATTGAAGGACATCTTGGCTCTTTCCATAGTTTGGCTATTGCTGACATTGCTGCTAGGAACATTTGGGGTGCATGTGTCTTCTTTTCACTACATCTGTATTTTTGGTATAAATACCTAGTAGTGCAATTGTTGGATCATAGGGTAGCTCTATTTTTAACGTCTTCAGGAACCTCCATACTGTTTCCCAGAGTGGCTGTACCAGCCTACTTTCCCACCAACAGCAAAAGAGGGTTTCTCTTTGTCCACATCCTTGCCAAAATTTGTTCTTTCCTGTCTTGTTAATTTCTGCTATTCTGACTGGTGTAAGGTGGTATCTCATTGTGGTTTTGATTTTTATTTCCCTGATGGCTAGTGATGTGGAAATTTTTTTCACGTGGCTTTTACTCAATTGTATGTCTTCTTTGAAGAAGTGTCTGTTCATGTCCTCTGCCCATTGCTTGACTGGATTCTTTGTTTTTTTTTGGTGTTGAGTTTGAGATGTTTTTTATAGATCTTGGATACCAGCCCTTTATCTGTAATGTCATTTGCAAATATCTTCTCCCATTCTGTGGGTTGCCTCTTAGTTTTGTTGACTGTTTCCTTTGCTGTGCAGAAGCTTTTTATCTTGATGAAGTCTCAAAAGTTTGTTTTCCTTTGTTTCCCTTGCCTTTAGAGACCAGTCTTGAAAGAAGTTGCTGTGGGTGACATCAAAGAGGTTACTGCCTGTGTTCTCCTTTAGTTTTTGTACGGATTCCTGTCTCACATTGAGGTCGTTCATCCATTTTGAGTTTATCTTTGTGTATGGTGTAAGAGAATTATCCAGTTTCATTCTTCTGCAAGTGGCTGTCCAATTTTCCCAACACTATTTTTTGAAGAGACTTTTTCCATTGGCTATTTTTTCTTACTTTCTCGAAGATGAGTTGACCATAAAGTTGAAGATCCATTTCTGGGTTCTCTCTTCTGTTCCATTGATCTATGTGTCTCTTTTTGTGCCAGTACCATGCTGTCTTGATGGTCACAGCTTTGTGATATAGCTTGAAGTCAGGCATTGTGATGCCACCAGCTTTGGTTTTCTTTTTCAACATTCCCCTGGTGATTAAGGGTCTTTTCTGGTACCATACAAGCTTTGGGATTTTTTGTTCCAACTCTGTGAAAAATGTCGATGGTATTTTAATAGGGATTGCAATAAAAGTGTAGATAGCTCTGAGCAGCATAAACATTTTAACAATGTTTATTCTTCCAAACCATGAGTATGGAATGCTTAGTGTCTTCTTCAATTTCTCTTATAAGTGTTCTGTAGTTTCTAGAATATAGTTCCTTTACCTTTTTGTTTAGGTTAATTCTAGGTATCTTATGGTTTTTGGTGCTATTGTAAATGGAATATATTCCCTAATTTCTCTTTCTTCAGTCTCATTGTTAGTGTATAGAAATGCAACTGATTTCTGTGCATTGATTTTGTATCCTGCCACATTGCTGAATTGTTGTATGAGTTCTAGTAATTTGGGGGTGGAGTCTTTTTGGTTTTCCACATAAAGTATGTCATCTGCGGGGGCGCCTGGGTGACTCGGCCATTAAGTGTCTTCCTTTGGCTCAGGTCATGATCCCAGGGTCATAGGATCGAGCCCCGCTTCTGGGCTCCCTGCTTGGCGGGAAGCCTGCATCTCCCCCTCACACTCCCCTTGCTTGTGTTCCCTCTCTCTCTGTCTCTCTCTGTCAAATAAATAAATAAAAATTTTTTTAAAAGTATGTCATCTGAGAAGAGAGAGTTTGATTTCTTCTTTGCCAATTTGAATGCCTTTTATTTCTTTTTGTTTTCTGATTGCTGAAGCTAGTATTTCTAGTACTATGTTGAACAATAATGATGAGACTGGGCATCCCTTTCATGTTTCTGACCGTAAGGGAAAAGCTCTCAGTTTTTCCCCGTTGAGACTGCTATTCACTGTGGGCTTCTCATAGATGACTTTTGTGTTGCCTCTATCCTTATACTTGAAGAGTTTTAATGAAAAAAAGGATGCTGTATTTTGTTGAATGCATTTTCTGCATCAAGTGAGAGGATCATATGGTTCTTGTCTCTCTTTTTATTAATGTGCTCTATTATGTCAATTGATTTGCAAATGTGGAACCACCCTTGCATCCCAAGAAACTCCCCCCCCCACCCCCGTCATGGTGAATACTCCTTTTAACGTACTGTTGGGTCCTATTGGCTAAGATCTTGTCGAATATTTTGGCATCCATGTTCATCAGGGATATTGGTTTGTAATTCTCTTTTTGATAGGGTCTTTGGTTTTGGGATCAGGGTAATGCTGACCTCATAGAACAAGTTTCAAGTATTCCTCCTGTTTCTATTTTTTGAAAGAGCTTCAGTAGGATAGGTATTAGTTCTTCTTTAAATGTTTGGTAGAATTCTGGGAAGCCGTCTGGCCCGACTTTTGTTTTTTGGGGAGGTTTTGATCACTGCTTCAATCTATTTCCTTGGTGTTAGTCGTGATCTCTCCTCTTTCATTCATGATTTTATTGATTTGGGTCCTTTCCTTTTTCTTTTGGATAAGTCTGGTGAGAGGTTTATCAATCTTCTTAATTCTTTCAAAGAACCAGCTTCTAGTTTCTTTGATCTGTTCTACTGTTTGCTGGTTTCTATTTCATTGATTTCTGCTCTAATCTTTATTATTTTTCTTCTCCTGCTTGGGCTAGGCTTTATTTGCTGTTCTTTTTCCAGGCCCTTTAGGTATAAGGTTATCTTGTTCATTTGGGATTTTTCTAATATTTTGAGGGAGTATTGGATGGCTATGTATTTTCCTCTAAGAACCACCTTTGCAGTATTCCATATGTTCTGGACTGATGTGTTTTCATTCTCATTAGTTTCCATGAATTGTTTAAGTTCTTTGATTTCCTGGTTGATCCAATCATTTTTAGGTGGGTGCTGTTTAACTTCCAAGTGTTTGAGTTCTTTCCCAATTTCTTCTTGTGTCTGAGTTCCAGTTTCAAAGTCTCATGGTCTGAAAATATGCAGGGAATCATCTCAATCTTTGGTATCAGTTGAGACCTGATTTGTGACCCAGGATGTGGTCTATTTTGGAGAAAGTTCCATGTGCACTCGAGAAGAATGAGTATTCTTTTAGGATGGAATGTTCTGTATATATCTACAAAGTCCATCTGGTGCAATGTGTCATTCAAAGCTCTTGTTTCTTAATTGATCTCCTGTTTAGATGATATGTCCATTGCTGTGAGTGGAGTGTTAAGGTCTCCTAGTATTAATGTATTATTATCAATAGTGTTTTTTTAAATTTTTCTTTATTAATTGGTTTACCTAATTGGCTGATCCCATGTTGGGGGCATAGTTTTTTTACAATTGTTAGATATTCTTGTTGGACGGACACTTTAAGTATGATACAGTGTCCCCCCACATCTCTTACTACCATCTTTGGTCTAAAATCTAATTTTTGTGGTATGTGGATTGCTACCCCAATTTCTTTCAAGATCCATTAGTGTGATAAATGGTTCTCCATCCCCTCACTTTCAATCTGGAGGTGTCTTTAGTTTCAAAATGCATCTCTTGTAGACAGCATATGGACAGGTCCTGCTTTTTTATCCAATCTGAAACCCTGTGTCTTTTGATGGGAGCATTAAGCCCATTTACAATTTAAGTAACTCTGAAAGATATGAATTTAGTGCCATTGTATTGCCTGTAAAGCTGTTTTTCTGTAGATTTACTGTTTCTTTCTGGTATATGTGACTCCTAGGGTTTCCTTCACTTACAGGATCCCCCTTAATATTTTGCAGGCCTGGCTTTGTGGTCACCTATTATTTACATTTCTTCCTGTCCTGGAAGCTCTTTATCTCTCCATCCATTCTGAATGACAGCCTTTCTGGGTAAATTATCCTTGGCTGCATGTTCTTCTCATTTAGTACCCAGAATATGTCTTCTCATTTAGTACCCTGAATACATCTTGCCAGCCCTTTCTGGCTTGCCATGTTTCTGTGAACTGGTCTGATGTTGTTCTTATGTTCCTCCCTCCATATAAGGAACCTCCTCTCCCTAGCTATTCTCAGGATAGTTTCTCTGGCCGTAAGATTTGCAAGCTTCACTATTATAAGTCAGGGTGTTGACATATTTTTATTGATTTTGGGAGGGGTCCTCTCTGCCTCTTGGACTTGAATGGTTATTTCCTTCCCCAGATTAGGGAAGTTCTCAGCTATGATTTGCTCAAATATACCTTCTAGCCCCCCCCCCACCCCCTCAAGGATCCCAATGATTCTGACATTGGAACTTTCCATGGTGTCATTGATCTCTCCAAGTCTGTTCTCATGGGCTTCTCTAGGTGCCTATCCTTATCTCTCTTGGCTTCCTTCCTTTCTAGCAGCTTCTCTTCTAGATCAATAATCCATTCTTCTGTCTCATTTACCCTGGCTGCTAGAGTATCCAGTTTAGACTGCATTTCATAGATCTCATTTCTGCCTTTATAGATTCCATATTGTCACTTCTGGTTTTCTCAAGCCTAGCTATTGACTTCATAATTGCTACCCTGAAGTCTGTCTCTGACATCTAGCTTATATCCATATTCATTAGATCTGTGGCAAGGGACATCGTCCCTGGTTCTTTTCTTTTTGGGAAGTCCTTCACCTAGTCATTCTATTAAGGGGTGGTTGACAGAATGTACAGAGTCCAAAATATCAACCATGACCCAAGCAAAATGCACCTATGAAAAAATCCAAAGTGGTTGAAAGCTTCCATAGATACACCATCACAGCCAAGATGACCCAAAACAATAAAAAAAAAAAAAAGAGGAAAAAAGGGGGGCAGGGGAGAGATTATAATCTTTCACTGTGGACACAACAGGGTTATCTGCCTGTTCCTGCTTGATTTTTGGTCTGTGTGTTAGAAGACACTATATCCCCAAATTGCAAAGAAATCAGAACTTACATATATTTCAAGATAAAATTGAATAGATTGAAAAACAGCCTAGTATGGGGCATAGATCTATAAAACGTAAATGTGAAAAAGAAAAGTTAAGAAGCAGCTTAAAAACGTAGGTTGGGAAATACGAATCTATTTGAAATGGGAACAGCATTGAAGAAGAAGAAGAAGAAGAAGAAGAAGAAGAAGAAGAAGAAGAAGAAGAAGGAGAAGGAGAAGGAGAAGGAGAAGGAGAAGGAGAAGGAGAAGGAGAAGAGAAGGAGAAGGAGAAGGAGAAGGAGAAGGAGAAGGAGAAGGAGAAGAAGAAGAAGAAGAAGAAGAAAAAGGATAAGAAAAGAAACTAAAAAAGAAATGTAAAATGTAGACTGAAGTATAAATGAGTCATGAGGGAACATCTGGAGCTCCTTATATTATTTTCCCCTGGCGCTGGTGTTTTATGGTCCTATGGGAAATAAGCTTATCATTCACCTGTTCTTCCAGTCTGTCTTCTGGGGGAAGGGTCTGCTCCTGGGCTTCTCAGGTATCTTTGCCTGGGTGGAGTTGCCCCACCCCTTGTCAGGGGGATGGACTTAATGTGAACTGGTTGGCTGCATGGCTTTTGTTCCCCAGTATCTTTCTGCTTCTCTTTAGAGGGCCAGAGCAAACATGGCCATACAGGAATCTCTAGCCCAGAACTGCAATGTAGCATCACCCCCACCCCCAGCAAATCCTCCAGGTCAATCCATCTCCACCTCTGTGTGCATCAGACTCTAGAGACTCAGGCAATTCGTGCCTGCCTCACCTCTCCCAGGGGAGCCACGGGAACCCGAAAATGCCTCTGCGCCTTGTGACTCCACACTTGTCAGTGGCCATGGGCTCACCCATGTACCCTGGGTGGGCTCACTCCTCAGTCCCTGGGTCACGGTGGGTGCTGCCCCAGCATCTCCTCATAGGCCGCACCACCCTGAGAGCTGTCCGTGTCAGGGGAACAAGGAGTTCTATATCTCCCCTGGATGTTAGACAGCCTGCACTTTCTAGTCTTTTTCAGGGTGGTCAGGCAGAGGGCAGTCTCCCTACCCGCTCGGCTCTAGGTTTATGGTGTCTGGAGCTGAAAGTCCCCTCTGACCACAACCAGTCTCCCCACTCTAGTGCTTGGGTACTGCATCGATTTGGGCTAACCCCATTCTTTCTGAGTCTCCTGGAATCCTGAGACCATAATGATCCTCCCAGGATTCTGCCTTACTTGCCCTCTGTGCCCTTTGCAGAAGGGGATGCCTGTCACTAGAGTAGATTTCCAAGGGTCTCAATTTCTTTGCTCCAGTGTTTTATCACTTTCCAGCAGCCGACTTATGGAGGCTCCCTCTCCCCTCTGCTTATCTTTGGATATTTCCCCAGAAGATTCAAGGTTCCACACCTCCTACCTCGAAAAAAGTAGTCATTTTTCTGCTTGTGGAGATCCAGATAAATCTTCTTGCATCTCAAGTTGAATTCGTGTGTGTTCAGAATGGTTTGATAAATTTCCAGTTAAATTCAAGGGACCAGATGAAATGAGCCACAGCTTGCCCCCCTCCCCTATGAATTCTACCTTCAAATGCATATTGTGAAGTATATATTGGTTTCCATCTGCTGCTGGCATTCAGAATTCCCTTTCCCTGATGATTTGTCACAGTGTCTTTTTTAGATACTAATGTCCAAGTCTGCATTCAATGCACATGCAAGTATCCCCACTTATCCTCAACTTCCTATTGTTCTCCCTTACCCAGGTATTCACAATAGCTTCTGGGGTTTTTTGGTTTTCTTTTCATTGTTTTGTTTAATTTTTTTTTACAGACGTTCTATACAACTAACTCATATGCATGCTGAAATGTTTGGTTTTAATGGTTTGAGAAAGAGGCTGACCATCATTTATTTGAGGGGAAGGCAATAAAATACCTTAGATTGTTGCTAATTGTTGGTGCTACAAAAAGACAATGGTATAATGGAGAAATTATGTCTTGAAGACTTTATGTATGATAATGAACATCTGCCATAAACATGATGGGACACAACCAGCCTCTTGGCCAGTAATTTGCAACCTGTTACTCTAGACACCCAAAAATGTTTTCCTATTGTGGATTTTCTTTCTTATTTGTATGTCTTTTTTCTTTTTAAAGATTATAAAATTATACATATTCCTGGTAGACAATTTTCCACATATAAAATGTATAAAGGAGAAAATAAATCTTCCAATAAATGTATCCATTGTTAACACTTTTTATTTTTTCTTAGTCTTTTGAAAAATATGAATATGTGCACATATTATATTTTTAGGAACTGTTTTATAAATAGACTCTTATACAAAGAAAATACATATATACAGAACATCCAGATTCCCAGAAAGGTGGATCTGAGCCCTTCTTTTCCACACTGGGAAAAGAGAACAGGAAAAATGATTCTATCTTGTTCTTAACTGTGTCCAGTATGCGGCCAGTTTTTCAAGTAGCATTTCTATTCCTTAGCTGGTGTTTTTGTTTTTCTCCAGTGTGGAAATGAGGCCTTTCAGTCCAGCCTTGACTTCGTGTGCAACCTCTTGATCAGAACGCTGCAGAAGGCTACAAAGAATAATGGCACCTCCATTTACACCAGCCCAGGATTTCAGGTTCTTCATACCAATATGCTCTACAAGTGTTTTTGCAAAACAGCCTTCTATTTCACTTCCTTCATCTTCTCATCTTGTACTATTAACCACTTCAGGACTAGATGTCCTACAGGATGTTCTGGGATGTGAAACTCTCCATCCTTGCCACCTGGATGGAACTCTGCTGCTGCCAAGTTGGCAGTGGCATTCATGACAGGCTGTCTCCACTGGCACTGTGTGCATTGCCATCTCCTTTCTGTAGAACCTCAATAAGCTCTTGCACCGTATGCGCAGGATCTCTGGAACTTAGTAAATACAACTTCCATATTTGCCATTTAGTATGTTAGGCGAGGAACTAATAATTTCTGATATGATTATCTGCCTCACAAGCTTAGTATCATCCATACAATCAAATGCCACCAGTAAGACCAAATGGGAGTACCAGCCATTAGTCACCTTTTCAATGTAAGTCTTCGTTGTTTTCACACTTTCCTGTCCTTAGGTGTGCCATGCCATGGGCAGTGCATGGCCACTCTAGCGCCATCGTCTGTGTGTGCCAGGTAAGTCGCTCCTTCGCGGATGTTTCAATCATTTATGAACTCAGCTTTGTGGGTGCATAGGTTAAAAAAAAAAAAGTCCAAGAATACTTTGTGCACCAATGAGTGCTTAATCACAGCTTCCTTTTGGGCCACTGGAGTTAGAATCTGCTTCGTTTCATCCATGATAAGCTCTAGTTTTTCTGGCTGTACCAAAGTGTTAGTACTTTGTCCAGGGTTTGGTGATCTACTGACTCATAAAGCTGAAATGTGTTCCCCTACAGCTCCTTCGTCAGCATGTTCCTGTGCTCCAAGATGGCTTTGTCATTGTGCTCGTACTCCTCAATGGCCGAATCTTCTGCTAGCTGGAGCATCTTCCTCAGGTGGCCTTTAAAACTTCTCATTATCTCTGCAATCTGTGGTTTACTCCCATACATGATGAATTATTTAACAATATTGCTGGAGTAATTAGCTTTGCTTAATTGGACACCAAATCATCTCACAGTTCTTCGAAAGCCTGTTTTCGCCATTCTTCGTCACCATACTGAATGCAAAACTGGATCACACGAGTTGAATCGTGCCCAAATGTGATAGTTTTAATTTTCCCTTTAATCAACGTCTGCAAATCACTCATCAGTTTCACTCTTTTCTTTGTCACGGTCTTTTCTTCTTAAGATCTCCCAAATCTGCTTTGCCCAAACAACAACGTCAGCTGGTTTTGTTACTGAGTTGCCTATTTTGCTTTAGTTCTTTGAAGTCATCCCATTTAGGTTTCTTGGCTGTGACTTATCACTTTTACCGTCCACCTGGAATTTTCTCTTCCTGTTGAATTTACGTGCCTTCTGAAATTTGTTCTTTGGTATTTTATCCCCTTGCTGCTTATTTTTGAACTGCTTTACACCTTTCCCCCCAGGGCTTGTGGCAATTTTTCAAAGTTCTTAGATGAGGTTTTAGGTCCACCTTCCTTGACAAATTTCCTTGGAAATGTCTTTAATGAACCAGAATCATTGTTTTTATGAAATCTGGTTTTTTTTTCTTGTGATGTCTTTGCACCTTTTCCTGTGATTTTTGTTTCCCCTTTAACTTCCATTATAGCAGTTCACACATGTGGGGCCCAGGCCTGTGTACATACTATTTTTATAAAATTGTTACTCAGTTTTAATTGATGCATTTTTGTATTTCATCTTCCCTTTTCAACCACCACAGCACCAAGTCCTAAATTGTTTCCCCTCCATGAGGGACTCTGTCATGGGGAAATGTGTTCATTCTGAAATAAGAAATGAGATGTGTTATCTCATGGCCTTGATAAGGCCAAGAAAGACATTGCTATGATTTTGAACGATTTATATAGGATCTCAAATAGCATTTCTTAACTGAACAAACATGATATTTATTGAGAGGTTTAGATACCATAGTCTTTTGAAAGAGCTGGACTGAGGTGTAAAACAACTTGACCGCTAAAAGTCTGACTACTCTGGACGCCTGGGTAGCGCAGTTGTTAGGCGTCTGTCTTCGGCTCAGGGTGTGATTCCGGCGTTCCGGGATCAAGTCCCACATCGGGCTGCTCTGTTGGGAGCCTGCTTCTTCCTCTCCCACTCCCCCTGTTTGTGTTCCCTGTCTCGCTGGCTGTCTATCTCTGTCAAATAAATAAATAATTAATCTTTAGAAAAAAAAGTCTGACTACTCATGATGATTTTTGCTTGCTTTTAGGTAACAGAAATAATGCTGCACTGTTAATATCACATCCAAAACCACATCCCAAAGCTACTATCTTCACATTGAAATATAAAGCCTTTGAAGACAAAATATTCATGTAATTAGCATCTGAAAATCAAACTGCCCATCAGTGAAAATCTCTGTAGCTTCTGGGTCCAATTTTCATTGGAATATCCACTATAATCTGTTACAACCACAAAACACTTGATGATATTTCTGATCATCAATAGTTTGAATTGGGACTTTATAATGTGTAGAAATAAAGAATGAGAAGAGAATCAACTGGTGTTAGAATCTGATTCTTTTTCTGTATATAAATGCCTTAGCGAAATATTAAAATTACACTCTTTCTTATGCTGAAATAAGATAATAATACCTCTAAGAGGTTACTATCTAAGTTAAATTTTCTGATGAATATATTTTAAATTCTACAGTGAGAATGTGTAACCATGTTATGTGGGCTACAAGAAAGTTTTGCTGAGAAACAGGGTATCAAGACACAGGGTTTATTTGAGAAGAAGATTAAGGGGAGAAAAGTGACAAAATTTCATGATTTTACCTAACTTAAAATTAAGAGTTCAGTATGGTCTCCTGTGAAAATTCATGACTGAAATCTGCCAAGTGGAATGTGGGAACTAAGATGGTGAGCACAGAAGGAGAGTGAAGGTTTAAACAAGGGATAAAATAATACATGAATAACATGGAAATGGACAGCAATGATTGCTTTGTTATGAGCTAACAATAGGATATAAATGATTATATAAGATAAAAAAATATATACCAGTTTTTCTACTAAAGACCACAGTGAAAAGATAGATTGTTTAATTTCTATTCTTAAACTTCTCTTCTTCTGAAATTTAAGATTATACTAACACACTTGGAATATTTTGGAAACACATATCCTGGCTTTTACTATAATCCTCATTATTTTGAGCTTAGATAAATCATCTTGAGCTTAACTCAGGAATGTAAATAAATCTTCAGTTAGCAATTTTGTCCTTGGTGTACAAATATGCTTAAGGCAGATCTTGGCACGTATTTGCAGCTAAACATTTAAAAATGACATTTGATCTAATAAAGAGGAGGAGCATTCTCTTGTGGGTTTACCTTGCCTTCTTAGTTTGGTGTTTGAAGATGTATTTCCCATTTATTTCACTTATATAATGGATCTAATAGGAATGCCAAACTTTTCTTTCTTTATTATCGTGAACGTGGATCTCTGGCTCTGGCTCATACTATAAAATTTCTGAGTAACTCTGAAATCTTGGCCTTGCAGACATTCTGACCCCTCAGCTGAATGAATGCCTATCTCTTGGTATAATCTGGATTGCTTGAATTTAGGAGATATCTTTCCCCCTTCCTGCCTGCCTTCCTCAAAAACTGGAATTCCTGCTAGGTGTCAAGAACCTACTTAATGCTGAAAATTAAGTGGCACATGGACATACACTTTTTTCTAAATAACTGTAGGATTGTTATATTGTGATTTATAAGGAGAAATATGTATGTGGTATTCACTCCCAGTCTCTGACACAGAGCTTCTAAAACCCTCACAAATTCCCAAGTGATAAGAGCACTACAAGCATCCTGTTTTCTAATGAGAAGACTCTGGGTGGACTCCTGAATGGCTCCTGGGTGGAAGATGGTCACCAGAAAGACCAAGACATGATTAGAAGCTTGGAACTTTCAGTCCTACACTCCAACATCCAGAGGAGAGGAGCTAGAAATGGAGTTAGTAATTCATCACGCTTATGTGAGGAAACCTCCATAAAATCTCAATAATGTGGGGTCAGAGAGCTTCCAGGTTGGTGAACACATCCACATACCAGGCGGCTGATGCACCCCAACTCCATGGGGCCAGAAGCTCCTTCACTCAGGAGGCTTTCAGACCTCACTCTACATATGTCTTCTTCTGGCTGTTCATCTGTATCCTTTGTCATATCCATTATTATATGGTAAACTGGTAAACATAAGTGTTTCCTTGAGATCTGTGAGCCGCTCCAGCAAATTAGTGAAACCCAAGATGGAGTAGTGTGGACCTCGGAGTTGCAGCCAAGTGGGCAGAAGTTGTGAGTAACCTGGGGACTTCCTACTTATAGTTGGCATTTGAAGTAGGGAGCAGTCTCATGAGACAAACCTTTAACCTGTGGGATCTAAAACTATCTCCAGGCAGACAGTGTCAGAGTTGGGTTAAATTGTGAAATACCCAGCTGGTGTCACAGAGAATTGCTTGGTGGGGGAAAAGCCCCACACGTCTGTTGTCAGAAGTGTTGTGAGTGTGGTAGTAGAAGAGCATAAAGGAGACAGAAAGGAGGAGAGGGGCGCCTGGGTGGCTCAGTTGTTAAGCGTCTGCCTTCGGCTCAGGGCGTGATCCCGGCGTTCTGGGATCGAGCCCCACGTCAGGCTCTTCCGCTGGGAGCCTGCTTCTTCCTCTCTCATTCCCCCTGCTTGTGTTCCCTCTCTTGCTGGCTGTCTCTCTCTGTCAAATAAATAAAATCTTAAAAAAAAAAAGGAATTAAAAAAAAAAGAAAGGAGGAGGAGAGACTTATTTTTCTGTTTCTGAGGATTGCGTGAAAAAAACGCTTTTAAAAAAGCTATGTGAGTTTTGAGAGTACACAGAGGCTGTTCCTCAGATAGATTTGTTCATTTTGGTGTTAAAAAATGGACATTTGGAAATCATCTGTAAGGTACGCAACTTCACTCAATATAGAAACTGGACTAGTTCTGATTAGTCCTTTCAGACATTTTTCCAAGGTCATTCCATCCCTTTTTTGATGGTTGCAAAACTCCCACACTTAGAACAGAATTTTCTTGCAGTTACATCTCGGTTGCATTTTTGCAACCAAACGTTTGGATGAATGTATCTAAAACATGATCTGTTCTAGACCAGGATGGCCTGCTCCAGGTCCATAGCAGCCCACACTCACTTTCCGCTTGTGTGGGCCCACACTGCACAAGTCATCTTGCTTTCCAAGTGCTGCCTCAATATTAGTGAAAAAGAAGTTTGACTGTTTCAAGTAACAACAGAAAATTAATCTCTTCAACAAGTGTGTTTTTTTAAATATATCTTCTAACAAATTACACTTTTAATGTTTTCTGCTTAAACAGTATGTCATAAGATTTTCATAACAGTTTTCACTTTTCTAGCAATAATTAAGTTAATAATAACAGCAATAAAAATAGTAAAGATATGTCAAATATCATTTTTCTTACAATATGTCTATCATACAAAAATGGGAAAAGTGAAATAAAGACAGAAAAAAGCCATAAATCTGTCACTCAGAGATAAACACTAAAACTACCTTTCCATTTATTCTATTTTCATATAAGACTATATTTATGTGTTTATTAAAATAAGAAAATAGGGTGACATATACTGTCTTAAAATGCATATTCACTATTTATAATATTGGGAATGTATTCTTCTGCAACGCCATTCTAATGACGGTCTAGCATGACATGTTTTAGCCTTTATTAACCAATCCCCTTGCTGTTGACATGCTTTGTTTCTCATTATTCACTAGTAATATAACCAGGGACTCAATTGCAAAAGAAACTTTGCACTGTTGTGGCTTTTGGTGAAAGAAAAAGATGAACTAAAAACAGTTTCATAGCATTAAAGGAGTAGACTCAATTTTAATTGGATAAATAAAATTAACAAATAAAACAGACATTTCAGCAGTTTGTCAAGAGCTCTGGTGATAGTAAATAACATGAGGTTTTTTGTTTTTAAAGATTTTATTTATTTATTTGACAGAGAGAGAGACAGCCAGCGAGAGAGGGAACACAAGCAGGGGGAGTGGGAAAGGAAGAAGCAGGCTCATAGCAGAGGAGCCTGATGTGGGGCTCGATCCCAGAACGCCGGGATCACGCCCTGAGCCGAAGGCAGATGCCTAACGACTGCGCCACCCAGGCGCCCCATAACATGAGGTTTTAATTTTGGTCCAAAATCCTGGGATATTGTCATAATTTGTTTAAGTGCTATAAAAAATAGTTTAGAATAATAATAGCATTATATCATTTAACAGCATGTATTGTATGAATCATATACTATTTAATATATGTAATACTAATGTAATCAATATTTATGAATATCATGGAAACATGCTATAAATCCTTTTTTAATTGACAATAGTTTTGTTTTTTTTTTTTTTTACTGAAGTACAGTTAACATTTAGTCTTATATTAGTTTCAGGTGTGCAACATATTGATTCAACGATTCCATACATTATTCAATGTTCACCGTGAGAAGTGCATCTGTCACCATACAATGTTATTGTAATATTACTGACCATGGGAGAACAAGACCTCAGTGGGTAAAAGAAACAATAAGAACAGGAACAGGCATATATGGCAAAAGCTGTATGCATATGGCAAAAGCCAATCATTCCGCATCATTTGGTACTGGAAACAGTACATGCTGAAAACAGCAATGATGGTGGATAAGATAGGCCTACTGAGGTTGGCTCTCCCATCTCCTGCAGCACCCTAGTTAATGCCTCTCTCGGACCCATGCTGATAGTCACCTACACAGTTCCTTGCTGCCCCTCACGTGATTGCTTTCTTGAGTTGTTTTTTCTTTGCTTCCACATACTTTACATTCTAGGATAATAAAACTGAGAGTTCACCTGGACTTGGGGCTTCACCTCTACCCTGCACTTCTTGGCACTCCCTGGTGGTACACCTCCTTCAGCCCTCTCTTCGTTCCAAGTTGTTGGACTCAGAGTAATCATTTTGTCTCTCAACAAATGCACTATGTGACAATTGATTATATTCCTAATACTGTAGTCTTCACCTCTGTGACATATTTATTTTATAACTGGAAGTTTGTACCTCATCCTCCCCTTTATCTGTTTCACCCATCCCCCACCCACCCACCTTCCCTCTGGCAACCACCAGTTTCTTCTCTCTATATAGTTACTTTGTTGTTGTTGTTGTTATTGTTGTTTCGTTTCTTTGTTCATTTTTTTTTGTACTTTTAAATTCCACATAGAAGTGAATTCACATGGTATTTGTCTTTCGCTGTATTGACAATCTCTACGTTCTTCAGAATACAATCTTTATGATCTTTAGGACCTAAATCTCTTAGATTCAGTTCTGAAAAGATATACACACAAAAAGGAGACAAACACTTATTGGGCATCTACTTGTATCAAGCACACAGTTAATAGCTGATTTATCGGACAACTTAGTATATGCCTACATTTGACTCTGTAATGTAAACTATCATATCAAGTTTCCAATTGCATATATCTGCAAGTAACACTCTCTTCTCTTTTAAATAATTAAATAATTTTATTATCACAATTAAGTGAAGGCAAACAAATCACTCTCCTATGTGAGAAGAAATGAAATACTTGCTGTTTAACTTTCTCCAGATACAATAAAAAAATTTTGACAAATGCCGACACCAACCACACAAATCCTTGAGCTCCAAAATAATAGCAAAAGCTTTTAATCTTGATCAAGTCCCAATAGCTCATTTTTGCTTCTGTTTCCCTTGCCTTTGGAGACACGCCGAGCAAAAAATTCCTGCAGCCGAGGTCAAAGAGGCTGCTGCCTGTGTTCTTCTCTAGGATTTTGATGGATTCTTGTCTCACTTTTAGGTCTTTCATTCATTTTGAGTTTATCTTTGTGTATGATGTAAGAAAATGGTCCATTTACATTCTTCTACATGTGACTGTCCAGCTTTCCCAACACCATTTGTTGGAGACTGTCCTTTTCCCATTAAGATATTCTTTCTTGTTCTGTTGAAGATTAGTTGCCCATAGAGTTGAGGGTCCATTTCTGGGTTCTCTATTCTGTTCCATTGATCTATATGTCTGTTTTTGTGCCCGTGCCTTACTGTCTTGATGATCACAACTTTGTAATATAGCTTGAAGTCAGGCATTGTGATGCTCCCAGCTTTGCTTTTACTTTTTTCAACATTCCCCTGGTGATTTGGGATCTTTTCTGGTTCCATACAAATGTTAGGATTAGTTGTTACAGCTATGTGAAAAATGTCGATGGTATTTTGATAGGGATTGCATTGAATGTGTAGATTGCTCTGGGCAGCAAAGAAATTTTAACAATATTTATTCTTCCAATCCACGAGCATAGAACATTTGTCCATTTCTTTGTGTCTTCCTCAGTTTCTTTCATAAATGTTCTGTGGTTTCCAGAGTTAGATCCTTTACCTCTTTGGTAGGGTTATTCCTAAGTATCTTATGGTTTTTTTGTGCTACTGTAAATGGGATTGATTCCTTAATTTATCTTTCTTCAGCTCATTGTTAGTGTGCAGAAATGCCACTGAATTCTGTGCATTGATTTTATATCCTGCCGCATTGGTGAAATGCTGCATGAGTTCTAGCAATTTGGGGGTGGAGTCTTTTGAGTTTTCCACATGTCATGTCATCTGCGAAGAGAGAGTTGACTTCTTCTTTGCCAATTTGAATGCATTTTATTGTTTTTTGTTGTGTGATTGCTGAGGCTAGGACTTCTAGTACTATGTTGAACAAAAATGGTGAGAGGGGGCATCCCTGTCATGTTCCTGACCTTAGGGGAAAAGCTCTCAGTTTTCTCCAGTGACAATTATATTCACTGTGGGCTTTTCATAGATGGCTTTCATATTACTGAGATATAATCTCTCTATCCCTACACTGTGGAGACTTTTACTCAAGAAAGCATGCTGTATTTTGTCAAATGCTTTTTCTGCATCAGTTGAGGGGGTCATACGGTTCTTGTCCTTTTTTTAAATTAATGTGATCTGTCACATTGATTGACTTGTGAATGTTGAACCACCCTTGCAGCCCAGGAATAAATCAACTGGGTTGTGGTGAATAATCCTTTTCATGTACTGTTGGATCCTGTTGGCTAGTATCTTGAGTATTTTGGCACCCATTTCCATCAGGGAAATTGGTCTGTAATTCTCCTTTTTGGTGGGGTCTTTGTCTGGATTTGAGATCAAGATAGTGCTGGTCTCATAGAACAAGTTTGGCAATTTTCCTTCCATTTCTATTTTTTTGAAACAGCTTCAGAAGAATAGGCATAGTTCTTCTTTAAATGTTTGGTAGAATTCCTCTGGGAAGCCATCCGGCCCTGGACTTTTGTTTGTTAGGGGATTTTTGATTACTGTTTCAATTTCCTTGCTGGTTATGAGTCTTCTCATTTCCATTCCTTCCTATTTCACGTTTTCTATTCCTTCCCGTTTCAGTGTTGGTAGTTTAAAAGTGCCCAGGTATGCATCCATATTTTTTCCAAATTGCCTAATTTATTGGCATATAGCTGCTATGATACGTTCTTACAATTCTTTGTATGTCCTTGGTGTTGTTCATTTTTCATTCATGATTTTATTAATTTGGGTTCCTTCTCTTTTCTTTTTGTTAAGTCTGGCTAGAGGTTTATCCAATTAATTCTTTCAGAGAAGCAGCTTCTAGTTTCATTGATCTGTTCCACTGTTCTGGTTTCTATTTCATTGATTTCTGCTCTAATCTTTATTATTTCTCTTCTCCTGCTTGGTTTAGGCTTTATTTGCTGTTCTTTCTCCAGGTCCTTTAGATGTAAGGTTAGCTTGCGTATTGAGATTTTTTGTAATTGTTTTGAGAGAGGCTTGTATTGCACTTGTACTTGAGAGAGGCTTGTATTGCACCGCCGTTACTCTATCCTAAAGGTTTCGAACAGACATTTTTTTCATTTTCATTAGTTTCCATGAATTTCTAAAATTCTTTAGTTTCCTGGTTGACCCATTCATTCTTTAGCATGATGCTCTTTTACGTCCAAGTTTTTGAGTTCCTTCCAAATTTCCTCTTGTGTATGAGTTCCAGTTTCAAAGCATTGTGGTCTGAAAATACGCAGGGAAAAATTCCAATCTTTTGGTATTTGTTGAGACCTGATTTATGACCTAGTATGTGATCTGTTCTGGAGAATGTTCCATGTGCACTTGAGAAGAATGTATATTCTGTTGTTTTAATGTGGAATGCTCTGTATATATCTGTGAAGTCCATCTAGTTCAGTCTGTCATTCAAAGCCCTTGTTTCCTTGTTGATCTTCTGCTCAGATGATCTGTCCATTGCTGTGAGTGGGGTGTTGAAGTCTCTTACTATTATTGTGTTTTTATCATCATTGTGTTTCTTTAATTTGGTTATTTAATTTGGTTTATGTATTTGGCTTTTCCCAAGTGAGGAGCATAAATATTTATAATTGTTAGACCTTCTTGTTGGATAGACATTTTAAGTATGATATAGTGTCCCTCTTCATCCCTTACTACAGTCTTTGGTATAAATCTAATTTGTCTGATATGAAGATTACTACCCCATCTTTCTTTTGATGTCCTTTAGCATGATAAATAGTTCTCCACCCCCTCACTTTCGATCTGGAAGTGCCTTTATGTCTAAAATGAAAGTCTTTTAGACAGCATATGGATAGGTCTTGCTTTTTATCCATCTGATATCCTGTGTCTTTTGATTGGAGCATTTAGCCCACTTACGTTCAGAGTAACTATTGAAAGATATGAATTTAGTGCCATTGTATTGTCTGTTTCTGTAGATCGTCTCCGTTTCTTTGTTGTCTAGGTTACTTTTGGGCTCTCTCTTCGCTTGAAAGATCCCTTTTAATATTTCTTGTAGGGCTGGCTTAGGGGTCACAAATTCTTTTAGTTTATGCCTGTCTTGGAAGCTCTTTATATTTCCTTCCATTATGAATGACAGCCTTGCTGGATAAAGTATTCTTGTCTGCATGTTTTTCTCATTTAGTACCTGAATATATCATGCCAGCCCTTTCTGGCCTGCCTTGTCTCTGTGGATAGGTCTGATGTCAGCCTTTGTTTCTAACCTTGTGTGTTAAGAACCTCTTTGTCTCAAGATACTTTCAGGATTTTCTCTTTATTTCTGATAGATCAACACCCTGACATATGACCTCTTTGACTTGAATGCCTGTTTCCTTCCCCATATTAGGGAAGTTCTCAGCTATTATTTGCTCAAATATACCTTCTGTCCCTCTCTCTCTTTATTCTTCCTCAAGGGACCCAATAATTGTAATATTGTTTCCCTTTATGGTATCACTGATTTTTCGAAGCCCACCCCACCTGCCATGATCCACTAGTTTCGTTTCTCTCTTTTCTCTCCTTTCTTCAGCTTCCTTCCTTTCTATTCACTTGTCTTCTATGTCACTTATTCTCTTCTGCCATTTACTCTAGCTGTTAGAGCATCCAATTTAGACTGCATCTCAATTAAAGCATTTTTAATTTGGGCCCAATTAGATTTTATTTCTGCACTAAGAAATTCTGTAGTCTTATTCTTTTTTCAAGCCCAGCTAGTAACTTTATAATCGTTATCCTGAATTCCAGCTCTGACATTTTACTTATATCCATATTGATTATGTCTGTGGCAGAGAGTATTACCTCTGGTTTTTTTTTTTTTCTTTTGTGTGAATTCCTCCTTCTAGGCATTTTGCCCAGAGAAGAATGGATGAACTAGAGAACAACATCAAAAATATCAACACGACCCTAGCGAAATGCACACTAGAGAAATCTGAAGAGATCAGAAACCAAAAAAGAATAAAGAAAGGGGAATAAAAAGGGAATATAATCTAACAGGTGTATTTTTTCTGTTTGTTAGATGACACCAGATCCCAAAATTGTAAAGAAAGAACAACTTACACACATACAAAAATAAAATTGGCCACAGTGAGAGAAAGCCAAAAATGAAGAATATATCTATAAAACGTAAATGTAAAAACGAAAACTAAAAAAAAAAAAAGACTTAAAAAAGACTTGATAAAATAAGAAAGTAGTTTTTTCCCTTTTCAACTACTTTCTTATTTTATCAAGTCTTTTTTAAGTCTTTTTTTTTTCTTCATGGTACCCAGCTCACTGAGGCTCCCTCCCCCCGCAGTTTATCTTCAGATATATCCCCTCAGATTCACTTCTCCGCACCTCCTACCTTGCAAAAAGTGATTGCTTTTCTATTAGTTTTATTCCAGTAATTCTTTTCTTACCTCTGAGGTTGAATTCATAGGCATTCAGAATGATTTGATAGTTATCTAGCTTAATTCAAGGAACCAGATGAATTGAGGTCCCCTACTCTTCTGCCATCTTGCCCAGAAAAAAACCTCATAATTTTTATTTTAAAAGCAAAACACTGAAAATTAACTCAGCTAAAATCATATAGCATCTATTTAATGGCTTGATTTTGAATCCATTTTCTTGGTAGCAAATGGAGGTTTGACTGAAAATCTAATTTAGTACATATCTTAGTGCCACAGAGCAAGAAGAGTAGTAAAGTTGCTTTGCATATACTGAGAATTCTGGAAAGTGGAGGAAATGGGCTAATTTCCAAACTGATGGAATGTAGTGCTGGATTTGAATTTTCGGATTCCAATTTTCCTTTTTAGGCAAGAGGTAGTTCTGTTACAAGGAAAGTGTGGCCAGAGCTGCAATAGCCCTGTTTAAGGTTTCAATTTCTTGACTGGGCAAGATGGTTTTTATACTCTGGGTGCTGCTACACATGCGGTTGCCAATGGTTTTTGAAGATGGTAATGAGAAAAGGATAAAGAAATAAGTGAAAATAGGCTAGGTGATTCAGTGCTGAATCTTAACATTATCTGGCATGAGCGATCTGTTGAGTGATGTTTCATCTTTCTGTTTGCTTTGTTCCTGCTTCCAAGTTTCCTTAGGCTTCTTTGAAGAGTCGGGAGATAGGATAGTTCCAGAATTGGTTAATTCATCAGACCAACAATCTCCTCCTGGATGCAGGTCTTCCCAGCCCTCCTCTAGAGTATCTACCTTCTCTAGAGCAGGTCCTATATAGCCACAGACGCTGCTCATTCCTGACACTTCTGCCAGTGATGACAACATTCAGAGAAAGATGAGGGACTGTTGTCTCAAGGCCTACTTCTTAAGAACAAGAACACTTTTCCAAGAAACCCCTCACAGACTGCCGCTCACATCCCATTGATCAGAACTGGACAACCTGCCCCCTATTGATTGGAACCAATTAGATTCCATCCCTGATCTGGAAATTGGATTTCTCCCTGAAGAGAGTGATCTCCTTGAACACATAGGGATTCTCATGGCATGTAGGTCGGCGGGCAGTCAAGAATGACCACTACAGGGTGGAGTTACTTGTGAAGTGACACTACTCAAGGGTGAGGGCTGACAGAACTTGTTTGGTCAAAAGACTTCACTGATTTGTCCATCTCTGCTGGGTGCAGTAAAGACTTCTAAAAAGTAACCCTGGGGCGCCTGGGTGGCACAGCAGTTAAGAGTCTGCCTTCGGCTCAGGGCGTGATTCCAGCGTTATGGGATCGAGCCCCACATCAGGCTCCTTTGCTAGGAGACTGTTTCTTCCTCTCCCACTCCCCCTGCCTGTGTTCCCTCTCTCGCTGGCTGTCTCTATCTCTGTCAAATAAATAAACAAAATCCTTTAAAAAAATAAAAAATAAATAAATAAATAAAAAGTAACCCTGACTAGACCCCATTCCCCAGTGATTCCGATTCAGTGTATCTAAGCTACGCCTGGAGCATCACTATCTTTTTTTTTTTTTTAACAACTTTCCAGTCAGACTGTGTGGTCAACATTGAGAATCACTGTTGTAAGCTCAGGACCCACTGGTATAGAAAGAAAGGTGGCACAAATGAAGTTTGCTTTAGTCCAATCACCGGAGTTCTCTGAACTGAAGTTTTAGTCACGAGGTTGGTTAATGATAGGGTGATACTAAATTTTCCCATTTGCCAATGCCCTGATATCCCTATACCTCTCCTGGAAACTCTCTCAGGCAAGGACAGCACCACAATGGATTGGACATTTCTTGGTCTTTTGTTTATTTAATTTTTCCTTGGTCTTCTAATTAAATACTATACAGCCTCACCCTCACTCCACCCCATATTTCCTACCTTGCATCTAATATCACCTTGCTAACTCATTCCCTCTGAACGTGCCCTCATGTGACCTACAGTTTCTTATACTTTCCATATTTTGCAGTCTACTTGACCTCTCCTAAATTCTCATGCTCCTCTTTACAGGTTGAAACTGTTAACTTTAAAATAAAACTGTTAGTTATTCTACCAACAAAATAGATTTGTTCCAAAATAATAGAGAACTGCAAGTTGAGACAAGCAAGTTATGGCAAAACCATAGGCAAGTCTGGAGAACAAGGGATAAAGGGAAAGGGGGTGTTGAGAGGGGCTGTTATAAACAGAAAATCTACCTGGAGTTCAAAGCATAGTGGCTTTTCACTGGCTCATCTCTCTCTCATTGGCTAGGCTATTGCCAGGCAGGGAGAAAATCCCTTTTTCCTCCTACAGGGGTAGCAAAGTGTAGGCTTCTTTCTGTGAAAATGCAAGGTACATCTCTTCCTATGAGTTCTGCAGAGAGCTGCAAGGAGTGGTATGGTGTAAGAGCTCCCCCTTCTGGCTTCCCAGCGCCATTTTAAACAAGGTTTCCTTTATGCAGTTTCACAAAACTCACTATCAATTTTCCACAAGCATTATATAATCACTCCCACTTTCATTTGCCTTCTGCCACATTTGTCTTATCAGTCCATGCATATGCTCAAGCCACAGAAAGGGGGAGAGAGTCTTGCTGGGTTGAACTTCAGTAATGTTGCCATATAGCCAATGGCCTCAAATTCACTGTCACCAAGTGTTTGTCTTTTTCACTCACGACACACATCTCTTATTCCTTTCCTGGGCTGCACTAAGTGTTACTGGGAATGGCCAGCTCTTCATTAGATTGTCTACAAATTTGTGCTTTCCATTTTCTTTAGATGGGCAGTTGAACTTTTTTTTTTTTAATCTTTATGTTCCCCTTAGTGGACTGACTCCATTGCCTTGACAGTCTCCCCAACATGCCATGCTCTTTGCTTAATATTAGGAAAGGTTTAATTCTATCACATAGCATGGGAACAATTTCACTAGCAGACTGTAACAACATATTATAACATGAAATATAATTTTGTATCCACAGTAACATTCCATGAAAAAAAGAAAGAATTAAGCATAGTTGATTATTTCAAGATCGTCATTTATTTTGCTTCTTCTATTACTTTCATACCTTCTCACATGTCCCAGTGAGCAAGTGATAACATGTACCAAAGGTATTCCTTATTGGAGAAAACTTGGAGTCCCAAAATTTATGTACAACAGCTGGGTGTTTTTCTATATATTAAGAAGAGGACACCTTTTTTTCTTTTTTTCAGTTTTAGCAGAAGAATATTTGATTCATCCCACAGAGTACTAACATTCTAGGAGGGCATCATTGGAGAATAATTTTTCTGCCCTGACCCCATAAATCTGCTTCCTATGTTTCTCCTGCTATTCAAGTTCCTCATCTCACACACACTCTCTCATTATCAACCTTATCTTATCAATAAAAAAATAAATTCCTTCAACTCTGGATCTCGATTTTCATGTTTATCTATTTGTTTATTACATAAGTAATGTGTGAATACATATTTATAAAGATTTCACAGTATAAGTAAAAATATGGTAAAATGTGTTTCCCCCCCTGGCAAGGTAATTGGACCCCCAAAATTTTTGGTAGGCATCTATCCACCCAGGATACAGACTTTATTTTCAGCTTCCCTGATAGGCGGGAGTGACCAGGTGACTAAATTCTGGCCAGGAAGTTTAAGTGGAAGTGGTGAGTGCAATCTTTAGAAAGTATTCAAAATGGGAAGGGATTGTCTTTTCCTCCCTTTTTCTTCTTGTTGTCTACCATGTAGATGTGATGGCTAGAGTGGAAACAGCCATCCTGGGCTTATGAGGTGAATTTGAGAATGGAAAGTATACATGCTGGGGCAAAAATATTATTTTATTTTATTATCTATTTATAATTATTTTTTATTACGTTGTTAGTCACCATACAGTACATCATTAGTTTTTGATGTAGTGTTCCATGAATCATTGTTTGCATGTAACACCCAGCGTTCCATGCAATACGTGCCCTCCTTAATACCCGTCACTGGGATAACCCATCCCCCCAAACCCTTCCCCTCTGGAACCCTCAGTTTGTTTCCCAGGGTCCATAGTCTCTCATGGTTCATCTTGGGGCAACAAGATTAAAGGACTCTGAGTTCCCATGCCACTCTTGTGAGTTCATCTTAACAGATCTGGAGAGCCTATGTATAATGTTATGTGAGAGAAAAATGAACTTTTCTGTCATTTAAGTTGCAGGGTTTTTTTGGTTTTTGTTGTGTTTTTTTTTTTTTTTTTTGTATTTCCTCCCTTGTGTCTAAATGACATTTCAACTACTCTTCCCCCATTCAATCTTGACCTTCACATTTGATCCTGCCAAAGTTTGGATTGCACCTTCCTACTTCTTTCTATGAATTATCCTTATATATGTATATACACACGTATATGTATTTGGGGGTAATTTTTTTCTAAAATCAGTTCACGCATTGTGCTCTTTTACTTTCACATATGAAGAATGAGTTTCTCTTCTTATTTCCAAGTGTAAGTTGGAAATAAGTTCCAAGTGCTCTTTTACTTTCACATATGAAGAATGAGTTTCTCTTCTTATTTCCAAATTGCTGTACCCCTTCCCTCCCTAGCCCCCTGCATTGTTGCCATAGCAATGCATTTCTCCCTGGTTGGCTGTCCTTTGAATCACCTATGAACACTAGAAAATATACATTTCTGGTCTCTGCCAGATTACATATGACTTAGAATCAAATTACACAAGTTAGGAAACTCTTTGCCTTGTCTCCCTGAGCTTTGTCTTCAAATAGTACCCTGGGAAAATAGTTTTCAATATGATCTCTGAATCTTTTTTTTTAAGTAACATTTTAAAAAATTCTTTTAAACAGCTTTATTGAAATACAATTCAAATACCACATAATTCACCTATATAAAGTGTACAACTCAAAGATTCTTAGTATATTCACAGAGTTGTGGAACTACCACCATAATCAACTTTCGAACATTTTCATCACCAGAAAAGGAAATTTCATACCATTTAGCCATCACGCCTCAGCTCCCCTAACCCTACAGTTACTCAGCCTTAGGCAATCACTAATTTTCTTTCTGTCTCTATAGGGCTGCCTGTTTTGGATGTTTAATATAAATGGGATCATTTGGAGTGTGCTCTTTTGTGACTGACTTCTTTCGCTTCGCATCACTTTTCCCAGTACAGAGTTGGCGACATGTGTGAAATGATGTTTACAAGGGACTCTAGTTAGATACTCATTGCCAGTGATTTTTGCTGGAGGCTGGTTGTGCAGGCACCTGCTGCCTAGTACATTCCCAAATTCCAAAGTCCCAGGAGGAAATCTCGCGTTCACCGTAAGCCATATTGTTGGCACAATTACGTTAGAGTGAGCTGCTTTTATGGGTTAAGGTGGTGGGAACCCTCCCCAAATCCAAGTTCATTGATCCTAGCCAAGGGTCAACCTTGGCTGCAGGATTTTCAGATGATCACATTCTCAGGTCTGCTATGCTAACTTTTTTCCACACAGATTTTGATAAGGATTTTGTTGATTTTGTAGATCAGTTTGAGGGGAATGCCATCTTAACAATATTAAATATTTCAATCGATGAACATGGGGTGCCTTTACGTTTATTTAGGTCTTTAATTTTTCTTAATGATTTTTTTTTCAGGTAAGAGGCGTGTTTAGTAATCTAAGTACATCAGTTACTAAGCGACATGCGCTTAGTTGCGTTATACCCTAGTTATAAAAAAAAAAAATCTCTTAAAATGAGTGCCTTTGAAGAATGGACCCCATTCATTACTCAAAATCATGTTGTCTGATGAAGAAGAGCTGATTCAGATGTACATTAGAGATGTGATAGCATGAACCCCTGTAATATTACTAAGAGTTTATAATAATATAATTAAAATGAATTTTAAAGGAGCGTAATGAAGTAACTGATAATATCTTGCCGCAGGCACAATAAGGATGACCCATTTTGCTAAAATTGAAACACAGAAGTTTATCTTAGAATAGAAAATCATGTGAAAGGAAATTATATCACTGTTCTGGAAATCTAAAATCCAGAAGAAGGGAGGGAAAGATGGCAGAGGAGTAGGGGACCCTATTTCAACGAATGGAGCTGGATATGTACCAGACCATTCTGAACACCCACAAAATCAGCCTGAGATGTAAGAAGATATATCTGGATCTCTACAAACAGAATTTCTCCAGGGTTGGTCTCGAGATATGAAGTGGGGAGTCGAGATTCTGTGGGCAGATATCAGAAGATAAATGGAAGGGGGAAGGAGCCTCCATGCTCTTGCCCCAGGAAGGCAAAAGCCTCCCATGCTGCAGACCAGGCACAGACTCATAGACCAGTGCAGCAGGGAAAGGTCTTTAGGGCTGCCCCCCCCCCCGACTGAAACCTGGAGCTTGAGCCACACATGCGAACCGGGGGTGGCTGGTGATTTTAGAAGTTCAAAGGGCAGAGACATGCCAGGCCCTGGGAGCAAGGACTGAGAGAGCAGCTGTGGGGTGCACAAACCAGCATGCCGCAGATTTTTAGCAGCACGGACAGAAACAGAGTCAGTGCAGCCTGGAGAGCTCAATGAAGAGCAGACTGTGATCTCTCTGGTCTGAGACAGAGGTTTGGATACTCTCACTTCTGCTCTGACTCTGAGAAGAGACACAGAAATCCACCAGGGAAAGCTGTCAGAGAACAAAAGCCCCAAAAAAACAGTTCTCACTGAGCCCATCCCCCCCCCCCACACACACACACTGGGGGCAGGGCAACTCAGCCCAAACACGGTTGCCTGAGTATCAGCGCAGCAAGGCTTTCCCCCTGGAGGCAGGCTGGAAGAACAAGAAGCCCACATCCCTAAGGTCCCTATAAAACTGGTGCATCTTGCCTGGGTCCTGGTCAATAATTTGGACTCTGTACATTCCTGCAACCACACCTTATCAGAATGACAAAGAGGAGGAATCCCCACAAAGGAAACAGAGACTGTGGCCTCTGCCACAGAAATGATGGATATGGATATAGCCAAGATGTCAGAAATGTATTTCAGAGTGACAATTATCAAGATGATATCTAGGCTTGAGAAAAATATTAATGAAAATATAGAATCTCTAAGGGCTGAAATGAGATCTAATCAGTTTTCATCACAGACTCCCATGAGTGGTGTGTGCCCCCGGTGACCCTCTCAGTGGTAGACTCAGGAGACCCACTTGTCTCTGCCCTCTGTGCTTCTAAAACCATGAAGAACGGACTCGGGTTTGCACGTGCGCCCCCGCAGCTCCTAGAGCCTGTTTGAGCGCTGTTATAAAGCCCTTCCCTGCCAGCGGCTACCACTCTAGGAGTTATCGTCAGTCCCCTGGCACAGGACACTTTTTTACTCTGGTGTTACATCACTTCTCAGGGGCTAGTTTATGGTGGCTCCTTCCCCCTTCTGTTTATCTTCTGATATCTGCCTGCAGAATCATGCCTCTGCCCTTCCTACCTTGGGACAGGTGGTGTTTTTCTGCTTGTAGAGATCCAGATATGTATTTTTAAATCTCACCCTGATTTCACGGGTGTTCAGAATGGTTTGGTAGATATCCAGCTAAATTCAGGGGACCAGTTGAAATGGAGGCCCATACTCCTCCTCCATCTTGCCCCTCATTCATAGCATTTTTAAATTCAGCCTGATTAAATATCATTTCTGCCTTTAGAGATTCTATATTGTTGCTAATGCTTCTTTCAAGCCTAGCTATTGACTTCATGATGTCTATCCCGAATTCTATCTCTGACATCTTGCTTATATCCATATCCTTTAGTTCTGTGGCAGAGGACATTGTCTCTGTTTCTTTTCTTTGTTGGGAGCTCCTCCTCCTAGTCATTCTGTCAAGGGATGGTGGAGTGAATGAGAAGATTCCAAAATATCAACCACGACCCAAGCAAAATGCACCCTAGGAAAATCCAGAGTGGTCAGAAGCCACCCCCCAAAAAACAAAGCCAAACTGAAACATGAGAATAAAATTTATAAAATTTTTAAAAATTTTTTTTAATTAAATAAAGGGGGGTAAGGTGAAGGGTGGCAATAATCTCTCAGGGTGGACAAAGTAGGGTTTTTCGGTTGTTCCTGCATGTATTTTGTTCTGTTTGAGGACACTACTTCCCAAAATTACAGGGAAAGGAAAACTTGTATGTATATAAAGGTAAAATTGAATAGGAAAAAAAAAGGACTACAATAAAGTATATATCTATAAAAAATATAGGTATGAAAAAGTATGTTAAAAAGCTACTGTGAGATATATGTTGATATATTAAACATCTAGTGGAAATGAGAAAAAGGTAAAAAGAAAAAAACAGTGAAGAAGCATAAGAGAAAGAATAAAAAGAAAAAGAGAGCTGTATCTGAAAAATAAGCAAGCCGTGAGACAACACCTGGAGCTCAATATACTATTTACTCCTGGTGTTGGACTTTATAGTCTTAGGCGCTCCATAGGGTTGTCCTCCTCTTGTTCTTCCAGCCTGTCTTCTGGGGGAGGGGCCTGCCGCGCTGCTTCTCAGGCAACCCTGTTTGGGTGAAGTTGCCCTGCCCCCTGTCGGGAGGATGGGATCAGTGAAAACTGGTCTTTTGAGCTTCTGTTCTCTGGCTGCTTTCCCTGCCTCTTCTGAGGGTCAGAGCAAAAATGGCCACACACAAACCTCTGGCTCAGAGCAATGGAATCGCAATCCACCATCTTCGCTAAACCCTCCATGACAGTCTCCATTTCTGTACGCACTCCCAAAAACCACAGCCTCCCTTGGTGCGCGCCCACAGTGACTCTCTCAGAGGTCATCCCAGGGGCCCAGCAGTGTCCCTGACCTTTTAGCCTCTATAACCATGAGCAGCCACTGGCTCATGCATGCACCTGCAGCTCCTGGACCCTGTCTGGGTGGTGCTCTGAAGCCCTTTCCCAACTGCTACTGCTCTGTGAGGTTTTGCCCGGTCCCCAGCACAGGATCCTGATTTTTTCAGGCTGCCCAAGAGAAGAGTGATTCTCAACGAGCCCAGCTTGCAGGTTTTTGTGATCTGAGCTGAGAGACCCTTCCTGGGCTCACAGACCATAACCTGCTTCCTGGAGCCACCGCTCAGGTACTCTGCCGGTCCAGGAAGCCCCTTTGGCTCTGAGGCTTCTCGTATCCCAAGACTACAATGCTCTACCTAGAATTCTGTCTTTTCATTTCCAGAGCCCCTTTCAGAGAGGGATGTCACTCCCTAGAGCAGATTTCTAAGGGTTATGCTTTTGTACTCCCGTTATATACCACTTTCCAGGAGCTAGCTTATGGAGGCTCCCTCCCCATTCTGTTATCTTCTGATATCTCCCCGAAGATTCAAAACTCCACCCTTTGTACCTCGCAAAAAGCAGTATTTTTCTGCTTGTAGACATCCAGATATATATGCTTACATCTCAGGCTCATTCCATGTGTGTTCAGAATGGTTTGGTAGATTTCCAGCTAAATTCAGGCGGCCAGTTAAAATGGGGTCCCCTACTCCTCTGCCATCTTGCCTCTTCCTCAAAAGGGATTTTGGACCAGTTCCATGGAGTGGACTTTGATCTCTCAAGATTTTTAAGAGTTCTCATGAGATTTAGTTGGAGGATTCCTGAGAGGTAGCCAGAGAATTCTGGAGATTGCCCCAAGATTACATGAGATCCAGCAAAAAAAAAAAAAAAAAAAAAAGAGGTACCTTTTCTTTTCATTCTGCAGTGTTTTGAGGCAAACACAGGCAGTCTTAATGTGCCAAAGTCTGGGAAAGCTCCCAGGGAGCCTGCCTGTGTGCTAACATGTCCTCCAGGGAACATTTCTTCTGCCTTCTCCTCTTTCCCTTGTGTTTCTATCTCTTCTGGTTTAGTGTGAATAAGTGTCCAGAGGACCTATTCATTCTGCATTCAGTGCTCTCTTGCTAACCCCTCTTCACCCAGGATAGTGAAACACCAGAGATTTAAGTGTGAGACATCTTGTATCTACCTGCAGTTTGTGTCTAGGAGCATTTCTGTAACTGGAGATATGCCCAATCCTGAGAAGTGCCATCCCTACACACAAAAGGGGCACAAGCAAGCTCTGCTTTGGACTGCCAATTCCTCCCAAAGGATGGGGAGTTTGGCCACACATCCAATGGTTTTGGCCCTAGATCTCAATGGCTTGGAAATCTCACAAGATTTGAATGAGATCTCAGGAGACTTGGACTGAGATCTCGTGATATTTGCCCCAAGATCACGTGAGATCTGGCTAAGGAAAGGGGTATCATTTCATTTTTTCCCCAGACTGTTGTGAGGCTGATACAGACATCCTTAACTTGTTGATAGCCTGGGAAAGCCCCCATGGATCCTGTCTGTGTGCTCAATTGTACTGCCTAGAGAAATAGCTTTTTCCTTCCACTTCTACTCTCCTGTTTCTAACACCTCTGGTTGAGTGTGAATAAGAGTCCACAGGGCCCATTCATCCTGAATTAAATGACCCTTAATAAGCTGTTCTTCACCAAGGATGCTGAAACACCCGGGATTTAGGTGTGAGATACCTAGTGTCTTCCTGCATCTCATGTCTGGGACAAATTATGAAACCAGAAATATTGATGTGCACTCCTTACTGACATAAGGAGTGCCAAGTAGGCTCTGTTAGGGAGTGCCAAATCCTCCCCAGTTCCCAGGTGTTAGGCCAATGTTCCAATAGGTTTTGTCCCTTGATTTCACTGGCCAGACTTGAGACATCTCAAGATTTGGATGAGATCTCCTGAAATATGGACTGAGATCTCACAAGGTTTGGACGGAGACCTAAAGAGATTTGGATCAAGATCTCGAGAGTTTTGGAGAGATGTCACAAAATTTTGAGAGCTCTCATGAGATTTGGACAGAGATCTCTCGATATCTGGTTGAGATTTCATGAGATTTGCACTGAGATCTCACAAGATCTTTACCAAGTTGACCTGAAGTCTGGGAAGGAAAGAGGTACCTTTTCTTTTTTTCTTTTCTTTTTTTTTTTTCTGGGCAATTTTGAGACTAATACAGATAAACTTAATGTTTTCAAAGCCTAGGAATTCCCCCAGAGAGCCCGTGTGTTTGATCACTTTTCCTGCTCAGTGCCACATTTTTCCTTCCTGCCCCTCCTTCCTGTCTGTTGTATCATATCCAGTTGAATGTGAGTGTGTGACAATATGGCCCATTCATCCTGAATTCCATGCTCCCTTCTTTCCTCTTCACCCAGATGCTGAAACACCAGGGATTTATGCATGAGACACCTTGTATCTTCCTTCATGTCTTGTTTGTTTTTTTTTTTTTAAGATTTTATTTATTTATGTGACAGAGAGACAGCAGGGGAGTGGGAGAGGAAGAAGCAGGCTCCCAGCGGAGGAGCCCGATGTGGGACCCGATCCCGGAACACCGGGATCATGCCCTGAGCTGAAGGCAGATGCTTAACGACTGCGCCACCCAGGCGCCCCCCCCTTCATGTCTTGTTTGGGAAAATTTATGAAATTGGAAATGTTGGAAGTTCTGCCTAATTGTGGCATGTGCAATCCTTACTGAGATAAGGAGCGTGAAACAGGCTCTGCTAGGGACTACCCGATCTTTCAAGGGCCCAGGAGATTGGCCACTATTCCAACAGCTTTTAGCCCTAGATCTCACTGGCTGGGAACAGGATCTCACGAAACTGGATGAGATCTCATGAGATTTGGACCAAGATCTCCTGAGATTTGGATGAGATCTCATGAGATGTGGATGAGAGCTCACATAATTTGGACTGAGATCTCATTCAAATATTATGAGATATTTGTACTGAGATTTGTACCGAGATCTTGTGAGATTCTCCCAAGATAATGTGATGTCGACCTAAAGAAAGAGGTAGCATTTATTATTTTTCTCCTTGGGGTGTTGTGAGGCTAATAGAGGTAGCCTTAACATGTTGAAAGCCTGGGATAACCCCCCAGAGAGCCTGCCTGTGGCTCACCAATCCTGCTACGGGGCCATTTCTTCTTTCTTCTCCTCCTGCTCTCCTGTTGCTATTACCTCTGGTTGAGTGTGAATAAGTGTCCACAGGCCCCATTTATCCTGAATTCACTGCTCCCTGCTTTCCTTCTCTTCGTTCAGGCTGTTGAAACATCAGGGATTTAGGTGTGAGACACCTTGTATCTTGCTGCATGTCATGAGTGGGACAAATTATGAAATTGGAAATGTTGGAAGTTCTCCGCAATTGTGACATGTGCATTTCTTACTAACATAACAAGCACAAAGCAGTCTCTGCTAGGGAGTGCCAGATCCTCCAAATGTCCATGGAGTTGGACTACTATTCCAACAGGTTTTGGCCTTAGATCTCATTGCCTGGGAATGGGATCCCCCCACATTTGGACTGAGATCTCACGAGATTTGGACTGAGATCTCACTAGATCTGGACTGAGATCACAAGATTTTCCCCAAGATAATGTGTGGTCCACCTAACCAAAGAGGTAACATTTCTTTTCTTCCTGGGGGTGCTGTGAGGCTAATAGAGCACTGTGAAATTGCTTTTTTTTCTTTTCAAGAAAAGAACATTTTAAGGTTTTGATTGTTTCCTGCCTCCCTCCATCCTCCCTTGTGATCACAGTGACTTTACATTTCACTTAGTTGAATGGAAAGAATGTGGGGTCTGGAGAAGGAGGTCTGGGTTCAAGTTCCAATACAGAACCTCACTCACTGGGTGACCTTGGGCAAAAGACAGCCCCTTGAGTCTCTGCTACCTCTCCTTTCTGTCTAAGAGAGTGGCAATATCTGACTCAGGGGGTCGTTGTGAAGACTGAAAGCAGTAGTGTGGGTGGGAGACTGTAAGCTCTACAGCCTATAACAGCACTGTTACTTTCCCCTCAGGTGCCTCTCCTTCTCCTCCAGGGCTGGGATCACTCCTGTTGTGGCATCTCTCCATGGTGTGGTTATAACATCTCTGAATTACCTTTATGCTTTCCTTTCAGAATCAAAGAAGATGTTTGTGGGGTGTTAGAGCTGAGAAGAGCCTTAGGAATATTCTAGAACCACCACCCCAGGGCCCCTAGCACACCAACAAGCCTGCTTCCATCACCCAGGTCATGGGAAATCTGCAGCCCCTTGCTGCAGAGCAAGTTGGTGGCCCAGCCAGGTGTCCTGACTCTGCTGCATATTCCTCCCTGGGCAGCCCTCCACAATCTCGCGCATGACATAGGGTGCTTCTTCTCAGAGGTCCCTTTGGACCCCACTGCCATGCGTCCCTGTGGGTCGCTCATTTTACTTAATAAAGAACAGCCTGCAGGCACTGATGCAGTCAGCTTGGGGTACCTTGGCATTATGCAGGCAGTGCTGGTAACTGGACAGCTGTAGAACATCCTCTGTGGGGCATCAGTGTGGATGTCCCCAAGGAAGAGCTCCTGCCCCAGGCAGTCCAGGTTGTGCTGGAGGTTCTGCTTCTCCACATGGATGAGCTGAAGCTCACGCATGGTAAAGTTCATGGGCATGTTGCTCTCATGGCCGTTCTCTTCCGGCCACAGGTCGTAGGGCATGTCCTGTACCCAGGGGCCCCCAGCAGGCAGGAAGCCCAGGCCCATGCAGTTCATGGGCAACAGCCTCTGTGTGGCAGACGACCTGCATGTTGTGCAGCTGGTAGTCAGTCTCGGTGTCCCCGCGGATGATCCATAAGGCCTGGCGCAGGTGGACCTTGCCCCGATGAGGAGGGTGTTGGTGGGGCTTGTGCACTAGTTACTGCCATGATAGAACTGGTAGGCCTTGAAGGTGTGATTGTGGTAGAATCTGTAGGACCTTGTGATGCACTCTGGGCCTGACCTCACACCCCGTGGCCCTGAATCACTGGTGGCACCTTCACAGTGATCCCTGCACCATTGTGGAGATGTTTGAGCATGTGATGGCCCTGTGATTCCTTGAAAGCCTTCCAGGCCCTTTTCTCTAAGGACCTGGGATGGGACATGCTGTCTGGATGAAGGAGGGCAGAACGCGCTCTCCCAGCCCATGAAGCAGGAGGGCTGGGAACAGGTATGCAAGAAGGAGGTGGCACAGACCAGACATCTCCAGTCTGTCTCCAGGATGGCCAGAGCCACCTGGCCTCCAGGGACACTGCTCCCAGGGCATGGCAGAGGAACATTTGAACATCAGCCAGGAGAACCAAACTGTTACCCTCAATTGTTTCTGTGCCCGTGCATTCACAGGAAAGGCAATAAAAAAGATCAACACCAGGAGATCTCCCTCCTCCTGGAGGAAGAATGCAGGCCTCTTGATGACAGGGCTCCCAAATGTAGGACATGGAAATTTACCTTTGCCCAAGCCACCAGGTATTTGTTTTTCTTGAGGCAAACTGCTTGATAGGAGGTTGTGCTAGTCACTTCTTACTTAACATTAACCCATCCTCATCTCTGGTGAAGACCTTCGGCTTTTCACGTATCCATTTCCATTGTTTTGCTCTTTCTTTTTCAAACTAGGACTGCCCTAGGATTCACCCAGATTCAGTGTCTCAGAGCAATATCCTATTCTTTAAACTGGGAACTCTGGAAGATTCCATCGGATTGTAGTGAAGTGTGGGCCACAGGGCCCCCTCGAAATTTAGTTTCAGAACTGTGTTCACATGAGGAGCCCTAAGGCATTGGAAGTTTCCAAGCAGTGAATGTGTGTGTGTAGGCTTGGCCAGAGGATTTTAGAAGGTGCTGGCCTCATGTCTTGGGTAAGGGAAATGATTAGACATCTCATTACAGATTTGTCCCCTTCCCATATTTAAATGTAGGTTATTGGTCCTGCTTATATACATCCCTATCCTCTTGCTGATTTTCACTCTAGGTCTTGGTTCACATTCAGGCTGGAAGGTACTATTACTCAAAGCCAGTACCTAAGATTACTGGTGAGTTCCCCCTCTGGTCCTTTGTGAAGTAAGAGAATTTGTGTCTGTTAAAACAAACAAACAAACAAACACAAAAAACAAAAGAGTGGCCTTCTTGTCCCTGAGGCTGTTGCTGTGTGGCTGCCTTGGGTAAATGTGTGATGGGTAGCCAGGGTGCCTCCCTCCCCTGGCTGATTGAGAAGCCTTAATTCTGGAGAACAAGGTTTGAAAAAAGATCAAAGGAATGGAAATGAACACAGGCGGAATGAGGACTTTCTTCTAGTTGAGAATAAAATACTGTTGAGAATAAAATGTGTAGCAAAATCTCTTACCATGCAGGAGTCTGATGAATAAGAAAGACTGGCTTGGGCAATGGGAAACCTCCCTTGGCTACACCTGGAAGCCATGTAAGGAGGAAGTCTTCATTCTTCCTATATAAAGAGGGAAAACTGGATTTGGATGTCTCTCCTGCCTTTCCATCCATGGGAAAAAAACACAAGTGATTTAGGTTTAGCAGATTGGTTCTCCCAGCTGACGCTGTGTTTGGGAATGGTCTTTCGAGCAGAATCCCTTAAAGAGCTCTTTCTACACTTAATAGGTCCTGGAGCATAGGGCACATGTGTGAACTGTCTGCTCTTTAGAATGAAGACATCTCCATCACCCAGGGGAGGGAGACAAGCTGGCTACCAATCACAGCATTTCAAACAGCAGGATAAGAACCAAGCATTCAGAGACAGAAGGGGAATCTTTCCTTGTGGCCTTCACACACTTAACTGCTCTCACATAGCAGAGGATCTGAGTGAGAACTTGACAACAACACTGGGCACTGGTTGTGTGATGCCAACCCTATTACGCCTAAATGTGAACCAACCTAGCTACAAAAACAAGAAGAAGATAGGAATGGCTTCAAGGAAAACCAAAGTTCCACATTTCAAATGGAAATGAAAGTTATCTGGGATTGATGTCTAACTTCATCTGCTCTTGCCCCACAAAAAGGCAAGCTCCCACCCAAAATCTCTGACCATACCTACACACACAAATCTTTTGAGTCCCTTCAGATGCCCTAGCTTTCTTGACGTCAACGTTGTTCTGAAGCCAAATTACAAGGGGCTCTGTCGCACAACCTATCTCAGAGTCACAGAGACTCATTCAGATTCCCCAGTTTCTTTTTCTTTTTTTATTTTGTTCAATTAGCCAACATATAGTACATCATTAGTTTTTGATGAGTGTTCAATGATTTATTAGTTGCGTATAACACCCAGTGCTCATCACAACATCTGTCCTCCTTAATAGCCAGTTTCAGTCAGAAACTATTGCTCTGAGAATACTGGCTTTCAATGGCCTCCAGGAAGAACCTAGGTTTGAAAAACATGCAGGGATGTATATGAAAACATGGAGGCATGCTTCTTCATTGGCCCCAGGAAGGAAAAAGTTCTACATGTCAAATGGGAATGGGATAAATTTCAGTTGGATATGTCTAACTTAATTTTTCGTTGCTCCAGAAATGACACCAGCTCCCTTCGACATCCGCTGGCCCAAACTACACACATTCTCTGGTGGGCACCTTCAAATGCACTAGGTTTTGTGATGTCCACAGAGTTCTGAAACTCAATGTTAAGGGCCCTGTGGTCCAAGGTATCCCACAGTCCCAAGAACTCTGCCAGACTCCCTAGATTAAAGCAGAAAATATGGTTCTGAGACATTTCTTCACAGTGGCCCCATAGATTGAATCATTTTTTTTTTAAAGAGCAAATAAATGGAAATGGACACACACAGAGGGCCAAAGTGCTTCATGGAGACGACAATGAAATAATATTGAGAATGAAGTGGCCAGCACAATGTCCTAACCACCTGGCCATTTTAGGAATAAGAAAATCCATTGCTTTCACGTAAAGGGAAATGTCCATTGACTACACCTGGGAACTGAGTAAACAAGGGGCCTCCATTCATTTTGTTTGTTTGTTTTTTGTTTTTAAGAAAGAGAGAGAGAGAGGGAGACAGAGAGAGAGAGTGAACACATAGTGTGGGGGAGGAGCAGAGGGAGAGGAGACTCTTCAGTGGGCATAACACCAGCACGGAGTCATATGTGGGGATTGATTTCACAACCCTGAAATCATGACCTGAGCCAAAATGAAGAGTGAGATGATAGGGGCGCCTGGGTGGCTCGGTTGGTTAAGTGGCTGCATTCAGCTCAGGTCATGATCTCAGGATCCTGGGATTGAGCCTCTTCTCAGGCTCCCTGCTCAGAAGGGGAGTCTGCTTCTCCCTCTCCCTCTGCTGACCGCCCTGCTTATGCTCTCTCTCCCTCAAATAAAATAAAACAAAAATAGATAGATAGATAGATAGATAGATAGATAGATAAATAAATATAAATAAAGTCAAATGCTAAACCAACTGAGCCACCCAGGTACCCCAAGATGCCATCATTCTCCCCTCACAAAGAGAGGGAAAGTTTCCGACATTGGAGATTTTCCTGCATTTCCATCAGTGCATTGAGGCAGCAGTGATTCAGAGATATGAGGCTGCAATTCTCAACTGATGATCACATGTTTGGACTGCTACTTGGAGCATTATTCTTTCAAAAGGCAATTTCTACACTGAACAGGTCCTGGAGCATAGTAGGCCATGCACAATCCATCTGTTCTTGAGAATGAAGGCACCCTAATCAGCCAGGAGAGGGTGGCAAGCTAGATCCTCATCTCTGTGTTTCCTCAGCTGACCAAGAACCAAGTGCTCAGGGACAGAAGGGAAAACTTTCCTTTCCAATATTAGACACTGGTTGTCCTATCTTAGCACAGGTCCAGAGTGGGAACTCACCACCAATCCCTGGGTGCTGTGTGAGTTAAAACACCCTGGCTCATGAAGATGACCCTAGACCTTGTTAGAGAAACAGTAAGGACATGGGAATAACTACAAAGTGTGCCAAAGTTCTCCATGTCAAGTGGGAGTGGGATGCATCTTGCAAGATGATATCTACCTTTGCTTCCACTTGCGTCGAAAGTGAGGCCAGCTCCCTCCCAAAACCTCTGCTGGAGCCTACGTGCAAACATTATCTGCTGGGCCCCTTCAAATCCCCTAGTCCTCCTGATGTCAATGTACTTCTGAAGCCAAGTTACCAGAGATGTTTTGACCTGACCTAGCCCACAGTGACAAGCATTCATCCACACAGTTCAGTTTCAAGCACAAGCTATAGCTCTGAGACACTAGGCAGGACCCCAGGGATTCCCTAGTTTGAAGAAAAAAAAAAGGAGCAAAGGAACACAAATAGATACACAGAGGATCAAAGTTCTTCATTAGAGAGGAAAATGGGATCATGCTGAGCATGAAGTGACTAGCACAATCTCCTAACAAGCTGGTAGTTTTGGGAATAAGAATCACCTGTGGACTTGGGTTAAGGGAAACTTCCATTTGCTACCCCAGGAAAGGTTTAGCCAGAGGCCTGCATTCTTCCTCCATAAAGGGAAGGAATGTTTCTGGTGGTGGCTGTTACTCCTGCTGTTCCAACAGTGGTTAAAGGTAGCAGTGATTCAGGGGTAGCAGGTTGGTTCTCTCACCTGATGACCAAGTGTTTGGAGCTGTGCCTTGGAAAAGTTCTTTCTGACCAGCTCCAGGGGCATCCTGCCCATGTGGGAATGGTCTGTTCATCAAAATGACGGCATCTCAATCAGCCAGCAGATGGAGGCAAGCTGGCTACCCATCACTGCACTTACCTAACTGGAGAAGAACCAAGTGCTCAGGAACAAGAGTGCCATAGTTCCTTTGGGATATCAGATACTGACTTCTCTTGCTTAGCACAGGACCAGAATTGGAACTCGCAGCTCTTCCCTAGGTGCTGGCTGTGTGAGTGTCAGCACCATGACCCCTGATGGTGAACCAAGGCTCTGTTAGAAAAATAACAAGAAAATGGGAATATCTCCAATTAAAGTTCTACATTCGTTTTTTATTTTATTTTATTATGTTATGTTAGTCACCATAGTGTACTTCATTAGTTTTGGATGTAGTGTTCCATGATTTCATTGTTTGCATATAACACCCAGTGCTCCAGGCAATATGTGTCCTCCTTAATATCCATTCTGCATTTCAAATGGCAATGTAATAAATCTTGGAATGAGATGACTAAATTGGTTTTTCCTTCCCTACAAATGAGGGCAGGCCCCACCCCAAATCCTTCGACTGTGTCTACACACAAATATTCACTCTTGGGTACCTTCAAAGGCCGAATCCTGCCACGGTCAAAACAGTTCAGAAGCCAAGATGAGAGGGGCCCTGTGGCCCAAACTGTCCCACAGTCTCAAGGACATGGCCAGATTCCCACTTAAATGCAGAGGGTATCACTCTGAGACATTGGATCTGGATGGCCCCCAGGGAGAACCCAATTTGAGAAAATATCAAAGGGTTGGAAATGGGAAGGAAAAAGATGGCAGAGGAGTAGGGGACCCCTTCTTCAGCTGGTCCCCTGAATCAAGCTGGATATCTACCAGACCATCCTGAACATCCACAAAATCAGCCTGAGATGCAGGAAGATACATCTGGATCTCTACAAACGAACATCTCCAGCGCTGAGTATTGAGGTAGGAAGCGGGGAGCCATGAATCCGCACACAGATATCAGAAGATAAATGGAAGGGGGAGGGAGCCTCTGCGCTCGGGCGCCGGGAAGCGGTAGCCACCTGCACTGTGGAGCTGGAGGGACTCGAGGACCGGCACCCATGAGAAAGCAGACTGAGACTGTGATCCCGGGAACATGCATGCCATCTGACTGAAAACCGGAGCTCTGGAGCACTCCCTGGAACCGGACTGATACTAGGACCTTGGGAGCACGCACGCGACCAGACTGAAAACCGGAGCTCTGGAGCGCACACTCGAAATAGACTGAAACAGAGAGCTTGGGAGTGTGCGTGAACCACATGAAACTGGGAGCTCGGGAGCGTGCACAGGAACCGGGGGCGGCTGGCGGTGTTAGAAGCACAAAGGACAGAGATGTGCCAGCCCTGGAAGTGAGGGCTGGGAGAGTGGCTGTGGGGCACACATCCTGGGACACTGCAGGGTTTTTAGCAGCACCAATGGAAACTAAGTTAGAGTGGCCAGGAGAGCTCAGTGGAGAGCGGACTGTAATCTCTCTGTTCTGAAACAGAGGCTAGGATACGCTGCTGCTCTGACTCTCAGAAGAGGCACAGAAGACCACCAGGGAAAGCCGCCAGAGAACAAAAGCCAAAATACTGGTTCACATTGTGCCCATCCCCATCCCCTCTTGCAGGGGACGGGGCAACTCTACCCAAACAGGGTTGCCTGAGTATCAGCACGGCAGGCCCCTCCCCCAGAAGGCAGGTTGAAAAATCAAGAAGCCTACATCCCTAACGTCCCTATAAAACAGGTGCACACTGCAGGGGTCCTAGTCAATAATTTGGGTTCTGTGCATCCCCGCAATCTCTCCTCATCAGAATGACGAGGAGGAGAAAGCCTTAGCAAAGAAAGGAGAGAGAGACTGTGGCCTCTGCCACAAAAATGATGGATATGGATATAACCAAATTGTCAGAAATGGAGTTCAGAGTAACAATGGTCAAGATGATGTGTAGGCTTGAGGGGCGCCTGGGTGGCACAGCGGTTAAGTGTCTGCCTTCAGCTCAGGGCGTGATCCCGGCATTATGGGATCAAGCCCCACATCAGGCTCTTCTGCTATGAGCCTGCTTCTTCCTCTCCCACTCCCCCTGCTTGTGTTCCCTCTCTCGCTGGCTGTCTCTATCTCTGTCGAATAAATAAAATCTTTAAAAAAAAAAAAAGATGATGTGTAGGCTTGAAAAAAATATTAACGAGAATATAGAATCTCTAAGGGCTGAAATGAGAGCGAATCTGGCAGAAATTAAAAATTCTATGAATTAAATGCAGTCTAAACTAGATGTTCTGATGGCCAGGGTAAGTGAGGCAGAAGAACAAATTAGTGAATCGGAGGATGGGATGGTAGAAGAGAAAGTTAAAACAGAAACTTCGCTCAAAAAAATCCAATCTCAAGAACGTAGATTACAGGAGATTACTGACTTAATGAAACATTCCAGTGTCAGAATCATCGGCATCCCCGAGGGGGTGGAGAAAGAGAGAGGTCTATTTGAGATATTTGAAGAGATATTTGAACAAATTGTAGCTGAGAATTTCCCTAATATGGCAAAGGAAACAAGCATTCATGTCCAAGAGGCAGAGAGGACCCCTCCCAAGGTCAATGAGAACAGACCTACACCACGTCATGTCATAGTGCAATTTGCAAATATTAGATCCAAGGATACAGTATTGAAAGTGGCCAGGGGGGAGAAAATCCTTACGTACAGAGGGAAAAATATTAGAATAATATCAGACCTGACTACAGAGACCTGGCAGGCCAGGAAGGGTTGGAGGGTATTTTGAAAGCTCTATCTGAGAAGAACATGCAGCCAAAGATCCTTTATGCAGCAAGGCTGTCATTCAGAATGGATGGAGAGATAAGGATCTTCCAAGACCAGCAGAAACTGAACGAATTTGTGACCACCACCAAGCCAGCCCTACATGAGATATTAAGGGGGGTTCTATAAAAGTAAAAAGGCCCCAAGACTGATACAGAACAGAAAGTTACAATCTATAGAAACAAAGACTTTACATGCAACATGACATCATTAAAATCATATCTCTCAATAATCACTCGCAATGTGAATGGCCTAAATGCTCCCATAAAATACCACAGGGTTGCAGATTTGATAAAAAGACATGACCCATCCATTTGCTGTCTACAAGAGACTCATCTTGAACCTAAAGATACATCCAGACTGAAAGTGAAGGGATGGAAAACCATTTTTCATTCCAATGCACCTCAAAAAAAAGCTGGGATAGCAATTCTCATATCAGACAGATTAGATTTTAAACTAAAGACTGTAGTTAGAGATGCAGAAGGACACTATATTATTCTTAAAGGATGTATCCAACAAGGGGATATGACAATTATAAATATCTATGCCCCCAACAGGGGAGCAGCAAGATACACAAGCTAACTCTTAACCAGAATAAAGAGACATACAGATAATAATATGTTAATAGTAGGGAACATCAACACTCTGCTCTCAGCAATAGACAGATCACCTAAGCAGAAAATCAAAAAAGAAACAAGAGCTTTGAATGACATACTGGACCAGATGGACCTCATAGATATATACAGAACACTACACCCCAGAACAACAGAATACTCATTCTTTTCGAGTGCACATGGAACTTTCTCCAGATTAGACCATATGCTGGGTCACAAAACAGGTCTCAACTGATATCGAAAGACTTAGATTATTCCCTACATATTCTCAGACCACAATGCTTTGAAACTGGAACTGAATCACAAGGAAAAAATTGGAAGAAACTCAAACACTTGGAACCTAAGAACCATCCTGCTCAAGAAATATTGAGTAAACCGGGTAATTAAGAAGGAGATAAAACAATTTTTAGGGACCAACGAAAATGAAAACACATCAGTCCAAAACCTATGGGACGCTGCAAAGGTGGCCCTAAGGGAAAAATACATAGCCATCCAACCCTCACTCGAAAGAATAGAAAAATCTAAAATGCAGTTTTTATATTCTCACCTCAAGAAGCTGGAGCTGGAACAGAAGAACAGGCCTAACCCACGCGAGAGAAGGCAGGTGATAAAGATTAGAGCAGAGATCAATGAATTAGAAACCAGGAGCACAGTAGAGCAGATCAACAGAACTAGAAGCTGGTTCTTTGAAAGAATAAATAAGATCGATAAGCCACTGGTCAGACTTATTCAAAAGAATAGAGAAAGGACCCAAATTAATAAAATTATTAACAAAAGTAAAGAGATAACGACCAATACCAATGAGATAGGAAGGAATTTTAGAAACTTTTATCAATAGCTTTATGCCAATAAATTAAACAACCTGGAAGAAATGGATGCCTTCCTGGAAACCTCTAAACTATGAAGACTGACACAGAAGAAATTGGTTATTTAAACAGACCGATTAATTATGAAGAGATTGAAGCAGTGATCAAAAACCTCCCCCAAAACAAGAGTCCAGGGCCTGACGGATTCCCCAGGGAATTCTACCGAACATTCAAAGAAGAAATAATACCTATTCTCCTGAAGCAGAAGGAAAACTACCAAACTCATTTTATGAGGCCAGTATTACCTTGATCCCCAAACCAGGCAAAGATCCCCTCAAAAAGGAGAATTACAGACCGATATCCCTGATGAATATGGACACCAAAATTCCCAACAAGATCCTAGCTAATAGGATCCGACAGTTCATTAAAAGGATTATCCATCATGACCAAGTGGGATTCATCCCTGGGATGCAAGGGTGGTTCAACATTCGCAAATTGATCAATGTGATAGATCATATCAACAAGAAAAGAGTCAAGAACCATACGATCCTCTCAATTGATGCAGAAAAAAGCATTTGACAAAATACAGCATCCTTTCCTGATTAAAATCCTTCAGAGTGTAGGGATAAAGGGTACATTCCTCAATTTCATAAAAACCGTCTATGAAAAGCCTACAGCAAATATGATTCTCAATGGGGAAAAGCTGAAAGCCTTTCCCTTAAGATCAGGAACACGACAAGGTCCCCACTCTCGCCATTATTATTCAATATAGTACTAGAAGTCCTTGCAACAGCAATCAGACAACAAAAAGGGATAAAAGTTATCCAAATCAGCAAAGAAGAAGTCAAACTGTGTCTCTTCGCACATGAGATGATACTCTATATGGAAAATCCAAAAGACCCCACCCCCAAACTATGAGAACTTACACAGCAATTCAGTAATGTGGCAGGATACAAAATCAATGCTCAGAAATCAGTTGCATTTCTATACGTGAACAATGAGACTGAAGAAAGAGAAATTAGGGAATCAATTCCATTTACAATAGCACCAAAAATCATACATTATCTCAGAATTAACTTAACGAGAGACGTAAAGGATCTATATTCTAGAAACTACAAATCACTCTTGAAAGACATTGAAGAAAAGACACAAAAAGATGGAAAAATATTCCATGCTCATGGTTCGGAAGTATAAACATAGTTAAAATGTCTATGTTACCCAGAGCAATCTACACTTTCAATGCCATCCCAATCAAAATACCAATGACATTTTTCAAAGAACTGGAACAAACAGCCCTTAAATTTGTGTGGAACCAGAAAAGACCCAAATCACCAAGGAATTGTTGAAAAAGAAAAACAAAGCTGGGGGCATCACGTTGCCGGATTTCAAGCTATAGTACAAAGCTGTGGTCACAAAGACAGCATGGTACTGGCACAAAAACAGACACATAGACCAATGGAACAGAATAGAGAACCCAGAAATGGACCCTCGGCTCTTTGGGCAACTAATATTTGATAAAGCAGGAAAAAACATCCAGTGGAAAAATGACAGTCTCTTCAATAATGGTGCTGGGAAAATTGGACAGCTAGATGCAAAAGAATGAAACTTGACCACTCTCTCACACCTTACACAAAGATAAACTTCAAACGGATGAAAGACCTCGTTGTGAGACAGGAATCCATCAAAATCCTATTGGATAACATAGGCTGCAACCTCTTTGACATCAGCCACAGCAAGTTTTTTCATGACACATCTCCAAAGGCAAGAGAAACAAAAGAAAAAATGAACTTGTGGGACTTCATCAAGTTAAAAGCCTTCTGCACAGCCAAGGAAACAGTCAGAAAAACTAAGAGACAGCCCACGGAATGGGAGAAGATATTTGCAAATGACACTACAGATAAAAGACTGGTATCCAAGATCTACAAAGAACTTCTCAAACTCAATACACGAGAAACAAATAATCAAATCAAAAAATGGGCAGAAGATACGAACAGACACTTTTCCAATGAAGACATACAAATGGCTAACAGACACATGAAGAAATGTTCAAAATCATTAGCCATCAAGGAAATTCAAATCAAAAACCACATTGAGATACCACCTTATGCCAGTTAGAATGGCAAAAATTGACAAGGCAGGAAACAACAAACATTGGAAAGGATGTGGAGAAAGGGGACCCCTCTTACACTGTTGGTGGGAATGCCAGTTGGTACAGCCACTTTGGGAAACAGTGTAGAGGTCCCTTAAAAAGTTAAAAATTGAGCTACCCTATGATCCAGCAATTGCACTACTGGGTATTTACCCCAAAGATACAGACGTAGCGAAGAGAAGGGCCATGTGCACCCCAATGTTCATAGCAGCATTGTCCACAATAGCTAAATCGTGGAAGGAGCTGAGATGCCCTTCAACAGATGACTGGATTAAGAAGATGTGGTCCACATATACAATGGAATATTACTCAGCCATCAGAAAGAACGATTACCCAACATTTGCAGCAACATGGACGGGACTGGAGGAGATTATGTTAAGTGAAATAAGTCAAGCAGAGAAAGACAATTATCATATGGTTTCACTCATTTATGGAACACAAGAAATAGGAAGATTGGTAGGAGAAGGAATGGAAGAATGAAGGGGGAGGTAAACAGAAGGGGGAATGAACCATGAGAAACTATGGACTCTGGGAAACAAACTGAGGGCTTCAGAGGGGAGGGCCGTGGGGGACTGGGATAGGCCGGTGATGGGTATTAAGGAGGGTACGTATTGCATGGTGCACTGGGTGTTATACGCAAATAATGAATCATGGATCACTACATCAAAAACTAAGGATATACTGTATGGTGACTAACATAACATAATAAAAAATTATTATAAAAAAACAAAATAAAAGTTACTTCTCCTCTAGTCTCTAATCTTAGATTGTGACTCCGCTGTTTATTCAGGGATGAATCTTTGATAGATCTCACAACCATACAAATACAATCAAGCATTGTCTTTATCTCTTCTCTGAGCACATTATCATTCATTTCCAACCCAATACCCACACACATACACTTGCCTGCACTCCAGTGCTTCAGGTGCAGTTTCAGTGTCAGTTCTCAAACATTCCTTCTTAAATTACTCCCTATGTGTTTCTTCCCTGTTGTCTTGAATAGAACCTGCAGGGCAATCACTTAATTTCTCACTGTATCTTTATATATATATTTTTTTCTTCTTTTCTTTATTTCCTGTATCCTGTACCAGCCTACCTGCAGAAAAGTCAACTGCAGATTCAAAAGGCAAGTTTCCCTTGACTGTTAAATGTGAATTGTAAACCCACCAATTCCATGTACACAAGAGCCTGATCTTCTCTTAGATGACCTGTTACCAAAGGCCTATAGTCAAATTAAACCATCATCTTCAGATCAAATATTTCTTGAACAACAAGTGTTGGTGAGGATGTGGAGAAAAAGGAACCCTCATGCATTCTCAGTGGGAATGCAAACTAGTGCAGCCACTGTGGAAAACAGTATGGATTTGAGGGTGTTCCTCAGAAAGTTGAAAATAGAACTACCCTACAATCCGGTAATTGCACTAATGGGTAATTACTCAAAGAATACAGAAACACTAATTCAAAGGGATACATGCACCCCATGTTTATAACAGCATTATTTACAATAGCAAACATATGGAATCAACCAAGTGTCCATCTACATAGGAATGGATAAAGAAGCTGTAGTATATATAGACAATGGAATATTCTTTCAGTTTCTGTCTGTCCTGGAAGCTCTTTATCTCTCCTTCCATTCTGAATGACAGCCTTTCTGGGTAAATTATCCTTGGCTGCATGTTCTTCTCATTTAGTACCCTGAATATATCATGCCAGCCCTTTTTGGCCTTCCAGGTTTTTGTGGATAGTTGTGATGTTAGTCTGATGTTCTTCCTTCTATAGGTAAGGTACCTCCTGTCTAATCTGCTCTGATAGCTTCTTTGGCTCTAAGATTTGCAAGCTTCACTATTATATGTTGGAGTGTTGATCTATTTTTATTGATTTGGGGAGGGGTCCTTTCTGCCTTTTGGACATGAATGCTTGTTTCCTTTCCCAGATTAGAGAAGTTCTCAGCTATGATTTGCTCAAATATACCTTTGGGCCCTCTCTCTTCCTTTCCCCTCAGGCACACCAATAATTCTGACATTGTTTCGTTCAGGGTATGATTAATTTCTTGAAGCCTTTCTTCGTGGGCTGTTTTCCTCAACTTCCTTCTTTTCCATCAGCCTGTCTTCTGGATCACTTACTCTCTCTTCTGCCTCAGTCACCATAGCTGTTAGAACATCCAATTTAGACTGCATCTCAGTTATAGCATTTTTAAGTTTGGCCTGATTAGATCTCATTTCTGCACCAAGAGATTTTGTGCTGTCTTTTATGCTTCAATTGTTATCCTGAATTCCACCTCTGACATCTTATTTATATCCATATAGATTAGATCTCTGTCAAAGAACCAGAGGTTCTTTCTTTTTTTTGTGAATTCCTTCCTCTAATGATTTTGCCCAGGGAATAATGGGTGAGTGAGTAGAGTCCAAAATATCTACCACAACCCAAGCAAAATTTACCCTAGACAAATCCGAAGTGATCAGAAAACAAAACAGAAAAGCAAACAAAACCAAACCAAAACAGAACAAGAAAGAAAAAGAGAGACAAAAGAAAAAAGAAATGGGGGCAGAGAGACTATAATCTCACAGGGTGGATAAAGCAGGGTGAACCCCTTGTTCCTGAGTGTCTTGGTCTGTGTGTGAGAAGACCCTAAATTCCAAAGTTGCAAAGAAGACAAAACATATATATACAAAAATATGGTTGAATAGAGTGAAAGAACCCCAAATTGAAGCATGTATCTATAAATTGTAGATGTAAAAAAAAAAAAGTTAAAAAGCGACTTAAAAATCTTTGGTAGAATAAAAGACTAGTTGGAACAAGAAAAAGGGGAAAAAAAACAAAATGGAAAATTTTAGACCGAAAGATAAATGAATCATGAGAAAACACCTCTAGCTCAATATACTATTTTCCCCTGGTGCTGGAGTTTTACAGTCTTGTGGGATCTGTAAACTAGTTGTGCACCTGTTCTTCCAGTTTGTCTTCTGGAGGAGGAGCCTGCTGTGCTGCTTCTTGGTTGTCTTTGCCTGGGGGGAGTTGCACTGCTGGTCCTCTGTGTGGCTTTTGTTCCCTGGAGGCTTTCCATCTTTAGAGAATCAGAATAAAAACGGCTGTGCCTGATCTCTGGCCTCTCCAGGGTAATATCACTTTCTGGTAGCCAGTTTATGGAAGAAGCTCCCCACCTCCTTTGTTTATCTTCTGATATCTGCCCTTAGATTCATGTCTCCACACCTCCTACTTTGCAAAAAGCAGTCATCTTTCTACTTGTAGAGTTCCAGATATATCTTCTTGCATCTCAAGCTGAATTCATGGCTACTGAGAATGGTTTGATAGATATCCAGTTAAATTCAAGGGACCAGATGAAACAAAACCCCTACTCTTCTGTCATCTTGCCTGTTGGATCCAATTGTGCAACATTTCCAATGTGCCTATCATCTACAAGCATTCTGCCATGTGGAACTAACCAATGGTATCATAAAATCTCAACTGGCAAAACCCATAGAGTCTTTCCATCTGTCATGGCCAAAAGCTCTTCCCTTAACACCATTAACTCTTAGGTCCACTATTCTTGAGAGACATAAACTTTCACCATTTGAAATCATTATTGGAAGACCAAGGAGATTTAGTCAAGGGGAATCCAGCAACTTAAAGGTAATATGATGACTTATCGTCAGGAAGGGCAGTTGTAAACAGATGCCTCAAAGAAATGAGAAATTGGTGGAACAGTCCGTCCACAGCATGTTCCCGGGAAACAAAGTCATCAAGCATTAGGGCCTCCATCACACCTCTAAAGACTCCCCCAGCCTCTCTGAGAGTTCAAACCAGGTATTGCGAATTGCTAGATAGAAGGCATTGACTCATGGATTCTTGCCAATCATTTCTTTTGAAAAAGGCTGCAACATCCAACTGGACAACCAAACCAATGGGACACCTCAAACTGACTGTAGCCCAGAAAAAGAAGCAGATGACATCTGAGTGGACTGCTTTTCCAAGACGCAGGACCAGACCAATACCATAGTACTTTCATCACACAAAAATCTAATGGAAACTCCTAAAGTTGCTGAAATCTTTGGCCTACTGTTTCTCTGTGTAGGATTTGTTGTGATATTTGTTCTTTTACACTTAGTGGGGCTTCTTCATGGTGGTAACCAAACTTTCAAAGGTTTCTGGATACCTACTGTTGTTCCCAGTTGTTCACTTTGCCCTTATCTCCTCTCTTGTCTGGAAAGATGGTATTATTGTTTAGAGATGCCAATCCTGCTTCACCTGGCAACCCATATGATTGCTGTATCTGTCATTGTTCTCCCACCAGAGCCTTGCAAGATACAATGACCCCACAGTCATTCCTATCTCCAATTTTACAATAGCAACCAATTACACTGTTAGCCATACTACAGCACCATCTACCGTAACCTACCCTGTCCAAATCTACATACTCAATATCCTATATTTGGCTGTTTCTTAACATCCCCACAAATTGAAAACTCTTACTGAATTTTTAACAAAAACACTTACAAATACTCTAACCCTACCACATGAAACTCCCACTCTGTTTGTCATATTCTCACATTATTCTCCCTTCCTGCCTCTCATCCTTGCCTTCCCCATGTGAGCAGTGACCTACATGAGTGAGTAAGAAGGAACCCATTTGTTCTGCCTTTCTGGCACAACATGACATTGTGAATGGCTATAGAATCCCACCCCATTCCACTAGAGGTTTGTCAAAGGAACCTCACTTCTCAACGTTGGACATCACCCCTTACTCACTCCTGGTCTCAACATCCTTTCTTTTTTTTTTTATTTTATTTATTTGTTTGACAGAGAGAGACAGCCAGCGAAAGAGGGAACGCAAGCAGGGGGAGTGGGAGAGGAAGAAGCAGGCTCCCAGCGGAGGAGCCTGATGTGGGGCTTGATCCCAGAAGGCTGGGATCACGCCCTGAGCCAAAGGCAGACCCTTAACGAGTGTGCCACCCAGGCACCCCTCAACATCCTTTCTGACTGATGGAACCAAATGCCCTCAGAACATGTCTGGAATCCTCTGCGCACTGGGAGAGGGGATACATTTTCATTTGCATCTTCCATCTCCAGCCTTGGGCTTATGAATGTTTTAATAGTTGGAGAGGCCTTGGTGCTTGCTACATGTTTTCTAGGACATCCAATGTCTCCTCTTACTGTTTTCAAAACGGCCACTATCCCTAAACCTCACTTTAAAAATTCAGGACCCTTATGAATGATAAAAAATTACCTGGATGGGGTGCCTGGAAGACAATAGCTATGGCCACAGTCAGGGCTGGGACTTTCTGTAGGATATTCTGAAGATCAGTATAACCCACACCTTACAATCATAGGCTCAGGGCTTGGAGCAGGCACAGCCCACCTACAAGTTGTGATGCAAAATCTTACCAGAACTCTTAACAGAATTGCTCGCTCCACCTCCAGGGCCATCAGAGCTCAACACGAGTCTTTAGATTCCGTAGATCCTGAGGTCCTCAACAGCAATACTGCATTAGATTATTTACTCACAGCCAAGGAGGAGTTTGTGCCACAGCTGAAACATCTTGCTGTATGTGGATGAGCTCATTTCAACAAGTAAAAATAAAAACCACTAAGTTACTCACACTAGACAAGTCCCTAAAGAGATATTTGAGCTTTACTCCAGAGTGGTTTGATGCCAATTTCTGATGCTTTTAGCTGGCTGGCTTCAGCGCTTGGGGCTCTCTTGTGTTCAGGTTTATAAGTTTATAAGTTGAATATTTTAATTTGTGCCCTATTTGCAATTTTCCAATTGCTCAGTCTTTGCATATCTCATTGTGCTACTACTCAAAATGTCAAATTGATGGTTGCTCAGAGAATATAAACCATTCATTAGATCCAACCAGAAATGAGACCCTGGCCCTAATTGACATCACAACCCTATTCTCCTAAAACCTTCTTCTTACTCAGATGTGGTCCTCAGACTCACCTAGCATGCTTGCTGAACATAACAAATATCAATGAGCTATGAAACTCACACCTTGGAGGCACATGGTGGGCCCAGAGCAGGTTGCCAACCACTTTGATAATGAAAGGGACCTGTAGGATCATAAAAGTTATTCATTGATACTTTCCTGTTGCAAAGATCTTGAAAAAAAAATGTGGTGGGGAGAATGTGAAAGAAAATTCAAAATGAAGTGAGCATTACTAAGACACTCACTCAAACTAGAGTATAAAGGGCAATAAGGAAGTAAGGCATATGCATACCTTCTGATTCAATTTTCAGAATACCATGAACTTTGACTTCTGACAACTGTAACTGGTCAATTATAAGTGGACACCTCCTGGAATACATCATTCTACTTTGGGCTGAAATAGAGACAATGGAACAACTGGTAAGGAAATGGCCAATCCTGTATTAGACTGTCATCCTGAACACTGAACACTCACCATAAATCTTTCAAAACAAGTTTGTATTTTTCCTTCATAAACCTGCACTCCCTGATCTAAATTAGGAGCACACCTCTTCTCTATGTCACCCAGATTACAGTTCCTAAGTCCCTAAAATTAAAGTTTTGGTAGTTTTATAGCACCTACTTCTTGATGGACAGGAATTATGTATAAAAGCAAGGCCCACTTTTGGTGATTTATACAATGTCATCATGTGATGGCAAATTCAGAGGAAACATGGAAATGCAAAATATAAATTTACACTTCAAGTTAAATTCAGATTCCTGAATTTGATTTAATTAAAGTTACATCTTTTTAGAAAAATTGTTCCAGAAGAAAAAGCTCTAGGTATAATAGAAGATATCTTTTGAAGTAATTTATCCAATGTCATCATAGCCACTAAAATACTCAAAAGCTGTACTTGTGTTTCCACCACCAACAAAAAAAATCCTCTCAAAATCATCAATTAAAATTATTTGGGATCTTACATTTGCCAAAGAATAAAGTTGTCCTTCAACAGATGAGTGGATAAAGAAGAAGTGGTTCAATTCCTCAATTTCATAAAAACCATCTATGAAAAGCCTACAGTGAATATCATTCTCCATGAGGAAAAACCGAAAGCCTTTCCCTTAAGATCAGAAACACGACAAGGATGCCCACTTTTGCCATTATTGTTCAACATAGTACTAGAAGTCCTAGCAATAGCAATCAGACAACAAAAAGAAATAAAAGGTATTCAAATTGGCAAAGAAAAAGTCAAACTCTCTCTCTTCGCAGATGACATGATACTTTATATGGAAAACCCAGAAGACTCCACCCCCAAATTACTAGAACTCATACAACAATTCAGTAATGTGGCAGGATACAAAATCAATGCTCAGAAATCAGTTGCATTTCTATACATGAACAATGAGACTGAAGAAAGAGAAATTAGGGAATCAATTCCATTTACAATAGCACCAAAAATCATAAGATACCTCGGAATACACTTAACCAGAGAGGTAAAGGATCTATACTCTAGAAACTACAAAACACTAATGAAAGACATGGAAGAAGACACAAAAAGATGGGAAAATATTCCATGCTCATAGATCGGAAAAATAAACATAGTGAAAATGTCCATGCTACCCAGAACAAGCTACACTTTCAATGCCATCCCAATCAAAATACCAATGACATTTTTCAAAGAGCTGGAACAAATAATCCTAAAATCTGTGTGGAACCAAAAAAGACTGTGAATCACCAAGGAAATGTTGAAAAAGAAAAGCAAAGCTGGGGGCATCATGTTGCCAGATTTCAAGCTATACTACAAAGCTGTGATCACCAAGACAGCATGGTACTGGCATAAAAACAGACACATAGACCAATGGAACAGAATAGAGACTCTAGGAATGGATCCTCGGCTCTATGGTCAACTAATCTTTGACAAAGCAGGAAAAAACATCCACTGGAAAAAAAGACAGTCTCTTTAATAAATGGTGCTGGGAAAATTGGACAGCTAGATGCAAAAGAATGAAACTTGACCACTCTCTCACACCATACACAGAGATAAACTCCAAATGGATGAAAGACCTCGTTGTGAGACAGGAATCCATCAAAATGATAGAGGAGAACATAGGTAATAACCTCTTTGACATCAGCCACAGCAACTTCTTTCATGACACATCTCCAAAGGCAAGAGAAACAAAAGAAAAAATGAACTTGTGGGATTTCATCAAGCTAAAAAGTTTCTGCACAGCAAAGGAAACAGTCATCAAAGCAAAGAGGCAACCCACAGAATGGGAGAAGATATTTGCAAATGAAACTACCGATAAAAGGCTGGTATCCAAGATCTATAAAGAACTTCTCAAACTCAATACATGAGAAACAAATAATCAAATCAAAAATGGGCAGAAGATATGAACAGACACTTTTCCAATGAAGACATACTAATGGCTAACAGACACATGAAAAAATGTTTGAAATCATTAGCCATCAGGGAAATTCAAATCAAAACCACATTGAGATACCACCTTACATCAGTTAGAATGGCAAAATTTGACAAGGCAAGAAACAACAAATGTTGGAGAGGATGTGGAGAAAGGGAACCCTCTTACACTGTTGGTGGGAATGCAAGTTGGTACAGCCACTTTGGAAAACAGTGTGGAGGTCCCTCAAAAATTTAAAAACAGAGCTACCCTATGACCCAGGAATTGCACTACTGGGTGTTTACCCCAAAGATACAGACGTAGTGAAGAGAAGGGCCATGTGCAGCCCAATGTTCATAGCAGCGTTGTCCACAATAGCTGAATTGTGGAAGGAGCCTAGATGCCCTTCGACAGATGAATGGATAAAGAAGATGTGGTCCATATATACAATGGAATATTACTCAGCCATCAGAAAGAACGGTTACCCAACATTTGCAGCAACATGGATGGGACTGGAGATTATGTTAAGTGAAATAAGTCAAGCAGAGAAAGACAATTATCATATGGTTTCACCCATTTATGCAACATAAGGAATAGCAGGGAGATCGGTAGGAGAAGGAAGGGAAGAATGAAGGGGGGGTAAACAGAAGGGGGAATGAACCACGAGAGACTATGGACTCTGGGAAACAAACTGAGGGTTTCATAGGGGAGGAGGGTGGGGGACTGGGGTTGGCTGGTGATAGGGATTAAACAGGGCACATACTGCATGGAGCACTGGGTGTTATACGCAAACAATGAATCATGGAACACTACATCGAAAACTAATGATGTACTGTATGGTGACTAACATAACACAATAAAAAAAAATCTCTTGTAGACAGCATATGGATGGGTCCTGCTTTTTTCTTTTTTTTAATCCAATCTGATACCCTGTGTCTTTTGATTGGAGCATTCAGTTCCTTTACATTCAGAGTAAGTATTGAAAGATATGCATTTAGTGCCATTGTATTGCCTGTAAAGTCCCTGTTTCTGTAGATTATCTCTGTTGCTTTCTTGTCTATATTACTCTTGGGGTCTCTCTTCGCTTACAGGATCCCCCTTAATATTTCCTGCAGGGCTGGCTTGGTGGTCACATAATCTTTCCGCTTCTGCCTGTCCTAGAAGCGCTTTCTCTCTCTGTCCATTCTGAATGACAGCCTTGCTGGATAAAGTATTCTTGGCTGCATGTTATTCTCGTTTAGTACCCTGAATATGTCTTGCCAGCCATGTCTCTGTGGATAGGTCTGATGTTATTTTGATGTTCCTCCCTCCATATGTAAGGAACCTCCTCTCCCTAGCTGCTCTCAGGATAGCTTCTTTTTCTCTAAGATTTGCAAGTTTTACTATTATATGTCGGGGTATTGATCTATTTTTATTGATTTTGGGAGGAGTCCTCTCTGCCTCTTGGACTCAAATGCTTGTTTCCTTCCCCAGATTAGAGGAATTCTCTGCTATGATTTGCTCAAATATACCTCCTAGCCTCCCCCCCCCAATCAGGAATCAAATAATTCTGACATTGGAACTTTTCATGGCCTCATTAATCTCTCCAAGCCTTTTTTTCCCATGGGAAAAAAAGTTGTCTATCTCTGTTTTCCTCAACTTCCTTCCATTCCATCAACTTATGCTCTAGATCACGTACTCTCTTTTCTGCCTCATTGACCCTAGGTGTTAAGTTTCGACTGCATCCAGTTTCAACTGCATTTTACTCATACCATTTTTAAGTTCGGCCTGATTAGATCATTTCTGCCCTTAGAGATTCTATATTGTCATTTATGCTTTTTTCAAGCCTAGCAGTTAACTTTATGATTGCTATCCTGAATTCTATCTCTGACATCTTATATCCATATTGATTAGCTCTGTGGCAGAGAACACTGCCTTTGGTTCTTTTTCTTTGTAAGTTCCTCCTTCTAGTCATTCTGCCCAGAGAACAATGGGTGGGCGAATGTACAGAGTCCAATATATCAGCCACGGCCCAAGCAGATGCACCCTAGAAAAATCTGGAGTGGTTGGAAGCCACCACAAAAAAACAAACAAAGCCAAAATGAAACACGAAAATAAAATTTTAAAAAAGGGGAGAGGGGAAGAGAGACTAATCTCGCAGTGTGGACAAAACAGGGTGATCCACTTGTCCCTGGGTGAATTTTGGTCTCTGTGTTAGAAGACACTACATCCCAAAATTTCAAGGAAAGTGAAACTTATTTATAGAGAGAGATAAAATTGAATAGAGTGAAAAAGGGACTAAAATGAAGCATATATCCATAAAATGTACATGTGAAAAAATACAAGTTAAAAAGCAATTATGACATATAAGTTGGTATAATAAGCATCTAGTTGAAATGGGAAAAATCTAAAAAGAAATTTTAAAAATTGAAAAAGCATAAGAAAAAGAAAAAAATGAAAAAGGGACTTTCATCTGAAAAACAAATGAGTCATGAGGGAACACGTGGAGCTCAATATGCTATTTTCTCTTGGCGTTGGAATTTTACAGTCTTGTGGGATCCATAGGCTTGTCATCCACCTGTTTTTCCAGTCTGTCTTCTGGGGGAGGGGTCTGCTGTGCTGTTTCTCAGGTATCCCTGTTTGGACAGCACTGTCCCAAACCCTGTCAGGAGGGTGGACTCAGTGCAAACTTGTCCTCTGTGTGGCTTTTCCTGGAGGCTTTCCACACTTCTTCTGTAGATTAGAACAAAAAATGGCCATGCCCAAACCTCTGGCCCAGAGCAGGAGATCACAGTCTGCCCTCTTTAATAAACCCTCCAGGATAAACAGTCTCCACCTCTGTATGTGCCAAAAACTGCAGCCTCCCACAGTAAGCGCCCACAGCAACTCTCTCAGAGGTAGTCCCAGGGCCCCAGGAGTGCCACTGTCCTTTGTAACTCTAGAACTGCAAGCGGTTGTGGACTGCAAGTACACCTGAAGCTCCTGGATCATGCCTGGTTGCTGCCCTAATGTCCTTTCTAGGCTGCTACTGACCTGAGAGCTTTTGACCACTTGTGGGTGTGGATTCCAGTCCTTTTTCAGGCTGCTCAGGAAAAGAGTGATTACCAACTGGCCTGGCTGGTGGTTTAGGGTGACCGTAGCTGAGAGTCCCCTCCTGGGCTCACTGACCATAACCTGCTTCCCAGCTCCACTCCTCGGGCACTCTACTGGTTCAGGCAGTCCCATTCATTCTGTGATTCCTTGGATCCCAAGACCACAATGCCCCACCTAGAATTCTCCCTTTTCACTTCCAGAGCCCTTTTCAGAGAGGGATGTCTCTCACTAGAGCAGATTTCTAAGGGTTCTGATTTTGCACTCCAGTGTTATAACACTTTCCAGGAGCCAGCTAATGGAGGCTCCCTCCTCCTTCTGTTTATCTTCCAATATCTCCCCCCAGATTCACAACTCTGCATGTCCTACCTTGCAAAAAGCAGTCCCTTTTCTGCTTGTAAAGGTCCAGATATATATTCTTACATCTCAGGCTGATTTTGTGGATGTTCAAAATGGTTTGATAGATACCAGCTAAATTCAGGGGACCAGTTGAAATGGGGTCCCCTATTCCTTCACTATCTTGTCTCCCTTTCAACCCACCCGTACCAGGTAACTTAAAAGAAAATTTTAAACTGAAGGACTAAAGACTCATGAGAAAAAACTTTGAATTCTATGTACTATTGCCCCTAGCACTGGTGTTTTTCAGTTCTGTGTGATCCATAAATTTGGTATTAATCTGTTATTCCTGCTGGTGTTCTGGGGGAGGGGCCTGTTGCACTGATTCTCAGGTGTCTTTGCCCGTGTGGAGTTTACTGCCACTTGTGAGGGAGCCAGGCTTAGTGTAAGCTGCTTCCGGTTGCTCTATGTGGCTTTTGTTCCCTGAAGGTTTTCTGTGCCATTTTAGAGGATAAAAAAATAAAAATAAAAATGGCACTACCCTCATCTCCGGCCCCAGATATGAAAGACTGTGGCCCCCACTCTTCAGTGCACCCTCAGGAAAAAGCAGTGAATCACTTTTGTGTGCACCATCTCTGCAGACTCCTGCTTTGCACGCCTGAGCCCATCCTCCTGGGGGAAGGAGGACAGCCTTACTGTGGTTCTGCCGCTTGCTGAGTCCCTGCTCTAGAAGCAGTTGCATGATCATGAGTGCACCCATACCACTCCTCCCAGGGGAAGGAGGAGGGTCTCCCTATAGTTCTGCTGCTTGCTGGGCCCCTGCTTAGAGAGGGGTCATCTGATCGTGCAGCAGTTTGTGTTTTGTGGCAACAGTGAGCTGAGCGCCCACTCCCCAGCTAACTGATTGTAGCCTGTTTCCCTGCTCCAATGCTTTGGAACTCTGCCACACTCAGGAAGCTCCATTCTTTCTGTGACCCCAGTGATCCTGGACCACACTGTCCCCCCTAGGATTCTGCCCCACTTCACCACCAAAGCATCTTTCAGACAGGGATGTCCCATACTGGAGCTGACTTCTAAAAGTTCTGATTTTGCACTCCACTGCTGTATTACTTTCTGGTAACTGGCTTGCAAATTCTCTCTCCACCCCATGATTTATCTTCTGATATATCCCCTCGGATTAACTGTTCCACAGCTCCTACCTTGCAAAAAGTGGTCGCTTTTTTATTTGTAGAATTGCAGCAATTCTTTTCTTAGATCTCAGGCTGAATTCACAGGTGTTCAGAATGACCTGATAGATATCTAGCTGATTCAGGAAGCAGATGAAATGAGCGTCCCCTACTCTTCTGCCATCTTCCCTCCTTCTCAAAGATAATTTTTGTACAGCAAAGCAAGAAAATATGGTTATAAATACAGCACAGTGAACACCTAAGAACACAGTTCTTCTATTATGTCATTAAAATATGAACTGAACAAATCATACTTTGACACATATTTCCCTCGTTTTTCTGATTTCATATCTTCCCTCCTCAGTCTCCACAGCAGCTGGTACAACCCAACTGTTCCAGGAATCCTCTCCCATTGGTTCCTACCTGAGTGCTGTTTCCTACCTGGAGACTCTTTCTGCTCAGCGCTGGAGTCCTGTATACTCTCCACAAACACATCTACAGAAACACAAACATGAGCAATCAGTTTATTAGAGAGAAGAGCTCACCATTTTTCCTGCTGTAGTTGAGGTTCTGGTGGGTCATACAGCATCTCCCTGACCTTTCTTGTAGGTTCTCAGATGTTTGCTGGGCTTGGTAGAGTCACAGTCCCTCAAAAAGACATTTGTCATGGTTGTAAACCTTCATATGACACAGAGATGCTGAAGGAATCACCATTCACATTCTCACCTATACAGGCCTATTAGAGCTCTCACCTCCAAACTTACCACCTAAAATTCCGACTGTTATGCATACACTTGAAATGTAGCTATTGTGACAGAGCACAATCATGTGCTTTATTTTATTTTAAATCACTGAGTTATTGAATGATTGGATAAAATTAATTATAAGCAGACACATGTGGCAAGTGGTTACCACCCTGGAAACACAGCTCTAGAATCCAAAAATGAAAAGACATAACCTCCCCTCCTCTGGTTTCCTCTCAGAGTAATCACTGGCCTGATAAGAGCATTCACTTGTTAGGTATTTCCTGAGCTCATGCACATGTGTCAGGCACCACCTGAGACCCTGAAACACCAAAACAGTAGGCTCAACACTTAGGTCATAAGAAGCGATCTACAGATTCGGGGTGCCTGGGTGGCACAGCGGTTAAGCATCTGCCTTCGGCTCAGGGCGTGATCCCAGCATTCCGGGATCAAGCCCCACATCAGGCTCCTCTGCTATGAGCCTGCTTCTTCCTCTCCCACTCCCCCTGCTTGTGTTCCCTCTCTCGCTGGCTATCTCTGTCTCTGTCAAATAAATAAATAAAATCTTTTTAAAAAATAAATAAATAAATAAAAATAAAAAATAAAAATAAAAATTAAAAAATTAAAAAAAGAAGCAATCTACAGATTCAATGCAACACCTGTCAAAATCCCAATGTCACTGCATAGAAATTAAAAAACACCCTGAAAAACATATGGTACCACAAAGGACCTCCAATAGGCAAAACTGTCTTGAGAATGAAGAACAAAGATGGAATCCTCACACTTCCTGACTTTAAAACACTTTACAAAGCTACAGTAATCAAACAGAATTATACGGGCATAAAAACAGGCAGATAGCCAATGGGACAATAGAGAGCTCCCCAAAAAACTCACACATACGTGGATAAATGACCATTGACAAGAGTGTCAAGACTAGACAATGTGTAAAGGAAAGGTGGCCTGGAGTGAAAATTGACACTCTCTAACCCAGCTGTTCAGGAGATTTGCAACAGGGGTGATGGGCACCAAGCTAACAACCAAATTTTGAGTTCCTATTTGCCACTGTCTCTTGGGTATGTGCTTACAGTATTTGAGCATTTCTCAGGCTTATGGTAATGTTATCAAATACACCAAATTATCTTCCTGATTCTTATCTGCTTTTGGCCATGTATACGAAATCACCCCAATACCGACAGATGTTGATCTCCATTGTCCTACCTCGGGCCTTACGTGTCTCAGATTCTGTGGGTTGACCAAGGATTCATGTGGGATTTCTATGTGTATTTAACACTAATGACTATGCCAATGCCAGCTATTAAACGCACTTACAGCTGCCCAGGTTATGTGACCCTTGAGGCCACCTTGTAATGTTGTCAGTGTTTGGGACTTGGGTAGACTCCATTACTTCCAGTCATGTACACAGATACTGGACTCCCCTGCTCTGTGACTAATAATCCTGAGGCTGAATAATAAATGCTGATCACTAGCTCAGAGCGTCAACATAGGGACCTATGGACTAGGTCCACATTTGGGCTATTCTACTTAGAATGTCAAGACCTTTGGCTATTCATTTCCATTCCATATCCATCTGAGGAAAGGGAATATTAAACAAATGTCCGGGCACAGCTTTGGCGATGGAAGAATTCAGTATTATATATGAAGTGTGCAGTGGTGTTGAGATTTTTCGGAAAGATGACACTTGCATTGTGCTGTGTAGGTGGGAATTACCTCTTGAAGAACTATACGCACATTCAACGCCCATGAATTCACAACCACACTACACAGACACCCCATAACTCTCACACACAAACCACACAACCTAAATGACGCAGTTGCTTTAGGGCCTGTAGAACATGGTCATAGTTCTTTACTGGGAAGTTTGTTTTTCCCACTACACCTCCATTCCCAGCAGGACACCAGAATCGGAGTGGTTCTCCAGACCAAGGCAGACAAGAGAGCTCCACCTTCCTCATCACCTATATTTCTCAGATAGCAAATGATTATAAAAAAATTGAAAGTTTTCATTTCCTATTGAATCCACTATGAGTGAAAACACTATGAGGATGACATCACCCTATATACTGTTGTCACAGGTCTTTTCTTCATTTTAGGAAAATAGATGAGAACCAGAGATTGAGCCAATGGTTCCAAAACAAAACAAAGAGGACATGTGTGGAAAAAGGTTTGAGGTTTTCATGGAATATTTCTCAAGTTCATTTTATTTGGCAAATACAAAACTCTTTCTCAAGGAGGAAAAGCTTTATTTATTTATTTATTTATTTATGTTCAGTTAGCCACTAAACAGTACATTAGTTTTTGATGTAGTGTTCCATGATTCATTGTTTGCGTATAACACCCACTGCTCATTGCAATACGTGCCCTCTTAAAACCCATCACTGGGCTAACCCATCCCCCACCCTTCTTCCCTCTAAAACCCTCAGTTTGTTTTCCAGAGTCCATAGTCTTGCATAGTTCATCTCCCTCTCTGATTTTCCCCTCTTCAGTTTTCCCTTCCTTCTCCTAATGTCCTCCACGCTATTCCCTATGTCTCACATATTAGTGAAACCATGTAATTGTCTTTCTCTGTTTTACTTATTTCACTTAGCATAATCCCCTCAGTTCCATCCATGTCGATGCAAGTGGTGGGTATTCATCTGTTCTGATGGCTGAGTAATATTCCGTTGTATATATGGACCACATCTTCCTTATCCATTTGTCTGCTGAAGGGCATCTCGGCTCCTTCCACAGTTTGGCTATTGTGGACATTGCTGCTATGAACATTGGGGTGCATATGGCCCTTCTCTTCACTACATCTGCATCTTTGGGGTGAACAACCAGTAGTGCAATTGCTGGGTCATAGGGTAGCTCTGTTTTTAAATTTTTGAGGGACCTCCACACTGTTTTCCAAAGTGGCTGTACCAACTTGCATTCCCACCAACAGTGTAAGAGGGTTCCCCTTTCTCCACATCCTCTCCAATATTTGTTGTTTCTTGCCTTGTCAAATTTTGTCATTCTAACTGGTGTGAGGTGGTATCTCAGTGTAGTTTTGATTTGAATTTCCCTGATGGCTAATGATGTTGAATATTTTTTCACGTGTTTGTTAGCCATTCGTATGTCTTCTTTGGAGAAGTGTCTGTTCATGTATTCTGTGCATTTTTTGACTTGATTATTTGTTTTTTGGGTGTTGAGTTTGAGAACTTCTTTATAGATCTTGGATACCAGCCCTTTATCTGAAGTGTCATTTGCAAATACCTTCTCCCATTCCAGGGTTGCCTCTTTGTTTTGTTGACTGTTTCCTTTGCTGTGCAGAAGCTTTTTATCTTGATGTAGTTCCAAAAGTTCATTTTTGCTTTTGTGTCCCTTGCTTTTGGAGATGTGTCATGAGAGAAGTTGCTGTGGCTGATGTCGAAGAGGTTATTACCTATGTTTTCATCTACGATTTTGATGGATTTCTGTCTTGCATTGAGGTCTTCCATCCATTTAGAGTTTATCTTTGTGTATGGTGTAAGAGAATGGTCGCATTTCATTCTTCTGTACATAGCTGTCCAATTTTCCCAGCACCATTTATTGAAGAGACTGTCTTTTATCCATTGGATATTTTTTCCTGCTTTGTTGAAGATTAGTTGACCATAGAGTTGAGGGTCCATTTCTGGGCTCTCTATTCTGTTGCATTGATCTATGTGTCTGTTTTTGTGCCAGTACCATGCTGTCTTGATGACCACAGAGTAGTAATATAGCTTGAAGTCAGGTAACGTGATGCCCCCACTTTTGTTTTTCTTTTTCGATATTTCCTTGGTGATTCGTGGTCTTTTCTGGTTCCACGCAAATTGTAAGATTGTTTGTTCCAGCACTTTGAAAAATGGCATTGGTATTTTGATTGGGATGGCACAGAAAGCATAAATTGTGCTGGGTAGCACAGACATTTTAACTATGTTGATTCTTCCAATCCATGAGCATGGAATGTTTTTCCATCTTTTTTGTGTCTTCTTCAATGTCTTTCGTCAGTGTTCTGTAGTTTCTAGAGTATAGATCCTTTACCTCTTTGGCTAGGTTTATTCCAATATCTTATGCTATTGTAAGTGGAATCAATTCCCTAATTTCTCTTTTTCAGTCACATTGTTAGTGTATAGAAATGCAACTGATTTCTGTGCATTGATTTTGTATCCTGCCACATTACTGAATTGTTGTATGAGTTCTAGTAATTTGGGGGTGGAGTCTTTTGGGTTTTCCACATAAAGTATCACATCATCTGTGAAGAGAGAGAGTTTGACTTTTTCTTTGTCAATTTGAATACCTTTTATTTCTTTTTGTTGTCTGATTGCTATTGCCAGGACTTCTAGTACCATGTTGAACAATAATGGTGAGAGTGGGCATCCTTGTCATGTTCCTGATGTTAAGGGAAAGGCTTCAGCTTTCCCCCATTGAGAATGATATTTGCTGTAGGCTTTTTATAGATGGTTCTTATGAAATTGAGGAAGGTACTCTCTATCCTCACACTCCAAAGGGTTTTAATCAGGAAAGGATGCTGTATTTTGCCAAATGCTTTTTCTGCATCCATTGAGAGGGTCATATGAGTCTTGTCTCTTCTCTTATTAATATGTTTATCACACTGATTGATTTGTGAATGTTGAACCACCCTTGCATCCCAGGAATAATCCCACTTGGTCGTGATGGATAATCCTTTTAATGTACTGTTGGATCCTATTAGGTAGGATCGTGTTGAGAGTTTTGGTGTCCATATTCATCAGGGATATTGGTCCGTAATTCTCCTTTTTGATGGGGTCTTTGCCTGGTTTGGGGATCAAGGTAATGTTGGCCTCATAGAATGAGTTTGGAAGTTTTCCTTCTGTTTCTATTTTTTGAAACAGCTTCAGGAGAATAGGCAATATTTCTTCTTTGAATGTTTGGTAGAATTTCCCAAGAACTCCATCAGGCCCTGGACTCTTGTTTTTGGGGAGGTTTTTTATCACTGCTTCAATCTCATTACTGGATATTGGCCTATTTAGGATGTGAATCTCTTCCTGTTTCAGTCTTGGTGGTTTGTAGGTTTCCAGGAAGGCATCCATTTCTTCCAGTTGTTGATAATAGTTTCTAATTATTTTTTTTCTATACCCTTGGTGTTAGTCATGACCTCTCCCCTTTCATTCATAATTTTATTAATTTGGGTCCTTTCTCTTTTCTTTTGGATAAGTCTGGCCAGTGGTTTATCGATCTTATTAATTTTTTCAAAGAACTAGCTTCTAGTTTCATTGATCTGCTCTACTGTATTTCTGATTTCTAATTCACTGATCTCTGCTCTAATCTTAATCAGTTCTCTTTTCGTGCGTGGCTTAGGCTTGTTCTTTTGTTCCATCTCCGATTGGTTTAGGTGTGAGTACAGGGACTGTAAATTAGATTTTTGTGTTCTTTTGAGTGAGGCTTGGATGGCTATGTATTTCCCCCTTAGGACTGCCTTTGCAGTATCCCATAGGTATTGGACTGAGGTGTTTTCATTCTCATTGGTTTCCATAAATTGCTTAAGTTCTTCTTTAATTTCCTGGCTTACCCAAACATTCTTAAGCAGTATGGTCCTTAGGTTCCAAATGTTTGAGTTTCTTCTAAATTTTTTTCTGTGATTGAGTTCCAGTTTCAAAGCATTGTGGTCTGAGAATATGCAGGGAACACTCTCAATCTTTTGGTATCAGTTGAGACCTGTTTTGTGACCCAGTATAAGGTCTATTCTGGAGTATTCTATTGTTTTAGGGTGGAATGTTCTGTATATATCTATGAGGTCCATCTGGTCCAGTGTGTCATTCAAAGCTCTTGTTTCTTTGTTGATTTCTGCTTAGACAATCTGTCTATTGCTGAGAGTGGAGTGTGGAGGTCCCCTGCTGTTAATGTATTATTATCTACATGTTTCTTTACTTTGGTTAACAGTTGACTTATGTTGGGGGCATAGATATTTATAATTGTTAGATCCTCTTGTTGGATATACCCCTTAAGAATAATATAGTGTCCTTCTGTATTTCTAACTATAGTTTTTAGGTTAAAATCTAATTTGTCTGATATGAGAATTGCTACCCCAGCTTTCTTTTGAGGTCCATTGGCATGAAAAATGGTTTTCCATCCCTTCACTTTCAGTCTGGATGTATCTTTAGTTTCAAAGTGAGTCTCTTGTAGACAGCATATGGATGAGTCATGTCCTTTTATCCAAATTGCAACCCTGTGACATTTATGGGAGCATTTAGGCCATTCACATTGAGAGTGATTATTGAGAGATATGATTTTAATGTCATCATATTGTCTGTGAAGTCCTTGTTTCTATAGATTGTCTCTGTAAATTTCTGTTCTGTATCACTCTTGGGGTCTTTCTTCTTTTATAGAACTTCCCTTAATATTTCTTGCAAGGCTGGCTTCGTGGTCACATATTCTTTCAGTTTCTGCTGGTCTTGGAAGCGTCTTGTCTCTCCATCCATTCTGAATGACAGCCTTGCTGGACACAGTATCCTTGGCTGCATGTTCTTCTCATTTAGTACTCTGAATAGGTTTTGCCAGCTTTTTCTGGCTTGCCAGGTCTCTGTGGACAGGTCTGACATTATTCTGATGTTCCTCCCTCTGTACATAAGAAATCTCTTCCCCCTTGCTGCTTTCAAGGTTGTTTCCTTGGATCTAAGATTTGCAAATTGTAGTATAATATGTCATGGTGTCGGTCTGTTCTCATTGATCTTGGGAGGGGTCCTCTCTGCCTCTTGGAGACAAATGCTTGTTTCCTTCCCCAGATTAGGGAAGTTCTCAGCTACAACTTGCTCAAATATATCTTCTAGACCTCTCTCTTTCTCCACCCCCTTGGGGATCCCAATAATTCTGGTATTGGAACATTTCATTGAGTCAGTAACCTCCCTCAGCTTAGTTTCTTGAAATTGGATTTGTTTATCCCATGCCACCTCTTTTTCCTTCTTTTCTGTCATCTCATCCTCTAACTCACTAATTCATTCTTCTGCCTTATTTACCCTGGCAGTTAGAGCATCCAGTTTAGACTGCATTTCATTCATAGCATTTTTAAGTTCCACCAGATAGTTCTCATTTCAGCCCTTAGAGATTCTGTATTTTCATTATTTTTCTCAAGCCTATACATCATCTTGATAATTGTTACTCTGAAATCCATTTCTGACATCTTGGTTATATCCATATCCATTAGTTCTGTGGCAGAGGCCACAGTGTCTCTTTCTTTCCATTGTTGGGGGTTCCCCCTCTTTGTCATTCTGATGAGGTGTGGTTGTGGGAATGTACAGGGTCCAAATTATTGACCAGGACCCAAGTAAGTTGCACCTGTTTTATAGGTACCTTAGGGATATGGGCTTCTTTTTTTTTTTTTTTAAAGATTTTATTTATTTATTCGACAGAGATAGAGAGAGCCAGCGAGAGAGGGAACACAAGCAGGGGGAGTGGGAGAGGAAGAAGCAGGCTCACAGCGGAGGAGCCTGATGTGGGGCTCAATCCCAGAATGCCGAGATCACGCCCTGAGCTGAAGGCAGACGCTTAATCGTTGTGCCACCCAGGCGCCCCTGGGATATGGGCTTCTTGTTCTTCCAGCCTACTTCACTGATACTCAGGCAACCCTATTTGGGCAGAGTTGCCCTGCCTCCTATTGGGGGGGGGGGATGGGCTCAGTGAGAACCAGTTTTGGGGGCTTTTGTTCTCTGGCGGCTTTCCCTGGTGGCTTTGTGTCTCTTCTGAGAGTCAGAGCAGAAGTGACCGTATCCAAACCTCTGTCTCAGAACAGAGAGATTGCAGTCTGCTCTTCACTGAGCTCTCAAGGCCACACTGACTCCATTTCTGTCAGCACTGCTAAAAACCTGCAGCGTCCTGGATTGTGTGCCCCACAGCTGCTCTCCCAGTCCTCGCTCCCAAGGCCGGGCATGTCTCTGCCCTTTGTGCTTCTAAAACCGCCAGCCGCCCCCAGTTCACATGTGTGCTCCCGAGGTTTCAGTCTGGGGGGTGGTATCCTAAAGACCTTTCCCCGCTGCTACCGGTCTGCAAGTTTGTGCCCCGTTCCCAGCACCGGAGGCTTTTGCCTTTCCGGCACAAGTTCCTGGAGGCTCCCTCCCCCTTCCATTTATCTTCTGATATCTGCCTGCAGATTCTTGGCTCCCCACTTCATACCTCAAGGCCAACCACCGCAGAAATTCTGTTTGTAGAGATCCAGATATATCTTCTTACATCTCAGGCTGATTTCGTGGGTATTCAGAATGGTCTGATAGATATCCAGTTTGATTCAGGGGACCGGTTGAAATAGGGTCCCCTACTCCTTCGCCATCTTTCCCCTAACTTCCACTTTAGCTATTCTAATTCCTTTGCCTTTCCATGTAGGTATCTTTTTAAAAGAGTTTATCCACTTATTTGAGAGAGAGAAAGAGTGCACAAGAGCTGGGAGGAGCAGAGGAGGGGGGGAGAAGGAGAAAGAATCTGAAGCAGATTCCCGGCTCAGCATGGAGCCCCAGGCAGGGCTCAGTCCCACCACCCATGAGATCATGACCTGTGCTAAATCCAAGAGCCAGCTGCTTAGCCAACTGAGCCACCCAGGTGCCCCCACCCAAGTATTTTTTTAAGGGCATTTCTTTTTCAAGAGAAGTTCTACCACTTGCTGTTTTCATTTAGCAGGTCATCATCAACATCTTCCCATGTCAATACCTATAGATCTGCCTCTTCTAAAAAGTAAAGATAAAAATAAAGTAAAACACAAATTCATGGTATTAATGTACTGGAATTTATCTAACCTAGTCCCTCTTAAGGGCTAGTATTTCTTCCCCAGTTTTGTTATAATAAGTAATGCCGCAACCAATACCGTATTCTACATGTATTTGCACAAATGTTCCCAGCCCGTTGTCATTTGACTTTGCTTGTGCTATGTGCAAAGACCTGTTTTGTTTAAACTTTGTGAGGTCAAGTTTATCAATCATTTGCTTTATGGCTTCTGGGCTCTCCGGTATGCTTTAGAAAGACCTTCCCCACTCCATAATTATAAATAACAATGATTCATCCATGTTCTCTAGGAGTACTTTCAACATTTCAGTTTCTCAGTCCTTGCCCCGCTGAGCCCCCTGCAGAACTGACCAAGTCTCCCAGGAGCCCGGGAACTGCCTAAGCTGCTCTGGAGAGCCTAGAAAGCGTGCCCCCACCTGCTAGCCTCTCCAGGAAATGTTCCAAGTTCCTCTTGTGCTCCCGGGTCGCGCCCTGCGGGCTAGGAACACCCAGAAAGACGCCCCTGGATGCGTTGTACGCCCACCACCCGCCCCCACCCCTGGCAGAGAGATGAGATCCAGGGTGTGCCCTGAGGAGATCGCGCCTTTGGGTGGCGGCGGTGCACCCTTGCTGGCCGGCGATCTGGCGCCCTCCCTCTGACATTAACAACAGTTGTCTTCTGGTGGCTACTTTTCCAGATTTCCAGAGAAATCTGCCAGGATGGGGTTTGGCCAAGGCGCGCGAGGCTGAACTCCAGAAGGCCGGTGGTGCTAGCAGAATCTTCCCAGTCCTACTGGGAGTCAGTGCGTTGGCGCATCATCCATTCGCTGGAGAATGGACAGACAGGGTTTGGGAAGAGTGACTGTCGCTGTCCTCCCAGGTGCGTGTATGGACCAGAACCTGCTGGTGCCTCTTCGCCCTCGAGAACCAACCATAGTTGCTGCAGGATAACGGGAAAGCGTGTGACGCGGCCTTCCGGTCTTCACGCTGTCCTTTTTTTTTTTTCCTCTCCCGCTGGGAGGTGGGACCTGGCCGTTAGGAGAGGACCAGATTGCACATCATAGGCTCAGCCGCAAGCCCGCATGAATCCCAGCTGTCAGAAGCACCTGCTGAAATTATTTTCTAAGTTCCCCATCTTAGTGGCACACCGGCAGGAGGCATCTTAGAGCGACAGAACGGGGCCCTGGCTGGGCCGCAGTCCTTCGCGAGGTCCGGCGGTCAGAGGTGCCTCCAAGCTTTCCCAAGTTCCCCTTCAGAGACACGGATCGGCCCTACCCACACAGATGGTCTGGGATGATGTATCCGGGTCTGAAGGCAGGCCTGCGTGGGTCCCCGTCGCCAGACTTTCCCATCAACTTTTCCGAGTCCTGCTCTGGAGGTGGAGAACAGCTTGAGCCCTATAGGTGAGTCTAGGTAGGACGCCCCATCCATTGTGCGGGTCTGTGTGGGACCCGGTCTTCGGAACGTCCCCAAATATTCCAAGTCCCTTCTCCTGAACTGTGGCCTGGCCAGGATGACCTATGCGAGGAGGCCTGCGGAAGGCTTTACTGGGCCTCCACGTCGTGCTTCCCGTCATCTCATCATTAGGGACCACGATGAGGCCAGGCCCACAAGGCTGGCAGTGCTCCCTCATGGCTCTGGGGACCCAGATCCATCCCGGTGTGGTCCACCTCTGTGGTACTGCGCCACCTGGTGGCCCCTTTTATATAGTTTACTCCCGGAGCTGGGGTTGCAATGGTCAAGGGATCTGACTCTGCACGATGGTCGAAGCAAAGCCCCCAGATGCCATCAGCGAGGGCGGGATCGCTCAAGTGGCCTCCCGGAGCCGACTGGGAACGAGCCTGGAGATCGGACCTGCAGCTCTGGGCGGGCAGCGCCGGTTCCCACCACCCTCCCAGGAGGCTGGCTGGCTTGGCGCTTTAAGGATCAACCAGTGCAAGGTGTCCTTCACTGCAGGTGGTCCACAGGCCGGGCTGCGTACCACCTGGGCTCCAGTCGTTGGAGGTGCTGCTCAGAAAATTTTCCAAGACCCCATTCACAGGGCCACCTTGAGTACTGGGAAGGGAACCCAGAGCATGGCCGCTGTCCTTTTTGGGGCCCATTCTTCGGACACAACTTCTGGGGAATTTTCCAAGTCTCACTCCAGGGACACGGATCAGCCCCTGCCACGGGGGTGGCTGGGGAGGACACTCCTTGCTGAGAAATACTGAGCTGGGCTGGGAGGAGGCCAAGCACCCATAGCCAACCTGGAGGAAAAATACGTTATGAAAATTAGATAGGTGACTGAAGGAGTTTACTGGAATAGAGACTGGAAATCCTGAGATTTATAGGAATGATGATTGTTCCTGTTGAGGTTACTATTATTCATCATTATCATAATTGTTACTGTTTTTTTATGGTTAATTGTAGTTGTAAAAACATTGAAGTTTCTCTATCCAAGAAGATGGATTGACTTAAAATGATGAAGCATGGGTTCCGGTCCATGAAATTTTTTAAAAATTGAAATATAATTGACATAACATCGTATATTAGTTTCAGGTGTACAACGTAATGATTTGATGTTTGTATATTTTGCAAACAGATCACCACCATCCAGTTAAAATCTGTCACCATACACAGTTATCGGAATTTTTTTCTTGTGATGAGAACTTTCAAGGTCCACTCTCCTAGATACTTTCAAATATGCAATATGGTATTATTAACTATACTCACTGTGGTGTACAATACATTCCCATGTCATTCATTTTTATAACTGGAAACTTGTACCTTCTGACTCCCTTCACCCATTTGGTCCCCCTGGGGGTCCCCCCATTCCCTCCTCCGGCAACCAGCAAACTGTTCTCTATATCCATGAGTTTGTTTTTGTTTTGTTTTGTTTTTCTAGATTCCACATATAGTGAGGTCATACAGTATTTATCTGCTTCTGCCTGACATTTCACTTAGCATAATGCCCTCAAGGTCCATCCATGGACCTTGCAACAGCAAAGGCAAAATTTCATTCTTTTTTATAGCTGAGTAACATTCTATTTGGTCTACAGAATTTTCTAATTCCACTCAGCAGCCCAGAAGCCTGCTTGCTCCAACTAGCAAGGCCCTGACCCACAAGCTGCAGCACCCAGCCTGGAAGGTCAGACCACAGTCTCTGCAACAACTGGCCCCAAGCAGTCAGGACTTGATCAAGAGCTGACAGTCTCCCTCAGTTTTGCCCTGTCTTCAACACAGCAAATGAGAGAAAGCCAAATTTGCTCCCCCTCACAAATCATACCCCTCTTCAACTCAGCCTGACCCTCCCATCAGGACATGCCTTCCTTTTTTTTCCCACCAGAAAGCTTTCCCACTCCTCTGCCTGCCTTGGAGTCTCTGCAAGTGCTGGTGGCTGACCCCTGTGCCAGGCAGAGCAGGCGCTGAATAAATGGTGCTTGTTCTCACTTGGGAGGTCTTTCTTAATCTCACTAGTGGGGGAACCAAACAGAGAGTCATACCTGTTCCCCATGTTAACTCTTTTTAAAAATGTACGTACACATTTATTTATTTAACACACAATTTTAAAAATTGAGATATAGGGGCACCTGCGTGGCTCAGTCGTTAAGCGTCTGACTTCAGCTCAGGGTGTGACCCCAGGTCCCTGGGATTGAGCCCTGCATCAGGCTCCCTGCTCCGCTGGGAGCCTGCTTCTTCCTCTCCCACTCCCCCTGCTTGTGTTCCCTCTCTCGCTGGCTGTCTCTCTCTCCATCAAATAAATAAATAAATAAATAAAATCTTTTTTAAAAAATTGAGATCATAATTCATATACCATAAGATTCACCCTCTTATATCTGACCAATTCAGTGATTTATAATCTAGTCACAAAGCTGTGCAACTGTCACCACTACCTAATTCCAGAACATTTCATCTCCCCAAACAGAAACTCCCTCCCATTAAATAGTTACTTTCCATTCCACCCTCTTCCCAGGCCCTGGCAGCCACCAATCTGCTCTCTTTCTGTATCTATGCATTTGCCTGGATATTTCATGAAAATGAAGCCGTACAATATATAGCCTTTATGTCTGACTTCTTACACCCAGCATCGTATCTTTGAGACTTATCCATGCTTTATTATATATCAGTGATTCATTCCTTTGTTTGACCTAATAATTTTACACTCTAAGCCATTAAGACATTTTCCCCGACATGCTACCACAAATATATATATATATACATTATTTACTATATATATATATATATATATATATAGTAAAATGCATACCACATTACATTTAGTTTTGTAACCATTTTTCAGCTTACATCACAGTGGCATTAAGTACTGCCCGCCTCCCCAGACCTAACCTGCTCCACACTCCTGGAGCCACCAGCATGCCCAGAGGACACCAATCCAGCCCAGTTACCCTGATTCAGAAAGCTCTACAGCACCCATCCAGCTGGCCTAGGACCTCCTGGGTGGGCTTTCGCAAGAGTATCCAAAAGGAGTGCTCTTAAAGGAGAGGCTCTTAAAGGAGAGGCTCTGGGGAAGAGGGCGGCCCCTCACACAGGAGGGTGGCCCCCCCACAGGAGGGTGGCCATGTACGGGCTGGCCAGAGCAAGAAGGCTATGCCTTGAGGCTGGCAGTCACCCAAAGAGCTTCAGGAGGTACAGTGACTATCACCTAAGGTGTGTTCACCTCTGATTCCTGCCAGTACCCATGCAGACCAAAGGGTGCTTGAAGCATCAATGGCAGAGACAGATGCTATTTGCGGCCTCTGGTAGGCCCCTATTGGTGAACCGCAGTGCAGGCCTTCAGGATTTCAGAGTAAGGGCTGCCATCATCTGCAGATAATTACACTCCTTTTGAGAAACAGTTCTTGGCCTGCTACTGGGTCTTAGTAGAGACTGAACACTTGACTCTGGCCACCAACTCACCATGCCACCTGAGCTGCCCATCATGAACTGGGTGCTATCTGATCCACCAAGCCATAACAATGGGCATGCACACCAGCACTTCAACATCACGTGGAAGTAAGGGTGCAGGTGTCATTGGGCCTGATCAGGCCCTAAAGGCACAATAAGTTACATGAAGAAGTGGCCCAAATGCCCACGGTCCCCACTCCTGCTATACTGCCTTCCCTCTCAGCCTGCACCTAAGGCCTACATGGGGAGTGTCCTATTCTGATGATGTGGGCCTGGTTTATAGGTGGCTCTGCACGATTGGCAAGCACCACCTGAAATGGATAGCAACAGCACTACAGCCCCTCTCTGGGGCATCCTCAAAGGACAGTGGAGAAGGGAAATCCTCCCTTCCAGCAGTGCACTTGGTTGTGCACTTTGCTTGGAAGGAGAAACGGCCAGATGTACCATTACCAATTCATGGGCTGTGGCCAATGGCTTGGCTGGATAGTCAGGGACTTGGAAGCAACATGACTGGAAAACTAGTGACAAACTTGGGGAAAGAGGTGTGTGGATACACCTTTCTGAATGGGCAAAAAAAAAAAAAATGAAGATACATTTGTCCAATGTGAATGCTCACCAAAGAGTGACCTCAGCAGAGGAGGATTTCAGTCATCGAGTGGACAGGATGATCTCTTCTCTGGACACCAGCCAGCCCTGTCATTGCCTAATGGGCTTGTGAACAAAGTGGCCATGGTGGCAGGGATGAAGGTTATACATAGATTCAGCACAATGGACTTCTACTCACCAAGGCTGACTTGGATATAGTCACCACTGAGTGCCCAATCTGCCAGCAGCAGAGACCAACACTGAGCCCCAATATCGTGTCACTATCCAGCGGTAATCAGCCAGCTTCCTGGTGACAGGTTCATTCCACTGGACTCCTTCCACCATGGAAGGGGTAGCATTCTGTCCTTACTGGAATAGATAGTTACTCTGGATACAGATTGCCTTCCCTACACGATGCTTCTGCCAAAATTACCATCCGTGGACTTACAGAATGTCTTCGCCACTATCATGTATTCCACACAGCATTGCTTCCAATCAGGAAACTCATTTCATAGCCAAAGAAGTGCAGCAATGAGCTCATGCTCATGGAATTCACTGATCTTACCATGTTCCCCACCATCCTGAACCAGCTGGCTTGACAGAATGATAGAGTGGTCTTTTGAAGACTCAGTTACAGTCTAGGTGGCAATAGCTTGTGGGGCTAAGGCAAGTTTCTCCAGAAGGTTGTATATGCTTTGAATTAGCGACCAACATATGGTGCTGTTTCTCCAACAGCCAGAGGTCATAGATCGAGGAAGCACGGGATGTAAATAGGAATGGCACCCACTAGCAAAGTTTCTGATTCCTAGTCCCACAGCCTCATGTTCTGCTGGCCTGAAGGTCTTAAAACACAGAGAGAAAGGCTCCCACCAGGAGAACTGGGGGTTAAGACTGCCACTCAGCCACTTTGGTCTCTTTGTGCCTCTGAATCAATAAGCAAAGGAAGGGAATTGTGGTGTTGCCTGGGGTGACTGATCCTGACTACCAAGGGAAAATTGGACAACTAGTCCACAACAGAAGTAAGGTACAATATGTCTGGAGCACAGGAGATCCCTTAGGGCCCCTCTCAGTTTAACCATGCCCTGTGATCAAGGTTAATGTAAAACTACAATGACCCAAGTAATAGGCAGGAATGAAGGGTTAGGTCAACCCACCAGGTAAAGAACAAAACCAGCTGAAGCGCTTACTGAAGGCAAAGGGAAAACAGAAGGGGTAGTGAAAGAAGGTAACTGTAAATCCCAGCTGCGGCCACATGATCAGGTACAGAAAGAGAAACAAGGGCCATAATCGTCACGAGTATTTCCTCCTTATTTTACTATGAATACATTTGTGTGTATCTTTTTTTTCCCTCTCTTATGCTCTTATCATATAACATAAGATGTACCAATTTTTATCATAGGATTTAAGCATAGCCAATTTCACATCATAGTGTTTAAGGTACATGATATCAAGGGGAGAAGTAAACATCACTCAAGGACCTACCTCCTTTTCTAGGGAAGGAGTTAGTGCCTTTTCTGTCGTACAAAGGTTGTATCATGTTAGACAGAAGCATGACCTCTTTACTTGGCCATAAGTAATTACTTATGGCTTAAAGAGATGTGTATGGGTGCCAAGTTGACAAGGGGTAGACTTATCATGGTTAATTTTATGTGTCAACCTGACTGGCCATGGGGAGTCCAGATTAAACAATATTTCTGGAAATGTCTGAGGGCATTTCCAGGTCAGTGTAGCATTTCCATTGAATCAACCGATTCCAAAACATATTGCCCCCCCCCCCCCGCCCCACACCATGTGTGGGCCTCATCCAACCCACTGAGGGCCTGAATAGAAAGAGCAAAAAGCGGAGGAAGGAGGAATTCAACCCTTTTTTCCTTGACTTGCTGTTTGAGCTAGAACAACTCATTACATCTCCTGCCCTCAGACTGGGCTTTACACCATTGGCTCCTCCATTCTCAGACCTTCAGACTCACACCAAATTACACCATCAGCTTTTCTGGGTCTCAGTCTTGCAAATGGTACACTTTTCAGCCTCTACAATAACATGAGCTGACTCTCCACATACTCACTTCATGAAAATCTACAGTGCATACTGACAAACCAATCACATGTTTGTCCTTGCCCCATACACCAAAAAGGATGACAAGGAAACAAAAGGGCCAGAAGTGCAGCATGGGTTGTGGGACACCCCATCACTGAGAAGCCCATTCCCCCATGGCAGTGGAGGGTTTTGTCATCTGCAACTCTGTTCTGACGGACTGGGCAGGGAACACCCACCTCAGAAGAGCCCCTAGGGGAATCAGGGGGTGAGTGCAAAGTGGCCTAGAAAGAGGCCTCCACAGGCCTCCCCCAGTGCTCTAGAAGGATCACAGATATTCTGCCAAGACTTATAGCAGCTGTGGTTCATGCCTTTGTCTGCATGGCCTATGTGGATGTGTGCAGGGCACCAGGACACCAGAGCAGAACCATGTCTCTATACACACAGCAAGACACTCACATAAAAATACTCAAAGAAAACAGAGGCACACACAACACTCAAGGACCAACCCCTAGAAAAACCATAGTGAAGCCCTTAGCCCCACACATAAATGCACATCCCTTCATGCCACAGACTCAGCGGTGCCTGTCCAGTCGTGCAGTCAGAGACAGGGACTGCAGTTCCCCAACACACAAAACAATCAGCCGTACCCACCTGACATCGAAGAGCCAGTCCAGTGTGCTCCAGTCACCGAAGTGGTATCAGCCAGCTTCTCAGGCTTGGGAGGCCAAGTAGAGGAAACAGACAGTGGCTGTAGAGTGAAGGTCCATGGTACACGTTACCCAGCACGTGAGGGTTGTGTGGCTCCACTGAGTCCACACACACAGGGGACATGTATCCCCACTGCGTGTCCCATCTACATGCCAGCCCCCTGTTTCTGCAGACATACCTCCCAGGGTGCCACCACTACCAGCCTTAGGGATCTAGGGGGTCAGAACCCCTCCCTCCAGACTAGGCCCTCATTAGTGACCCAGAGGAGGCCCAGGAGTCCGCAGCCCTGAGTGACCCACTACCTACGTCCACACTACAAAGGAGTGCTGCTAATGCAGGTCAGACCAGGGTTGCCAGAGGGGGCCTTCCTGCTCCAGCTGCAGAGCAAGGTTGTGGAGCAGCTTCCAAACCCAGGCCTGCCTGACTTTGCCCAACCAGACTTCCCAGGACTTGGAGCAACCAGGTACACGGAGCTTGCCTGGGCAGAGGGGCCTTGTGGTCACCCACCTGGCCAGAGCATGAATCTCTATCTCAGACCTAGGCTTCATGCGGGTGCCCTTCACAGATGGGGAACTGAGAGGTGAGCCCAGACTGAAACCCCAGCACCTCCCGCCATCTAGGTCTCCTCCAGGACTCGGGTGGGCACCCTCACCCAGATGCTGTGATCACCTACTGCCTATGATCTCCAGGGAAGTGACAGTACCCAGGACTAGACCCAGACCATTCCTGCAGCCACTCGCAGCTGCTCAGCTTCCGTATGGCAGCTCCAGCTTCTGTCAACAGCCAGGAGTATGGTGCAGGGTGCTAGGGTGCTCTCCACTGTGGCTTGTGCCCACATGTCATTCATTCATTCTGTTCATTCCTGGCTCCAGGTCCAGAGGGATCACAAGAACATGTGGGGAAGGGAGAGCCAACCCTGACCGGACTGAGGAAACACCCTAGAAAAAACTGTGAGGACCATGTGGGGACTTCAGTACAACCCCAGATGGCTCTAGAACCCTCCCACCTCCCTGTGTTGCCCTCCCTCCACCCTCCCCCCCTTGAAGCCCTGTCATCTCAAATCCCACCACGGTGGGTACCATGTAATTGGTGAAAGGCAAATCTGATCGTCTGTGCCCCTAAACCTTCAGATCTCTCTACTGCTCTTAGAACAAGCCCTCAGGAGCCTCTGTAACACGTACCCCAGTACACTCTCCCTTTGGCTGCTGCAGCCCAACCACATGGATCCACGTGAGTAGGGGACAAGGAATTTGATCAGTTTCAAGGTCAATCAGATATCAAGGCTAGGGGCTTCTCTCTAAACTGACTTAACAGGATTCTTGCTACAAGTGGACCAGGCAGGCTGAAGACAGGGCCCAAGTGATATAGGAAAAAATGCTAGGGTTCAAAGCCTACGGCCAAGAAAGAATTCTTGAGAAATCTTGGTGCATAAAGGTGGTTTTATTAAAGCACGGGGACAGGACCCATAGGCAGAAAGAGCTGCACTGGGGTCATGAGGCATGCCCATTATGTACTTTCAAGTTGGGAGAAGGTTAGGGATAGTGAAAGTCTCTAAGGAACTTAGAAACAAGGCTTCCAGGACCTTGAGGGGGCTAGCTATTATTGGGAAAAGGTCATATATTACCGTCTAATAAAACCTTAGTCATGAGACCCTTCAGATATATATCATCCGGCCATATGCTTGGGGCAGGGGTGATTGCCAACACGTATCCGGGAGGGGGGGTAGAGATAAAGGAAATTTCTAAAGCAATTTTTATACGTTAAAGTAGACCTACAGGATCGGGGGGCGGGGGGGGGGTAGGATTGTTTTTTGCCCTTAGCAAAGTATTAACATTGAGGCAGTTGAGTCGCTAAAGGAATGTCACTCTGCCTGTTTCAAGGACTTGTCAATGGGCTGTAAGTAGTGAGGAAATTTAATAATTTTTCCTTCTGCCTTTGTTTCCCACATCACCAAGCATGAGGCCTAGTCAGAAGAGTGCTCAGAGGAGCCTGCCCAAAGTTTGGTCAAGGAGTCTTTTGTCAAGACATCATCCTGGGCAATGCCCTAAGTTAGGCTAAATCCTCTCCTTGGCCTGAACCCTACAGAGCTCCCCAGGGGTCAGAATGCCCTCTTCTCCAGAGCTCTAGGCATTCTAATCCATGGCCAGTTGGATTCATCTGCTCAAATTGGCCACACGAGCCTTCTTTCTGGTTGTCTTCTTCAGAAGCCTACCTACTTTTGCATTTTGCTATACAGCAGCCCCCTCCCAATTTTTCGCAGGACTGAATACCCTCCCACTAAGATGAGGAAGACACAATGCTGGTTCTCCATGGCGGGAATCCCCCGCCCCCATGAGCCCAGCAGGATATTCAGCAATCCAAACTCTGTTTTGTAGATTTTTGTGGCTTATGAAAACCGTAATTGTGGATTCCAGGAAATTTTTTTCTCAAGGCTGGACTGAGACATTGGGCTAGGTTTTCTTCGACATGCTGACTACCCTGGTGGAAGCGGAAGCGAGGTGGGGAATGGGACTCCTCCCCAAAAGTGCTGTGGGACCACCCTGGGCCAGCCGAAGTCAGACGCCTCCTGCAGGACCTGACTGCACCGCCGCTGCTGGAGCTCCCAGAGCCTGCACAGGTGTGTATGTTTGGGTGGGGGCTCTCTTGACAGGTAACCCGGACAAACGTCCTATGAATGGAGGACAAGGAGACTGAGGCCTGAAGGTGACGAAAACGGCTCAAGGTCACGCCGCTTGTACTGAGGGGATCAGTGACTCAAGAGCTTTTTCGGAGAGCAAACAGGAGCAAACAGGTTGTGACAGCAGCGACCACCCGGGGCCCGCAAGGCGCAACAGGCGCAGGCGCTAGACGAGAACCCCCCCCCCCACCTTTTCCCCCAGGATGCAGCCCAGACCAGTGGGGGGGGGGGGGCTCGTTTCGCGCCCACCTTGCGCAGGCAGGGCGAGCTTCCTCGAAATCTCGCGATTTCGAGGCTGTGGTTTTACGCCTCTGAAGTCGCGTGGGCAAAATGGCATGGTAAGAGGCGGGGACAATGAGGGACCCTCTTTACGAACGTCCGCGGAGGGGTGGAGAAAGCCTCTTTCTGGACGGTGCAGAGTGGGCCGAGCGGGGCTAACTGTCGTAAAAGGGGGCGGGACGCACCGCGTTGGAGACGGACGTAAAATGGGCGGGACGCGCCGCACTAGGAACTGACGTAGGCGTTGCTTAGGCCGGTGGCTGGCCGGGCTCGGGCGCCATGGAGCGCTACACCGGCGCCTTCGAGGAGGCGGTAGATGGGGCCCGGCAGCAGGAGCGGCATTACCAGCTGCTGTCCGCGCTGCAGAGCCTAGTGAAAGAGCTGCCCAGGTGCGCGGCCGCGGGGCGGAACGGGCGGCTGAAGTGGCCCTAGTCCTGCCCGCGCTCACCGCGCCCCTCTGCCCGCAGCTCCTTCCAGCAGCGCCTGTCCTACACCACGCTCAGCGACCTGGCCCTGGCGCTTCTCGACGGCACCGTGTTCGAGATCGTGCAGGGGCTGCTGGAGATCCAGCACCTCACCGAGAAGAGCCTGTACAACCAGCGCCTGCGGCTGCAGAATGAGCACCGAGGTGCGCGGGGGCGGCGGGACGACGCACGCTTCTCCTCCGGGAGTTTAGCTCTCAGTCTCTGTGCAGACCGAGCCCTTCCTTGGGTGTCGCTCAGATGATGTCCCTAAAATTGACCAGGCCAAGGGCTCGGAGACTGCTAGCGGGGTTTTTTTGGTGACAAAGGGGTCAAGGCAGTTTAATTTTTTCAGTTGCACGGCCCCTTGTTAGCATAATATCCAGACTCTCTGCCCGGACTTGCCCATGTCTCCACCCTCCTACAAGCAGGATGGCCCAAGGCCTCCCTGCCTGGTCAGTCCACCGACGGATCCCGGTGGTGGTGGTCAGCGGTAGCGGTTGACCACCCCCAGTGATGCCCCGAAGTGTTGACAGCTCTGCTGTGCCCTTTAGGGTCAGTTCCCCCTCCGACAGAGCAGAGGGCCACACCACCACCCGCACTTTGAGTTCCCCTGCACTATGCCCTGTGGCACCCTTGGGACCCGAAAACTTCCTCGCTTGAGCCACACCCTCAGCCAAAACCTCGTGAGCCTTGGCCCCACCCAGGCATCCCTACTCAAGGGTCTCCCGGAGCCCCTAACTGCAAGGTATGCTGGGCAGCTCTCCCTGCCCCATCAGTTTCCCACCTTTGTTATTTTCTCACCCAACTAATTTATTTAAAAAAAAAAAAGTTAAAACATACAGTAAAGTTGAAAGAATAGTGTAATGTAAACCCATATCCTTTCCAGCTAGATTCAATAATTAACATTTTGCCAAAGCTTTAATACCCCTAAATATATGCAACACCACAGGGCTTCACCATGAGTCTGCAGCATTCCTCTAGACTGGGGTTTTCAACTGCAGCATTGTTATTTGTGAACAAGTCTTAATGGTAAGACAATGTCTTGTGCATTGCAAGCTGTTTAGCCAGCATCCCTGGCTTCGACCCACTAAATGACAGTGGTACATTCCCCCCGTGACAATCAGAAATGTCTTCAGACATCCTTGGGGATCAACCTTGGCCCAGGATTGAGAACCAGTGCTCAGATCAAGAACACTCTCCGGTACGAGCACGGTGGACAGCATCCTGAAAACAATCATTCCAGGGTGTCTTCTGACCTTCAGTCCACAGTTACGTTATCCAGCTTGCCGTAAACTCACTTTGTGAGGCTAGTGTAGCTTTATGCATTGCTGTTGGTTACTTTGGTCTCTCTGCTTCTGGAATAGCCCCATTCACTGTGGTACTGACTTTTCTTTCCGAAGAGTCTGGGGCGTTCTACCTGTAGAATGCCCCCATTCTGGATCTGTCAGATTACTTCCTCATGCTGTCATTTAACCGTTTCTCCACCCTCTGTGTTTCCTGCACACTGGACAGCAGGTCCAGGCACGATGATAGACAGCTTAAACGTTTGTGGCAAAAATGATTGTTTCTTTCAGGAGTGGACGTGGGGTTTTGTTGAACCCCTTTTTCTGCATCTATGGAGATGATCACATGGCTTTTTGGTTAACTTGGGTGAATTAGTCATTTTTTAATTCCTGGGATAAATCCCATTTGGTCAGGATGTATTACCCTTTGTTTATGTTGGATTTGATTTGCTAAAATCGCGTTAAGAATATCGCCTCCGTGTTTATAATGGACGTTGATCTGTAGTTCCTTGTAATGTCTTTGTCTGGATGGGGTGTTAGGGTAAGGCTGGCTTCAGAGAGTGTGAGTTGAGGAAGAGTTCTCTTCTGTTTTCTAGAAGAGTTTTTATAGAATTGGTATTACCTTTTCCCTGCCGTTGGAGTGGTTGTCTTTGTAAACATTTCTATTGAGGGGTAGGATGCATACAGTCACAAATCCAAAGTACATAGCTCATTACTCTTTGTAGTGCTCAAACTGTGCCACATTTGGTCAGTGGGAGAGCTCTTGGGCTGGCTCCTCTGTCCTTTTGATGTGTCCCCATCATTCTTGAAGCACTTCCTTGCATTCTGGTGCAGGAAGGTGTTTAAGCTCATCTTTTCCAGTTCTTTCCCTGCTTCGGCCCCCCTCCAGCTTCTCCAGCAGCCTCCCGTCAGGATGCACCTTCCCCTTTGGCCACCATAAAGCTTTCCCACTTCTCCTGCCTGTGCTTGAGTCTCTGCCAAATGCAGGCAGTGATGGTCACTTAGTCTCTTTTTGTCAGTAAGTAGTTCTTGTTCTCCTGTGGGTGATCTGTGTTTATCTCCACAAGAGGTTACTAGTTCAGTGAGCCAGTAAAGCACTCAGAATAATAAAAGTGGGAGGTGGACAGCAATTTCTTCATAGAATCCTGGTTCCTTTTAATTGAGGAGTTTTTGATAACCCTTTAGACACTTTGCTACTTGTCCTTTGGAAGTTTCGGGCACATTTTAATGCCACCAGCAGCGAGTGAGCTCCCTGTGACTTTCTGCCCTTTCCTTCCAACTCAGCAGGTGGTGGTGATTGGCTGCCATTGCTTTCCTTGGTCATTGCTAAAGCCAGGCCCCTTCCGCCTGGGCAATGGCCACAGCTCTCTTCTCACCTATGGTTGCTTACCCAGTGGAATTTGGGAGTTGTCTCTGGGATTTGCAGCAATATTTCATAAATGGAGTAAAGGAGATGACGTATCCCTGCATTTATCTATTTCCTCCTGTCCTGCCTCCACGGGGTGTAAGCATTAACCAGGGAGCATCTTCCTGTCTTCCTGTGTCTTAAGTGTGGCTCTTGGTTTCAAACTCATTTAATGTAATAAATGCCATTGTTGAGGTGGGCACAGAATGCCAAGAAACAGAAGATTGGGAGGGTTCTGGGCATAGGAGGTGCCAAACTACTAAGAGGTGTCTGCTTAAGACATAGTGTTGGGTTTGTGTTTCCTTATGGCCAGAGACCACTCCTTATAGGGGAGATCTGGCCACTTGAAAATGGTCTAGGATTTGGGCTGTGTAGTTTGAGTGGGTTTTTTGTTGTTGTTTGTTTGTTTGTTTGTTTGTTTGTTTTTTGAGAGAGAGAGAGCGGTGGGTGGGAGAGAAGGGCAGAGGGAGAGGGGAGAGAGAGAATCTTTTTTTTTTTTTTTTAAAGATTTTATTAATTTATTTAACAGAGTTAGAGACAGCCAGCGAGAGAGGGAACACAAGCAGGGGGAGCGGGAGAGGAAGAAGCAGGCTCATAGTGGAGGAGCCTGATGTGGGGCTCGATCCCAGAACGCCGGGATCACGCCCTGAGCTGAAGGCAGACGCTTAACGACTGGGCCACCCAGGCGCCCCGGAGAGAGAGAATCTTAAGCAGGCTCCACACTTAGTGTGGAGCCTGATGTGGGGCTCAATCTGATGACTCTGAGATCATGACCTGAGCCAAAATCAAGAGTTGGACACTTAACGGACTGAGCCACCCAGGTGGCCCTGGGCTGTGTGGTTTTGAGTATTGTTTTATAATTGGTTTCTTTCCATTCCATGGTACCTTTCTCCTCTGTCCAGTCCTAGGAGAGTGGACAGTTTTGCTTATATTTATGGTGTCATTTAATGGCAGCTGTGGGAGCTTATTCTCAGTGGCCATGGTGAGCCCCACTCCAAGCAACACAGAGTCCCCAGCACAGAGCCTCTAATGATGGCTCATCCCATCCTTGGGCCTCCCAGGGTTCGTACCCACCTTACTCCCTCTGGGAGCTATGGATGGGATGGGGCAGCTCTGCCCACCCTAAAGGGCAGCACTGAGGGAATGATACCACCACGCCTCCATGGGCAGAGGCTGTGCCATACTTGGGCACAACGACTCCTCTCCTCGCCCTCCTTTTCCAGACTTTGCCTGGGTGGTCTCTTGGACATCTCAATGAACGTCCCATGGGTGATGGGCAGCTCACACCTAGGACTGCTGGCCTCTGGCCATCTGAGCCCAGAAGCCTCTGGACTACAGTCTCCCACTTCTCTTGGTCTCAGTTGCCTTGCACCCTCCAGAGTTCCCTGGATCCTCACTGCTGGAGAGAGGCCCTGCCCTGGGTGAGGGCAAGACTGAGTGGGGTAGGGAACTAGGTGTCCCCCAGAACTCCACCCAGCTTCTAGTACAGGGCTTCAGGCAGGCTGGGTCATCAGGCAAGGGCTTCACCTCTGCACCTTGGCCTGGCTGCCCCATGGTGGGCCAGCCAGGGTAGGTGCCAAGGCAAGAAGTGTTCCCTGTCCCCCTCCATCTCCCCCCCCCCCCCGCCACGTGCTGGACTTCTCTGGTCTCATCTCCTAGTGCTCAGGCAGGCGCTGCGACAGAAGCACCAGGAAGCCCAGCAGGCCTGCCGACCCCACAACTTGCCCGTGCTCCAGGCAGCTCAGCAGCGTGAGCTGGAGGTAGGGTTGTGAGCCAGGTGGGTATCACCTGGGTTCTGCTGACTGGGCTGTGGTGAAGAGGGCTCAGGGTGGTTTGGGAGCTGCTGGCTGCTCTGGGCCTCAACTTGGGTGGGCCGTTGGAGGCCTGATGAGTCCCCAAATGTGGCTCTTCACTATGGAGGTTTGGGTGTAGCAGGACCAGGTAGAGACTGATCCCCCTGCTTCCCAAGACCATAGCTCTTCAAGGGCTGGGCCTGTTCAGGGCAGTGGTGGGATGATGGGGCCAGCCAGCAGAGGCCCAGTCTGCTCCCAGGTTGCTCAGGACAACCAGACTTATATGTAACCAAGAAGCCATGGGTGGTGGGGGTGCATGGAAGGGCTTATGCAGGGCCCCAGGCAGCCCGGAGCCTGGGTGTACAGGGAAGAGGTGCCAAGCTGGAATCAGCAGGCAGCCCCAGTGGGGAGGAACGTAAACAAAGGCCCAGAGATGGTTGGCAACTTGTTAGTAAGCAGAAGTGGACCTGGCATCTGGCCAGCTCATGGTGGTCTCGAGCAGTCGTGCTGGGCAAGGCCTGGCACAGCAAAGGGAGGACACCTGGCTGGGGGTTCTGTAAGGGAGAGCATTCCAGGTAGGGCAGCTGAGCCCTTCTGCAGGGTTCAGTGTGGCCGAGAAAGGAGTAACCTGGGTGCGGTAAGGGCACCATGGGTGGTCTTGGAGCCACTGGGAATGGGGAACGGGTTGGAGGAAGTGGCCGGCGACCAGTGTGTGTTTGAGGCAGTGTGTGATGGTCAGGGGGCTGAGCCCCTGAGCCACCCTCACCCTGCAGGCAGTGGAGCACCGGATCCGTGAAGAGCAGCGGGCAATGGACCAGAAGATCGTCCTAGAGCTGGACCGGAAGGTGGCAGACCAGCAGAGCACACTGGAGAAGGCTGGGGTTGCTGGCTTCTATGTGACCACCAACCCACAGGTCAGTGCCTCAGGCCTGCCCTAGCACATCGCAGGGGATGCTGGTTCCCAGAGGCCCAGTTCCCTCTGGGGTTTTATCACTGGTCCCTGGGGAGCCAGGCCCAGAGTGTGTGGGGGGAGGGGAGGAGGGAAGAATTAGTAAGGCAAGTCCCACTGCCTCTGCCCATAGGAGGGCAAGCCAGCTGGCTGTGGGAGTGTTGTCTACCTTCCCCAGGCCTGCTGCTCACAGGGCCCTCATTTGCTCCTCCCCTACATACACCTCTGCACTGAGCCAGGGCAACGGCAGGCCCTGTTGCGGGGCAGCGTCCCTGCTTCTGTCCCATTCTGGCAAGCCGTGGCCAGGATTCACTGGAAGTCAGTCCTATGGGTTCATTGCCTGGCACTCTGTAGACCCCAATATCTGCCTCTGGGCCCTTGGGAAAAGGGGGCTTTTGCCAGGACAGGAGACACCAGGTGTCATTCTGGTCTCACAGCAGCCCTTCTGCATCCCAGGAGCTGACACTGCAGATGAACCTGTTGGAACTCATCAGGAAGCTACAGCAGAGGGGCTGCCAGGTGGGGAAGACAGCCTTGTGACCAGGTGGGGTCTCTGCCAGTTACCTGCTGCCCATCATGGCTGAGAAGACAGCCCTGTTCCTGTCACCACAAGCAGCAGAAAGCTGAGTGGAACTTATCTTCCCAACACCTGGCCACCACCTACCCATTTGCCTGCAGGAGGGGTTGACCCTCTGAGGAGAGGCCAGGTGGACCCTGGCTGCACCTGCCACCCACCTTTGTCTGATTTTGTTTTGTCCAAAGCTAGGATGGTGTGATAAAGGGAAGAGTAGGTCTGTTCTGGCTGGCTGGCTGCCCCATAGTCAGGGGAGAGTGGGGCTGGAGGTCCTAGCACCTTCCCACTCCACTGGGCACATCCTGACCTTTGCCATGCCCCATGTTCTGGTCTCCACCCCTCCCTTGGCAGGTGCAGCCCGCTAAGTTAGTGGAAGACACTGCAAGGCCCAAGCTCTGTGAGGCCCAGAGAAATAAAGGTACTTCAGTGTGGCCTGCATGTGGCTTGTGTGATAGCTCTGTGGTATCTGCCACAACCAGGGCCCAACAACAGCCCTCGCCTTGTAGCTCCGTGGCCTACAGAGGAACCAGCAGATATCTGCCCCCACCCCGCTTTGTCACAGAGGCTCCTCCCACGGGCACCCCCTCTGGGGCTCCCTCATGGAGCTGCAGGCTCAGCCACACCACCTTTCCCCCGGGGTAAGCCCCAACTCACTCGGACCACATCACATCTAGTCGGCTCTGGGAGGCTGGAGGTGGGGGCAGGCAGCCATGCATCTGCTCCTGTCAGAACAGCAGGAGCCTAATGGGGCATCTGGGGCAAAGGGCACAGAACATCAGGAAGTCTGGGGGAAAGAGCCCCCAGGTAGAGAAGCACCAAGCCTACTCCTAGGAGCATCCTGTCTGCATTGGTCCGAGCCCAGGGACCCTCCTGTCGTCATGGGTTGTGGAGTTAAGGGGTAGGAGTGTCCAGCACCCCACATAGCCGAATCTGTGATACAGCCTGAAGGGAGGGACTGGTGGGTCCACCCCACCCACAGTGGGCCTGGCCCCCAGGGACACATGGTGCCAGAGAGGCAGAGCCGTCAGAGCCACTCCATCTTTGATGCTGACCCCGTATGATGGTGCAAGGGAAAGAGCATTGCAGGCGTGAGGTTAAGGGCTGCAAAAGTAGTGGTTTATTGACCAGGCCAGCTTCCCCAGCCTGGTGACTGCCCGCCTGTGGGGCTCAGGGGGTGTAGGTTAGACAAACCCTGACAGAAAGTAGTCCTTCGGGTCCAAGGTCATGGGGGCAGGCAGAGATGGGAGTCGTGCCCACTTGCTGAAAGGCCATTCCTGACAGTTGCCAGTGGCTCTGGCAGGCATCAGACAAAGCCTGAGCACCCACATCCTAAGCAGGGGCCAGAGGGGTGCTGAGGCCCCACTTCCAGCAGGTCTCAGTCAAGGTCATAAAAAGGTGAATCCACATGAGGTTGGGGTTGGGCTATGGCTGTGGCACTGGCCCGGGAGCCACCTAGAGCCCCTCCCAGGCGAAGGCTGGAGGCCGAGTCTGAAGGTGGGTGACGATGGTGGCCCCTGAACACTAGGCTGGACGGTGAAAGAGGCTGCCTGTGCGGAGCCTCCGCTTGAGTTCCTGCCACAGCAGCTGTCGCTCCCGCCACACGCCCTGCACAACACCACTGTTCTCCAGGGCACGGCGCGACAGGTAGGGCAGCACCTCCATCACAGGGCCATAGGGCACATACTTGTACACAGGAAAGCCTGCCTGACCTGTACACAGGCAGAAGCAGTGAGTCCCAGCCCTGGACACCCCCACCCCTGCTCCCCAGGGAGGCCTAGCTCACCTAGTGGAAAGCTGATCTGGTCGCACATGCCCAGTAGCTGTCCAAAGTACACCTGGCGATCGGCAGGGTACAAGCCCAGTTCCTCCATCCTATAGACAGACAGTGCGGCAGGTGAGCCCCCGCCACCCCGGCCGGCTGCCACTCCCAGATCTGCAGGCATACATGTTAGCCTCCATCCCCTGCAGCATGGGCATGGCTGTAGGCTCTGTGCTGCCCAACTAAGCCTTCGCCCTCTGCTTCCCACCTCAGCCCATGGCTACCAAGTTCCCTCCTCCCCCTCCCACTGTGCTCTCTCTCCCTTCCCTCTTGTCTGCCCTGACCTCTGTTCTGGTACCCTGACCCAGCAAGGCAAGCCTGCCCCAAGGTGTGGCCTGGGGAGACTCCCAGAGGCCCTCCCCTGCCCCTTTTTGAGCCCCTCTGCTTCAGTGCCACATCCTCAGTCCCTCGACCTGACCCGGTCTCTTGTCCTCCCCTTGCTGGCTGCTCTGTCCCATATAGCAGTACTAGCCACTGGTGACCGTGGAGCCTTTAGAAGTCTGCTGGCCTAAACTGAGATGGGCTGCAAGTATCAAACATATGGAATTTTGAAAACTGTGGAAAAAAGAATGCATTGTTTTTCTGAAGTGCTGAATACAGGTAATATTTTGGGTATGTTGGGCTAACTGAAAGGTATTATTAAAATTATCTTTTTTGTGTGGCTAATGGAACATTTAGAGTAGACGAGGCTCACGTTTCTATTAGCACTGCTCAGATGTTGGGGTGGGTGGCCCCCAACTCTGTCCAGCCTCCTCTCCTGTCCTCACACCTCCTCTGATAGGATCTTACAAAAATTCCCAGGGTTCGAAATGTCTACTTGCTGAGGATTCCCACATTTTTACCTCCAGCTTCCTGTATCCACATGTCCAGACTCAACATACCTGCACCAGCACTCTGGAACCTGCCCTCATCCTTCCACCTCCCTCAGGGTATATTCAGCCTGGGTCCCCCTCACACCCACCCAGGCTGTCGGCCAGGAGTGTGCTTCCCTGTCTCCAGGGTCCTCCTCTTCTGTCTCAGGCTCCTGGCTCTCAGAGCACTGAGGACACCTCACCCTGGCATGAGGGTCATCCCATAAGCCCTTCCCCTCCTTCCCTCAGAGTCTGACTCCACTGTGGGGGCCACCCAGTCTGAAGCAGGCCACAATCTCTACCACGTTGCCCTGGTCTCCAGTTTAGGTATCTTTGTTCCCCACTGGAACATGAACCCTGTTAGAGTAGGGCTGCCACCATATTGCTGCCTGCCTGACTACTGATGGTAGGGACACTCTGGTGGCTCCCACAATGATGGCTGCTGACCCCTCTCCACGCCCTCTGCCACGTGATTGCAGCTTCTCCCAGCAGATGGGGGCTCTCCACTTGCCATCTAGGCTGGGCCTCCTGACTTCCTTTGGCCAACAAGACAATAGCAAATGGGATGTGGGCAGAGTCCTGCCTTCTCCAGGGCTTCTGGAAGCATGAGGCCACCATGTGGCAAAGCCTGGGCTGGCCTATTGGAAACTGGACATGTGATGCAGTTCCCTGTGCTGCCCCTGCCAACGAATGAAGCCATTTAGGTCCAGTCAGGCCTCAGCTGACCACAGATGCAAGACAGACCCCAGGCCTCTGAGTTTTGCGCTGGTTTGCCACTTTGCCAAAGCTGACTCAGGCTGTCAGACTGAGATCCCTGATGTGGCACCAGAGACCCCTACCGCTTCCTCAGGGAAGGCAAGCCCAAACTGCTGCGGGCTTCCCAGAGCAGAAGCACAGAACCACGGACTGGAGGGGCTGAGCCTCCTCCACGACAGTGGTATTTGTAGAGCCTGGCACAGGCCCAGGAGGCTATGAGAGAGGAGAGCATGCTCGGCTGGCATTCCAGATGGGGGCGGGCCGTGTCCACGGCAGGAGGCTGCCCCTGCTAAGATGGTGAAAACAGACATGTTCTGGTGGGAAGACTCAGAAGACAGGAGGAAGAAAGCCCTTCTGAGGACAGGTTACACCTTTCAGAGTTCCACTGTCCTCTGTGAATGAATGGACTACCTGTGATGCCTGCATTAAATGTGAGTGGCCAACCAGAGCCTGCTGAGCCTGTAACTGAAACCTAGGAGGGCGCCACCTTCCATACCACTGACCCACACGGGGGCCTGCCACTGTGCAGGGGTGCAGGCCCCCAAGTGCTGGGCGAGGGGTGCAGGGAGGCTCTTGGTGTACGTCGTCTAGTGGAGGACCCTGGTGCCCTCGAGGGTTCAAGCTTTGATCAAGTTTCCATCACAGAGTAATATTTTTAAGTCTAAGGGAAAACCAGATTTTAAGATTTACAATTTAATCAGGTGTTTGTTTTAAAAGTCGGGCTAGACCTAATTTTTTTTTTTTTTTTCTTTTTGCACTGAGCACAAAAGGTGCCCCTGGCCCTCTGACATCCAATGACAAGGTTGGGGCATCCAAGGCAGGAAATGAGCACCTGGGAAGTCCCTAGGGATGGAGAGAAGAACGCGGAACAGTCCTGTCCAGCTGGGACTCCACTCGGCCCCCCACCCATCCCACGGAAGCAGTCAGACACGACCCTGGCAGGGACTCTTGGGAGGGAGCCTCGTCAGTCTGCACTCAGCCCAGGTGGCACTAGTGGCCTCGGTGCTCTTGTCCCCACCCTGATGGCCATGACCGCTGTGCATGAGAAATCACGGTTTTCAGCTGCAGTTTCAGGCTGTAAAAAAGCAGTGCCATCACAAGCAGAGAATAAATGCCTCGTCACTGAATGGGTGTGGAGGGACCAGAGTCCACTCATCAGGCAGTGCCCCGCAGGTGCCCAGCCTGGCTGTGCCCTGCCCTGGCTGTGCCTTCACCCCTCCTTCCCAGAGCCCTGCTCAGCCACAAGCCTTGGGTACTCTGCTTTGCTCCTGGGAAAGGCTGGGTCCAGCAAGGCTGCCGCCGCTGTGCTTTCTGCGGGGCCTCAAGCCCAGGAAGGTGGCGGCTGGGGCTAGAACCCCCCGTGTGGTGCTGCTTGGATTAAGACAGAAAACACGAAAACATGGTAATGACACGAGTATTTAAGAATTTACTTCACCTTATTCCTATATCTGACTTGTATGGATTCTACCAAAGTTTTGCTCCACAGGAAAGGCATTTAAAGAGAAAACAGACTATATTAAATTCCAAATGCAGTTTAAAGCATTTAAGAGAAATTATTTATAAATCAGGTGACGCGCCAGAGGCCTCCTGAGGAGTGCTGACGTTACACACCGTGCATTTCAGGAAGCTACGTAAATCACCGAATGAAATTTAGTTTTTGAGTCTGCAACTTTAATAAGTCAGGTATTAATTTTAAAAAACCAACGTAACTGCAAATAGCCTTTTTGCTACTGCAGTGCCAATGCCCAGCCGGGCCTGGGAGGCAGGGGGCCTGCAGGACGCTAAAGCTGCCACGCCAGCTCACCACACAGACGTTACCCCGCAAACACCACCGCGGCTGGCCGGTCAGTGTGCGCATGCTTCCAAAGCACTCCCCCCTCCCCCTCCCCCACTGGGGGTGCCTACCTGCGCAGCGTGAAGTGAATCGTGTCCTCATTGTGGGAGGCCACCATCACTTTGGCCTTGGTGTTGTGCTTCAGCTCCTCCAGGACATAGTTGAGGCACCTGAGGGGAGTGCCACATGAGCCCCAACCTGCAGAGGCCACCGGCAGGCCCAGGGCCAGCCAGCCAGCCCACTCCTCCCAAGTGAGGCCACAGCAGTGGGACCAAGGCTGCACTTGTCATTCCTCAGCACCTCGTGGGTAAGAGAGAAAACAGGAGCAGCACCCAGGGCTAGACATTCGACAGGGCACTAGCTGGGGCACAGTGCCCCAGGCACCCGTGACACATGCACCTTCACTTCCGGGAAGGTGTCCACAAGGAAATTAAAGGCCTGGAGGTGGGGGGCCTCCCTCTGCACACAGTGTAAGGGTGCTACCATCTGGCAGCAATGGTGCATGTCCTCGGACCCACCAACTCCACTGCTAGGAAGGTGCCACAACTGTGTCCTCGCCTGTGAGTACATGGGGGCAAGGTGTGCTATGGGTCACTACTGTAATGACCTGGATGGGCACGCTGCTAACTGGTGGGTTAACACCGTGGGCCTGCACGCGGACACGGGACAATTCAGATGGGTGTTACACGGAAAAGCAAGGGCACAGGGCTGAATGCATAAGGCCAAAGCTGATGTGGGTACACACATGCCATACTCGGAAGCTCTGCCGGGGAGGAAGCGGGAACCAGGGAGATGCTCAGGGTCTGAATTTGCAACACACATACAGCCTCCTAGAGAAAAATCACAGGCTCCGCCTGTCCCTGCTGCATGACAAGTCAGCAAGATACACGGACCAAAAGCAGATGCAGACAGTTGATGACCCCAGTGTGTAACAGGGAAAGCAAACGGACTATATACAAGTCAGGAGGGCCACTCAGGGCATATCCCTTGTCCTAAGGGTCACCAAGGGCTGGCTGGGGGCTTTTCTGTACTAAAAAGGCACCTTAATAGTTTTTGGAAAGGGTAGAACAAAAGCAGAGGATTCAAAAAATAAACAGTAAATTAAAAGCAGAGGAATTAGTTCTGGCCTCAAGCATAAGTCTCCCTCCTGCTCCTGCAGAGGCTTCTGATACGCAGGGCTGCTGCCCCTTCAGATGGGAGTCGTGTGGGCTCAGTGCCAGCATCCCTGCCCTGTTCCCTCACTCCCCCTCCCAGGAAGCCATGAGGCCCTGGGGGCCAAGGAGGGCTGGCACACCTGTGGTACATGGCATTGGTGGCCTCGTACGTAGGGTTAATGGGGTCCTCATAGCCGATCTGTGCCGCACGGGTACGTTCCTGGGCCATATATGCACCCCGCACCAGCTTGGCCCCAAAGCACCAGCCCTCGCGGCGAGCCAGCTCCACGTCCAGGGTGACGTTGTCATAGGCGTCCTGTAGAACCAGGGCCAAAAGTTGATGATGACCAGGATGAGGCCCCCTGCAGCCTGTGTCCCCAGAGGCCCAGGGACCCAGGGTGACTATACCCTGGGACACCAGGGCCAGCAGCAGCTGCCTGACCTGTGGGTGGTTAGGGGAGCTGGGAGACAAGCAGGAGTGAGGAAGGCCCCTTAGATATGGGGATTCTTCTGTGTAGCCTGGGACAACCCTGTTGGGGGACAGACTAAGTGCCAGCAGCCATGGTACACTCCAGAGTCTCCCTGGGCTGACTCAGGGGCAGGGATGTTGAATGCTATGGGCACCTGACTGGACCTCCCCCGCAACCAACCCACTTCCCCCCACCCCCTGAAGCCTGGATACCCATCCTACACCATGTCTTCCAAATACTTGCCTGGTTCCAGAGGACCCCAGCCCAGGTTTGTGCTCAGCTATCCCACCCTGAAGCACTCTGGGCTCCCTGCGGTACGTGCAAAATTCTGAGCAAGTCTTTTTGTAGGGAGGGGACCAGAGCTTTCATCTGATCCGATGGGACTCGAACTAAAAAATGGCAGCAAAAACAAGTGACTCATGAGGCCTTCAAAATGTGGGGATTAAGGTGCATGAAACAAACTGATAAAAGGCTCCTTCGCCTTCCTCCTACCCCTTCTACACCCCGTCTGGGATCTGATGCCCGGAGAAGGGGCCGGTACCCAGTTGGTGACAGGGCCCCGGGCCCTTCTTCCTGTTCAGAGTCCATCACACTCAGCTAGAGGCCTCTCCCAACTCCAGCATGGGACTCGGAGGGCGGCACCCCTCACCCGAGGGCCGGCGGGACACGGCAGGAGGGGGCCGTACCTTGAGGTAGCACTGGTATGTGTTGAAGATGAGTGGCTTCTCCACATTGAACTTGCGCTGCATTTCCAGGGTCAGGCGGCTGATGGCCGGCTGGAAGTAGGTCTGCTCGGCGTCCACCATCAGCCGCACGCCCATCTCGGTGGCTTTCTAAGAGGTGCAGGGGTGGGACAGAGGGTTTAACTGGTGTCAGGTGAGACAGGTGCCCCCCTCTCTGGGCACATCCCAGGGTCCTCGACCTTGGCCAGGATGTCCATCCTCTGCAGCATCCTCGTCATCTGCAGCTCTTCCTCCTCCATGAACCGTGACAGCAGAGGCTCCAGCTGTCCTGTCTGGAGCAGCACGCAGTCAGGCCACAGCAGGCCTCTAAGCCCGCACCTCTCAAAGCTACCACTCCCACTGCCCAAGGGCACCCTCTGTGCAGGGCCTACCAATACTCAGTGCATGGTCCCCAGGACCCACAAGGCCACTTCATCCCCACCCCTTCCCTGCTTTTAGTAAAGATCAGTGCCCTGTCTTGAGGCCATCTGGCTACTTGGTACCCCAGAACCTTGCTGCCAACCAGCACCCTCTGACTCACAGGGCTAGCTGCCCCAGGTCAGGCCTGCACCCAAAGTATCTGCTCCCACAGCCTCTCCAGGACCCTGGAAGGGCATTCCCCTTCTGCTCCCACACAACGGTAAGGAAGTAACCCTTGACCCATTCAATCACCCAGAGGGGTTCAGCCCCTAGCAAGGAGAGGGCTCGGAGGAAGAACGGTGGCTACAGGCAGACAGGGACAGCTTGCAGGAGATTGACAACACAGCAGTGGGGACAGAGGCACCATCCCCAGATGGTGGCCTTCGGGGAGCCAGCAGGTCAGCAGAGGGCTGGTGCTCAGCAGCAGGGGGCACCTATCCTGGAAGCCCATAGGGCACTGGGCCCTCTGCTAACACCACATGCCCGCTAACACCGCCCAGGGCACTCCTGGTGGGGCCTGGAGCATGGCCCTCTGTTGGCCCTCAGAGGCTGTTTGGGGGCTGGGCCCTCAGTCAGCCGGGGCCAGATGCTTGTGGAAGGCACTGTTTGTGGGATGTTTTCCCGAGGTGCTGCTGCTGCTTTACAACCAGCTTGAGGGGTGGTTTCAAACAGAGTGCAGTCCTGGCACTTCCCACAGGCAGGATGGGCAGGGAAGGGGGTTCTCATTCCCTGGTGAGAATGAGAACACAGGCCAGCCTAGTGACTTGTTTTCTACGCACACAACTGGGCACAAGTGATGCTATGGAACATCTGAGGTTAGGCTGGACAAGGTGACAGTGCTCCCGCCTGGCTCTCGGGGGACACTCACCCTGGCAACCCAGCCACCACATGGTGAGGAAGCCCTGCCCCATGCACAGCCAGCATCAACTGCTGGCCGTGTGAGCAGGACCCCCCCACAATGACCCCAGCTCCCGCCACCCTCTGAGAACTGCAAGGGAAACCCTGAGCTAGAGCCACCCAGCTGGTCAGTCCAGAACTGCGATGGGGGATAACAGGATTACTGCCATTTCAGGCCACAGAGGTTTGGGACGACCCAGCATGCAAGGATAGATGACGTGGGTCTCTGTCCCCCTCTGTGGGGCACTCAGGGATTTGTCTTCTTCCTCCGGACCACAGGGGTGTTCTGCGGCCAGGAAGGACACTGATCTCAGCCAGCTGTGTCCCCGGCTGCTGCCCCAGGGTAAGGGACAGGGAACATTTCCCCTCTCAACCTTGCACCCCAGTGAGATAGAGCTCAGGGGTGAGGGGTGGTCACCTGCATGTTAGGGACCACCAGGTGCTTGGAGAGCTCAGTCCTGCTATCAATGAGGCTGCTCCAGTCCAGCAGGTCCAGGGTGCTGTGGGAGAAGTTGCATCAGCACAGGGGCACTAGGATCTATTGGGGGGCCAAGTCCCCAAACCAGCCCATGCCTTAAAAGAGCACCCCAAGCCCAACCCCCACAAAACCCACCTCAGTTTTCAGTTTTAAAAGACAGATAAAATGTTAACATTGTCCTCTGTTTACAAAGTGGAAACCAAACCCAGGCCATTCTTGCACTGGAGCGACAGCAGCTATTAAAAACCCAGGGCGAACACCAAGAACACCAGGGGCCATGTCAGGCTTGGGAAAGAGCCAAACACGGGAGGCCAGAAAGGAGGCAGACCTTGCATGTAAGGGGACAGCTGCTACCAGCCCAGGGGCCCTGGTGATCTCAGTCCTAGCTTCCAGACCCCACGGGATGAGGTGTGGGCCCCTCCAGGATCTCAGGGGCCCTGACCCTCCACCTCCTGTCATGTGGGTCCCAGGAAGGGCTGAGTGTGGCAACCTTACTCTAGGACCCAAATAATTCTGTGAGCAGCCCTGCCAGTTCAGAGGCACTCCTACCAAGCTATAGTCTGGACTAGCCCTGGGCTAGCTGCAGCCCCAGCCCCGTGGACTCCAGGCTCCCTGTCAACTCCTGCTGTGTGTCTCAAGGAAAAGGTCCTTCAGCACTGTCCTCCCTGGCCCATGCTCTCCAGAAGGGCAACCAGGACTGGGAGAAGCCATTGGGGTTCTGCTGGAACCACAGCTGAATCAGGGCAGACACTCCCAAATTCCCAGCTTGGGGGCTACTCTTACCCAGACACACCCAGGGTCTCCGCAGTGAACCAGTTCTCAATCTCCGTCCTGGATGCGATGCCCATCTTTGCCACACTTTCCTTGAGAAGTAAGAAGTTGCCAGTCCCATGAACCTGCCCCAGCCCCGTTCACTAACATCTCCTGTCCCCAGCCCACCCCCACATATCTGCAGTGCTCTTTTGACTTTATGACACCATTAGTGCGAACAGGGTACAGTCTTGGTTTGTGTTTCTGCCTCACAGACAGGTCTATTCCTACCTGGCCCTGATTCCCCTTCCTGGACCCAAAGCTCTGCAGTACTCTGCCACCTGCAGAGCAAACCCCCCTCCTCAAGCCCTCCCACCCCGCATTACTCGGCCCCTGTTCAGATTCCTTCCCAGTGGACCCCAGCTGCTGCTGTGGGGAGCAGAGGGGGGTGCTACAGGCCTCTGGGAACCCACCTCAAAGACTACCTAGCCAGTTCTTCCTGGGCAGGGCTCCTCCCCGAGCCCCACAGTGCCCACCCACTCATACCCACCAGGGCAAGGACGTCCCACCTGCAGCACAGCCACCTCCAATTTCGTATCCATGGCAGCCAGACCAGCCTTCCCGTGCTCTGCAGCCATTTGGTGAAAGAGTCGTCTCCACTTGGTCAGCACATCTGAGAACTGCAGCTGCAAGTGCAGGCCTGAGCCACCATCTACGGCACAGGCCCAGATTCCCGCCCCCAGGACCCCCGCCGAGCCCCTGGGTCCCCTCCTGGCTCCGCCTGTGTGCCCGGCGCCCAGCACCAAGGTACCAGCACAGGAGCTTTCACTTAATGCTCACAGCACCCCCAAGGTCTTACAAACTCTGCACTGGAAGGTTCTGGCACTTACCAGAAACTGAGGTCTCCCCAGTGCAGTGAGCTTGATGGCTGAGAAGCCATCATCACTGGCTCCGCCTGTCAGAAGCCACAGGAAGAACCATTAGGGCTCCAGAGGGGAACGAGGAGGACCAGGAGCCTGTGCCCAGAATCTGTGCCACTCAAGAGTTAGACTCACCTCACCAGACAGGTGATGGAACGAATGGCTGGCACAGCCCCTCTTCCTACCAATTACCTACAACATACACGGTACTGGGTCTCCCCTACAGATGGGTCCCAAGACCACCATGGAGCCTCGAATGACCCAGTGCCAAACTACTGACAGTGCAGTGGCGCCAGCAGATCTCTCCTCCTTTCCCCACCCGGCCCTACCAGGGGCTGCAGCCATGTCCACGGCAGCCACACTTCCTGCACAGGCCTTCTGCTCCCCAGCACGCCTGCCTGACCATCCCTGGAACAGCCCTAGTGGCAGCTCGGCCATCTCAGGCTACGGTGAGTGGCACCAGGGGCCCCTGCCAGGAACCCCCCCCCCAAACAGAAGGGGAGAGCCCACCAAGGAGCCACATATGCTGGGCTGGCTGGCTAACCCCTTATGGGCAGAAGGACAGTGTTCCTACTGAGCCCATAAATACACATGCCCACCCCACCTCGGAGGCGGAAACAGGCAACTTCACAGGGTTTGTTAGCCACGTGGATCCAGTAAGCCGGTGGGCAAAGGAGCCGACAAGACCGGCCCATTCTGTCCCTGCTTCACGTCCTCGCCCATGCCACCGGCACCGCAGGCTGCCCATGGCTGGGGGGGGCAGGGGTAGGGTTCACAGAACACAGAAACACCCAGCAGAACAGACGGCGGAACACAGAAGATGCTCAACCACACCTGCCTCTCTCCTCCCTCCAGGAACCCATGACCCGTCTTCACTTCTGTGACCTTTGCTTTAGGCAGAGCAGGCACAGAGGTGAGGAGGCGCCCCCTTGCTCTGGACCCGAATGGCCGAGTCTCTGCCTGACCACCTGGCATCTCTCTGGCACTGCTCTCAGAATGATGCTTCTGAGCACCACTCACTCCTACCCCGCCCGTGTTCAGCAGGTACAGAGCCCACTAATGGAAGGGCTGCTGGGGCCACACGGTGGAGTTCTGCTGTGGCTGGGTGAGGCCCACCTGACTCGCCTCTTTTGGCGAGCACTCCACCCAGAGGCCAGGTGGGGAGGAATCCTCCATGGCACCAGCTCCTGGAACAGCGCAGCCATTGGCAAACCCAAGTGCCACGTGTGGCTAGGCTCGAGCCCCTGACCCGGACAGAAGGCTGCTCAGCCCGCTGACAGCCTTCCTGAGGTTCACATCTGGGCACCGGTATCCGGGAAGAGGCAGGAGGCGGCAGGCTCCTTCGGCAGGGCTGGACTCAGGCATGACCCCGGTAGGACCTGAGCCCACCCTATGGCTTCCCCAGTGTCACCTATAGTCATCCTCATGACTGTCTGGGCCACCTAGAGAGGAAGCCCCAGGCAAGTGCTCCAGGGCGCGCTTTCACCCATCAGCATCTCCACACACAGGGGTCAGCCCTCCCTGGCAGGTGAACACCCAGCAAAGAGCGGGCCCCACCTGCAGCCTCGATGCAGCGCAAGAATGTCTCCATGTGGCTGTCACACTTGGCTTCATTGGCATAGAAGTAGGTGCGGGCACTGATGACACCGTCCCTGCGGTCTCCAAAGGCCCGGTGGGCCTGGTACTGCTTCTCCCTCTTACTTGTACCTAGAAGGGCAGGCACGTGGCTGAGCACACACAGGCTGTGTGCTGTGTTCTGCCTCCCGCCCAACTCTGGGCAAACACAGGGCTCCCCCGGCATCCAGCAAGACCTGCGTATGGCCCACAGCCCCGTGCCCTCGGGACTGGCTCCTTGGCGGCCATGGCCTCCCTACACTGTGTTGCCCACCACTCCCTGCTCCTACACTCACTGTTCCTTCTCCCTGGCTAAGCCCTAGTCACATGGCAAACCCGGCCAAAAAGGCAGAGCCCAGACCCGTTGAGGGCCAAGGGGACCAGCACCCCTGGGAGCGTCCTGGGATGTCAGCAGACTTGAAGCACTGGCCTGGGTGCATACAGGGAGAAGCCATGTGGGCAAAGGGAGGAGCCTTGGCCCCAAGTCTTGCCTGTGCCCTTGAACCAAGGTCTCCCAAGGAAGGGTTGGGGGCGGGGGAGGGGACAGGTAGAGAGAATATTTGTTCCTGAATAGCCTCCTCTTACTCACCACTGCCCTCCCTCTCTACAGCTGACGTACAGGACCTGTGGGAAGGAAGAAGAGGGTGAGGGTCGGTCACACTACCTCAGACTGCAAGTGACAAGCATGGGTTCCCTGAGAGCAGGCAGAGGTGGGAGGAAGCCAGAGGGTGAGCCCTGAACCCGACCTGACAAGAAGGGCTGTAGGGGAAGGGCTGGCTTAGTCCAGGCAGGTCAGAGTGACTCACGTGCCCCACCTCCCTCCTCACCACCCACCCTGGGCCTGCAGGGTCACCTCCCCTGAGCAGGGTGGGGCAGCAGCCTCACAGACCAACCTGGCCTACAAGCTCTACACCCTGGAGAAGCCTCAGATTCCTTTTGGGTAGGTGAGGAGTGAGTAAAACTGATAGCTGATAGCCCAAGGCATGGAATAGTTGCTTGAAGAAGGCTACTATGGGGGGATTCCTTCTGAAGAAACAACAGAGCCTTGGGGTCAGTCAGGGCTGATAAGGAAAGGACCCGGGCAACTACCAGTGCACAAAATTCCCAGAGTTGAGGAGCAAGGCTCCTTGCTCTGCTCTATGCCTCCTACATGCGGCACCTCCATGAGGAGGCCGGGCTCTGGGCTCCCGCCCGGGCGGACACCCAGCTCCACCCCCAGCCACCGCCTGCCAGCCCCCTGCTTCATTCTTGCCCCTTAGGTGTGTCTTCCAAGCAACAACCAGAATTTTTCTTTTAAAATGCAAGCCCTCCCATCCTACCTGATAAACACCCCCAGTCCTCATGAGGACAGGACGGTGAGGCCAGCCTGAGACCATGTTTGGCTCGGCCCAGCCACCCTGGCCTCTCTGCAGTCCCTCGGCTGTGCCCTCACTACCCCTGTCTGGCCGGCCCCCGCCCTATGTCACCCCTACCCTAGACCCCTGCCAGAATCACAGTAGACACTATCCTCCTCTCAGTGGTTGTGCCATCTGGGACAGCAAATATCAGCTAAGCCTACTCAGATGAAAGGGCTGCTCACCATCACTCTGCCCCAGGCCTGGGGGTGGCATTCGAGTGGCTTCATCCATCATCTGACTCTGTATTTAAAGCCTCTTAAATCGGTTACCAGAGAAAGAGCTCAGCCAAAGCCCTGCTGCTATCCAGTAACCTCCCAAATGCTCAGACCCCTGGGGGCCTCTGAAGCTCCACCCATACTTCACAGGAAAGGGATAGCGATACTCCCCTACCCCCACCCCACACGTGAGACAGAGGTAAAGCCAGCCATGCTGCCGAGAGGGAACTGCACTTGCAGTGGCCTCAAGCCAAGTCAAAGAACCAAGGCAGCTTTTGACCTCCCTGCTCCTACAGCAAGTTGGGGGGCTGCTGGTCACCTTCCAGGGAGCCCTCCCTTTGGACGCCGGCTCTTGTGTGACCCCAGGGCCCATAACTGGCGACTCTGAGCCAGGATACCCAGGTCAGGACCCAGGAGTCCCCGTAGCTAGGCCAGTCCACAGGGGCTGGGGGCTCCGCATACTGCCGCACAGCCCACAAGGCCCCAACCTGGGGACAGGGGACAGGAGCTACTTCGTGCCAACTAGACATGTGTGCCTGATGCATAGAGAAGGGTGAGGTATCACTGCGTGACAATATTTGACTCTGTAACATGAGGGAGGGGTCGGCCCCGTACAACAACATCCCCACTGGGAACAAGGAACACCTGTAAGACCAGCCCCAGGCTGTGGCCCAGGTACAACCAGGAAAAAGCACGATTTGGGCCCTACCATCTACACTAAGGCATGGGTCTCATCAGCAAGGATGGTGGCTGCTGGGGACTCGGGCCTGCTTTGTAACCACACAGCCCATGGCTCAGAGAAACATGACTATTCATGTCTCCAAGGTTCCTGCCTTCTAGGCAGGGTGCATTCCATTCACGTGGGAAATCATTATCTAAAATCCCCCAGTGGCCCAGCACCGTGTAAGGTTCCTGCTCAACACTTCCACAGCTGGCCTGTCCACCCTCCAAGCCCCAGCCAGGCTCCAAAGGCACAGGGGAGCACGGGCCACTCCCTTCCTCACTGCCAGCAGGCCCAGCAGCAGGAAGGCAGAGGCTGCAGCTGTTTCCATCGGGAAGCTTCCTGGGCACAGACAAGACAGCAAGCACTTTAGCAATGGACTGAGCAGAGGAGCCGGCTTGGCCACACTGCCATGTGGTCAGGGGACAACAGCCTGTCTCTGAGCAGATGGCACCAGGAAGGAGCAGGGTCACACTCTCAACCAGGCCTGGTGGGTGGGTCATGAGAAGATGAAGATGGCAGTTGCCAAGTACAGTGGAGGGGAGGAGGGTCATGTCACCAGTGGGGAAAGGAAGTATCCTGTGCATACGCGCGCACACACACACACACACACACACTTGGACGTGGAAGAGGGAAGAGAGTGTGCCCAGGGGCAGAGGGCAGAGGAAGGTGAACATCAGTGGCCCAGGGGAGAGGTGGCAGGAAGGCCCCAACCATCCTCTTGGCCGCCTCCAAGCTCAGCTCACTGCACTGGCAGATATGTTGGCTGGATGCCTTTTAGGAAAAAGAAGAAAATGAGGGGAGCCCTCTCTGGCTCTCTCCTGGGAAAATGCAGGTGGCAGGAAGGAGTGAAGCACCGAGAAGTCCAATGGAGCCCATTCCCATCTGTATACCTACCTCCCTAGCCCCCCAGGCCCTGACTCCAGGCAGCACCCAAGTCCTCTGTGCACTCTGCACCACCAGTCCTGGTAGAGCTGCCACCACCCTGGGGCTCCACCTCCAGCCAGCCCTGGGTCTGCATAGCCAAGACAGAGGCACCTGCCATCCAAACTGTCCCTGGGTGTCCTTATCATAGCCAATCATTGGGAGATACCCTAGCCCCTTATCCCCACAGCTCCCAGCCTGCTGGGGAGATTCTATGGGGTTCCTCTCCTAGAGCCAGGACCCCGGCCTCTGCCTTCTGCCAGGTCTTCTGGGAAACACCATCCCACCCCAGCCCTAGATGGCCACTCTCTCCCTCCAGCACCTATAGCCTCCCACCTCCTGCTTCCTACCCCAGGGAATCCTTCCTGGGCCCCCTACTCAGACCCTTGGGAGACCTGCTGGGTGTCCTGTGCATTCAGCCACCTCCATCCTTTCTGTGCCTCACATGGTTATGCCCAGGGCAGGCCCGGCACCACCTGTACCCTCCCTTCCCCAATTCCTGAGGCCTTAATTTGGGGTAGTGGCCTCTATATCACTCCCCAGAGCAGGGTCTATGGGGCTCATGACAAGACTAGTGAGACAGACCTCTGATCCCCGCCCCCCAGGACTCAGAAGCAGTTCTCTGCATGGGGGTTGTAAGGATGGGGGCTGCATGGCTGGAGCCACTCCTGACCAAGAACACCCAGTAAGCCAGGCAGGCTATTTGACAGTATAGATGTTCAATCAGCACCTGCAAGCCTGGTTCTGCCCCCTCAGCCCAGGCCTCTCCAAAGGCACTGGGCCACCTGGCAGCAGAGCAAGGCATGAGTCTTTGACACCTGTCACTGACATCGGATGGTGGTCACCATGTTAGGATGGGAAGGACCAACACTCACATCCCAAAGCCCACAAGCGGGGCTCTTTACAGCATCAGAGGCACAAACATCAGGGTGGCCCTGGGGCACAGGCTCCCTGGCTCCATGACAGGGCAAGGCCAGCCCACCTCCCCATGTTCTCCTTGCAGAACAGGCAGGAAGTCAGCCAGATCACCCTGGGAAAAGAGTCTTCCTACCAGAGGGAGAAAATCCCATTGTGAAACCACTCAGCCCTCAACACAGGCACAGCAGGGACACAGGGCTCATTAGTCATTCAACAGGCAGCCCCACTGAAGGCTGCAGCTCCACAAGGAATACACAGAGGGGTGCCAAGCTGGAGAACCCCGCCTTTAAGACAGCAAATGGCTAGGCAGGGGCTGGGTTCCCCAGGCCAATCCGCTGCTGCTGTTGCTGCTTGGCTTGGACATTCCGTTCCCAGGGCAGGAGCCTCATGTGATGCCTTTCTCCTTCCTCCCCTCCTCTCTTGTCCCCAAGCCAGAGCAAACACCCCAGCCTGAGACAGGGCAGGTTACTCAGCAGGCTTGTCCCAAGCCTCACGTGGTCAGGCACAGCTGCTGTCAGAACTAAGGGTCCTAAATGCAAGCAAAGGCCTGACATGGAGGGATGCAGGTACCAGCATAAGAACTGGGCATTTTGTAAAGAAAGGGCTGGTCTTGCCTGGATCTCTTGGGCAGCCACCTCTCCGGGAAGCAGAGGGCGGCCTCATTCTCTAATTTTCTTCTGTGGCCCAAAAGAGTGGGTCAGGGAGGTACCCATCTGTCTGTTCTCACTGTGCGGAGAACAGCTCCTGCAGCAAGAAGAGACCCTAGGCCAGCCTGCCACACTGCTCCTGGCTGCCATTCCCTTCTGGGACCTCTGGGTGGGCGCCAGGCCTGGCAGGCTCCACACTCACCAGGCAGAGCCTATCTGCTGATTAGGAAATCCTCCCAGGAGGGGAACTTGGGTGGCTCATTTGGTTAAGCACCTGCCTTCGGCTCAGGTCATGATCCCAGGGTCCTGGGATCAGCGGAGAGTCTGTTTCTCCCTCTCCCTCTGCACCCCCACCCCGGCTCATGCTCTCTCTCGCTCTCTAATAAATGAATAAAGTCTTTTAAAAGGGGGGGGTGTAGCGCCTGGGTGGCTCAGTTGGTTAAGCGTCTGCCTTCAGCTCAGGTCATGATCCCAGGGTCCTGGGATCTATCCCCGCATCGAGCTCCCTTTTCAGCAGGGAGCCTTCTTCTCCCTCTTCCTCTGCCTGCTGCTACCCCTGCTTGTGCTCACTCTCTGTCAAATAAATAAATAAAATCTTAAAAAATGAAATAAAATAAATTAAAGAAAATTTAAAAAAAAAAAGAAAGATAGAAAAGAAAACCCTCCCAGGAGCTAGGCAAGAGTGAGGCAGTGGGGCCCCGTCCAGCAGGTTGGCAATCCCTCTGAAGAGATGCTTTAGCACAACAGGAAGCCAGAGCACCTCCTACGCCAGGGTCAGCAAACATCTTTTATAAACCCTCAGGTAGCGTCTATCTCCAGCTTTGTGGGCCATATGGCACCTGTCGCAGCTACTCAACTCTGCCCCTCTAGGGCAAAAGTGATGTGAATTTCATACACTTTTCACATGTCACAAAATACTATTCTTGTTTTGTCTCAACCATTTTTAAAAAAGTAACAACCAATCTCAGCTTGCAGACCACACAAAACCGGGCAGGTAGGCTGTCCCCAGTCTCTGCCCCTCCTCCAGCCTTGTGCATACAAGGCCTTTTGTGAAAGTCGTCATTCTCACAGAACAAAACTGCAAGAACCCCAGGAAGGCCACTGGTAAGCAGGCTGACCAAGCTCTCCTAGCCTTGGGGGGCCTCCTCCCAACCCAGCCCCAGCTGACCCCAGGATGCTTTGGGGTTACGACCAGATGCCCAGGTGGGCCTTACTCCATCTCCTTGCGCTCAGCCTCCTCAGGGCTCAGATCCTCCTCCACCCCGTAGTCCAGGATGGAGCCCACTCCAAATGCCCTGTTGTGCCGGATCAGGGGCCGGATGGACTCCTGGTCCTCGCCGGCCACAAACTGCCCGTAGAAGGTCATCTTCATCAGCTTTTCAAACAGCCTTTGCCCCAGAAGTCTCCTGGTGAGATGCAGCAGCTGAAAGGCAAAAGGAAAGGGCTGTCCTGGCTGCCCGGCCTCCCCTGTCCCCAGCAGGTCACCCTTGTTCCCCCGCCCCCTTTGCTCCAACCATAAAGCCCTGACACACTCTCCCAGGGCCAAACTTGACTCCTGGCCTTGGTTTAACAGTGGACACCACTGGCAGCAGCTTGCTTCTCAGCCTGTAGCTACTGTCAATCCACTCCTCAGGGAGGGCAGAGATCCCAGAGCCCCCCCCCCCCAACCCCCCCAACAACAGCCACTCACTTCCCTGCCCTGCACACTCACGGATGACCCCAGTGGCACACAGCAAGTGCCTGACCATCACTCGATGGATAAAGAAATGAATAGCAGGTCTCTCTAGGAAGAGCAGCGGGCATGTTCATCATAACATTCTCTGTATCCACACCTCAGTGGGTTATGCCGGGTAGGAGGACGATTTGGTACAACTTCCTAGCAGGCGAGCACCCAGATTTTGCAATGTTTTGTTCACTGCTTATTCCAAGTCCCTAACACAGTGCCTGGCAAGGGGCCGGTCCTCCAGTGGTTGCTGAGCAGATGAACACATGGTAAATTCCGAAGGAGTCTAACTTCAGCTCGAGCAAGCCTTAGGCTAACAATAAGCCAGGTAAGCATCTACAGAGTCTGAGAGATGAGAGCCCATTGTGGGACCAGGGGGGACTCAGTACAGTCATCCAGGGCCACAGCAGACCCAGAGCTCGAGTGCACGTGCCCCTGAGGAAGACAGCTGCCCATAAACCACTCACAATCACATTTTGCCACATCCCCGACTTCTGCCATCATTCCTTCCAAGTCCAGAGCCACTGCTTTGTGCCTCGTGCAATTCTAAGCTAAACAAAACAGATAAGGAGCTTACATCCTAGCAGGGGAGGGACCTCGAAGAAGCAAGGTTCCTCCACAGAGTGATTCAGAACAGGGGTGAGGGAGTGATGGATGGGAGATGTTTGGTGACTTAGATCCAGAGAGGGGGGCTTGCCAAGACATGGAGGTGGCACGGAGCCCGTGCATGGAGCCAGGGCAGGAAGGAATGAAGAGAGCGGCTCCCCGAGGCTGGAAAGGAAAGCTGCTGGGAGGGCACATCTGCCACTTGTCTGGGAATTCCTCTGTGTCCACTATCCCCACGCTTAGCTCCAAGACAGAGAAAGCCTGAGGTGTGTCAAACCCAGTGGATAGCAGGACCCCTTGTGTGAGGAACATCTCTTGGGATCAGGGTTTCGGGGACAATCTAGTCGAAGCAGAAATATGAGCAAATCAAACAGCCTCATCCCCAAACCAATCCTGAGCATCCCCACACTGGCCAGAAGGGAGACATGCCTGGAATCGTAGGTTGGTGCTTGGTGGAGACGCCTCAGGAACAAACCTGAGGGCGCCACGGGGCGTCCGGAGGACAAGGTTCTCCAGGCCATCCCCTCTGCCTTGCTACAGCCTCTCCGTAGCACTCGGTTTTCGTTGCATCTCATTGTTTTTATAAAGAGGATAAGAAACGGAAAATGAAAGACCGACTAGGGAGAATGGGCCAGGCTGCCTTGGCCCCACACAGCCCGGGCCAGCGGTCAGGGAATCCATGGGCCAGAGCAGCCTTGCCAGAGGAAAAGCCGGGTCTTGATTACATCAAAGATCTCCCCAGTAGTAGGTGGGGCAGAATCGGACACCTGAAAACCATCTTCTGGCTCTGGAAAACCCTGACATCGCATGTGTCAGCTCTAAGAACTGTCAGGAACCAACACGTGTGGAAAGAGGCCAGCCATCTACTCTCGGGCCAGCAAATTTTCCTGTCCAGTGCCACATGGGAAATAACGTAGGCCGGGTGGGCCACACAGTCACAGTCGTAACTACTTAACCCTGCTAGTCAAGCACGAAAGCAGCCACGGCCAATGTTAATCAAAGAAGCAGGAGCAAGGCAGATGCTGGAATTTGGCCCAGGGGAGCCCTGGGCTGGTAACCTCCTATACACCCTGCACTTTGTGCTGACCAGCTCCCCAAGGGGAGGCAGGGCTCAGAGGGAATGGCAGGGAAGGCCACCCAGGTCACCGAGCCGGTCACTCACCCTCTCACTCTGGCAAAAGCCAGCCTGTCACAGAGGGCTATGGAGCACATGGGGCAGGGCTGGCAATTCTAAAGCTAACGCCAGAGCAAAGCCACCCCTTGAAAAACATCCTGGCATCAGGTGTATCCCTGGGTGGCCCAGCCTGACATGAAGGCAGCCCCTACTCTTCTCCAAGTGGGGGCATCCTTCGTGGGTTTAGCAACTTGCCCCAGGAACACATATACTTGTTTTCACTGTAAAAGACTCAAACAGATGTGTGCAGAGCAAGGAGGGGTAAAGCCAGTTCTCTCTCCTCCCTGTCCCCCAAGGCCACCATCACCATCTATCCTGTACCCTTCCTCTTCTGTTACCGCCTTCTGCACTGGCTTTGTCATGGAAGACCTGAATTTTCTAAACCCTTATCTTCTGGCAAGGGAGGAACCCTACTGGGTCCCAAACCAATGCAGCAGCTCAACTGGGGCTCCTTCAGGCTGACACTCCCTGGTAACAGATTTGAGGATCCCCAACTGCCCCCACAGGTGCTGCAGATCCACACTGCTCAGCAGAAGGAATTTCCACCCCAGGCCAGAGGACAAGTTAAGTATATACTGGTTCTGGTGAGCAGTCCACAGCCCTGCAGCCTGGCCTCTGCCCCATTTCCCCATTTCCTCCAGTGCCACGCACCAAGGCCACTGACACCAGTGTGACCACTAGCAATGTTGTGATGGAACAGATGCCACAAGGGGCACACAGAGCACCATTAGTGGGCTCCCTGAAGGTGTCCTCGGGGCACAGATGGGACAGGAGGGAAGCCTGGGAGAAGCCTCCCCATGCCTCCAGGCACCCTCAGTGGTCCCTGCACTCCGGCACTTTCTGGCATGTGGACAATGGTCACCCACAGTACCCGACGGTCTCCAGCTCTGCTGGCTTCTCCTCTGGCTTTGATCCCAAGGAAGAAAGCTCAGTGCTGAGATGGCAGAAATATGCCCTGGATGGCTCTAAGCCTTCACTCCCTCCCTTCCGGCCACATGGCAGCAGGCAGGGCTCCTGCACCACTCCTGCCCCACACATCCCAGTTCCACCCAGCAGTCCCATGATGCCCCAACTGCAGGAGCCAGGTCCCTGTCCTTGCCCTCCACAGAGACCTCATGGCCAGCCATTACCCCCTAGTCGTTCCTGCCCCCCAGCTGCCTTCTCCCTCCTGACTGCTGCACCTCCAGAACTTGCTGCTCCTTTCAGGCTGTGCCCCAGACTCTGGTGCTCCCCAAAGGGTTCTCATCACCTTCAACCCCCACCAGGTTCCTTGACCCCTGAGTGTCCCATTCCACCCTCCTTTCCAGTTGGCCTGGGCGCTCCACAGCCACAAATTTGCCACAGAGCATCCACATCTACCACAAACACAGAGAGCTTCCCAGTAGCCTCCACATCTCCAGTTCCACCCCTTCCTCCTCCGCATTCCCCTTCCACTCCTGCCACCAACAGTCCTAGGCTGCATCTGAGTAAAACTTCTGGAGAGACCCAGTCCAACACTCCACTGGCCTCACCGTCCCCTCAGACCCACCTGACTCTGACTTTGTGGCCTGTACCCTCACCTCCCAGCCACCGTGTTTTCACCTTCACCTAAGCCTAAAGTGTGGCTTGGTGCTCTTCTTTGGTTCCGCCTCCCCAGCCTCCTCCAGGGGCCAAGGGAGGCAGTACCATACGCTCAGCACCGCCTCACTTGAGAAATCAACACCGCCCCCATGAAGAGCCTTCCAGACCCTTAGCACCAACAACTGCACCCTTGCAAACTGTTCCCAGGATCACCTTGAAATAACTGTCTTTTCCACAAGTCCAGACTGACAGTGGCTAAGACGGTGTTCTGCTTTTTACTTCCCCGAAGCCCTCACACTTTTCACAGTTACTATGTTGAAGTAATAAAAGTTGTAGTTCAAGTGGCTTCCCATTTTCCCCAACACGTTCCGAATGGCTGTGTCTAGTGAGCTCCGGAGTCACATCTTCTGAGAACTCTGGGTTCCCAGGCCATAAGCCCTTCAAAACGACCAAGACTTCCCTTTGGGCAACATGGAAGACACTCAATTTAATTTTCAGGTGGCAACTTTGCATTACTGCAAGCAGCTTATAGCTTAAAAATTCAGAAACTGGTCTTTGTTTTTAGTTAGTAGTAACTGGCATATAGGAAAATTCACGAGGCCCAAAAGGGAATGCAGGAAACACCTCCCTTCCGGACTTCCCGGCTACAAGCGATGCTCAAGGGACCCCGATTTACAGTAAAACTTCGTGAAGGTTCCGGGAACACACAGAGGATCCAGCGCGTGCCCCTGCTTGCGCGCCGCGATGCGCACCTACCCACCTGCCCGCCCACCCACCTGCCCATCCGCGCACCTGCTCGTGGTGCGCCAGCAGCGCGGGCGAAGCGCACAGGCGCAGCACCAGCAAGCTGCGCACCAGCTCCCAGCTGCGCCGGCTGCGGTACGCCTCTTGAGTGTTGCCGAAGTCTATGATGGGCACCGGTGGCCGCGCGGCCTCGGCCGCCCCGCATCCTGGCGCAGTCTCCCGGCCTGCAGCAGTCGGCTCGCGAGCCGCCGGCGCGGTAGACAGCCGGGCGAGGCGGGGAGTGCCGGTGCACAACACAGAAACGATGCGCCTCAGAGCCATGGCGTGGCGTGCGCGCGCTTCGAGGCTGCTTAAGTACTCCCCTCCGGCCCCGCCCCACCGGCTCCGCCCCGCGCTCAGCCGCGCCCTCTCCTCCGGAGACCCCGCCCCGCCCTAGAGCGCGCGCCCCCATCTTGAGCCACGCCCTCTCCGGCCGACCCCCGCCCCACGCCTTGAGCCAGACCCTCACTTCGGGAGGCCCCGAGCCGCGACCTCTCCTAGGGAGGCCCCGCCCCGCGCCTCCCGCCGCGTCTTCCAGTGAAGTCCCGCCTCGTCCCCAGGCCCGCGCCTTCGGTCCGAGAAACCGCGCTCCGCACCCTGAGCCGCGCCCTCTCCTTGGGAGACCCCGCCCCGCGCCCTTGAGCCAAGACCTTCACGTCGGGAGGCCCAGAGCCGCGCGCGACCTCTCCTTGGGAGGCCCCGCCAAGCCTTAGGAAAAGCCCGCCCCACGCTCCGAGTCATTCCCACTCCTAGTGAGGCCCCGCCCTACCCCAGGCCCCCAGACCCCTTGCTAGGAAAACCGCGCCCCGCGCCCCCAGCGGCTCCGTCTCCTCAGGAGCACCGCCCCGCCCCGCCTTAGGACCGCGGACCTCCGCGGAGGAGGCCCCGCCCCGCGCTCCAAGCCGCGCCCTCTCCCAAGGAGGCCAGACCCCTGCGAGTTCTTGAATGGAGTGTGTTCTGCGGCAGCCTCGGCCACCGAGCGGCGCTAAGCGCGCCTGAAACCCTCCTTCTCAGCCTGTGGCCGCATCCCCGAAAGAGACCTTGTCCCCCTGGCTGCTTATCCCCGGCTCCATCTCTCCCCTAGGAGACCCCGCGCCTCCCGCGACCGGATACGCAACCAGGCGTGCGATTTCCCCCTGGGTTTCCCAGGTCTCTATGCGGGCCCTGTGGGTCCGGAGCCCGCGAGTCAGCGCCACCGCACACCTGTATTCCCGGGCTCCTCCGCTGAGGCGGGGAGGGTGTAGAAGCCAGCAAGGCCGGAAGGCGGTGCCGCTTCTCCTGGGAAGCCGCCCTTCCTCATTCCTAGGCCTACGGCGCGAGCCTGGAAAGGAGGCTCCTTAGGGGCTTGCCCAGTTCTGTTCTCTCCGTCTTCCCAGTCCCACCGCCCACCCAACGCACAGGCACGGACTTCCAAGTTCCCCTTGGAACCCCTGCAACCCCCACGGTTCCTACCCCCAGCCTCCCCTTCAGGCCCTCGGTGCTGCTGCCCTTGGAGCTGACGGCAAAGCCGTTGCTTTGCCACCTCCCTCAGGCCTCCCTTCACTCCTAAAAGCCTTCCCACTCTCTCCCCCTCTGCCTCCGACGCCCTTCCTTCCAGCACCGTGGGTGACCTGGCAACGGAACTCCAGATATCGTCTCCTGGGAGGGACCTGCCTTGACTGCCAACCATAGCACCCTCTTCCCCATCACTCACCCCTCGGCCCCTCCTACATCTCATCAGGACGTTCTGGCACTCCAACAGGTGCTGGGTCTGACTGTGGGTGGCAGCCTCGCTCGGCCTCACTCACCTGGTTTGCCTGGCTCACTATGTGCTTCATGCATTTTGGTGCATTGGATGTCCCGTTCGGGACGTACCCATTGGGCACTGTTGACGTTTGGGGCTGAATAATTCTTTGTTGTGGGGCGGATCTGTGCATTGCAAGATATTTATCAGCCTCCTTGACCTCTACCCACCCGATGCCTGTAGCATCCTTCCCCCAGACCTTACTAATGTTCCCTGTGGGACACCATCACCACTGCTCTAGGTCGAGGGAGGCTTCCCGATGCAGTCGTGGTTTTTCTGCCCACTCTTGCTTTTGTTGGGGTTGCAGAGAAAAAAAGGAGAGACAAAAGAGACAGCTGAGTCAAGGCCTAGAGGCAGGAACTCAGGGGTCCCTTCAGCAGCTTAGAAACTTAGCTCACCAAGAGCAGGTCAGCCTTGGCAGCTGGCCGTGGCCACCAGACTCCCCCTTTTTCCTTTCATGGATGATCTTCCCTCCTCCTGAAAACCCTTCAGGGGCTCCCTGCTGCCATCATGACAAAGCTGCATGGCTCAGTCTGGCTCATCCACCATCAGTAGGCAGGCCCCTGCCCACACCCACCATGCCTCTCTCACCCATGCTGGTCATTTTGCCAGCCCCCCCCTCTGAGCTCCAGCCACAGTTTGCATGTTGCTCTCGGGTACCTGTCCTTTCCCCTGAACCCCAGACTCCTTCCTTCTACTCCTCAGGATCAATTTGGCAGGCCTGTCCCTGTCTGGGCATCGACCTTGCTACAACTTCCTCTTCTTGCATTAGTTGCTGGCTTTAAACCTTAAAAATAAAGCTCTGTTATTTTACCAACAAAAATGGGTTTATTCGGGAATAGCAGAGAATTGCAATTCAGGACAGGGAAGACGTGGCAAAACCGTAGGCAAGTCTGGACAACAAAGGAATGGAATGCTCTTTTATAGAGCAGAGGGGGGAACTTGGAAGGAATGGTTGTAAACAAAAAAGTCTTTTGGAGTAAACAGGGAGTCTGGAGTATAGTGGCTGTTCATTGGCTGAGTTGTGACAGTCTCATTAGCTGGCCGTTGCTGGAGGAGGAGAAAAACCTTTCTCCTGCTGGGGCACTAAAGTAGCTAGAGTAGCCTGGGCTTGAAGCAAGCAGCTCTTCCTGTTGAGCGTGAGAGCTCCCCCTGCTGGCTTCCTGACTCCATGCTGGCTGTTGGTTTGAGGTTTGCCTTCTGGGCCCTGCCCTGACCCCTGAATCACCTTGGACCAACCCCAGACCTTGCCCAGCATCCTGGCTCCTGCTTTCCATGCAGACATTCTTTTGATGCCACATTCTCTCCTCTGTTGTGCACACCAACTGCCCAGGCTGCAGTGTTCCCCCAAGAACATCTGTATCCAGGTACCACAATTGGTTCTCAGCACTCAGCCTCCCCCTCAGGCATTGTACATCAGGAGAAACAGTGCAACTAAGCAGGAGGCACAGTCCTGCCTTGTGGACAGGTGCACACACCAGTCAACACTGGTGACATGCTGCCAGCAAACTCAGGGCTGGAGGAGGTGAGAAGAGCGGACCTAACCCTCCCGCCCTCCAAGGAGCCAGTACTGTGCTCAGCCCATTTTGGGGATAGTGCTGTTGACTTTATCTGCTCCTGCCCAGTGATCTCCCTCTGATACACTCGTATTAGGGGCAGGGAGAAGGGAGCACCTTGGCACCACCGGCCGTGCCACCTGTCACTGCCCTGATAATGGAGAAGGCTCATAACTATCCATATCACATATACTTTTGTCAAAATGATTGAGCACATGAAATGCCAGGTCATCCCACAGTCTAACGGTCCCATGCATTTCTCCCCTGACATGCCAGGCGTCTCCATTCCTGCTCTAACTCAAGAAATACCAGAGTGGAGTCTAAGCCAAAACAAAGCTGACAAGGTTAGGTCCAGGCAAAACTCACAGATGAGGTGGCCATTGTCATGCCGTGGTCATTGATGGGGCCCGTCCTGGCACCAGGACCCCAGCCACCCGGGACAGTCTCTAAGGCTACTCAGTCCAGCCTCATGCAGGTGGAAGTTCCCATTGGGTTTATCACCTCATGTCTTACAGTAAAACATTCATTCTGTAGCCTGTGGCTCAAAAGCAAAGGATGTGAAGATGGTGGCAGTGAAACAGTGGAGTAGGAAGCTCCAGGAAGCCATCTCTCCACTGAATGAACAATTGAACTGTCTTAGGCAACTATTTTGGGACTCTGGAGCCTAGTAAACCACTTGCAGTTTCCAGGGGACAGCTGGATGAAGGAGCTGGTAAATTTCACTCCATTTTAGTCAATGTTCACCTTCTTCACAGCACCTACCAACCCTTCACCCAGGGGCAAGCAGCCTTGGGGACAGTAACAAGTAATCCCAGCTCCCAGAAGCACTATTCACAATAACCAAAATGTGGAAGCAACCCAAGTGTCCACTGATGAGCGAGTGGGGAAACAAAGTGTGGCATACTCACACGGTGGGATGTTATCCGGCCATAAAAAGGGAATGAAGTGCTGATGCATGTTTCAATGTGGATGAACTTAGAAAACACTATGCTAGGTGGAAGGAGCCAGACACAAGGGCCTGGCCATGTTGTGTGATTCTATATATATGAAGTGTCCAGAATAAGCAAATCTATAGAGACAGCAAGCAAATTAGTGGTTGCTACTAACAGGTATGGACTTTGGGTATGAAATGTTCCAGAACTAGATAGTGGTGATGTTTGCTCAACCTTGCCAATTTCTATTAAAAACCATTCAGTTGGGGCGACTGGGTGGCACAGCGGTTAAGCGTCTGCCTTCGGCTCAGGGCGTGATCCCAGCGTTCTGGGATCGAGCCCCACATCAGGCTCCTCCGCTATGAGCCTGCTTCTTCTTCTCCCACTCCCCCTGCTTGTGTTCCCTCTCTCGCTGGCTGTCTCTATCTCTGTCGAATAAATAAATAAAATCTTTAAAAAAAAAACACCATTCAGTTGTACCCTTGAAATGGGTGAGTTGTATAGTATGTGAATTGTTATAAAAGGCCAAGGATTCACAGTTAGGGCATTTGCTTTAAGGAACCTATGACCTGGGGAGAGGACACAGAAGCAGGGCACACAGTGTTCGCTGAGATGGTCCTCTCCCCTCCAGACTGAGGCAGGATGTGGATGAACATCAGGTGCACCAGGTCCCCAGGGAGGATGATCCACCTGTGCTGTGCCTGCAGAGACAAGGCTGGCCTGCGAGATGCTAGCCAGGTACGAACATAAATAAAACAACTGAGTCTTGCACAGGTGCTCAGTCAATGCTAAGATGCCGATTCTGCTGGAAATAGCTGCTGGCACATTTTGAAAGAAGGATGGCCCCTGGTCCAGAGATCCTGGTGGGAGTTTGTGTGGGGGCAGAGGGCTGGGCTCCTGTCCTCCAGCTCGGAAGACTGTGGTGGATCCAAGAGGGCCAGACTTCAGTGGATTTGGTCATGTGGCAGTCACAGGCTGGTCACCGCCCTCCCCAAGGCTGGGTCAGTCAGCAGGGCCAGGGGTTCCCGGGGAGGAGGCAGCCAGTGGACAGACCTTAACAGGCAGCCTGCCCAGACATCTCAGGACACTTACAGACCCCCTTTTACTGTAGTCATGTGCCATCGCTCTTCCCAGACAGCCCTCCCTCTGAATTCCTCCTGTGTCCTGTCTCATATGGATACTTGGTGAAATATTTGTTTTCACTTCAGCCATGAACTTGACATTGGAACTCTGTCAAAGATATTATTTTGCCGTGTGCCTCTTACCCATATTTCCTGAAATATCTGTCTACCCGAATCGTGGCCCCGCGTCAGAATTCATTCTGATTTATTACATTATGCCACTTGCTCTGTAGCCATTTATACTGATACATTTGCTCTGTCTCCTTGCAGAGGAATTCATTCACATTTGTTTAATTTGGGGCTTGTTTTCCCGTTATCGGCCTACACCAAACACGGGCCAGTATTTGCTCCCCTGTTGTGTAAATTCCCTCATCGGCACATTATCCCCTTATCCACTCCACGCCAGCATTCACAGATTCTGCTCGAGCTTTATTTAGCTAAGGGATGTTATGCATTGTTTTCAGAGCTAGTAAAACATGATTGTATTTCCTGAAGTTAAGATTGCCTGCTAGATCCTTTGTACCATGTTTATATGAATGCAGTCACACTTTGCCACACCAGCCACTTTGTATGGTCACTTTCAATGCACGTGGGAGAAAAGGCACTTAGATCCCTCCCCCACGAGATTCCTTGTAAAACCAGTGTGTACTCCATATGCTGACAAGTGTGGCAATCACAACCTGCCCCTATAGGAGCTACAATTACTGCCCCATTTTATGCAGGGGAGACTGAGGCTCAGAGAGGAGGAACCACCTTCCCAAGGGCCCACAGCAGGCTTTGAAGCCAAGGTGGCTGTCCCCAGAGCCTTCTTCCACCTTTTCCAATTGTCAGGTGTGTGCTAGGTCCACAGAGCCTGCCACCTCCCACTGGATCCCTGGCGAGCAGTGACTGGGGAAGCAGGAATGTGGGAGCCCTGCATGGGCACAGGCCTGGAAAGGGGGCCAAGTTGGAGGGACCCTCAGCCCCTGGTAACAGAAGGGAAGCACAAATGACAGGGTTGAGGCTGGATAAACACGTGCATCTTTGTGGTGAATGAAATCGAGTTCTGCACATGAGGAAGGTGGCGGGCTCAGGGCTCATGATGCCTGTAACAGGACCAGATAGGGATGTGCCACATGGAGACTGGGATAACACGATTACAGCAGTGGCCACCCCAGCTCCCATTAGGTCCTGGGCACAGCCCTGCACCAGGAGCACATGGATGGCAGAGCCGGGCCACAGATGACATCCAGGACCAGAGAGAGTCTGGGACTTCAATGGGGAAATGAGAATAGTAACAGTACCCAACCCTTGGGGTCATTGCCAAGATTCAATGGGCCCCACAGGTGTTTAGCACAGGCCTGGCACCCTCTAAGCACCTGACAAACCAGAGCTGTGCCCTTGCCACCTGTGTGGGGCACCTGAGAGGTGCAGGGAAGCCTCAGGAGACCGGGTCCCCTACAAGCTGGCCGGAGCTTCAGGGGAAAGCTGGCTGCTGCCTTGGAGAGGTCAACACAGGGCTTGAAGATGAGCAGGTTACAGGTCGGGGGCCCCACATGGAAGAAGATACTTACTGCTGGCACTAGTCCTGAGGACATGAATGTGGCAGAACTCCACCACAGCTTTCCTGTGTGGTGGCTGTTTGCCTGAGGGATGGTGGCAGGTCACCAAGGACCTGGACCTTTGGAGGGCCTGACAGGTTCTGGGCTAAGTCTTGGAGACAAAGCCATCCTGAGAAGCTTGACTTTGGCCTCCCTGCAGACCTTTCTGAGGGGCCCCACACACAGAGAGAGACCTCAGATCTGGGCAGGATGTCACAGACTTGCCACCTGGGTCCTGTGGGGTTGACCAGGAGCCAGGATGCTTGGTAATACTGGGCCAGCCACCCCCTCTCTGCTACAGCCTGGTGATGGTGACCCCAGCTCAGGTGGAGACTTCCCCCGGGAGTAGAGCCCAGGGGACCCGCGTGGCCTCTCCCCAAAGCCATGGGGCAGGACACAAAAAGACACCTGCAACGAGCTGCTCTGGTGGGCCTCAGCATGGGCCGCAGACCCAATAGGGTCTCCTGGGAAGTGTGGTGGGACAGAAACGGCCACTTATTACTTCACGTACCTCTGTCTGCTTTGAGCTTTTTTATCCCAATAGGCATGCATGACTTCTGTGATAAAATATATATAATGTGCTTAAATAACAGCCATAGAAAGAAAAGGCAAAGCTGTGGCTTCTGGCTGAAGTCCTAGCCACTCATGAGGGGCTGGCCTGAGTCTGGATCACGTGACCAGCCTTTCATAGCTTCGGACACTGGTGGAAATGGCTCTCGCCCAGCCAGCTGCCTTCATAGGTAGAATGTCCTGCTCCCTGTCTGTGGCAGTCTGTCCTCCCAAGGTGGGTGGCTCCTGGTGTACAGGGATAAGCTTGTCCAGGGTCCCCAGGGCCCAGTCTGGCTGTGTCGGCCAAACTGGCTGGTAGCCAGGGCCTCGGTGCTGGCTGTGTTTCCTGGGTACCCGTACAGGGACTGGAGGGCTTCCCAGAGGAGGCGACAGCTGAGTTGAGACAAGGAGGACTCTCTTGGTGAGGGAGAGCTGGGGCCTCAGAGGGTCACAGTAAAACTTGAAGATGGAGAAACTGGTACCTCTCCGCTACCAGCCAAACTCAACCCGAGCTGCCCTTCTGGACAGCCGAGTGCCCTGGGGGATGGCTCACAGTCTCTGCTTTTGATTTCTGACCCTTTGCCATGCCCTTCATCTCCCTCCAGCCATGCACGGATGAACTCACCCCCAGCAGTCACCATTGGTCCCAGCTCCGAAACTAAGGGTGCCAAACCACAGCCTCTCATGGTGCTCTGAGCATAGGGGCAGGTAAGTGGCTCCCTGCTCTGCCTCCCCAGTAGGTGCATCAGAGCTTTCACCACGGTCCCTGACATGGGTCCCCTGGATAGAGTAGGGATGGAAGGGAGTTGCACACAGCATGGCTGAGGGCTCTGGTCCCGCCTGCTGCCCCAGTGCCTCCCAGGGGCTTCAGGCCTCCTGTAGGGCCGGCTCCACGGGCTGCATGGGGGGCATTTCAGCCCACGTCCTGCTGAAGGTCACTCAGAGGCAGGGGCAGAACAGGCCTGGCCCACTGGGTCCTGGCGGGGGGGGGGGGGCACCAGGGCCTCTCCCTGCACCCCATGATAAAGATGGTTCAGGACATCGCTAAATGTCACCACTGGAGGTATCTGGGTGGCTCAGTCAGTTAAGCGTCTGCCTTCAGCTTGGGTCATGATCTCGGGGTCCTGGGATAGAGCCCTGCGTTGGGCTCCCTGCTCGGTGGGGAGTCTGCTTCTCCCTTGGCCTCTGCCTCTGCTCCCCCACTTGTGCTCTCTCTCTCTCTTTCTCCCTCAAAGGGATAAATAAAATCTTTTAAACAAATAAAATAAATGTCACCACTGGGGTTGAAGAGCTGGGAACACCATGGGACATCCTCATGATAATAACGTGAGCATCTGTTTGGGTGTTAGCCACCCGGGCACGTGCCACTGATACACAGGGAGGGAGCACCCTTGCAGGTGAAGTTGTGTGCCCACAAGGGCGGTGGGAAGGGGGCAAGAACACACAAACTAAGGAAGGCAAGACTAGGGATGACCCTTGTTTTACAAAAGTAATGACACCACAAAATAACCCTACAGCTTGGTTTTTAATGTGGGATCATTTGGGCCAGTTGGAGATGTGGGCCACCAGGCAGACCCCTAGCCAGTGCCCTTCAACCCAAGCTCTCCATACCTCATCCAAGATTGATTGGCTGGCTCTGTCCAGGATGTCTCTGGATGCTGTTCAAGGCCTCTGGCTGCTCTCTGGGAAGCGCCCCAGTGCCCAGTCAGCACTCCTGCTCCGTGTGGCCAGGGGCCGGCCACTCCCAGCAGGAGGATGGGCTCCCCCAGGGTTGCTCACTGGCTGCCCCTTGTGCAGGTGCCCAGAGTAAGTGGAAAGGTCCTCAGGGCATGTGCAGCCCTGGCTGGTCTGGCACCCCCTGAGCATCCGCACCCCCATCCCTGCTCCTATCCCTGCACGAGTGCCTCTGGAGCCCCGGTTAGTCTCTCAGCCCAACATTGATTTTCATTCCTCGCTCCAGCCACGCTTTGATGTTTGGTACACACTGTACCTCCAGGTCTGAGCCATGCTGACCTTGGCCTCCTTGTCCCCGGCACAGCACACGGCTGACGTCTACCTGTGCATACTTCCACTCTCCCGAAGGGGCTGCAAACAGCACGAAAGCATAAACGACCCAGCCCCCTGGCAGTCTGGGTCAGACTCTGTTTTCATAAAAAGCAGTGCAGTTAGGCCTCCCCTTCCTCTGATTAATGTTTAAACACACATGGGGCGGGGGGAAAGCAGGGGGTCAGGGGGAGGCAGGGGGGAGGAGAATTGTGTGCCCTGCCAGCCCAGAGGCTGCCAGCTGGTGAGGCTAAAGGGGAAGTAGGAAACCGTGGTCCCATGTCCTCTCGGGGGACCGAGCCTGGGGAGTGACGGTGCCCAGCCCAGGCAAGCCCCAGGGGCCAGGGGTGGGTCTGGAGGACTGGGGTGGGTGCCTTAGGGCAGAGTGGGGCTGTGAGGTACGGTGGGGAGGTCCCACCTCCAGGCCATGAGGAGGTCATCCAGGAGGAGCCCTGGCAGAGACTGACAGCCCAGAGATTGAGGGGTAGCTGGTGGAGAAATGTAATACCCAAACACATGGTTCTAAAACAGAGCTCTGCAGGGTCCCCCCACCCTCAGTGTCACCCCACTTCTGCCTTAATCTCCACCCCAGTTTCCAGGAACATGGCTCTGGATCACCCAGGCCTCACCGTCAGCCTCTCAGAGGCCTTGGCTTGCTTTGAACACCACCTGATGTTTTGAAAAAGCTCATTTCCTTTCTGATTATAGAGCTAGCAGGTAGCTTTTTGTAGACATCTTGATAAATACACGGAAAGGCAACGGACACAACAGCATCCTCTGAGCCCCCAGCACCCAGGGTGAGAAGCCAGAGTTGAAATTCGGGTGTATCTCTCGCCAATCTCTTTCCTTGCAGTCATGGCATACATGTGTGCATACACATCGTCCATCTGCACGCACAGATGCACGCACACCTGCACGCGCCCACTCAGCACACTCACCCCGCATCATGCATGTGCTCGTGTGTGCACACGCACCGTCCTTTCTGGAACTTCCCACGCCTCCCGGCTCCCAGCTCCCAGCTCCTGGGCTCCTGCTGCTTTCACAGCATCCTTGTCCTCACAGGGGCCTGCCTGCTGCCCAGGACAAGCCACCATGGGGGGGCTGCTTTGGGATGAATTCTCAAGGGACCAGACAGCCCTGTGCCAGCTCGTAGTAGCTCGGTGGGTGCAGAGGCCCCAGGAAAGCTGAGAGACACTTTCAGCACTGCCTCCCACCCAGCAGCCTTCTGGGGATGTGCTCTGCCATCGGACTGGCCTTCACCCAGCAAGGGTGGGTGGGATCAGGAACAGTAACAATGGGGGACCTATGACATGCCACCCCTCAAAGAGCAGGGCACACGCTGGGTAGTGTCCTAGAAGAGCAGGAGCCTTGGGGCTGATAAATATATGAAAAGCAAGGGAGGTCCTGGGGCACCAAGAGCATCTCAGCAAATGGGTTCTGTCTGAGTTCCAGTGCTTTTCCCCTGAGCCCTTCAAGACCCCACCGCCATGCCCACAGGTAGAGACCCAGCCTTGGCTCAGCATCTGGCTGCCGAGAGCCTCCAAGCCTCACAGACACAGATGGAGACCAGTAGTAACTACCTTGGGACCACAGCTGCCACCCACTGAGTGTGCACAACAACGGGGCACCAGGGTCAGCATCGAAGTCACCGGACATCTGGAACAGCCCACGGGCCTTTTAAAATTATGAACCAAGCACCATTAAGATTGATGGATTTCATTTTTTCATGCGTAGAGCTCTGGGCACACAAACATATTCCCCTCAATATGCTGCCCTTCACACAGTGGGTCTGGGTGGCGAGCCTTGTGGTGGGAAGAGGCTGGAGGATCTTGGCCCAAGTTCAGGGTGCAGTAGAGGGCAGAAGGCAGGAGGCCATGACCTCAGCCTCCCTTAGACCCCCGCTCAAGGACCAAGAATGAGAAGCCGTAGTGCAGGGCACACAAGGTGATGTTTCCTGTCCCGGGGCTCTGGCCACAAAGAGGTCCTCCTGCTGCACATGCCAGGTCGGCCCCTGTTGTCTGCCAGAGAGAATCCATCAGGAGCTCCTGGTGGGAGTGAGGCTGGGTACAGAGTTAGCACAGGTTCCCAACCCCCTCAGACCTCAGCAGTTCAACCCCAACTGGCCCCTAGCATGGCCTGGGCTCCAGCTCCAAGGATCCAGGCCCACAGTGGGCAGAGTCCAGGCCCACAATGACAGAGCCGGCCGGCAGAGGGCAGCAGAGGGTTATGGAGCCACCCTGACAGGCCCCCTCTGCCCCCTGGGACTTTGTCCTTCCTCCAGGACACCTAGACCCTGACCCAGAGCTGCCGAGGGGATGTCAAGCCTCACCTTTCCCTTTCCGCTCCCAGGCAAGCTGCTAGGCTGGGGACTACCTCCCCTTTAGGTCATTCTGCTGCCTGCCCCCCACACAAGGCTCTTGGTATCTTTCCTCTTCTGCCTCTTTCCTCCATCACACCACACACACACACACACACACACACACACACACGTGCTCGCGGATCACCTTCCTGGACCCTGTCCTGGCCAAGCCTGGAGCCCCACTCAGGATTTCCCTCCTGCACTCCTAAGTCCCAGAGGATGGGGTAAGGCTCCAGCATGTTTCAGGTGGTGCTCATGACGGACACGTCTCTGGGGCCATACAGCACATCTGCATTGCCGCTGCACCACACGTCCCAAAGCACGTAGTTTCCACAGCACAGAGACCTCTGCTTGGCAGGTGAGCCGGTGGCACCAACAGTGGTATTTGTAGAGAGACATAGGTTCTCCTCCATAGGCAGGGGTGCAACTTTACGTAGCAAGACAGCCTCCACGGGTCCAACTTCTGCCAGGGGGCGTCCCAACAGAGGTAAGCACGGGCTGGGCCCACGTGAGTCTCCCTCCTGCCCAACATCTTGAGGGAGGCAGAACTTAGCTGCCTCAGCTGATGATTGGTCCCTTCTCACCCTCCAGTGATGGGGAGCTCACCCTTTTGAGGCTCCTGGTTCCAGGACCTTCCATAGCTCCTTCCCATCAACCCAGGATCTGCTCTGTCAGATCCCTCAGCCTCAGGGATGGTGTTCCAGAATTTGCTGTTAATACCCTCAAGTCCTTCTCCTTCTCCTCCCTGCTTCCACTGCTGGCCCTGCCTCGGTCCTAGGCCCTGCCCTTCAATGTCCACCTTCTTTCGGTGGTGAATACATCCAGTGTCTTGGCCTTAACTAGGAGCCACCACCATTACTAGTGAGGTCCACAGTCCTGTCTCTAGTCTGGCTCCTTGAAAGACCCACCTCTGGGCTCAGTTGGCCCCACACCTGACTCTTCTAAAACTAGCCCTGGCCCTGTCCTCCCCAGCCACTAAACAGCACTACTGGCCCTAGAGACATTGCCCCCCCCCCATTCTCCTTCAATCAACCCCTCTTCTCCTCCCTCCCCCCCTCCACACTTGGTTGGCCTCTGTTCTGGACAGAAGCTTCTAACTGTCCTCCTGCCCCCACCTATGCCTGATAAACCTCCCAGGGCCACCTGCCCCCAGCTGCCCCCTTCCCAGCCACATCAGCACCACCACTACCCTTCCTACAGCAGTTGTGACATAGCTGGGCCTGACCCTTTCCTGTTATGAGGACCAGGGCCTGGCTGGCTCAGCTCATCAGCACAGACTTGTCCTGGTCACAGCAGTTGGTCCAGATCAGGAGAAATCAGGGTAGCCAAGCCACTGTGTCCTGCCCTGGGTACGGTGATGGTCCAGGTTGGTGCAATGAGAATGGAGCCCAAGGTGGCTACTGGATGGCTAGACTGTGGGCTACTGGGATGAGTTGGACAACACAGCAGAGGGGAACCCAAAGAGCAGAACTAAGCCCTGATCAAGCAACACCTGAAGCCCACCCTCTGCAAATCCTCCCAGTTACATAAGCCCACAAGTTTCTTTCACCATCCCACTCAGTTTGCAGTGAGTTTTCTGTTCCTTGGAGCCAAAGGCTCACTGTGGTTGTATCATCACCATCCACCCCCACCTCACCCCTACCGCAGGCCAAAGCTTCTTCCCTCAGCAGCATGGCAAGTGAGCTCCAACTGCAATACCTGCCCTTATTGTCCCTGTCTGGAGTATGCCCAAAGACCCAACTGGCTCCATGTCCACTCTCCCCCCACTCTGGCCAGGGTCTTTGCTGAGTGCTGGTCACTCATTATTTATCTCTCACATCCCTCTCAAGTCAGAGGTGACTGGATTTGCCCTGGGAGAGCCATGCCCCCCAAGAGGTAGAGGGAGCTGGGGCACTGCACCCCACCCTGGAGCCCCGGGTTTTGCAGTCAGAGGTTCCCAATGTACTGTTCCCCCAACCATCCTGGGATTCACCGTGCTGGTCTTCTCTCTTCTTGGGGGCATGGGGGTGTTGTGACAGTTCAGGGGAATCATGTTAGGGCAGGGGATGAGGGTTCCATCTGTTTGAATAGGAAACTTGTGTTTTGGTTTTTCCTTTTCTGTTTCCCAATTAGGAGTAAGGAGGCCTAGCAGGGAGTGTGGCGGCTGGCCCCATGGTCTGCAGGGTGAAATGCAAACATCCCCTGCACAGAAAAGGGGCTGTTCTAGGCCATGGTGAGCTCTGGTTTAAGGATCACTGTAGTTCTCTGACAAAGAACAGAGTGGAGGCTTCTGGAGGGAAGAAAGGAGAGTACGGGGGTACCGACTTCACTCCCAGGGTCCTCGGGCAATCTGCTCCTCCACACCTCAGTTGCCAAGAAAATGACACCTCCCTAGGCTGACAGTGGTACACCAGGGCTCCCAATTAGCCGTGGAGCACAGTGAGCCACTGAATCCCCGAGTCCCAGTTTGGGAGGACGCACGCCAGTGCTCGGTTCCATGGGCCTGCCTCGTTAAAAGCCTGTCTTCCCAATTATCTGCAGCCAGCTTGCCTTGGAGATAATTGGCTCCCTGCAGCTCTTTGTGAGGTCCTCTGCCTCCGGAGGAAGCAGGCGAGGGGCGGGCTGGGTGGTGCCCACCCCAAGACAATCACATTGGCCCACAACGAGCCCCAGAAGTGCCCATTGGCACCTAAGGGCCCAGTGCCAACCAACAGGGATATCCATCTGGAAGTCACTGCATAGAAGAGGAGAATGCCCTCAATCCAGATCCTCGGGTCCAGACTCTGGAGGGACCCTTACTGTCCCCCCCATCCTGCTCCCTTGCCCAGGGAAGGCCGCCCTTCCACATCCCCTGGCCGTTCCCACTGCCCCACCTGGGTCCACACCCTTGTCCTCACGGGCCCACAGCCCCACAGCACCCTTTGTCTACCCTCCTGGGCCCACACCAAGAGTCTGCAGCCCCCTTACCCCACATGGGAAGCACCAGGAAGACAGGCCAGGCCTGGTGTGCCCTGTGTGCGGCACTTGGTGGCCGGGCAGGTCAATGGAGCAATGGCCTTGGCTGGGTCTCTGATGAATTTGAAAAACCTATGAGCTCCCTCTAAGAATGGGTACAAATTCTGAAGCCTGCCCCCCTCCTCGGGGTGTTGGGATTGATACCCCCACCCCACATGGGGCCCCTGGGCAAACATTTGCAGAGTAAGTAACAGCCCATGGTGGTAAATGAGCCTTGAGGTGCACCTTGGGGCCCAGTCCAGGCCCCTGATCCTGGTGACGCCAGCCCCGTAGAGTGAGGGCTCGGCAGGGTGGTCACCTCAAGCCTTCTCCACAGGGAGTAGAAATCTAACCCAGCTTCACCTTGCTCCTTCCAAAGCACAGTGTTTTCAAGGACAAGAGCATTTTGTAATGAAAGGGTTCGATGAGTAACAGAAACAACTTCTCACATACAAAAAATTGAATAGAGTCCCCACTACAGGCTCTGCATGCAGACAGAGGCCTCCTACCTGGCTCTGCTCTCTGGAGGAGGTAAGGTAACCCTGTTGTCCCCCTCTGCCCCTGGTGCCAGCCTTGGGCCTCTTATCCTGTCACTGGGTTTCCTGGCCCCCCTCATCTCCACTGTCCCGGGCAGTGGGTCGTCCTCCACCGCCCCTGGCAACAGGGGACTCTGGCTGGTGCAGGGCAGTGGCCACAGTCTCCCAGCAGCTGAGAGCATCTCCAGGCAGGGTGGCTTCTGGGAGGGTGGAGAGGAGGCAAGACCGCCCACCCTGGCAGCCCGTCAGCAGCACCTCTGCAAGAGGAGGTGTGGGGGGCCTGCGGCTGTCCAAGGGAGAGTCTGGCCACCCAAAGGCCAACAGGGGTGTGGTGAGCCCTGGGTGGCATTGACAGTGACAGTCCCCCCACCATATCTGTGGTCTGGCAAGAGAAAGCCTCCAGTGGGGATGGGAGAAGGGTGGGTGGGAACTGGGAGGGGGGGAAGCCCCAAGCCTTTTGGGAGCCTTGGCAGCCACAAGCCTTTTTTTCTGAGCATCAGGAGGAGTTGGGCTTGTCTGGGCTGGAGCCCTGCAGTGGTAGGCAGTGGCTACAGCCGGGACACACCATTTGTTGCCACTGGAAGTGTGATTTGGGGAACATCCTCTAGGTTCCCTGGGCTGGAGGGTACCATCTTTGGAATGAAGGGGCCAGGGGCTCTTCCAGACACAGTGCCCATGGGTAGAATGGGCTCTGGGCTAGCTGCCCACGCCACCTTGGCCACCTTCCTCCCACTGTGTGCAGATCTGTGCTCGCTGAGCCCGTGTCCCCTGGCCTGTCTGCTAGCTTCTCCTCTCCCTTTCCCCTTGGTCCTGCCTGGTCCCCTGGAGCTCTCCCTCCCCCGCCGCATGGTTCGGACTCCAAAGTCAAACGCATGAGAGACCAAACTGACCCCCAAGAAGGGAGGCAGCCTAGCACAGGGCAGCGGTGGGAGTGGCCAAGTGTTGTCTCCAGAGGAGTCAGGAGTTGGGGGAACACTGTAGAAGGTCCCAGAAACTTAGGCCGGCCACACAGCTCTCGGACTCCGGGCTCCAGGCTCCCCAAAGACTTGCAACTTCTCAGAATCCTGAAGCCAGGTCTCAGGTGGAGGGGACACAGCATTTCCCACAAGCCTCTCTCAAGCTCCATGATTTGGCTTCCCAATAAACTCTGAAGACCACGGGGGTGGCCCCCCTCCCACATCCCTCCCTCAGCTCAAACCAGAAAATGTGTGTGTGGCTCACGGTATGATTGGTTTTGAATTTCCAGTGTGGTTCCTTCAATTTCACAAGATAATGCCCCAGTCGAGACATTTACAAGGAAAGGAAGTGGGACTGTTGTGGGTGGGTCTGGGAGGAGCAACTATGGGGCTATGACACTCATCTCCCTTCCTCTCTCTCTCTCTCTCTCTTGCTCACTTTCTCTCCCCCCCCCCTTCTTTCTCTTTCTCTCTTCAATCTGGCTCACATATTTTTTTAAATGAACATCTCTGCGGCATGATAGTGGTTTCTGCTCTGTGGCCCGGGTCTCTGGGGTCAGAACTCCCTCTCACGGCACCCCGTGTGCAGTTTCCTGCAACTTGGGGGCTCAGAGAAACTGAGGAGAAGGTGGGGCTGGCCCCTAGACCCCACGAGTGGGTGACAGCTGCACCTGAAGTCGTCCGGACCGAAGGCACCTGGTGCCCAAGGCCTCTGGTGCCCGAGGCATGGAGCCCGTGGCCAGGTGTGGGGGAAGGAAAAGCTGCAGTGGGTGGGCCTGCCCCCTCTCACTGGCAGCTCTGTCCTGACGCAGGGCCCTTGCACTACTACTTCTGCTCTTGGCTGCCTCTTTCTGGTCTCTTCTGAGAAAGCCTAGTAAAACAGCCCCCCCACCCCCCAAGCTCTGTCTCTGCAGCATCCCACTCGGTTGTATTTCCTCACTGCCTGTGCCTGCCCTAACACCTGGCATGCACCTGCCCTAACACGTGTGCCCTATAGAGATTGGGGTACAGTGGAGAAAAGGGTTCCCTTGCCCCCGGGGGACCTCTGGGGCTGGGTGCATGCTGGACTCTTGCCCCTGGCTTTGCCCTCCATTTGCCCACATTCTATCCTCCTAACCAGGCAGAGTATCTCAGCGGTGCTGGAGGGTGCTAGGTCAGGGGCCTGCTATGGGGCAGAAAGCACAACCTCGAGACGTTGGCCTCGCTATGGGTGTGGGCACAGCCCAGCTCCCCGACGCACCCTCCCCATAAATAAAAGATTCCTTTCCTCCTTCTAGCTTTGCGCAGCCGCGGCCTGCTTGTTGGCCCGGCCCTTTGTGCCCACGCGTTGCCATGGAGACAGCGATTCAAAGGCCTGGCACTTCAAGGCTTCCCTCCTCTCCTGGTGGGCCGGCCTGGGGCAGGGGTAGCTGGAATGGTTGCAGGCGCTGTCCCCTCTCTCTGTCCAGCTAGAGGCCCGGCGCTGACAGGGGGAGGGCACCTGCTACCTCTTGCTCTAGTGTGGGTGGCGGACTGGCCCACCCGGGAACAGGCATGCTCTTACAGGGACCTTCTTCAAAGTTGGTTCTCATGGGGATCCTGAAACATGCTGAGCCTGGTGAGACCTTGCTCCCTTGGTCTATCTGCAGCTTTGGCCTGCTGCTTGGCACATGGAGGATGCAGCCTGCCACATGATGGTGACTGTGTAAACTCTGGATGTGCCCTCCCCATCCCCCAGCCCAATTTACCATCTGTACGGTGGCGCTGTTTGTCTGCCTGGTCCCGAAGGGTCCGCCGAGGCTCTGGGACACAGGCCTGAGGAGATGCTGCCCCCTCCTCCATGCCCACAGCACTGGACGACCTGGGGCTGTCAGGGGACTGGGCTCGGGGGGGCCTCTGATCCGGGACCAAGCCCGTCCCTCCGCTCCTCCAAGTTCCCTGTGTGAAGCCTGTCTCTGAGTCACCCCATCGAGAGCATAGCGGGGTCTTTGAGGCTCTCTCACTTTCTCTACGTCCTGTGCATCATTCATACTTTTTATCTCCCCACAATCCACCTCTAATCATCTTCTCTGACTCCTACAACTAGAAAAATCTACAGCAGAATTTGCTGGTTGCAGCCACTCCCTCCCACCCACTCTGGCGTGGCAGAGGGAGAGGCGGCCATTTGGGATTCACTGCCACTCAGTGCAGCATTCAGGCACATCTGGGAGGAATTCAAGCCTCTCCTGCATATGGAAGTGCCGCCCACCCTTTAACAAATGTCCACAGATGTGTGGGCCCAGGAGCAGGATGCCCCATTTATTTTGGGAGACTCTGGCCCTTTGCTCTAATCCTGGAACTCTGGTGAGGGTGACTAGTCATAGACCTTCCTCTTGCCCCCAACCCCAGGCAGGCTGGCCCAACCAGGCACTTCCCCAGGAGTTTACAGATGGAGAGAAGGAAGCCAGAGAAAGGTGGGAGAGCTGGCTGTACCCTGGGCCTAGCTCCCCTAGGCCTGGGCTTTGCACCCACCTTCCTTGGCAAGGGGTATGGACGTGAACAAACCTCATTGTGCAGGCCAGGGCTGTGTGACAGGGGACAGCAGGAGCTGGGCAGCTTTTCTAGAGGTTGTCCCAGCTCAGCAGCTAGATGACGCTCCATGTTTTACCTTAACCTGGGAGCAGGCTCTCACTTCTGGAAGGAACTGGGGATGGTGGGACGTCCCTTTGCGGTACAGAGTTCCCTCATGACCAGTATCCAAAACGCAAGCTCAGGGTGTCCAGTGACACCACTGGGCCCAATCCTAGCAGACAGGAGACCACAGCCACTTCCAGGCACTGCCCACTAGTGTCTTGGCTCCAAAAATGGGTGTTTAAGTGGACACGGGTGTCTCAGGGCTGGGTCAGGGCTCCAGGCTCCCAGGCGAGGCCCCAGGTGAAGCCTCCAGACTTCGTAAAGAGAAAGAGGGAATGTCAGCTGCCGCACTTCTCAACCTGAGGCTGAGTCCTGGGCTCTGTTGCTTGGAGCCTCTGCCCATGAGGCTCTGCTGCAATCGAAATATATGTCCCCCCCAAATTCATATGGTTGAACTCTTAACCCCAAAGATGATGGTACTAGGGTGGCACCTTTGGGAGGTGCTTAGGCAAAGACAGTGGAGCCCTCATGGATGGGATTAGTGACCTTATGAAAGAAGCTCCAAAGAGGGTCCCTTGCCCCTTCTGCTACAGGAGGACACAGGAAGCCTATGACCCAGAAGAGGGCCCTCACCCGACAGTGCTGACTCCTAAATTTCAGACTTCAGCCTCCAGAACTGTGATCAATAAATGTATGCTGTTCCTAAACCAGTGTATTTTGTTATAGGAGCCTGGACAAACCGAAACAGACTCAGTGCCTGTTCTCCACTGCATGAGCCTCCAGTGGGCCTGACCCGGGCCCAGGGATATTACCTGGAAGGGAGGAGGCTGGGTCTGACTCTAGGGGCCTCCGGTGTGGTCCGTCTAGGGCCTGGAACATAGCAGATCATTCAAAGACTAGGCCTTCCCCCAACCCCACCCCTCTTGCTCCACCACTCTCAGACATGAGCTCACAGGTATCACCGGGGCAAATTTGGGCCCCCCAGCCAATGAGCAGAACCCCTCTCCGCCCCCTCCTTGAGAAGGCACAGTTGGCTGAGCACCACCATCCAGCAGCCACCTCCCCTACTGCTTCAAGGGAGATAAATGGTGTCTGTTCTACCAACATCACTCAGCTGGCTAGAGTGTGTGGGGGTTTGAACCCAGCCTGTCTGACCCTCAGGCCTGGGGGTCCCCCCAGCACACTCCACTTTCCACAGAAGAAATGGAAGGAGGCCAGAGAGTCTGGGAGACACCATCACAGCCTTGCAGGAGAGAGCCAGCTGGGTCTGAGTCCACTGCCCCCACCTCCTGGGAGCTCAGAGGGGGCCACCCCTTCCTTCTGCCATCTCCACATGGGGTCACCCATGGAGGAGGGGCTGACCTCAGCCCACCAGGAAAGGGGCCTGAGCAGGGTACCTCTGCAGAGTAAGAACCAGATGAACAAGGAACTCACTACCACGTCCAACAGTGTGGGATGGACAGGTGGATGGATTATACCCATGGGGCCTCCCACTGCCAGAAGCACAATCCAGAGGATGTTCCAGGCAGGGCAGGTGTCGGTGAGAGGGGGACAGAGGAGGGTGCTATGGGACTAGCCCCATAGGGTGAAAAATGGGCACATACAAGCCATCTGAGCCACAGTCTGGGTCAGCCACTTGAGGGAGTGTGATCCCACTGCTCAATTCTGTATATCCCAGATTTTTGCTAACAGATATATTATATATATTTATATATATATAATATATATATATATATATATTATATAAACTTTATTTTAGAACAGTTTTTATATTTATAGAGAAATTGGAAGATAGTACAGGGAGTTCCCATATATCACACACCCAGTTTTATCTATTGTTAATATCTTACATTAGTATTTGTAATTGATGAACCAATGTTGATACATGATTATCAGCCAAAGCCCATACTTTATCCCTATTTCTCTAGCTTTTACTTGATGTCCTTTCTCTGTTCCAGGATCTGCCTGATTCTTAGTCACTGAAACTCCCCAAGAGCAACGGAACATAGAAGTGCAGTTGGCTGGGGCTGGGCCTCCAGCTGCTACCTCCCCCAGCACCCCACTCCCACCCCCAGGGCCCCAGGCATCTCAGCGGCTTCCCCAGGAGGCAGGCCTGGACAAAGGAGAGAAAGGGACTCACCACATAGCTGGTGTGTTGCCCTTCCTCACTCCTTACTCCCCAGGGAGACCTTCCTGGGCCTCAGTTTTTTCATCTGTGACATGGGCCCAGGCTGCTGTCACATCCACACCCTACTCTGGCATGCAGCAGAGCCTTGCTCCTGATTTTAGTTGGGACCAGATGCTTTTGGGGCAGACTCCCCACTCCCAGGAGTCTGGGTCCCCCAGATAGGGTGTCCCTGTCCTGAGGCCTAGGGGACGGGGGAGCACAGCCTGCTCCTTGAGGGGCACACAGGAGGTGTTTCTTGACCTGGCAGGTGGAGTCACTCCTGGAGGTGCCTCCCTCAGTTCTCACTCCCCCACAACTGGTGCTGCCATCCTCCCACTTCCAGCTCAGCCTCAGCTGAAAAGGTGACCTTTTCCCCAGAAAGTTCTGCCAGGACAAGACAAGCTGGTGAGTTATTGGGGGGGGGGGGAGCCACATGCTCTGCTTCGGTGAGAGCCACTCTCCCATCACTCTGGTCCCTGAAGCTCAGCCCTAAGGCTGTCCAGAGCTCCAGCTTGTCAGGTATCCACCCCCTTGGACATGAGTAGATAAGGGGTGGGCAGGCAGAGGTGGGCACATGGGTCCCTACAGAATGGACACTCAGCCCTACCTGGCTCGGCACTTAGGGACTAGCAATCTGGCTCTTCCAGGCAGCCCTCCCTAGATCACTGTCCCCTTCTCCCAACTGATCTGTATCTCTGTACCTCCCCGATGGACATCCCTAGCTAGGCCCTGCAAACTCAGGGACACTTGACCTGTTCTGGGGCCCCCCTCAGGAGTGCTGTTCCCTCCACGTTCCACTCCTCTTGTCCTTCCTGTTTCCTTTAATTCTCCCTCCTACGAAGTAGGTCTCACCCTATTTTGCCATCAGAGAAACTGAGGCTGGGAGGGACAGGGACTGCTCAGGGATATGTGGCCAGTCTGTGGGAAGCCTGGGATTTGCTGGCCACCTGTGACACGTGGGGACAGCTGGCTGATAATGGGATGTGGGCAAAGCTGACTAGACCCGGTGAGGAGGAGCAACGAGGGCTGGAGGCCAACCAGGGCAACCCCAGTTGAATCTGGCACTGCTCCCCAGAAGCAAGACAAGAGACTAAAGCAGGCCTCTGCCAGCACAGCACCACACGAAGACAAAAAAGGGGGAGCAGGTGCTTACAGGTGCTCTTCAGACACTCCACACAGGGGGAACAGCCAAGACAGCCTCCACTGCTGCTTGTCCGTAGTGGTCGCAGGAGGACATGGTGTCATTTGTTTTATTTTAAATAATGCTTTCTTTCCTATTTTGGATCCCCCGGCCTGTAATATGGAATAAAAGGAGCACAAAGGAGCATCTCCCTCCGTCCTCATCTCCAGTCACCTGATATCCTCAGCCCTACCTTCAGGTGTCCCCTCACTTCCCCCCACCAGCAATACAAGTGGGTGTCCTCATCACTTCCAAGGCCCTACCTGCAGATGTCCTCTCCCTCACTACCTCCAGCCATACATATAGGTGTCCCCACCCTCACTCCCCAGACCCATACCTAGGGATGTCCCCTCCCCTCACCCCCCCAGCCATACATACAGTTGTCTCCCCGCTCCTACCAGCAGCTGCAGGTGCCCCCTCCCTCACCAAAGCGAGTACCCCCACCTCGATGAACTCTGCTGCCCTGTCAGGGGGCAGGGGAACTGCATCTCACTCGTAATTTAAATTCGCATCTTTCTCATTTCAAGTAAAGTTGAGCCTGTCTTTATGGTTCATTTCAGGTCTTGGTCCATTTTTTTTCTTGGGTCATTGGTTTTCTTACCGATTTGTGAAAAATTGTTATAGCAAACAGTGGCCCTTTGTGAAATGAGTTGCCTCTATTCCTGGTTTCTCCTTTATCTTTTTATTCTGTGCCCCCCCCCCCCGCCATGCATCTGCCTTTTATTTTCATGAGAGTGAATATATTCATTTTTTATTTTATGGCTTCTAGGTTTTGTGTAATTCTTAGAATGATACAAAATTACAGACTTTTTTTTATCCTTCTAGTAGTTTTACAGTTTTGTTTTTCCTTTTTAAAGCTTTGATCCATTTGGAACTTATTTTAGTGTCAAGGAGTGAGGTAAGTATCCAAACATTTCCCCCAAATGTCTGTTTAGCTGTCCCAAGACTGTATATTTATTATATATTTTGAATTATTTATTGAATAATCCATTTTTTTTCTCCTGGATTTCACCTGCTCCCTTCTCGTATTTGCACCAGAGTCTCTTGCTGGATTTTCTTTCCTGTCATCTGACTGTCCATGGGCTGTGTTAATTATTGTGGTTCTAGAACATATTTTAGGATCCCACATGGCTGGTCTACCTCGGTTAGCTTATTTTTAAAATTTTTCCTGGGTTTCTTTGCTCACATATTCTTTCATGTGAACTTCAGAATTGCTTTGGCAGGGCCTCTTGATTTATTCAAAGAACAAGCAGTTAGGACTTCAGCAAGGCCAGAGAAACGCAGCACCCAGGGCCCAGCGTAGGGTCCTTCTAGTTGACCTGTGCGCGCCGCCCCGCCCCCCGCCCCTGCTCTCCAGGCCGACCGCGCCCCCCCCCCCCGTGGGTGGAGTGCGCAGGCGCAGTGCTGTCCAGGGTGCTGGGCTGTGGTTCGGCCCCTGGCCTTGGAAGGAGAGTATCTCAAGGGAGTGGCGGAGGCCCAGGACCTACAATCTGGGTGTCCTCACTTGCCTATGGAAAGGGAGGTAGCCGTGGGGTTCTTTGGGTCCAAATGTGGATCGTTCTTTCACATGCACCTGAGCCGAGCCAGCCTGGCCCCGTGGCCAGAGCAGGTGGGCAGCACTGGCATAGATGTCAGGGAAAAAGGATCCAGGCCCTTGGAAGGTGGTTATGGTCACTCTGCTGAACACTCATTCCAGAAAAGGCCTGCAGGCAGGTGGGAGGCAGCAGCCAGTAGACCCTCAGGCTGAACTTGTGCATGCTCAGCCCAAACCCTGGAGCCTGGAGCCTGGGCATTGATTGGAGCCTTCCAGGAACCTGACCCCCAGGCTGATCAAGAGTGGTGACTAGGAAGCTTGCATCCAGGACATGGGTAGCCCATGGTTCTACGCCCAGATCTACCTTGCCTGTTCCTCACCTGCACCCCTGGGGCCCGGGCTCTGTTTTCACAGTGGCCTGACCTGGGAGAGCCTCACCTGGGAGAAACCAGCCATTTGGATGGGCTGGTGAGGCAAGGGCACTCAGCAGGAGCTAGCCTGTGGGTGGGCAGACCCCAGATATTCTGATGCAGGCTGGGAGAAGCGCCTCTGTGGCTGACAACAAACCTTGGCCAGCCTTGACTGTCAGCAGGAATCCTGGCTAAAAAGACCCCAGTCTCAGAGACCTACCTGCTGCCACTGCCTCAGAGCCCCTCCTTGCACCAGGCACCAAAAACATGCCCTTCAACCCCTGTGCAAGACCCTGGCAACAGGGCCCATTGAACAGACAAGAAAACTTGGGCCGTGTGCCCAGTGAGTCCCAGCCCAGGCCCCAGTCTCCAAGACCAGCCATAGACAACTTTGTCTCGCCTCAAGGCCCCGTCTGGCCCCTGCCCTTTTCCTTGCCTGTGACCCTGGGTGGAGGTCAGGGCAAAACTCAGTGAAGAATAAGTTAGGGCAGGGGTTGAAAATTCTGCCATCCTCACCCTGGCACAGCTCTCTGTCCTGTGGCTCTTGGAGTGCAGAGCCACTTGATGGGGGCCAAAGTCCAGAGAGCTGAGTCACCCTGGCAGAATGTGGGGGCCATGAGTGCCAATTGCCTCTGTCCCAATTGCACTCTGTCCCAATCGCCTGCTCCATCGATGCATCAGACTCTGTGGGTGACCAAGTGGCATAGACACACCCTTTGTTTTGGGCTTACAAGTTGAGTGATCCAGGACAAAGGCGTCCTCCCTGGGGCTCAGTTTCCCTACCTGTATCCTGTGAGGGTGAAGGGAATGGGACTCTAACTGAGCTAGGAAAGGTATCTGGAATTGGCCTCCCAGTGTGTCTGTTTGAGTGACTAAATCACTGAGCAAGAGAGCACTGAAGGGAACAAGGTGAAGGGTCCTCCTTAGGGCCCTCTGGGTGGGAGCTCTGAACTCTAAGGGTGGGGGGTGCTGGCCCTTCTTTGCCCTCAAACTCTCCATCTGGGAAATGGAGCACATCTGCATGCCTGTGGATTATGGCAGCCCAGAGGAGGGGCTCAGGGGCCCAGGGAGCCTAGGTAGAGCAAGACCGGGCACTGAGTCTGAGCCCAGCTGAAGGCCCCTCACTGTGGCCCCAGAATGGTTCTCTGATGCCTGCCCTCCCCTCCACTTCTTTCCACTCCAGCTGGAGCTGGTGCCATGCCTAGTCCTGCCATCCCCAGCTCACTGGGTGCTCCCAGGTCCCCTCACCAGGTGCTCCCCCCCAAACCCAGTTTTGACCGTCTGCTGGCTCCTAGTGTGAACAGAGCATCCCAATTTAGCTGTCACTGCTGGGTGGGTGGCTCTGGAAGGATCCATATTCCCTGCAGGGTGGAGGAGGGGCATGAATCAAACACAGCCTGGGGACCCCACCTTCCAGAGCTCTGCCCTTCACCAGACTTCGGGCCCTCAGGGATCAACCAGAAGTCTCCTGCTCATCCCTAGCCGAGAAACCACCAACCTGCTGCACCTGCTAGGAGAAGGCCCTGAGCTCACCCTTCAGTGACCACCAGGGAACCCTGGGGTCTCATGCCTTCCCTTGGAAGCCAGGAGAATGGGCAAATCTAGCCTTGGGGGCCAGGTCCCACCAACGCATGCCCCACTCTGCCTGAGTCTCCTCCCCTCTCCAGGCTCAGGCTCCCATCCTGGAGTCTGGCCACAGGGGCTCCAGGTCAGCAGCAAGGGGGTTGGGGGAAGGGCAAGGTAGGTGTGGTGAGAGCCACCACTGTGCAATGTACATGCTTCATCCACGACCACCAGCAGCCTCTCGGAGGTGGAAGGTGCACATGGCCTGAGGGGCACACTTAGCATGACAGAATCTGGTGCTCTGTCCAGTAGGACGAGGCCCCTGTTCAGTGCAGAGGTTGGAGGTATTTGGAAGCCAGCAGACCAGTGGGATACCTCGGGATGCTGCCAGGGGTCAGGCTGTTAGCCCCTTCCCTATAATGGTTCTGATTGCTGCTGTGTGTGACTTTAATGAAAAAGAGATGAAGAAGATTAATTATGGTGGAAAATGCACCATAAGTTGGGCAGAGGGACTCCTCAGGGGTGCAGGGCTGATAACAGAAGACCAAGATACCTCCTGAAGCCCTGAGGTTGGGGTGATGAGGGGCTTGTGGGGGAAGCAGTGGCTTTGGGCAAAGGTGGACCTGGAAGGGGCTTCCAGGAGGTGAGCCTACCTAAATTCCCCTGACCTCTGTTTTCCTGTCTATAAAATGGGTAGTGGTGGTGGTGTCTCCACCACAGGACAGACTGGAACGAGGCACTTAGCAGGCCTGGCACAGAGTCGTCTCAGGCCTCAGGCAGGCAGCCACCCTCTGTGGTGCCAGCAGATGGCAGGCTGGTGCCCCCCAGCTCCCTGGCACTGGGACCACATTCCCAGCCGCCCACTCAAAGAGTGCTGGGAAGGGTCACATTGGAGCAGTGCCTGGGTGGCAGCGCAGGTTTGCTGCAGGAACTTTGAGCTTCCTTCCAGGTCTCTCCTTGCACTGCCCTGGGGTGGCCCAGAATGTGTGCAATAGAGACCATGTCCCTTGCTTCCACCCCCTTCCCTGGGAAGGCATGGGGGGGGTACTGAATGCCTGTGGGTCCCCCTCTGGGCTGCCCAAGCAAAGCCACCCAGGCCTGTATCCCCGGGATAGAAACAAGCTTCTGGGAGCCTGTGGAAGTAGCAGCCTTCGAAGCAGGTTGAATCGTGTCCCTGTCAACACAGGACCAGCCCCAGCAGAAGGGTCCCCTTGTCCAAGCTGGATTCTATGAGTAAACGTAGAGGTTTGGGTGAAAATCCCACACTGTCCATTAGGGCCGCAATCAGCCCTCTCAAGGGATAGGAGAGGTGGACAAAGGAAAGACGGTGACAGGCTGACCTAGCCCAGGAAGCATTAGCATCTGCCCTGTCTACAGGCTGCACTGAGCCCAAAGAGGCCAAGGGGCTGGGCCAAGGTTGCACACCTGGGAGAGCCTTCCCATGCCTGACACACTGATTGTGAAGGCTGGTCCCCAGGATGGGGGTGGTGGTGAGGCAGCCCCACAACAGTACCAGGCCTCACTGGAGGGGTGTGCTGGGCTGGGTGAGCTAGCAGAAGGCCATACCCTATATGTGGTAAATCTGAGGGGGGCAATGCAGGCAGAAGACCAGCCCAGACAGATGTGACAGGTCTGTGTAGCCTCGCGAGCAGAGCTGTCTATAGTCTTCAGACCATGCCTACACTTGGTTCCCAGGACCATGTGTCCAGAAAGCCTAGGGAACTCAGATCAGTGGGGCCCAAGTGGCCTGTCATCTCTGCATCCCTTCTGGTCCTTCCAGGAACTGATTGGTGTAGACGACATTAAAGAGGCAGTGTATAGCCAAGCTCTCCCCACGGGGTCTCTGGCTTCCCCCACAGGGGTTGACCCTCAGGGCTGGCTGCAGCCCCTGTCAGCCCTCCCCACTGACTCCTCATCAACTGTCACATGCCCTCTCTTGCACGACCTTTGGGCCCTGGGTGATAATGGCTCCGCCCCTGCCCTCCTGGGAGGTACACTGTCCCTCATACTGCCCTGCACCTGCCCACGTCCTGATAAATGTGCCTCACCAAACCCTTCCCATGTCTGAGGAGTGAGCCTTATCCTGCTGGAGGCCGAATGACCGCCACCCAGCCCTGCTCGGCAACTTCTCTACCTGCTCTCAGCCCCCTCAGCACTGGCCCACACCTGCCCACCCCAGTCAACACCTGCAGCCAACACCCAGGAGTCATCCAACAGACTGGGTAGCCCACAAGGAGGGTGGTGGCCAAGGTACTGACTGAGAGCCCAGGACACCTGTCCTGTGGCCCACAGGGGTGGGCTCTCACCACACAGACCTGTGGGCAGGTGGGAGGCCCAGGTGGCAGCTCAGAGCAGCCAGAGACATCTGGGCTTGGCAGCTGGAGAGGATCCTGGTGCCAGAATCCTCCACACAGCAACACTGGCTCCCCATTCCCTCTTATATGCACTTGTGCCCCAGAATGACTGTCCCCAACTGCCCTCAGGAGGGGGACTTTGAACCTACAGGAAAATGGGGTCACAATCTTTGGCAGTGGTGGGCCAGCCTGGGGTCCTGGATCATTATAGCCACCAAGGAGCATGAGATCCTGGTCCACACTAGCTCAGACCTCAGACCGATGGCCAGTGGCACAAGACTTGTCATTTGATCTGAAGTGGCCTTGTGGAGAGAACTTTTCCTGATCTGGGAGCTGCTGCATGCAAGGACCCTGGAGGAAGGGTGATAGCACGGGGACAAGCCTCAGCCCCTGGCTGGCTCTGTGAGTTTGGCCTCAGGTTCCCCACTTGTCTGATGGGGGACACACCTCCTGTGTGGCTGTGGCAAGGATTCACTGGTGGCCCTCAGCAACCAGCACCCACTGGAGAGGCGACTGTGGGTGCATGGCTGGGGGCAGGAGCAAGGGCACAGGTACTGGAGTGGTCTGGGCTCCACTTCACCTCCTGTGTGTCTGCAAATTAAATGTACTCCACAATGACCTCATAAACCAAGGCAGGGATGAGAGCAACAGGGACAGAGCAGTCAAAGATGTGGTCAGGGCCACAGTGCAGCCTGAGAGATCTGGACAGTGCAGCCTCTACACCAGGCCAGAGGGCAAGCCCAGCATGGGCACCACCATTGGTCTCCACCCCATGAGGCTGCCTGCAACTTTGTGCTCAGATGAGAGCACTGGGCTCAGAGAGTTACCTGCTTTCCCTTGGTGAGGCTGGCAGGCCACAAACCCGGTACTCTGCCAACCTCTCCTAATGCCACCTCCTGACGGAGGCTTGGTCTGGTGGGGAGGCAGAGTGCACTAGGCTTTCTAGTAACCAGGTCTCTCAGATTCATGTCACCAGGTGACACTGGCTAGGGCTCCCAGGGGGACCACCAAGCCCTTGGGCAGGATGGTGTAATCACAGGGAAGGGTCCAGAGGGTCCTACCGATTGGAACCAACTTTGCCAGCCAGTCTCTTATCCACCTGGCCCTTATACCTGCAGGGTGGGCTCAGAAAGGCCCAGGCCAGGCTGATCAGCTCCCAGCACTCCTCCATGTGCAGGGCGGCTGTAGGGATCCTGGCCTGGCAGCTGGCTGAATGAAGACTCCAGGATGCACCCAGGAGCTTATCTGTGAGGCCAGAGAGATCCCCTGAGGGGAGAGACAGAGTGAAGTCGGCCCAGGTGTGTGTGCGGAAGGGGCAGGGTCAGTGGTTTCTCCCATCCTTTGAGAGTGGGCTGGCTTGTGGAGGGTGGGGGTGCTGAGCAGGTGGGCAGGAAGGGAATCTCCTGGGCTTCCCCATTCCAAAGGAGGGAACAGGTGGGGTGCAACTGTGGGTTGGGGCAGAACTGTGACTGCGTCCCCTCCCTGGGTTGGTGCAGAGAGGGCCACAAAGACGGGTTGGGGCCTTCAGAAGTCTGTTGAGCTTTGAGCCTCAGTTTTCTAACTGAAAAATGGAGCAATCCTACTCCAGCAAAGGGTTGTTCTGCGGTGGGGGCTCCAGGATTTAGTGAGGCGAGGTAGCGAGTGCTCCAGGCAGAGACGTCCCTCTCCCCAGGCCTCCGGACAAAGTCCTTACCGGTGGCTGGACTCATCGGGGATCCCCACGCTCCGGCCAGTCCCGGCCGCCACGCCCTCGGGCCCACGCCCTCGGGCCAGCGCCCCCAGCCAGCTACCGCCGGCGCCGCCATTCCTGTGGCCGCCTGCAGGGGCCGCCGCCTCTTCAAAAATGCGCCGCCTTTGTCTGGGGCCGCGCGGCGCCGGAGCACCGGGCGGGCTGAACGCCTCCTGCGGCCCGGCCTGCGCGCCCCGGGACCCCGTGCCGCCCACACTCTCTCCTCCTTCCCCAGCCCCGCACGCCCCCCCCCCCACCAACGCACCCCGCCCGGCCAGCGCCCAGGTGAGCGCCCCGCCCGCCGCGAGGCCCCGCCCAGCCCCGCCCCCGCCCCGCCCCGGCCCGGCCGGCGGGGGGACCGGGCGGATTCCTCGCGCGTCAAACCACATGATCCCATAAAACATTCATCCGCTCCCGGCCCGCGCCGCGAGCGCCCCGCCAGTCTGCGCCGCCGCCGCCCTCGCCCTCCGCGCCAGCGGCCCCGCCAGCCCAGCCGACCGGGGGAGCGGAGCGCGCTCAGCCTCGTCCCGCGGCCGGGCCGGGGCCGGGCCAGAGCGGCAGCGCCTGGATGCGGACCCGGCCGCGGGGAGACGGGCGCCGGCCCCGAAGCGACTTTCGGTCCCCGTCGCGCCCCGCCCGACCCCTAAGATGAAGAGGGCGTCCGCCGGAGGTGAGTGCCGTTCCGCACCCGAGCCGGGCCGGCGGGGTGGGGACGGTGGGGGCGGCCCCTCCCGGAGCTGCAGGGCCAGGCCGGGGCTGCCGAGGCAGGCAGAAGGGTCACCGGGCGGCCGTGAGGGCCACCGCAGTGCCGCGCCGGGTTGGGGCCGCGGGCGCCCCGGTCCCCGGAGGGCGGAGCCCGAGACAGCAGGAAAAGTTGCCGCTTCCCGAGAAAGTTGGCCGCGGCGGCGGGGCCGGGGGCGGCAGGGCCGTGTGGCCCCAGACGCCGGGCCGGGGCCGGGGTGGGGTCTGCCGGCTGGAAGGGCGGGGTCCAGCCTCGGAGCGCCCCGGCCTCGAAGGGGTTAATGAGCAGGGTTGCAGAAACGTGGGTACCAAGCAGGGGTGGGGGTATCCGGTCGCTTCCACCCTTGGCCGGAGGACTCCGCTCAGGACCTCTGGTTTCTCTGGGGTCAGGCCGCAGCGGGATGAATGGGGGCGTTGTCGACAGTAGAGGGCGTGGGGGGCGGGGCTGGCCCAGAGCTGCCCCCCAGGGGGCTGGTGAGGAGAAGAGGCAGCCTTAGCAACCCCCCACCCGAGCCTAGGGGCCCCTGGGGGCTCAGCTAAGAGGCTCCAGAAGTGGTGGGGCTCGCAGCATCCCCTCCCTGGCAACCCTCATGGGACTCCCTCTGCTACCTGGTGCGAGGTTCTGAGGGAGGGGTGTGGGGAGTGACCTCCTGTGAGGGAAGTTGGGCATGCCCTGCCTGGAGGGTGCCCCTTGGTGCCCACCCAGACTGCCCTGCTGATGTCCACCGTGCCGCAGGCGGCACACACGTTTCCTTGCACGTGCACGTGTCTACAAGGGCTGCACACTTGTACACCGCGTGTGCACACGCATGCCAGGCTGCCCCAGTGTGCACGCGCACACATGCTGTGGATGCACATCCATGTCCTCGCCCCCGCCTGCACGCCTACCACCACACATGCATGCACATAGCTTGCCTGCTGTGGTCTCCACACTTGGCACATGCTGAGGCTTCTTAGTGGGACCCGCTCCCTTGCCTACATGCACATGTGTTGAGGGGGAGGCTCTGGGCAGCCAGAGCTCACAGATGGAGGGGCGAGAAACCGGGTGCAGGAGCATGGCCCCACCTCTGTCTGCCTACCCCCGTGTCCTGGGAGTCTCCCCTTCGCAGCCCCTTGGGGCTTTGTGTGTGTGTGTGTGTGTGTGTGTGTGTGTGTGTGTGTGTGAGAGAGAGAGAGAGAGAGAGAGAGAGAGGGACTCAGTATGCTTCTGCACGTGTGTGTGTCTCTGCACTTGTGACCGTGTGTGCCTGTGGTCACATCGGCATGTGTGTCTTTGCCTCCAGTGTCTCTTTGCCTGCCCCTGTATGCCCAGACAGGCTGTGAACAGGTCTTACCCAAATCTTGAGCAGAGGCACGGGTGTGTGCTGTGTGCTGAGGAGCTAATTCAGTGAGCCCAGGCTAAGGTGTGAGGCCAGAGGGCTCCCAGCCACTCTTCCCCTTCCCCCTGTGCAGCAGCAATGGTGGCCGATGGGGGCTGGGACTCACCTGGGCGGGGAAGACCCATTTCAAACCTCGAGATCAACACAGTGACAGACCAGATCCTTCCTCCATGCTCTGTAGTCACTGCCACTAAGCCCAATGGGGACCAGGTATGTGCCCGCCCTGAGGTTGACCCAGGGTGACCTCAGGAAGGCCCTGCCCTCGGGCCTCAGTCTCTCCATGGTAGGAGACTTATTGGTAAGGTGTTCTGTGGTATGTCAGCTGCCTCAGGTGTTGTGTGGGGCACGGAGGTAAGGGTGTTAGTGACCCACCCTCACTATAGTGAGGAGGACCTTGGGCCGGGGCTTGGAGAGACAGGGCCATACTGCCTGGTCCCCATCGATGTCCTTGTCTATAGAATGGAGACAAGTGGGTCATCCTTATAGAGTGTGCGGGGGTGAAACAGAGGGGTGGGCTGGAAGTTGGGCCCCATGGCAGGACAGGCTGAGGGGCTGGCCTGGCCACTCCTCTTTTCTAAGCCAGACAAGGTGAGGGAGAAGCAAGCTCCATGGGACAGACTGAGCCTGGCGGTTGTCAGCACCCTACCACCTGGCAGAGGGCTGCTCATAAACCCTGGCTGCTGGGGGTGGGATAGCAGAATATCCTGGATTTGGGTCCTGGCGCAGCCACCCATAGGTGGTATGACCTTGGGTATGACAGTTCATCTCTGTGTGCCTCAGCCTTCTCACCCATGACATGGGCCAGTAATCAGGCATCCCGCATGGATTGTTGGGGGCACTTCTAGGCCAAGGTCCCCACAGGGTTCTGATGCCAGTGCTTTTGCCTTCAAAACACCCAAAACATCACCCCTCCACACACACCACCCCAGGCAGTGGTTCCCACAAATGGAAGTCCTCCTGGAACCCTTGCACTGACAACTGGACCTCTTTTCTACCTATTTGCAGATTGGGGAAAAAAAGGCACATAAAGGTCACAGGGGAGTTGGAAAGGGGTGATGGACAGTTGGGGGGCAGGAAGTGAGAGCCCTGCAGAAGGTGGGAGGTGGCCTGCAGAACACTCAAGCCTCAGTTTCTCTGAGCGAGGATTAACAGCGAGCCGGGTGTCCTGCAGCGGGGACTGGCCCTCTCCCTGTGGTCGCGGATGAAAAGTAGGGGAGAGGGCCCAGTGTGTCTCAGGAAGCAAGAGGGCTTGTGGGGGTGTCTGTAGAAGACCCCCCACCACAGGATGTGCTGGGGCTCTGGAAGGCAGAAGAGGAAGTCTTGCTGTCTGAGGAGCCCGAGGGCTGGCCCAAGAGCCATGTGAGTTTGCTGTTACTCATTGCGAGTGACAGACCTTGAGGGGCTGGCCGTGTATGGCCCTGGTTCCCCCACGCTCTCTGGACTCCAACCTCTGCTGCTCCCAGGCCGGGGGACTTGTGCTCACCGTGGCCAGTGCTGCCTCTTGGCTCCAGCCCCTCCTTGCTCTCTGCCCCCGGCCTGAATTCACGGCTTCATGGCACGGATGCCTGTGGCAGCTGGTGCAGCACCAGGAGGGTCCCGGCTGGTGCAAGCAGAAGGAACCCATCCCCCGGGGCTGCATTTCCTGCTCTCCTGGGCCTCTGGCCAGAGAGTCTCCACAGAGCCTCAGTCAGCCGGAAAGAGGTTAGGAGAACAGGAGCACCAGGAAGGAGTTCCACGGTGAATAAGTGAATTGCATGGAATGAGTGAATGGGTATGTGAACGAATGCTTGAGTGTGTGAGGGGAGTGTGTATAAGTGTGACGCTCCTGCCCCTGGGCCCTGTTGTGGGGCTCCTGAGGGCTCTTGGCTGTGCCTGGTTAACGAGTTCATGCCACCCCACCCCCAGCCTGGTGGACCTGACCCCTGATCCCCCAGGCAGGGCTGCCTGTCCCTTGGTGGCCACCCAGGGACTGGGCCTCAAGGTCCGTAGGAGCCGGCCTGGCTGCCCAAACCCCTCTACCCCGTCCCTTCAGCTGTGCTGTGGCACTAGCCCCCAGGGCCCCCACCTACCCTCTCAAGTAACCCCTCAGGCACCTCGGCACTCCTCAGTGTCCCCCCACCCTGTGGCCCAGCTGCCCCATCCTGGACACTGCATTTGCTCCTTATCCGTTCGTTACTCATTCATTTGTTCCTAGCCTGTCAGACCCTCTTTGGAGTCAGGCAAATAAAGGGATGTGATCCTTGCCCTCCTGAGTTTATAGGACCAAATGCTTTAAAGGATAGGTGGTCACAGAGCTAAAAATGGAAGCGCAGCCAGAGGGTGGGCCCGTCGTCCACACCCGCTGCAGCTCCCTGAACCGTCACTGGGGCGTGTGGGCCCAGCCGGGTGCTGTGTGTGCTGCAGTTTCTTCTTTTGTCGCTGTATTTTAAACATTTTGCACGTCGGGAACTATTCTTGTGCATCATGGGTTTACTGGTGTATGTGGAATCCCTTCCTGAGGATTCGCCGTAATTTATTTATCTGAACTTGCCTTGGCTTCTCGTGCTGTCCGTGGTCCTGCAGCCGGCCCCCAGGGAGGTACACTCAGCACATGCCCCCAGCGTCCTCACTGCGGGCCCTGACAGTCCCCCCCGCCACCCCCGAGGGCCTGGCCACAGACTCCCTTCCCCAAAGCAAAGGTGGCAGACCCTGATCCCCACCCCCTCCCGACATTTTATGGGGTGGGCTCCCTGGGCCGCTCCTTCACCTGGGGTCCAGTTTCTCACTGGTAGTGGTGGATTCTGCTTCTGGGCTTTGATCAGGATTCTGACTCTGGGGATGGCCTTTATGCAGCTGGGCTTCCGGCTGCCTCTCTTCTGCCCCCTTCACACAGCATCTGCCCTCACCCTGCAGCATCCTGACAGTCCTGTCTCCACGTGGGCCCGCTGCCTTGCCCTGCTGAGAGAGGGTGGAGGATGGGCCATGCGGCACCATCCTACAGCCTTGAGCACCCCCTCCCCCAGAACAGGGCAGCCAGGCCCAGGAAGCGCCGCTGAAAGGCAGGGCTATGGGCAGACCTCCTGGAGGGGCCATGGAAGGGGCTGTGTGGGCGGAGGCCAGGGGCTTGGGTTGGCTCAGGTGGGCCGGGCAGGCTGTGAGCCCTGTCGGGGCCCAGGCACAGGGAGCTGGTCCGGCGGTGATGCAGGGAGACCAAATGGAGGGCCCGGGGTGCCAGGAGCTGACCCAGCTTTGTCCAGACAGCCCACCCAGCACCGTGGGGGCACTCCTCTGCTCTCTGGTCAGCACCTAGGCGTTCCTAACTGGCCACCACGGGTCACATGCCGCGTTATCAAAGTTCTACAGAATGTTGATAGGGACTGAACAAGGGTTTCGTGGTCAAGCAAATATGGGACTGGCTGGGTTAAGTGGCACTGACAGATCTCCTTTACCACAGGGTGTCTCGGGGCCTCAGGTTTACAAGCAGATCGGGCAGGGCCTCTGATGGTCACCCCTGTGCGACACACTTCAGGGACCGGTGTGCCCAGAAACTGTTTTGGGCAACAGTGACTGAGATTCCTCAGATGGCCTGGGAGGGAGACCTTCAGGCCCCCAGTCAGGGCTCCAGGGATGGGTGGGCCATCCTACACAAACCCTGCAGCCACAGCACCTGGTGGGTGGAGGGACCACACTTCTCCTGGCAGTGTGAGGCAATGTGCAAATTTAACCTTTGGGTTTATGACTCTATTTCTTTGCAGCAAATGTCACGGGAAATGTCAGGCTGGGGCTGAAGCTGGTGAAGGGCCCATCGAGGAAGGGGGTGGAGTGCTGAGGGGCTCGGGCCAAGGCAGGGCTCTGGGCCCCTCACCTCCTCCAGGGAGCCTTCTCAGATTGCTCCTCGCTTGCCTGGGCCCAGCGCCGTGTCCTCCATCTGTCCCAGCTATTGTGACCTTGTTGAGATGTTGCCTTTATTCACCTCCTGCCAGGGCCCAGATGGGGCGGGCTCAGAGACCTGCCAGAAGTCTCCCCATCCCGAAGTCTGGGCAGGCATTGGATTAGCCCGTGTATTGCCGGCTCACTGTGTGACCTTGGGCCGCACCCGCCCTTTCCTGGTCACCGGAGGCTTCATCCGTAATCCACGACTGTTGACCAGAGGTGGTGCTTCTGGTTCAGTGCCTTTGTGGGTGGGAAAACTCTCGAGTCTGAGGTATGTAGGGTGCTGGGCTCTGGGGGAGAAAGATGGGGGCTAGGCGGCTGGCTCCCAGTATCATGTCACAGCCCCAAGCACACAGTAGGTGCTCCATAAAGAGCAAGGGACAGTGAGTAGACTATGGAAGGCGAGGAGGTGCAGGGGCTCAAGACCAGCTGGGAATCCAGAGCCCCTAGACTTGCTTGCCTCCACACCCACCCCAGCAAGGTCAGCTCTGAGGCCCAGGTTGGCCCATTGCTGAGTTCTGCTGTGGCCCGCAGGTCCCAGCAATTGCTTAGCAAGCATTTTTTGCCTCCCTGCTATATGCCAGGCCTATGCAGTTGAACAGGGGTCTCAGGCCCCTAGGCTGCCCCACATGTATTTCCCCTGCATGTGTAGCTCTGCTCCAATGGAGTAACAGGCCCCGCAGATCCGGTCTGTCTGATGCTGATCACCCCTGTACCACCTGCCCCTCCACCCCCAATATCTACACCCAAGGCCCAGGGTCCTGGCTGCCTCCCACCCCCAAAGGCACATCCAAAAGGCACCTTTTATCCCTCAGTGAGGGCCTGCTATGGGCCGGTCCCCTCCCAGGTCCATAGCCACAGATGCCCACAGCTGCCTGCCTGCCATCTCGTCCTCCTTTCAGGCGCTGAGATGCTTTCCTAAAACATGTTGCCTGCCAGCCAGGCTCCTCCTGTTTAAACTCTCCCACGTCTACCCCTGGATGAGCCCCCATTGTTTTCAGGGCCTGGGCCAGGGAGTCTCATTTGGGAATCTTCTCTTCCATCCTCACTGGGGAAGGCCTCCAGCTCCCTGGTCTCAGCACCCAATATGCACACCTGTGCCTGCCTCCCCATCACCACGTCCCCGAGTCCAGCCCAAGCCTGGCACTGGGACATGGGGAATGAGTTCCCAAGAGATGCAGGAGCTGGCAGTCCTGGCCCTGGGGATGGCTGCTGGTTGTCAGGAGCAGGCCAGTTGCCCAAGGTGGCTGCAAGAAGGCGGGCCCCCTCCGGAACTCACATGAGCAAAGGCATGGGTCTAGAGAAAGACAGAGATGCCATCCTGTGGGGGCTGCCCTCCAGGCAAAGGCTGGGCAGGCAGTGTCTGGCATTGGGACCCTCTCGGCTTTAGCCCAGAGCCAGCTGAGCACCTGGGTATGTCACTCACCTTCTGAGTCTTTCTGTCACACAGGAGACTCTGAAGGGGGAGTCAACATTGAATGCTGCCCACAAGGCCCAGCCCCTTATGGGAGCTTGATTGTCCCATTCAGGTGGGACCCCCTTCCCTAGGCTGGAACTTCCTATGGATACAGAGGTTGGTGATGGGCTTTCCAAGACCCTCAGTGGGTCATGGGGCCCCCACCTTCCAGGGGCCCCCTTGGGTTCCCAAGTCCTTCGCAGCTGCCCTGCCCTGAGGGGGTCTGTGGTAGAACTCGGGCAGCAGGGTAGAGAAGCGTGTGTGGGCCACTGTGCTGCCTGGAGCAGAAGACTCTGTTGAGCCACGGGAGCACAGAAGAGGAGGCCCTGTCTGGGCCTGCCACTCTCCTATCAGTCCTCCTGCCATGAGGGTCTTTGCTACCTTTCCCAAGGGGCGTCTGTGACATATCAGTTCATGCCAAGGGGAGCCAAGTGAGGAGTGGGGCTGGGAGGCTGCAGTGGGCTGAGGACGGGATATGCAGAAGTCCAGGCAGGGCCAGTGGCAGGGGAGTCTGGAGGGGTGTCTGGGACCCACATAAGGTGAGGAGTCTCCAAGTCCCAGCAGGGGTCTGGGGCAGTTGGGCACTGGGCCTGGTCACCCCATACTGACTCAGAAGGAAATTCAAGGTCCCTCTGCCTTCCCAGTGTGGAGACTTCTGCGCCCACAATTCACTTTGCAGCAGCTTTGTGTTACAGTGGAAGGGGTGCCCCATGGTCTTTGGGCAGGGTGGGGTGCAGGCAGCAGGAGGTTGGGCCATCTGCCCCCTGGGTGTGGCTTCCAGCCCAAAAGCATCTCCCATCCCCAAAGACGTGGCTGGAATCAGAATTACAGAGAAAGGCTAGTCCTAGCCAGCCACCAGAATGGGCTGGGTATCACATCATAGCAGTCTTGGAAGGGCTGTGGGCCCCAAGGTCACACAGCAGGCTCACACCCAGCTCTCCCACCTGCTCCCACAGGCCTTCACCCGCATCCACAGCACACCCCAGCCAGGAACTGCGAGTGGGCCCTGGTGCTCTGCCCTGCCCCCACCCTCCCCAGAGCCCTGCCACATTCCTCCCACAGCTCTGTACTGTCCACTTCCCTCGGCCGCCCTGCTTGAGGCCTCCCTGCTCTCCCAGGACACATTCAGCCCCCTCCTTGTCCTTAGAGAGCATAGTGCTAGCTAGGTACACCACTGCCGAGCCCCCACCCAGGCTCCATGGGGCCTCCTAAGGGATGAAGCTGTGTGAGGCAGTGGCCTATGAGCCTGGGGGCAACTGGGCTCTTAGGTTTCTTTGGGGGCTGAGGCCAAGACCCCCAGGGCCATCTGAGGAAGATGTAGGACCGCCGCTATCTCTATGGCAGTGAACACTCCTCACCCCACGGCATGGGTGGACTTCCCCACACGACAGGGACTGATGGAGGAGCTGAGGGAGGCCCTGGGTGTGGTTCTGGAGTATGGCCTGGCAGCTGGTCCCCCAGCATCCCCTGGGCAGGACCCTCCCCACCCTCAATGGGATTAGCCAGGCCCCAAGATGTACCCTGGGGGTCGGGGCTGGGAGAGGGATCTGGGCAGGTCCCTGAGGATCAGTTGTCTCTCCCTCCATTCTCTTGGTGAAGTATTTTCTAGCCTTTAGTTTCAGGCCAGCCCTGTGTTAGGCAGCAGGGACCCCTAGACTCTTGTGACACATTCTGCCCCCAGGGCCCCTAGGGCGCAGGGAGATACCCCAAAGCCTATGAGGTTCCCAGGAGACAGAAGTGCTAGTGGGGGTGTGGTGAGGACTCTGAAGCCTGGGCCCCCGCCCTGAGGTCACCCTGGCCCTGGGTCTTAAAGAGGCACTAGAGCTATTCGTCTATGTGGGTGGCTCCTGGTGGGAGCAGAAGCCGGGAAATTCTGGGACAGCAAACTCCAGGCCGGGTGGCCCGGGCTGCTGAGCTGGGCCTAGGCCGTTTTGCAGGGGGAGGAGGAGAGGGGAGTTAGGTGAGGAGCTTATGGGGGTCAAGAGGGGAGCCGAGGGGGGGAATTGCGGGATCTCAGGCTGGAAGGACAGGGTGGAGTGGGCAGTGGCATGCCCTCCTCCCGGCTCAGCCCCAGCGGGAGGCCAGCCCCCCTGCTCTGTGTGTTCCCGGCCATATGACACGTGGCCCCTGCACACCGGCCGTGTCCAGGCTGTCTTTCATCTCCCTGCCTCAGCCCCAATTTATGTCAGGCAGAGGCTGACACGGGGACAGGTGTGACAAGTGTCTGGCTTCCTGTTCAAAAATTGGCAAAAGAAAAACTCTCCCCATAAAGATATTCCATCTACATACCTCCTGGATGTCACCGAGAGGACCCGTCACCGCTAAGACAGATGGTGGCCCTAATGGACTCCATTCTTTACCTGCTGCCGGAGCCACGGCCCAGTCCCCAGGGTGGCCTGAGGCGGGTGGTGGCAGTGTGTGTGTGTGTGTGTGTGTGTGTGTGTGTGTGCACGTCAGTGCCCCTACAGAGCCCTCCCCAATGCCGTGGCTGACTCTCTCCCCACTCCAGATCATAGGAAGCTTGATATAGGCATGACCCTCCTCGTCAGAGACAAGGGGACCGGCGGAGGGTGGGGGGGCGGGGGGGGCGTGCACTATGTTTCTAGGGCAGGTGGTGGGAATTAGGAGTGAGGGGCTCCAGATCTTCACCCTCAGGCCCTGCCAGGTGGCCAACACCAGCACTGGTAAGTTCACCATCCCCACATTGCCCCAAGGCCCAGTCACTCCCACAAGAACCCTCAGGCCTCGCTGATGCTTTCCCCCTGCCAAGTACCCCTTGGTAGGGGCCCACGAGCTGTGACCCTGGCCAGACTCCAGGGCTCTGCTCGTTCACCTGCTCCCTTCAGTGGCCCCATCGGAGCTGAGTCCAGCGTTGGGGGCAGGAGTGAGGATGGACGCCACAGGCAAGGTTGTGGTGTGGGAGGGGAACAGGTTGGGAAGGGTCTAGCCTCCAAGGGCTGGCATGGTGGGACTCTGAGAAGAGCCCTTCTGAGGGGAAGTGTTGGGAATAGGGCAGGCATTCTAGAAAGGGGAGCAGCCTGAGCAAAGGCTCATGGGAGCCATAGGGTCCAATGCACGTGCCAGGGTCGGAGCTGGAGGGAGGCTCGGTCAGGCATGAGCATGCTCTTTCTAGCTGTGACTTGACCTCCCTTCTGTCAGGTGGGGACAGTGGGTCCCTGCTGGGGGTGACATGAGGCACCCCTGAGATGATTCCACGGTGAGCCAGGCATTTCCAGTGTACGCACTGTGCACCAGCCCTGCGTGGGCTCTGTGGTCTCCCCATACCCTGTGAAGTAGGTTTGGTTATCCCCATTTTCCAGGTGATGGAACAGGTCCCAAGAGGTTGGAAGATCTGCCTGAGGCCCCAGAGAGGCTGAGTCAACACCAAAGCCCTGGCCTTCTCGAACCATCCTTCAGGGCTGGCTGTGGTGGGCAGGGACCCCATGGCATGGGCGGGTCTTAGAAGGGGGGTCCCCTGCAAGAGTACTGCCTCACTCACCCTTCTCAGGGCAGGGCTGCCTCATCCAGTGTTGGCACATGAGACCAAACAAACCAAGCTGAAACCATTTCTGATTTTACCGGTTGGTGTGTGTGTTGTAAAAAAATCTGGAAAGATATATCAAAGATGTAAGAAAGAAGTTGTATTAGTCAGCTCAGGCTGTCATAACAAAATACCGCAGACTGGGTGGCTTCAACAACAGAAATTTATTTTTTCACCATTCTGGAGGCGGGTAGTCTGATCAGGGTGCCGGCACGGTCCGGTTCTGGTAAGAGCTCTCTTCCTGGCTTGCAGATGCCACCTTCTCGCACGTCCCCGCGTGAAAACAAGCCCTGCAGTATCTCTTCTTAGAAGGGCCCTAATTCCATCAGGGGGGCCCCACCCGCAGGATCTCATCTAGGTCCCCATCTCTCAAGGTCCCTCTTCCAAATACCATCACATTGGGGGTTAGGGCTTCAACATAGGAATCTGGGGGAGACAGAAACATTTCTATAACGCAAGAGAAATTGCCTTTGGCTTCGGGGCGCTGTTGCCCCGCCCCCGTGAGGATGTGCGTACCCTGTGGGCTCTCCTTGACCTGCAGGTCCTCGGGGAATGCTGTCCCCACAGCCTCGCAAAGTCTGCAACTTGCATGTCTGTAGTGATGGACATTTCTTACACTCATGTGTGACACACATTTAGGGTGTGTGCTGGTCACCAGCTGTGGTCCTGTCCCCGTGGAGCCCACAGCCCATGGGGGGCAACCGAAGGAAGCTAGCAACGCGGAGACCTGCTAAGTTGACCAGCGAGGTGTATGGTGAAATGGGCGCCCTGGCAGTGGATGGAGGTGGCGGGTGTCAGGGTCCAAAGTGGGTGGAGTGGGTACACCAAATGCTCCTACCCCTGGGGATTTCACAGATGACCAACGGAGACCTGAGAGGCAAGGTCACTGGTGGCTCCTGAGTTGAGCTGGGCAAAATGGCTCAGCTAGGAGGTGCCCCAGCCTCTCGGGCCTGTAACTGCCGTGCCGGGGGGGGGCAGGGAGGCAGCTGGGGAGGAGCAGGAGTGGGGATAGGTGGGCACAGCCTGGTTTCCTGCAGCCTGGCCTGGGAGGGAGGCAGCGACTGCCTGACCAGTGGGTTGCAGAGTTTTAAGTAGGCACTTCCTGCAAGGGGTGCTGCTCTGGTGTGTGGGCCAAAGGCACCCTGTTCCCTGGTCATCTGCTTCCTCCTCTTCATGGGGCTCCCCGGGCCCTGTGGGGCCACCAAGGCTGCAGGGTCAATGTGAGGGGGACCTTGGGGAGTGCAGTCTTTCCCACTTTTGTTCAGCAGTTACTGAGTGCCTGCTGTGTGCGGCTCTGCCCACAGATCTGCAGATAAGCACGCTGAGCCCCTGGGAGTTGGCAGCCAGCTAGGGGCACCGCGGGGGCGGGGGGGGGGGTGGCAAGTCTGTCTGACCTGGGTCTAGGCTTACACTAGAGACCCTCATGTGTTGAGCTGGGAGAGGAGGGAATGAGGATGGGGGCAGGGCTTGAGCTTTCAGGGGCTCCTCCCCCGGCCTGACCCCTCTTTGGCCCAGGGTACATATGTGCCCTGGGTCTAGGGGGTAGGCTGGGCCTCTTTGGGAGCTCCCGGCAGGTGTTGGAGGTAGGGAGAGGCTGGAGCACCTGCACTGACCCCTCCCGGGTCCTAGGGACAGGTGCTGAGGAATAAGGCCGCCCTCCCTAGCCCCCACCCCCCCCCAAGGCAGCCAACCCCCTTCCACATGCCAGCTTCTGGCACATCAGCCTCAGGAAGTAGCCGAAATACACTGACCTGCTTTTCCAGGAGGCAGCGGCGCCTGGTCCTCCCACCCTCACTGGTGAGAAGCCGCCAACAATCTCCATCCCAAATTGATTTCAAATAAGGAAGAGTTATCACACACAATCATATAGGAATAATTTATCACTCGTTAATAAAAGAACAATTACTTATTCACGTCGCCCCTGCCTGTGCGCCGCGGGTTCGGTGGCAGAAACGCAACTGGGGCTCTCACTGAAGCCGAGGAAAGCCTGCTTGTGCTCAGTCAAGGTCAGAGCAGGCCCTCCCCAGGGGCCACAGACCCCCACACTGGAGGCTCCACGTGCACACAGCCCCCTGCCAGGTTTACCTGCTGGGCCCCCTGTTCTTGGGGGTCTTCAGTCTGAAGTGGGGGTCTCAGGTCTGTGAACTGGGCAGAGATGAGAAGGAGCTGCGGTGGGGCTTTGTCCAGGTGTGGAAGGTCTGAGCACACAGCTGAATTTTCAGGCCAGAAGCTGTCCCGTCAAGTGTCTGAATTGTAGAGGCCTCTGGAGCCGAGAGCCTGGAGTGTCCCCAGAGAGGCGGAGCAACCTCAGTGACCCTTGGCTGAGCATGGTGCCAAAGAGCTTCGTTCAGGGCCACGGAGATGCTGCTCGAGCAACCGCAGGCCTGCTTTCTCCTCCTGCACCTCAGAGATGCCCGCGTCTAAACCACATTCACCTCCACCTTCAGGCAGATACACTTTATTTTCTCTTTTTTATTTATCTCTATTTCTGAGATTTCAGTGCCAAGTATACAGTCATTTTGAAAAGATAAAATGGTCAACCATATCTTGCTCAAAGTTAAAACCTACTCCCAATCTAGGGCTAGTCTGAGAATTGGTTTGCTCTGCCCCAGACCCCATTCCTCCTTGAAAGCAGCCACTGTTGCTCTGTTCCCTGTTTTTCCAAGTGGTTTTCTTCATATTTCCGTGGCTCCTACCCCAGCCCCCTAGCATACTTCCCGGTGTGGTTATCTCACTACCATCAGTTAAATTCATAACCAGTGTTTCCCAACCCAGGTCACATAAATGCCTTTCACCACCCCACCACAGGTTGGAGGAGCAAGGGTTATTTTGGTGACCTTTCTGCTCTCGTATGGCCTTTGGTTTCCCTGGAGTTTATAGTTGACTTTGTCTTTTCTCCCTTGTCCCATCTACCACCCTCATGTGCTTTCTCTCCACCTCGGGTGTTCTACTGGGTGTCTCATTTAACTCCAGGGAGGTCTGACCCCAGACCTTTGTCTTGCTGTCCCCACATGGATCAGGCATGCTGTAGTCCCCTCATAGCTGCCCAGGACTTCCATCATCACCCAATGTTTCCTAGGCCCCACATTTTCCTCATTCTGGGTTTATATCCTAGTTCTAGCTGACGCACAGCCCCAACTAACTCTCTAAGGAATTTACAGTGAAGAATCATTCTGTGAGTCCTCGTATGTTAGCAAACCTATTCAAGCTAGATTGGCCTGATCCAGAATCCCATGTTGAAAATAATGTCCCTCAGAATTTTGAAGCCATTGCAATTTTGTTATCTTCTTGGCATCCAGTATGCTGTAGAGAGGTCTGATGCCACAATGCTTTCCCCTTGGGAGCTTCAGGCCTCTTTTGAACCCCCAGGGGACTGAAATCACATTGTGAATGTGGGCACTTGCCCAGTGGAGGGCTGGGTCTTCAGCTCTGGAAATTTTCTGGTATTATTTCTTTGATAACTTTTTTCTCCTCTATTTTCTCTGTTTTCTCAGATATTTGACCTATATTTGTCTTCTGAATCTCATCAAGTTTTTTTCTTTCTTTCTCTTTGTTTTTCTTTCTGGAAGACTTCCTTGACCTTGTTTTCCAACACTTCTATTGATTTTTTTTTTTGTAATTTTAGTAATTCTATTTTTAACTTCCAGGTACTCTTCTTGTTTTCTGATGGCTCCTTGTTCATAGCACCCTGTTCTTGTTTGAAATCTCCTTCTATCCCTGAGAGGACACTGATTAGATTTTTTCCCCTAATTTTTATCTATTCCCTGCACTGTCTCTGCTTCCTTTAGAGTTGTTTTCTCTCTTGTCTGCATTAGAGTCTTTTCCAGATGCCTGGTTTTTCTGGTCATGTGTTCTAGGGAAGCAGTGTTGAGAGTGGGGCTTATCAACTGGCAGGTTTTGGGTGATCAGGCAGGAGCCACCCTGAGCGCCCCCAGAAGCCCATGGTGGAGACACTTCCTCTGGGTGTTTCTCCGGGGGAGTAGCCCCATCTTCCTGGTCCTCGCCCTTCTTAACACATACTTCATCGTCATCATCTTGGCTCTTGAGGAAGGGGGATGAGCATTTGTCTCTAACACAGGTGGTGGGTGGGCAGGGAAGGGACCCACTGAGTGTGCCAGTGTTCAGTATGGCACTGGGATGCCACCTCTGAGCTATAGGCCTAACCCCCCTGGGTTCCTCACCTGAGATGGGGCTGACCGAAGGTCCTCTCGGGAGGCAGAACACCAGCCATGGAGCTGGAGGCATCTCAGGGCCCTGGAAAGGCTGGTGCTAGCCCACTGTCATCCTCATGTCATGGGTGTTGAGACAGACCCAGAGCTGGCCAGCAGCTTCCCCAGCCACTCCACGAAGGGCTAAAGAGCCCACATCTGAGCCTGGGACGACCAGACCCCAGGGCCCACTAGCCCAGGGAACAACAAGTTTGGGCTGAGGATAAGGGGCAGTAGGAAGTCAAGGGGCCCAGAGCATGGTGGGGGGGTGCTCAACAGCTGGCCTGCTGTGGCGGGAACAGTTGCCCCTCTGCTGTATGGGTCTCTAGGGCTCAGGGCCTGCTCTGGTCACCTGGGGCAATGGCAGGGGTTCTTAGATCCTGTCCCCTGGCCTCAGCTGGTATGCACGGTCACCTCACCTCACTAGACCTCATGCCCTTTTCTGAAGAGTGGGTTTGATGGTCATCCCCTTGCTGTGCTGTGGGATGTCATGAGACCTCAGAAGTCTGTGCCTTGAGCAGTCCCAGGGAGGCCAAAGGCCCTATCTCTCCCCTCTCCCTCCCTGTCCCCTGGCACAGGCCATGTGTGGGCTGACTGGCCTTGATGGGAGACATGCTTGGCCAAGCAGCCCCATGCAACCTCAAGGTACTGATGCCGGAGTGGGCATCCTTGGGTCACAACCCTGCTCAGAGGTTTCTGATGTCCACCCCACACTGGCCTGCTGCTCACCCACTTCTGGAGCTCCCCACCCTTGTGCGAGGCTAGCTACACTCCAGACTGGCCCAGGTTGGTCCCAGGCTGGTTCTGAGCTGCCTGTGATCTGAGGGCCTTACACATGACTGGTGTGATGATGATGGTGGTGGTATTGGTGACAAGGATCATGGGCCTCTACAGCACTCTTTCCATTCAAGATTCTGGCCAGAGGTCCACGGGATGGTCCAGGGAAGCCTACTTGCAAGGAGGCCCCTACACTCAGTGTCTCTCTCCTTTTCTGACAGAGTCATCCCACCTTTACTTTTTCTTTGTTCTCAAATGGGAAGATTCTGTCAGCTGAGGCCTGGACCTTGTCATCCTGGGAAGGGCATCAAACCTGACCTGCCATGTCCCCTCCTCCCAGCCCAAGTGGACAGGCTGGTAGTAGTGGGCCAGAGGGTTGCCCCCAGTGTGACCTGGCCACAGAGCCCCAAGAGGAGGGCACAGGGTTCTGGTGCTGTTGGATTGGCATGGAGGGAGTTGTGGCCCAGAGACCCCAAGACCACCCCCCTCCTTAGATTGTCTTCCTGAAGCACAGGCTGGTGCCATGTGGATGAGGGCCTCCGCCCACCACCCCAGTGCCTGAAGACAGCCTCCTTACAGCCAGCTTTGTTCGTCAGTGTTTTAAGTGTCCTCTTTAATGCATGTTTGGCCACCAGCCCCTCAACAACCTCTTTAGCAAAATCATTGTGTTTCTTTTGACCTACCCTCGATTTGGGGGTCACCTTCCCTCCAGCCCCATGAGAGGCCATCAGGCTCTGTCCATCCCAGCAGTGTGGTCTCAGCAGGACAGTGGCCTTCTCTGACCCTTGGTTTCCTTTTCTTTAGGTGGGGGTTTAAGTGACCTCTGCAGGGCCACGGTGAGGGTGAGGGTGAGGTTGAGGGTGGCAATACCCACGCGCAGCAGGTGCTCTGTGTGCTCTAATCACAAGCCAGGTCGGCAAACTGTTTCTCTAAAGGGCCAGATCCTGAACGGTTTCAGCTCTGTGGGCCACACCGTGTGGGGGTACTACTCCACTCAGCCGTGGTAGTGCTAAAGCAGCACGATAAACGCCCAGGTGTGGCCATATGCTGATAACCTGTTATTTACAAAAACAGGTGGCGGCTGGTGGGCTGGTTTGCCAGATGCTGATAGAATAGGAGGCATGAGGACCCATTGGCTCAGACAAGGGTTTCACTCTGGTCACCTGGACATGGTGCCCTGGCCAGTGGTGACCCAAATGGGAGGATCTCATCACTGTCTCTGGAAACTCTCGTCCCCTGGAAAGGGCCAGACCCCATGGCCCTTCCCACTTGTCTCTGTCCAGGGGTTCTCACCACCCTCCACTGGGTTTCTCCATGGTCTCAGCAGGTGCTACTCTCCCACCACCCCAGCTTAGTTACAAAGCCCCTGAGCACCCTTCATTCTTAACACCCCTTCCCAAGGCCTGACTGCCCTGGTCAGTCCTGGGACAGTTCAGGTAGGCTGCAATCCAGCTGCTCCCTCAGGATCTGAGGCAGACAGCCGAAAGGGCGGGACTGGCTGATCCCAGAGGGCGAGGGAATGTGGGCCTCCCGAGACCTGCACTTGTCTTTGCATAGAAGAATAAATCCCACTCGTACAGAGGCCACTGGCCTGCCTTGTTGGTGATGGCTGGTGCCGAGGTTGGTGACAAGTGCCAAGGGCTCCAGAGCATGTGAGGACATGCCCTCCTGTCTTGTCCCACCGCAGAAGAGAGCAGACCCTCTGCAGCCCTGCTTCCTGGCAAGAGCTCCCCGTGTCTGTCTGACCTCATCACAGCAAGCCTCTGCTATTTGGCCGACTCACCCACAGTGCCCCGACCCACCCAGGCTCTGGCAGCCAAAGGCCCAGAAGTGTACTCCTATTGTGTGTTCCTGTAGCGTGAGCCCCGAGCGTGTGTTCCTGCAGCGTGCGCCCCGAGTGAGTGTTCCTGCAGCGTGCGCCCCGAGCGCGTGTTTCTGTAGCATGCGCCCTGAGCGTGTGTTCCTGTAGCGTGTGCCCCAGGTGTGCATTCTTTTTTTTTTAAAAAGATTTTATTTATTTATTCGACAGAGATAGAGACAGCCAGCGAGAGAGGGAACACAAGCAGGGGGAGTGGGAGAGGAAGATGCAGGCTCACAGCAGAGGAGCCTGATGTGGGGCTCGATCCCATAACACCGGGATCACGCCCTGAGCCGAAGGCAGACGCTTAACCGCTGTGCCACCCAGGCACCCCCCCAGGTGTGCATTCTTATAAGTGCACCGAAGAGTGCACTCCTGCACTGTGTCTGCCCTGTTGGAGGCTGATGCTCTGGGCCTCAGAGAGGTGGTCAGCATCTGGCAGGATCAGATGCAGGGTTCTGGGAGGAGGTGGGATGTTTTGGGGTGGGGGCTGGTACCCAGTCCTGGATAGGAGCTGACAGTGAGAAGGGGTCAGGGAAGGCAGGGGTCATGGTGGCAGGTATGTGGCAGTGCAGGTCCCAGGTCCCGACACTGGGGGTGCCCCATTCCTGAGCTGCCCCCCTGGGGTGGGGCAGGGTCATTTTGGCCACCAGCTGATTCCTCATTAACATCCTCTGGGGACTTGAGCCCACACTGGCCGCCAGATTGAATTAGTTAAGGGACCAACTGATGAGCGGTTGTGGAGACAGATTCCCCAGGTAACTAGGCAGTGGGTGTTTGTTGGTGGTTTTGATGAGGGGCAGGTAGGGGATGCCCACCTCCTGTGAGGGAGGGGATGCTGGCTGAATCCCTGGAGTGAGGGGGGTGTCCTGAACCCTGGGTGGGTTTTCAGGTGAACAGAGCCTCCAGATGCTGACATCATCAGCCCCCACTGTGGGGCTCCCTGTGGTGGGGGCCAACGGAGATGCATCAGGTAGAAACACCGGCTGGACAGGGTGAGGTTCCAGAGCCATCTGGTCCAGCAGCCCAGCCTTGGCCAAGGATGGATTCCCAAGGCATGATTACAGGGCCAAGGATCCCGCCCATCAGACGGTCTGCCTGGACACCCACCCTGGCAATGGGCTCGGGTGTTCCTCCCCTGGTGTCCCCCTGATGTCTGGGGCCAGGTCAGGATTCCATGGTCCCTTAAATCCCCCACATGGCACATGCCATGTAGCAGGGTGACCACCTATGGTCAGCCTGCTCCTTGATTGTAAGTGTTCCAAGCCAGGGACTGGTCTCATGCTGACAGGTGCGGCCCCTATCATGGGGTACCCCCTTAGGAACACACTCTTGGGGCGCCTGGGTGGCACAGCGGTTAAGCGTCTGCCTTCTGCTCAGGGCGTGATCCCGGCGTTATGGGATCGAGCCCCACATCAGGCTCCTCCGTTACGAGCCTGCTTCTTCCTCTCTCACTCCCCCTGCTTGTGTTCCTTCTCTCGCTGGCTGTCTCTATCTCTGTCAAATAAATGAAATAAAAAAATCTTAAAAAAAAAAAAAAAAAAGGAACACACCCTTAGTGTAAGCTGTGCATCGAAGACCTCCAGCCCTCAAGAGGCCCAGGCCCCCCTCCCCCAGCAGCCTTGGTTTCTTGGCTTTGAAAGGGACCCAGGGCCCTCCCAGGTGCTGCGTTAGCTGGAAATTTTAAGGGGGAACATAGCTTGGGTTTCGGGGTTGGGTAAGGTGGGGACGGGGGAGCTTTAACTCTCTAGTGCCAAGCAAGGCCTTTAGTGATTAGACACCATGGGGCTGGGAATCCTACGAGTCCTGGTACTGTGAACAGGTGACTTCCCCTACCCAACCTCATTTTCCTCCCCTCTAAAACAGGAAAATAAAACAGGCCCCCAGGAGGATTCAGTAGACCTCTGTTGGCCCCGAGTCCTCCCGTGCACTGAGTGCATCCAGGAGGCTGCCGCTACTCACTCTGCCTATGCTGGGCCTCAGTTTCCCTCACTGCTTGCAGCTTGGCCTGCTGCAACTGATCAGCCCTGGGTCCAGTGCCCTCCTTCCCTGGCGGGTGACCTTGCCTGTTATCGACCTGGCCTGCCCCTGCAGCTACTGCCCCAAGAAGATCAATAACGAGCGGGGCCTTGAGGGGCATGACCGGCAGCAGGGGCTGGCAGCCACACCCCCAGGGGATGCAGGCCCTCTCGGGGGTGGTCTGGCCCCTGGGAGCTGCTGCCAGCCTCCTCTCCCTGGCGCCAAGGAAGGGGCCTAGGAAAAGTCAAGGGCAGGCACACTGCCTCCTGCGCGTGTCCATGGGTTGCAGGACAGACAGAGGGTGGGAGGTGAATGTGAGGAAGTAGAGAAGACTGAGGAGGGGACAGATGGACGGTGGGGGTGAGCCAATCACTGGTGGAGGGCTGGCAGGGACGGGGAGCAGGCACAGGACAGGAAAGAGTGAGTACAGCACTGCTGGGGTGCCCTGACCCTCTGATGTGTGGATGCCACCGGCCCCCCACCCCTGCCTGGAGCTATTTCTGGCCTTGGTGTGCTGAGCTGTGGCCTCTTGTTCTGCGGTGTAACTGCGGTCTGTGACGTGACCCTTCTGGGGACGTTCTCGGTGATCAAGAGGGTCCTGAGCTGACCAATGTCCTGGTTGTGCTACAGCTGCCCAGGCCCCAACCCCAGCCTACTCACTCCAGTCTCCTGGGGGTGAGGGGGGCGCAGGCAGCAACTCAGAGCCTCCCTGGAGATGTCCCCTCCCAGCCACAGATGGCACAGGAGGGAGCTAGGTACCCCCGGTGCCTGCCTATGCCCTCGCAGCCTGGGCTCCATTCCTGGCTTGGCTGGACAGGCTTGGCTGGACATGGCCCCTTCTGGGCAGCACTGTGGCCCCTTCTCTTTCCCACCCTTCCTCCTGGACCATCTCCAAGTGGGAGCAGTCCAGGGCTTAACTGCTCTCTACCTCAGTTTCCTAATCTATAAAATGGACATGTGATATTATAAAGAAAATGCATCCTCATGCAGCTCTGACTCATGCCTTCTATGCCAACTGGTAGACTCTCGTACTGCCCCCTTGAATAGGGTGTTTCTGCTACCCCATTGCAGCAGGGAAGCCCAAGGGCACTGAGCCAGTGCTCCGGGCAGCCAAGCCTGCCAGCCCTGCGCTGTATCTATGACCTCATGGGGTCGGGGTGGCGGGCGGTGGTGGAAGCATCCCGTAGGACCTCAGGGAAGCTGCACACCTGCATACCTCAGCCCAGCCCAGGCTAGGGGACCCCCGAGAGGAGTAGAGGCCAGGAAACACACCAAAGACCTCCCCTGCGCCTGCAGCCTCTGGCACTGCCTGCCCCCGAGCTGCTGCCCTCAGCAGCCGCCTGCCCGACCGCCCACTGGCTCCTGGGGCTGCTGGCGAGTCCCCAGAAGCCTCCCACCCCTCCTCCTCCCCTTCCTCCTCCCTCCCCTTCCTCCCCCCCCCCCCCCACTCTGCAGTGACCAGGAAGGAGAACCTGGGCCCTTTGCCGCCCAGAGGATGGGGCAGGGTAAGCAATGCAGCTGCCCTTTGGGACCACACGCAGGCCCGATGGGATTTGGGCTCCAGGGCCTCGTGAGCTGTCAGTCCTGCTTCGTCGGGCAGCCCTAGCGGGAGAGGCCCTGAGCGGCATCCCGTCACTGCCTCCCTGCACAGCCTCCCAGGCAGGAGTGGCCAGTCCTTCCCCAACGGTGGCCTTTGTGCCATTACCACTCCTGAGACAGACCTGAGCTAAGGGGGTAGCCCCTCCCATGACCCTGTGCGTCTCTCCACGGTTAGTGCTCTGGAGAAGGCCCTTGACAGGGCCATTCTGAGCTGAGGCCTAAGAAGAGGCAAGAGTCAGCCCCAGGGAGGGCAGGCGAGGGACAGGTTTGGGCCTGTGTGCAGCTCAGGTGGCCGGGCGGCCTGGTGTGGGAGTGTGCCTTGTGGTGTCTGCATGTGAGCCAGCGCTGTGGCAGGGCTGTTTTCTTGCCATGTGTTTGGAGGCGAGCTGGTATCGAATGCTCGCTGAGAACAGGAACCCAGTGAGGCTAGGCACAAGTGGGAGGTGCAGCTGAGGGGATGGGCTAGGAGGACAGGTTGGGGGACAGGATGGGGGGGACCAGATGGGAGGGGCACTTTTTAGGGTGCAGAGGGGCCAGATGAGTAACTGGGTCCAGCTCCTGGGGTGGGGTCAGGGATCACCATCCCGAAACCTGGCAGGGCCTCCTGTGTCCCTAGGGCCCCTGCTGTGAATATGAACACAGGCCGCAAAGTTGGGTTTGATTATCTCATAAAAAGATGCCCCCTCTGCTTGCTCAGCAGAGGGGTTGCCATGGAGACCAGCAGGCAGGCCCCAAGGGGGGCCAGGCTGGAGCCAATTACCGTGGCTGCAGCAAGGAGAGAGCCCACCACTGGCCGCTGCACTGACAGCAGGCCGGTGTGGAGGGACCGACCCTCAGAAGTCGGTTTCTGAAAAGCAGTTGGCTCAGCGGGAATGGAGCCGTGTCTGCGCCTGATGCCGGGTTCCCAGCAGGGCTGAGCCACACAGCTGCTCTGCCACTTACCCCCATGGCGTAGCTCAGCCCTGGAGCCTCGCTTGGGCCATTCTTAGAGTGGGTGTACCCCAAGCATGTGGCTTACGGCCTCCTGGGGGCCCAGGCTGGGGAGGGCTGGAGGCTGGAGGAGCAGCTAGTTCTCGTGAAGTCAGATGAACCTGACACCAGCCGAGCTCACAGACCACGGCTTCGGGCCTGGCAGCCACTGGACAGCTCCGACTTGGCAGGTGTGGTCACGATGGGTGGCTGCTGACATAGCCTGGTTGGTGGCGTGGCCCAGTTTGTGTCAGGGAGCGGTTGATGACATTGGCACAGCTGTGACGTTGCCTGGTTGGTGACGTGGCCCATCTGTGGTGGTGAGGTCCAGAGCCCAGCCTGGTGAGTACCCGGGGCCCCCATCCCACCCTGTTCCACGTCTTTCTCTTCCGTGAGTCCTCAGGGGCAGGAAGTACTGTTTTACTTCCGGTGACAGGTGAGACGCTGGTGAGCGCTGGCGTAATCAGGCCCGACTTTCCGAGAAGCCCCGTAAGGAGAGAGCCTGGAGAAGATGTCAGCAGTTTAAATAGAACAGCAGGCTGAGGGGCCCCCTCACAGCCTCCTATGCATGGCCAGCCGGGGGGGAGGGGGCAGTGTCCTGGGTTCGGGGAATTCTGGACCAGGCCTCCCTCTGTGGACCCCCACCCCGGGGCTAACAAATGGCCCAGCCCCAGACACTGACAGAATGCAAGGGACAGATGAGCCCCAGGATGTGTGTTCCTATCCTGGGGACCAGAGTCCAGGAGGGCACACTCCTCATGACCACTGGACATGCTGGCCTTGCTAGGGCTCTGGGCTTGGGGCATGCATCTACACTGGCCCAGATAGAGAGGAGCCAGTGTGGCGAGGGCCCCAGCACGAGTGGGGGGGCCCCAAGGTCACAGTTCTGGGTGGGGGAAGCTGGCCCATGGGCCTCTCCTTCCTCCCACCTGGCTCCAGCCCCAGCACTTAGCCGGCCCCCTGTCTGCAGAATCCTGCTCTTAGCTAACTGCCAAGAAAGGTGTTAGCTGTCAATGCAGGTGTTAGCTGTCAAGGAAGGTGTTAGCTGATAGCTCAAGTGTTAGCTGATAAGCCATAACCCTCCCAGGGGGATTCACATTTTAATAGACTCACTCCTGAAGGAGGAAAGAACCTTTGGCATTCAAAGAGGGGGCTCTAATGGTGGGATGATAGGCAGTGAGTTTCGTATTGGGGTGTGTGGCCCTGATGGTGAGACTGGCGTGGATACAGTGTCCCTGGAGTACAGGTCTTCGGTGAGGCCCTGTGTGTGTCTGGCCTCGAGATGGTGGGGGTGGGGGGTGGGTACGAGGAACTGTGCAGGCATCGATTGGCTGGGAAGGAGTAAGCTCCTCACCCAGGGAGGAGATCAAGCAGAGAATGAGGCCGAAGGGAGGAGCCTGCAGGAGGAGTTCCATGCCAAGTCAGGATGTGTGGTGGAGGGAGCAGCCTGTCTGGAGAGGGCACACAGGGCGGGCAGGGCTACACCTGCCTGCCCTCAGGCACCCAGGCTCCTGATCCTATAAGAGCGGAGTTGTTCTGCAGCCTCCGGTGCCTGTCAGTTTTGTGTGCCGTGGGGCCTCAGGGGCTCCGGGAGCCCGGGCAGGGGACCCGCACAGGGCACAGGGTCTGAGCCTCAGCCCCTCCCAGGCTGCAGCCAGGGGAGCTCTCAGGAGGAGCTGCCGCAGAAACCGCCGGAAACCCAGCAGTCGGCTGCCTGGCAGGCCCGGGAGTGAGCCTCGGCTCTGTGTGAGCTCAGCCGGCCTGATCCTCAGTGCTTACCAAGGGCCTCTCTCCCGGCCGGGCCTACGGGCTGGTGGGGCAGGAGGCAGGCCAGGGTGGTGCTGAGACTGACGGGGATGGTGGGCAGGTCCGGGGCGCTCGCTGGGGTACTGAGCAGGTGTCTGCAGGCATGAGTGTCCATCTCAGCAGGGCTTCAAATGGGCCTTGGTAGTGACCCAGCTAACCTCGAGAGGCTGGAGCGAGCACGTCAGCTCGTGCGTTTGAGCGCGGGGCGGGGCGGCACAGGGCGTCTGCAGGTGAGGCTGCTCTGTTGGCGCATGGGAACTCCCGCGGCAGGTTTTAGCTAAGTAGTTTCCGTGTGGCAGGTGGAGCAGGGATCACAGCAGCTGAGTTTTCGGGGGTGACAGCATGTCCGCGGCCAGCTCAGGGCCCTCCTGAGGACTGATCCCAGGGGCCAGCCCGGCTCCAGCATGATCCCCAGCCTCACAGGGCCCTCTGCTTGTTAACCACCTTTTCTCCTCTGCCCACAGGGAGCCAGCTGCTGGCCTGGGTGCTGTGGCTGCAGGCGTGGCGGGTGGCAGCACCATGCCCAGGTGCCTGTGTCTGCTACAACGAGCCCAAGGTGACGACGAGCTGTCCGCAGCAGGGCCTCCAGGCCGTGCCCACTGACATCCCGGCCGCCAGCCAGCGCGTCTTCCTGCACGGCAACCGCATTGTGCACGTGCCCGCTGCCGGCTTCCGGGCCTGCCGCAACCTCACCATCCTGTGGCTACATTCGAATGCGTTGGCCCGCATCGATGCTGCTGCCTTCACCGGCCTGGCCCTTCTCGAGCAGCTGGACCTCAGCGACAATGCACAGCTGCGTGCTGTGGACCCCGCCACGTTCCACGGCCTGAGCCGCCTGCACACGCTGCACCTGGACCGCTGCGGCCTGCAGGAGCTGGGCCCTGGCCTGTTCCGTGGCCTGGCCGCCCTGCAGTACCTCTACCTGCAGGACAACGGGCTGCAGGCACTGCCTGATGACGCCTTCCGTGACCTGGGCAACCTCACGCACCTCTTCCTGCACGGCAACCGCATCCCCAGCGTGCCCGAGCGCGCCTTTCGAGGCCTGCACAGCCTCGATCGCCTCCTTCTGCATCAGAACCGCGTGGCCCGCGTGCACCCGCATGCCTTCCGTGACCTCGGCCGCCTCATGACGCTCTACCTGTTTGCCAACAACCTCTCGGCTCTGCCTGCAGAGGCCCTGGCGCCCCTGCGTGCCCTGCAGTACCTGCGGCTCAATGACAACCCCTGGGTGTGTGACTGCCGGGCTCGCCCGCTCTGGGCCTGGCTGCAGCAGTTCCGCGGCTCCTCGTCTGAGCTGCCCTGCAGCCTGCCGCCGCACCTGGCCGGCCGCGACCTCAAGCGCTTGGCCGCCACTGACCTGGAGGGCTGCGCCGTGGCTGCCAGGCCCTCCCGTCCCATCCGGACCGGTTGGCCTACTGACGACGAGCCTCTGGGGCTGCCCAAGTGCTGCCAGCCGGACGGCGCAGACAAGTCCTCAGTGTTGGAGCCTGGGAGCCCAGCCTCGGCCGGCAATGCGCTCAAGGGACGTGTGCCATCTGGCGACAGCCCACCAGGCAACGGCTCTGGCCCTCGGCACATCAACGACTCCCCCTTCGGGACCCTGCCCGGCTCTGCTGAGCCACCGCTGAGCGGGATGCGGCCGGAGGGCTCCGAGCCGCCAGGGCCCCCCACCACAGGCCCTCGCCGGAAGCCAGGCTGTTCCCGCAAGAACCGCACCCGCAGCCAGTGCCGTCTGGGCCAGGCGAGCGGTGGGGGCGGCGGGGCCGGTGATGTGGAGGGCTCAGGCGCCCTGCCCAGCCTCACCTGCAGCCTGGCCCCCCTGGGCCTTGCGCTGGTGCTGTGGACGGTGCTTGGGCCCTGCTGACCAGCCACCGAGCGTGACGCCTTTCTCAGCAGTCAGGTGTGTGTGTACATACGGGGTCCCCTCCGTGCCGCCAGCCAGCATCAGGCGGCAGGCCCTCCCTGATGGACACGTCCCCCCGCCCACCCCATCTCCACCCCATCATGTTTACAGGGTGCGGCAGCAGCGTTTGTTCCAGAACGCCACCTCCCACCCGGATCGCGGTATATAGAGATATGCATTTTATTTTACTTGTGTAAAAATATCGGACGACGTGGAATAAAGAGATCTTTTCTTAAGCTGTGGCCTCTCAGGCTGGGGTGCTGTGGGCAATGAGAGGCATGTGGGCCCTGGAGGTGCAGCCCCGCCCCAGTCACAGGCACATGGAAGCCCTGAATGGGAAGGGAGCTGCCTGCTGCTGCAGCCTGCCGTTTCAGCCCAGTGGCACCCGTGATGGTCACCAGGGATGTGTCATGCCCCTGCCCCCCCACCCCAGCCACATGAAGACTAACGTGCGTTAGTCCGTCGGGCACCTTAGCCACCTTCCATTTGAGTGGGGTTGATAGCGGTGTCTGTCCAGGGAGAGGTGTGTGGCCGGCACAGACCATGCACCAGGCCCACAAGAGCAGGTTGAGGCTGCCTTTGCGGAGACATCTGCTCTGCTGCCACCCAGGGTCCCTGGGGCTCCCAGCCTTCCACCGTAGCTGGCGCCGCCCAGCTACCCCCTGGCTCCATGTGGGTTGGGATGGTCCCAGGGTGGCCCTGTGCGGGTAGACAGGGTGGCCCTGCGGGGAGCTGAGTGGGTGAGGCCAGGCCCCTCCCTTCCGAGATCCGGCAGGGGTTATGTGTACCATCACACCATGGCACACAGTCTCGTGCCAGGCCCGCAGCCATGCCTGCATAGGCAGGTGCCCAGGCATGTGTGCACTGACACCATGCCACACCCCAAACACAGGCCTGCGTGGGTCTGCATGACCCTGATCACACGTGTGCACAAGCGGCACGTACGCAGCAGGGCAAGGACCACACGTATGCGCACACATGCATGCACACGTGTGCTTGCAAACACAGCACACACAGTATAGGCAAAAATATGCACATGCACGTTTTCTCAAGGCCTGGGCCCGTGAGGACTCAGACACAAAAGGGAAAGAGGCCACGTGGCCTGTGGCTGAAGCTCCCCCATCCCCCTGGGGCAGGGGCTTTGGGGGAGCAGGGTGAGGGAGGAAGCACAGTGAGTTGGGGGAGGGAGTAGGGGGAGCGTTGCTGGTGGAACCAGATGGCGGTGGGGGCGGCCAGGGCTCCAGAAGCCCAAGGGAAGGAGGAGGGAGGACTCGCTCAACAGCCAGGCTCCCAGCTCCCCTACCCAGCTCCTCAGTGCCCATGGAGTGGGCTCAGACCCTCCCCGCCCTGGGGCTCAAGGCAGAGTCAAGGGCCTCTTCTTGATCCTGGGCGCCCTGGCGCTACCTGCGCACCCCATCCCCGCTGGTATGAGCCCTTGCGGTTTGTCCCTTTGCACAAAGGGTGCCAGCACATCTCAGCTCAAAGAGCCCACTGCTTTGAGACTCCCCAGGCTCAGAGGGGGCAGCTCAGGCTGGCCCATGGGAGTAGGGACACTGCTTGCCCAAAGCTCCTGTCCCAGCCCCTCTGGACCTGGAAGACCCTATCTCTGGACCTGGAAGACCCTATTGCTCCCCCTCAGTAGCCTTCGCAGAGGCAGCTCTGTGGTGTCTGGTGTGGAGGTGCTGGACGGCCTCGGCCACATGCCTGAAGGCCACCGTCAGTGCTCCCTGGCTCCTTGTCCTTGCGCATTGGTGGCCAGAGGGAGCATAGGACGAGAGGTTTTTTAATCCAGTTTTCACCTGAGCAGACCCTGCCGTGGCCAAGAAGATGGAGCTGAACTGCTGGGTCTGGGGAAGAGACAGGGCTCCAAGCCGAGCCTGAGGGGCTTTTGCACAGCATGGTGGCCCCTGAGCTCCCACCACCTTCCCGGCAGCCAGGAAATGGCAGATGCCCATTTGCAAAGAGCTTTGCAAAGAGCAGATGCCCACCTGGGCTCCTCAGCTTGCATGCCTCCAAGGATGGGACATTCACTATGTTGAGTCTGCTCCTCACTGAGAGACACCTTGGGGCACTCTGAAGTCTAACTGTGTCTGTCACTACCGGCTGGCCCTCACATGGGAGCTGGAAGCCCACTGGCAGCTCAGGAGACCACAGGGCCCATGCTGAGCTGTGCCTTGGCTGACTCCCCAGGTGCCCTTGATGGGACCTGCCTCTACAGCACATGTTCCTCGTGGTGCTGCCAGACCCCACAGGCCCTCCCTTGGGACCCTGCACCCTCCTTTCCCCCAGGAGGGAGAAACCTAGGCCATGGCAAGGAGTGGGGACAAGGGGCCAACCAGGTTTGCCAAGGGTGAAGCAGGTGAATGTGTGAGCCCAGGTGGAACTGGAGGGGTTTGGGGGTCACATCCCACAGACCTTGGAGGCTTTGTCCTAAAAGGGGCAAAGGCAGGATCTGATTTCCAGAGAAGGTCCCTCTGGCTGCTGTGTGCACAGTAGAGGCTTATGCAGTGGGGAGGGGGCCAGGCCCAAGTAGGGTGGGGTGGGGGGATCAGGAGAGACATAGCTGCATTTCAATTTGGATCTGGCAGAAGGCAGAGATGGTGGGCAGGGCTTCCGGCGTCTGCCCTGAGCAGCCGGCATGGGGCGCCCATCCCCGAGGTGGGGGTGCAGGAGAAGCGGCCACCGTTGTCGAGGCCCAGGAGACATCTGGGCGGGGGTGTCGCGTGGGCTGTGCGGGCTGAGCTCAGGAGAGGGGCCTGGGCTGGAGGACAATTTGGGAGTCGTGAGCGTTTGGGTGATATTTACAGCCCAGGAAGTGATGAGATCACCGGCCGGTGCTGGTGAGGGGCAGGGAGGGGTGGGAGTGCTGAGCCTGGGCCTGCGGGCTCATCTCCTGCCTGCCCCCACCCAACCCCCAACCCCTTAGCGGCCCCCTGCTAAGTCCCTGAGGTGGGGCCCCTGGCCCCCAGTGGGCGGGTGGCTGATGTCCAGCCTCAGTCTCTTGAACCCTGAGATCTGCACAGGAAGCTAATTAAAACCATGAGAAGCGGTGTTGAGTATCAGCCTCCCCCAACACTGGCTGCTGGCTTACAGCAAATGCTCCTGGCCCCCGTTCAAAGATGCCAGGCCAGCCACAGGGCAACCTGTGGACAGAGCATCCTTCACAGCTCACAGGTCAGCACCACGGAGAGCAATTGGGGGAGGGTGATCCCGGCTGCCGAGGCTCGCCGGGGGTCAAAGGGGCGGGTGAGCAGCCCTCTCAGGGTGCTGGGCTCAGGGCTGGGCTGCCCCCAAGGGTCACTTCTCTGTCAGCCCTGACTCTAGGGCCCTCGGAGGGTAGTGAGGCATGACCACAGGCCCTCTGGGAGCTAAGGGGTGCCTGGGGCCGTCCTGTGTTGCCATCCACCCAGGGGTGCAGGATTGGCTCAGGTCCTAGGATAGAAACACCTGCCCCCATTTATCTGGCTGCAGGGGCTTTGCACAGTAATCAGAAGAATTATTTTTTAATGCTTAAATTAGTTCTGAAATAATAGAAGCAGCAGAATGTCCAGCAGCTGATGGTAGACTGCTGTCCAGTGAGACCGAGAACATGCCGGAAACATGTTTACAGAGAAGTGTTTATTTGTTGGATGAGCTGGGGCCTGGGGCAGCAGGGTGGAGGCCCCTCCTTACAGCCAAAGAGCCTACCCTGGTCACGGCCCTGCCCCAGCTCTCACCAAGGCGGGCACCTCACACACATCGTCTCATTCATGTCCTTACAGGAAGAGGCTGCTGATGCCCCCAGTGCGCAGATGAGGACACTGAGGCCCCAGGCGTGAAGTGACGTGCCTGGGCAGCACTGGACCTACCTGAGGCCAGCACGCTTGTCCAGACTCACCCAGTGCTAACGCGGCTCTGCCCAGAGTGCTGTGGCCGGCACATGGCTTCCTCGCCACCTCAGCTTCCTCACCCCTGTGCCAGGACAGCACACGAACTGAGCGTCAGTCTCTCTGCCTTGTGCCAGTCAGCCTGGGGGTGTCAGCCCAGGGGTGCCCCTCAGCCTGAGGGCATCACTAAGCCCTGGAGGCAGATACACTCTGAGCTGTGGTGGACATGTGACCACGATGACACAACTTGTCCCCCTCCCACCCAGCCTCTCTGGCAGCTTTGCTCTTGGTCCACCTTGTTCTGCACCCCTCTCTCTCTTCTCCCACTGTGCACTGGGCTCAGGCCGCCCGGGAGCCCTGGACGACAGGCCTGGTCACTGTGGAGCTTGGCAAGGCTCACCACGCAAGACATGGGCAGCCCCAGGGTGGTTGCCGCCCCCCACCCCCACCCCACCATGTGGCCAAGCTGGAACCCTGAGGGAATCCAGGGGTCCTGCCTCATCTCCTGCCACTTACGCCCACCCCAGCTTCCAGTGCCAGAATGCCCCAAGATCCTCGTCCCAGTACCCTTCCCTTTGCTTCAACCCTTAGCTCCGATTCAACCCCCTCCTCCAGGAAGTCCTCCACGATTTTCCCAGGCTAATCCTCACCCAGCCAGGTGGTCATGGAATAGATCCATATCACCCAGACCTTGCACAACCAGGGCTTAGGGAGTCCAGAATCGGGTTCCAGCCCGGGGCAGGTCACCACACCTCACTAGCTCTCAGTTTTCCTGCCTGTCAGGAGGAGTGAGTAAATCCTCATGGCCAGGGTCCCTGCGGTGCACAAAGCAGCTGTGAGAGAGCTCAGCTCAGACCCAGCGCCGGAGAGTCTCCAAGACTGCCAATACAGCTGAGGTCCCTCGCAGAGGGGCTGGTTGAGGCCTGCTACACCATCCCAAGGCAGTCCCACCCTCCAGCCGACCCACACACAGCAGGCTTGTCTTCTTGTCCCTCTGACCTCTGTGCAGAACACACACTTGGACTCTCAGGCCCAGGCAAGCCAAGGCAGTCCCCCTGATGCCATCCAGCCGGGGGTCGGGCCAGGCCAGGCACTCTGAGAACTGCTCACCCAAATGGGACTGCTGGAGCTGGCCTCAGGGACCCCTCACCCTGACATCAGCTGAGCACCCAGTCTGCCTGCCGTCTTGAGCATTGCACACACAGCACTTCCTCCTTTCGTGCAGCCAGCTGGGGGGGACAGGGAGGCTGGGTGAAGATGTGTCGACCACAGGAGGGCAGCAGGACTCAAAGCCAGCTGGAGGGGTGACCCGGCCTCCTTGCTGAGGTGAGCTGTCCTCCAGCACATGGCTGGGCTGGGCTCAGTAGAGGGGCTCTTTGTGCTCTGTCCCAGGTTGGGGAAGGGTGGGGCCCATTCATCCAGAAACCTACCAGCTCACCATGCATGTATTAGGTACTTGCTCTGTGTTGGGTAGAACTAATGGGACTCCTTCCTAGGAACCAGCAGGGGGTACTGCTGGGGCCTCTACCATCCACCCCCCGGGCCACCTGGGCAGGAAGGGTCAGCCTGGGACCGGGTGTGGGGAAGCCAGTTACATGGTCTGGCGTGTTGAATCCACACAGATGGATGCATGAGGGAGGAGCCTTCTGTTGTCCCTGCACGAGCCCCAGCCTTGTCCCCCTAGACAAAGCACAGGGACAGTGAAAGGCTCCTTCTCTGGCCCAAGCCCAGCCCGCTCCTCTGCGGGGAGGGCTAATTAAACCCGCCGCCGACAAACACCGGGGAACTGGAGGCCTCCGATCTGTCTTCACAAAGGGCTGTGCAGAGATTTATAGGCGATAAAGGCACATCCATCTCGGGGCAGTCAGAGGAGCGGCAGCGGGGCAGGGGGGTGGGGGGTGGGGAGGCAGCCCCTCCCAAGGAGCACGGCCGCCGCATTTTGATGTCCGCAAAGGAGAGCTGGGGGCCAAGGCTTCGAGGGACGCTCACCAAGGAGGGAGAAAAATTAATGTGAACAATTAAGGAATGATGAAGACCTTGCAGAGAAAACACCTTGACACACACATCGCGGCCTGGGAGGGTCTCAGGGAGGTAGAGCCAGCAACGGTGTGGGGGGCAGGGGGGCAGCCTGACAGGGAGCAGCTCAGTGACAGCCTGACGCCACGCAATTATTTTTGAAAAATGATGGAACAGAGAGAGAGCAGACTAGGGGGGTGGGGTGGGGGCTGCTGCAGCCTCCAGGGTTTCAGGGGCTTCTGGGAGGCAGTTGCAATGTCGAGTGGGGGGAGGAATGTCTCAATCTCAGGACCACCAGGGCCCCTGAGGACAGAGCGGGGGTCCCTTGGCCACCAGGAGCGGCCGCAGCCACACCCGCCCACCTCGAAGCTCTCACTTAGCAGCACTTTCTGGCTCTCTGTCCCACCCCCTCCACCCCAGGACCCCTCTCCTGTGACTGGCTAGGCCCCAGTCAGGATCTGACTCTCCCTGGGTGCCAGCTGTCCTGTCCATGCATCCCATCCTCCTGTCTATCTTTCCACCCACCACTCAGTCCATCGATAACACTTTCCCTGCTCTTCTCAAAAGGTCCTGCTCTGTCCATCAGATCCTGGTTGGGGAGCCATGGTTTTCCTGTCCCCAGGGTCAATATCATCCAGGACATGCTCTCCCACTCCAACCACAGACCCCTCCAGAACCACAGAGGGACACATTGGTCACAAGGCCACGTCCCAGACCAAACCAACCCGGAGTGATCACCCATGCCAGGCCAGTGGTGCTATTGCCCCCATTCCTTCCTTGCCCCCCGCCCCCCAACCACCTGCTGCGTCTGGTGCGTTCAAGGGCCTAGGCCTGGAGGGTGTGGATGACTTCTGCCCTGACACCCCCAAGGGGCAAAACGCCCCCCAAACCTGCAGGTTAACTGGAGCACAAAGGCGTGCAGATTTCCCACCCCTTTAGGCTCATTCTGTAAAAACCAACCCCAATTAACACAGCAAATAGAAGCACCCGGTGCCGCATTCTAGAAATAGGACATGTGCTGGGGTGAGAACGGCGGTGGGGGCGAAGTGAGGGGGCGCCCGGCATCCACCGTCTCCATGTCTCCACGGTAGCATCTCGGGAGAGCCTCAGTGTCCTCACTGGCTGACGTGGGCATTCCAGACGGTAAGCACAGTGTCTGGCACCCAGTATTCTCCACCCAGTGAGTCCTACAGATGCTCTAAGACCAGGCTCTGAGGCCACTTCCTCCTGGAAGCCAGGCCTGACTGCACCCACTCAGCTCTGGAGTCTGAGCCCTCACCCAGCACTCCTCCCACTGCTGACAAAGCCCCAGTTGTATTAGGGATTGACTCGAACCCTCCAAATGTAACCCAGGGTGACCCTGTCTCCTACCTGTGACAGGCAAGTGTCGGGCACGTGCTGAGTGCTCCTGGAAAGGCTTCCTTGGTCTGGAGAGGGGATGAGAACCAGTGTGACACCTAGAAGAGCAACCACCTTCCTGGGACCACAGGACCAGCCTGAGCCACAGCCAGGCATCAAGGACACATGGCACCGCTAAGGGAGGACCTTGGTATCCCCCAGCCCTGAGTCCCCTCCTCCTCCTGCCGGCTGAGACATGGCCGCAATCAGTTGTCTGTCTCAGCCAGGGTCTCTGTCCTGTGGCCCTCGGGGGCTGGGACCCACTGTCATCACTAGGAGGAGGAGACTGGGAAGGACAAAGGAGGAAAAGTTGGGGAGGGCAGTGGGGGCCAATGCAGCTTGGATGGGAGAGAGCTCTCGTCCACACCCTGCACCAGCAGCCCCTCATCTCCCATCCAAAGAGCTGCTGAAAGCCAGTGGGGAGCTAAGAAGCAGCTGACCTCCAGAACAGGGGGGCCCAGACCTGCCGGAGAAACTAAACACAATTTTTCTTGGCCTATGGAGAGCCAGCCTGTGGTGGTAGCTAGCAACCTCCCCTACATGTGTCACAGCTGCTCAGTCCCTGAGGGGCCTGTGGAAGGAGGGACTCACTCCTCCCTACCCCCCACCTGGCCAAGCAGGCACCAGGAAGGCCATCGTGGCAGAAGGAACAGTCTGTGTGGGGCACTGACACAGGAGAGCAAGAGGCCTCAGTGGGGGATGGGACAGGACAGCGACCTGAGCCAGGTGGCCATGGGCCCCACCTGGCTCCCTTACTAACAGCCTATGAAGGGTGGGGGCGGGGTCTCCCCAGGAAACCCAGTGAAGCGTCCTAAGCAGGGCCAGGGTGAGGCCGAGAATGGAGGGGGTGGACTCTGGACCCCAGTAGAAGGATGAAACTGTAGGGTTTGCCTCACCTGCCTCTGGGGTCCCCAGGCCCCTTTGATGGGTGACTGCCGATGCCTGACACAAAGCCCTCCTTGCTCCCAGCTGGCCTCTAGCTTGGCTGGCTGCATATCAAGCTGGAGACCCCAGCAGCTCAATAATGCAGGATCTGACTTGCAAAATTGGCAAAGCAGCGCTAGTAAGCGGACGCGCTCGTGTGGGAGTGGGGGTAGGGACCCGAGAGCCAGGCTCTGAGGGCAGAACACCCCCGGACTCAGGGGGCCCTGGGCCTGCCACCCTGGTCCCTGCCTGCTCAGGGCCCAAGGGCATAGGGTGTTGTGAGCAGGCAGGCAGCCCAAACTGGGGAACAGTGCACCCCACCTGCCCATCCCACAGCCTTAAGTAGGCAAAGCCACTGGGGCCAGAGTGGGGGGCTGCAGCCTACAGCGTGAGGCAGCTTTTCCTTCCCTACGCCCTTGTGGGGAAGGGGCTGAGGTGGGGGGTCCTGCCTGACCTCTCCCTCACACCATCTCGGTTCGGGGGCCTCACATCCCTCCTGCCCCAGCCAGGACCTCCTCTGCTGTGGCCCTGAGTGTGCGTCCTCCTCAGTCCTTACAACAGCAACACACCCCCTCCTCCTGTCCCCGTGGGGACACGGGGGCTGGCAGGGTGGGCCGGGCAAAGCCAGGGAACTGAGTACCCTCACCAGGGGCTGAGCTCAGCCCCTGGCTGGGGTGGCCTAAGAGTGACGTGTGGAAAGGTGCCGCATCCAGGTGGGCGTCCCCATGGGACAGGCCACGGACGCGTGGCTGGGGTCAGAGTCGAGGACCCCTCCCTGGGCCGTGTGCAGGCTGAGCTGGGCCTGGTTTGAGCTGTGCAGCCACAGACCATGAGGAGCTCCTTCATGGACCCCTCCAGCCTGTGGGGCCTGTGGCGGGGGACGGAGGGAGGAGAGTGAGGGGCTGGCCGGGGACCCCACTGAGCCCCAGGATCTCAGCCACACATCCTCCTTCCCCTTCTTGACATGTCCCCCAAAAATCACAACACTGGCCACACTGAGTTGTGGACCAGCCCTTGATGCTGAGGAGGACGCAGTGCCGGCGGCATACTGCAGCCAGCTGCTCATTTCGCCAGGAAATTCCCCAATTACGGCTCTGTCACTGAGGCCGGCTGGCGTGCTGGCTGCATGTGGCCGTGGCCCAGAAGCAGGGCTGATCTGGAACATCAGAGAGTGCAATGAGGAGGCACAGGGCACTGACAAATGTTTGCAACCACGTGGCATTTTCCCAGCAACAGCTGAGTGGATGGGAGGGGTCCCTGGCCCCCAGCCCCTGCTGCCCAGAGCAGGCCCTGTCCTCCTGTGTCCTGCCCAAGGACTCTGTGCCCACCCTCTACCTTCTGTCTGCAACAGGCTGGAGTCTATGTACCCAGGTCCTATACCCAGAGTACATTCAGCACACTGGCTTAGGGGGCCGGCAGGTGTGGCACCAAGTGGGCACCTGGGGAGAAAGACTCCCTCCCTGGTACCCAGCTCCATCACCACAGCGCTATATAGTCCACCTGCTGCCATCGGTGCCCAGGGGCTGTGTATGGCCGCCCCGGGGCAGGCTGGGCCCAAGGGCCTCCCTGCACTCGGCCTGGCCTGCTCCACACCCCCACACTTCCCCCTTTTAATTGGGCCTTCTCCCTGACAGAGTGCCATGCAGGCCTGTTCTGTCAACGTCGGCACAATCTTTGCTCACTGGAGCCTGGCGGAGTGGAGAGGCCGGTGCGGCAGAAATAGCTCCAGGCCCCTGGGGGACGTGCAGCAGGAGCAGGGAGGGCTGTAGACCCCAGGTGTGTGGGCGACAGCCTGCGTCCACGGAGGCTGCCCGGAACTCCCCTCCTCGGGCCACAGCTTGGTCCAGGGCCCAGACACCTCCAAGGGACTCGGGGAGGTTCCACACCCAGCTCAGGCCACATGGGCACTGGGCCAAGACAATGTGCACAGCTAGCATCTGGTGGGGCACCCAGCCTGGGCAGCACGATGCAAGAAGACCCAGGATAAACTGCCATCCCTCCTCCTCCTTGAGAGCTGGTGTGGGGCCTACATGGGACTTAAGTCTTCTCCCTCCACCAACCATCTTCCCCTACCTGCCTGACACAGAATCCCCTGGTCCTCATTACAAAAACAGGTCTAATCCCTTCATGAGAGGATGGGTTAGTGAGTCTGGGGATCTGAAGCTAAGCAAGTACCCTGGGTGACTCCTATGACTGGGCACATTTGGGACATGGACCCCAACATGCTGCCCTCCAAATAGAGAGATTTAAGTAGGAAGAACCAAGAATAAACACTGTGATTTTGTAACCAGGGAAACTACAGATAAAGATACCAAGAGGAGCATGGAGGGGGCCAGGGAGGAGATGGAGCGGGGCCATCAGGCTGGCCTCCTGTTGGCCTCCTGCTGCTGGGAGGCGGTCACTTCTCCTCCTCAGGCCTCAGTTTCCTGGTCTGTGAAATGGAGTAATGATGAGACTCACAACAATGCCTTCAGAGAATCACCTAAAGGCCCTGGGCCAGCTTCTTTCCGCAGCCCAGCCATGCACACTCCCAGAGAAAACTGGGCACTGTGGGCTGCACCCAGGGAGGGCCAACCACAGGTGCACAAACCAATGCACACGCATGCAGACTCTCATGCACATATGTGCACAGTGCACAGAAGAGACCCCAGCACCATGCCAACACATCACCTAGCCCATCAGCTCTCAGGCTGCCATTCAGTGGATTCGTTCTCTTCTGGGGTTGCTGGGTCTGTGGCTCCCCTCCTCCAGCCTGTGTTCTCTTCGTCTAAGGCCTCCGTCTATCTCCACACAGCCCACAGCAGCCATCGGCAGCAGGCATTTTGTCAGCCCAAGGAATCTTGCCAGGATGCTAGGGGTCTCCTCACAGGTCCCCATGGGGAGACTCCAGCTCCTAGGACTTGAGCTCCTGCCACAGGCTGCCCCAGGGTGGATTTCTCTTGACCAGCCAGCCCTGGGAAGCACCATTCATACCTGCACTGGGTGTGCTGTCACCTCAACACTCACTGGTGTTCAGTGCTGGGACACAGAGAGCCCCACCTTTTTTTTTTTTTAAAGATTTTATTTATTTGATAGCGAGAGATAGAGCACAAGCAGGGCAGCAGCAGGCAGAGGGAGAAGCAGACTCCCCAGTGAGCAGAGAGCCTGAAATGGGACTCTATCCCAGAACTCTGGGATCATGACCAGAGCTGAAGGCAGATGCTCAACCGACTGAAGGAGGGCCCCACCTTCTAGGACTCATATCTGTGGGCTGATCCCAAACAGGAAACTGTGCTCAACCTGTAGTGTTGACCTCCATCCCAGGGCACTGTCCACCTTGACTGTGGGGTCCCTGGGCCCGATTCAGGCAGGGAAGGTAGCCTGGAAGGACCTGTTCCCAGAAGGCTCCAGAAGCCAAGACCCCCGAAGTCCCAACCCTGTTCTGTGTGTTCACACACTCTTCATTGTTGCATGGTGTGTTGTTCACAACTCTCTCCACGTTAAAATCAGAAGCTGCTGCTGAAACTCCAGCAAATTCTGGCCCCAAGGGCAATTGCTTCAATAAGCAGTGGAACATGGCGGGAGCAGCTGGCTTGATCTGAAGTAGGTGCCTAGCAACGAGTGTCCACACCTGAGTGAGTGCTAGCCAGGAGCCTCCTGAGAACTCAGGGGCCTCTCCACAGATGGGCGTGGAGGGCAGCTGCAGGGGCCACTCTGGCCCCCTGCAAAGTAAAGGAGAGACCAGGGATGAAGCCCCTGACCCAGCCTCAGACCCTGTCAGGGGGCTGTGGCCCCTGTGGGACTGTGGGACTGTGGCACCCAGATACTGCCAGGTCCTGCCTGGGTGCTGGGGGCCGTCCAATGATGTGGTCATGCAGTCCAAGGCCCAGCTTCAGTCATTGGGAATGCTTCCCAGGTGCCTGGAAGGACACTCACAGAGGACACTGCCGTGCTCTTTCTGGCCTTTTGTGGGGCAGCGGTGCCCATGTGCCATCACACAGAGGGTCACAAGGTCAGGCTGAATTGCTGAGAGCTGACCCCAGAGCTGTGGCTCCCCCACCCACACTTGTTCCCTCATCCTCCCCTCAGGCAGCTCCCTGCCCACACCTCTGGCTTCTCTCTGGTTGAAAGCTGGGCCACGAGGAACCCCCAAGAACCCTGGTCCACTTGCCCGAGAGTCCGCACTCAGGTCCCCTCCTGGAACCTTTCTTTTCAAGACCCCAGGGTCAGGCCTGGACTTTGAGGGGCTTTAGTGACCTGGAGGGAGCAGCTGGCTTCTCAGCCACCATGGACTTGGACCTGGGAGTCCCCAGGTGAGCCTCAGATTGGAGTTCCCACCTCTCCCAGACCTTCGGGCCGTGCAGTACTGGGGCCCGCTGACACCCACCCACTGTCCCTCCAGAAGCCTTGTGGGCTCCTCAGTCCCTGCCAGAATCACCCTGTGTGTCTCCTGGCTGCTCAGGAGCTCCCTCCCCAGACTCAGTACTCCTGCAGGGTGGGAGTAGGACCGAGACAGGTGTAACAGGCAAGTGGAAGGGACCTGGAACCGCAGAGGTGTCCCCAGGCAGTGGGCATCCTGCTCCTTGTCCTTGTGGTGTGGCATCTGGGCCATTGCACACTGGGCTCACCCAGAGAGCAGCCCTGGGCTCCAGGCAGACAGTAGAAGACCCTGAGTGTGCACAGTCCTATGTCTCAGAGGCCCCTGTTCCCGAGTGTCATTTTTAAAATTCAGCAAGTATTTATGAGAACCTACTGTGTGTGCACACAGTTGAGGGAGGTCACATAGTTGTGACCTTCATGACAGGCACAGGTCTGCAGAGTGGGAGGATCTTATAGGTGTCACAGGAGCCTACCCCCGGGCCTTTGCACTTGCCAGTTCCCCAGCCCCAATCCCTCTCTGTGCACTCTCTCCAGGCACATCTTTACTCCTGCTCTGGGCCTGTGCTTCCAGCCCACCTTCTCAGCAGGGCCTCCCGGACTGCCCAGCTGCACCCCATGCCCTCCCCCTCAGTGGTTCTCCCCGACCCCCTCAAGTTCACCCTGTGCAGGATCAGCCCCATAGAGTGCTGCTCTATCTGCATCACCACAGCGCTCCCCCAGCCCAGGGTCCAGAGGCCTTAATGACTACCTATGATAGCTGCCAAGGAGATGTGGACCTGGCGGTCAGAAGCACCTCAGGGTCATGGCAGTGGCCAGGAAGAACATGGCCCAGCCCTCAATGGCACCCTCTGCCCATTCTGACCCTCGGCCTGGCATGGCCACACCTTATACAGGAAGCCAACGGGAAGCTGGATCCAGCAGAATCACCACCCGAGGGAGTGGCTCAGACACGCTGACTACGAACAGCTGTTAGTTTCTTGGAAAGCAAAATAAATGGTTTTAATGGCAGAGCCGTTATCCTCACTATGTAGCTTGGGACTGAGGGCCTTGGAAGTTTTGTGTCCTGTTAGTTGGCCCTCACCGTGGACAGCCTAATCAGCCTTGGAACCTTGGGTAAGCCTGTACAGTGAGTGACTGATCCTGCCCAGGAGTGGGCTGGTCCCTGAGACCCTCACAGGACCCCAAGCCAGGCCTGAAGTCTTCTTCCCTATCTTCCCTACCCAGAACATGGCTCTTGGTCTACATCTCTCATTCCCTCCTTCCCCATCTTCACCCTACCCCACTGCTGCTCTACTGGGGAATCTGGGAACCTGGGAGGCTTGCAGGGACCTGGGAATGCCCAGCCTCAGGACCACACTACATAGTCCCATGTCCCACAGCTCCTGCCAGGGGGAGCTTCTAGCAGCCCCTGAAACCCTGTAGGGGGAGGGGAGGGCCTCAGAGCCCCCTTCCAGAGATGGGCTGTGGCTGCCCTTTGGCTTTGGGGAGGGTGAGCCAGGCACAGCTACCCAGGACCAATTATCACTGCAGCAGCTGGCCCTGCTTGCCCAGGGCTCCCGCTTTCCTCGCCACAGGACCGATGGCAAGTTCCGAGTGTGCATCTATGAACATGCTGGCAGCGGGGGGCGGGGGCACGGGTGCATGTGGATGCGTGTGTCTCTGTGTGTGTCTACATGAGTGGGCATGTGCGTGGGCTACTGTGTCTGCCTGGGAGGTCGGAGCATCTGTCTTCCTGCACTTGCACCTCTACCTTTGTCTCTACCTGGCATCTTCCTCTTCCCCATCCGGGGATCCCCAAGCCAGCCTCCTGGCCCCAACTCCCCATCCAGCACAATCAGGGGGAAGGGATCAAGGGCCAGAGTGTGTACTTCTCCCGGGGCCAGGCTGTGTGATGCCAAGTGAATGATGACCACTCTCTGGACCCATTGCCATCATACTGTCCCCCACATGAGGTCAAATGTGTGCAGACCTCAGAGATTTTGTCCCAGTCACTCCTGCTCTAGAAAGGGTCTTGGGATGGTGCCCCAGGGAATGGGCAGAGAGTCCTAGCTGGGGAGGGGTCTGGCCGGACAGATTCCCGCACCACAGGGCAAGGTCCAGTGCCCATGTCAGGGGAGGAGCCCCTAAGACACAGGCAGAAGGAGAAGGCAGAGTTCCGGGAAGCTCAGGCCCACTTGGCCCTCCCCATCCACAACAGAAAAACATCCCTAGGCCGGCGTCCGCTCAGCAACTGCACGGGCCTCACAGCAGCCTCGGTGAAGACAGGAAATCCATACTGAGCTGAGCAATATTTCCAGCGAGGTCAGACCTGTTGGCGAGGGGGAGGCTGGTTGGGGGGGGGGGACTGAGCCAGACTGCCTACCCTCACTTGCTCACAGGCTGAAAGCAGGCCAAGGTGTCCGGGCCAGCTCTCCACATGCCTCTGTAAGCCAAGCCAGGCCATCCTGGGGCCAGGCCCCGCCCAGGGCCGTCTTCCCTTGGGAGGCATCCAGCATATGAACCCTACGGCCAGGTCCTCTCTTACAGGCGACAGGGTCACAGGCACAAAACCACTGCCTGCCCCAGCACAGGGGGGCAGCCAGAACAGGGGGTAGCCTTGCCAACCAAAATGAAGCCTGTGCAGCCTTCTCCCAACAGCCCCTTTCTCCCTCCCCTGGCTCCTCCAGGGGCTGGCAGAGCTTCAAAGGGCCCTGCTGGGGTCCCCCTCCACTGCTGCCTGAGGGCACAGCTGATTTCTGCAGGGAGCGGTAGTCCTGGATACCACCTGCTCCCCACCCGCAGTGGGCAGCAGCTCTGAGATGCTCCTCTGGACCCCCAGACCCCTTGGCTGGGCGGGGTGACTGACGGGGATCAACGTCCTCTGAGGTCCGGGGAGATCTACCAGCCAAGTGTGAGCCCAAGTTGCCTGGCCCCAGGTGGGGGTGGGGCGATGCCTTGGGGGTGTTTGTGAATGAACAATGAATGAATGAGTGAATGAATGAATGAAAGATAAAAAGAACAAATGCCTCAGGCTTCCCTGGGGATTGCCCCAGGTGACTATGGGAGCCAAAAGCTCTAGGATCCCATGAATTGGGGGGGGGCTCCATTTAAGGCCCTGGACCCAGCTTTGTCTGAGGCTCCTGCTCGTTGGCCACCGCAGGACGGCCAGGGCCTCCTGGCACCAATCCCCCGCTGCACATGGTGGGCAGGGTATACTGTGTGGCCCACGGGGCAGTGGGGGCTGGGGGGTGGAAGCTTCTGTCACTGCTCCCCAGGTGTTTCCCATCGGCACCTTCGGCTGCAGAAGCCCACCCATTCACACCTGGTGGCACGGGGCTGGTTCTGGCCGATGGACTGTGGGCAGGAGGGGGCTAGGGCACATCCAGGCTGGTTAGGCCTACGGACTCTACCTCTCCCTCTGTCCAGAAACCAGCGACATCCCCGTTTGGTAGCCGCTCATCAGCCTGGGTTAGCAAGTGACTTAGAACTGGGTCCCTCCGCCACGTGCTGTGGCATTCAGTGAGAACAGGAAATCCTGCTCTGTTGCTTTAAGATTCGGGATTATTTGTTTCGCCAGCGTGACTTGCCCAGCCTCCACATGGGCTCCTCACCAGACACAGAAACAGGGGGACAAGCAGGGTCTGAGGCTGCCGCAAGGAGTCAAGGGCGGAACCACCCTCCCAGGCGGATGTCCCAGATGGTGGGCCAGCCAATCTCTGCAGACTTGAGCCCCGTGAAAGTGAGCCCAAGAGAGGGGACTTGACTGGGGCAGGCCAGTGGGCCAGGTATGCAGCCACTGTCCCCTGGGCCTTACCAGGGTGGGTGGTGAGCACTCTGTGAGACTGGGAAGAGCTTTGAGCTGCGTCCCTGGTGTGGTTGGTCTCTCCCTCAGGAGCTGCGGCCTACTGGCCCAGCCAGGCTGACTAGCTGGCACGTCCACCCAGCTGGCCCCTGGGCTGAATCATCTCATCAGAACAACCTACCTGCCTTCATCCCTGTTTCCCTCCTCCAGGCAGGGCCTCTGCCACCCAGCCAACCCCCCCTCCCTCTCTTTCCTCCTTCCCCCACATCAGACCCTGACTACAGGGTCCCCTGACCTGACCGCAGAAGCCAGGGATGCGTGTGGACTGGCCCCCAGTAGTGACCAGCATCCACTGTTCACTCCTCCAGGCCAGTCTGTGTCCTTTGTCCCTTGTTGGGTCCCACGTCCTAGTGCAGCCTTTGTCTGACACGCACTGAACAGCCTCGAGGGGGTACCATGGTCACCCCATTTTACACAAGGGGACACTGAAGCTCAGAGCCAGCGCCCGGGCCCCACGGGATCTGCCACACAGAGGCCCACTGCCTGAGGCACGCGACTCCCTACCCTCAGGCCAGGCTCATCAAGGAGCCCTGAGACCCCCATGGCGGGGGGGTGGCGTTCCTGTGCTGCGTGGAAAGGCACGTTTTCATTAGCAAGAGATGAATAATTAATGCCACCGCGCTTTTGAAACTGTTTTGGTTTTATTTTAAACCTTTTTTTTTCTATGTATAGAAACAGCACTTCCGTTAGGCACCAAATTTATTTTTTAATAAACACGGCTTTATTTTTTCAATCCCTGGTGCTCCCAGGGGCCCAGGGGCATCAAGGATCTGCGGGGCACCACCATCAGCTCCCACCTTGCACCGGCACAGCCTCCAAACCTCACAGTGAGGACAGAGGGCAGAGGACAGAGGTCATGGGCAAGGGCACAGATCCCGAATGCCCCTCCTGGTTCTTCTCATCTCCTCCATCACAGGCCTGGGATGGGGTGATGGGTGGGTGCTGCCAGCTCTGAGATGAGATGGGGCGGAGCCCGGGGTAAGATGGGCCCCAGGCAGAGTTCAGGTACAGGCTGGGAGCTCCCCTGGCAGGGAGAGCGTGTGATGGGGGCAGGTCACCTGTCCTGGGTGAGGCCACTGGCCCCAGGCAACCACCTGCTTCCCACCATCTATGAGGCCTTCCTTCCGGAACAGAGCCTGGGACCCAAGCTGGGGGCCTGAATAATTCAACACTGTGATTCTCTGGGCCACGAGTCCGCAAAGCCTTGATTCCTTGGCTCTCCAAGTCCATCCTCAAATGGTGCTTTCTCAGAGAGCAAGTCAGAAACACTTATTTTTAAATTACAAGGCAAGGAGAGTGTGGGCAGCAGTGGAAAAACCATATGTTAACACTCGCCAAATGCACCTTCCCAGGCTCGAGGCTCTGGGTGCCAGGACACCAGAGACTCTCCCACCCATCCACGGCCAAGGTCATGGAGTGGCAGCCTGACCCCACACTCTTGTCCCACTGCCCAGCTTCGTTTCCTTGGCTAAACCATGATGCTAAACAAAAGAATTAGGATGTAGACATTTTTTTCTCGTAAGAAGTCGTCATTAATATTTTAAAGTGTGCAATATTGTCCTCAACGAAACATGTGAAAAATGAGTTGTCTGTTCCTAATAAATATTTTCTAGATTAAGTATTTGTAATGCTATCAATTATTTATCTCCATATATGGAGAATGCATAATTTGTAATCAAATGCAGAAAGGGTTTTAATTTTTCTGCACAATATATGAAATTGAATTTTTGACTAATACACAAATAAATTGACTCTAATCCCATCCTGTCACAATGTACAGTATTGTTTTAGTTATAAATCTCTTATTTTATAGATGTTTTCAAAAAATTAATCTCCAATATTTAAGGATTGGAGTAAATCTCCCTAATGGGGTATTTCAGTGGGTTCCCATTTATAAGACTTGTCGTTTCCACATGCCCCCTCCATCCCCAAATTGTCAACTGCACAAGTCAAAATCTCGCCAGACCTCCATCAACACTTATGAATGTTCATAATTTACAAAAGAGAGGCTGCGTTGCCCATCATGAGGAGACTCTGGGCCCCTCAGCAGCAGGAGGCACAGGGCCTGGCCCCGTCCTGCAGGCTCGGGGTCCATGCGGTTCAGGGTGCCGGGCCTGGTCGCTGATTACAAAGTTGAGGCCAGGCCCATCCCACACATGAGCAGGTCCCAGGCATGAAAAATCATGCTTGTCCTGGAGACTAGGGGAGGGAGGCAGAAAGGGGTCAATGTGCCAGGAAACCAGCAGGGACCCAGGAGAGCTGGCATGTGGCTGGGCAAAAGGCAGAGAGAGCCCAGCCACCACTATTATGCCATAATCACAAACTCCACAGACATCCCGGGCATGGGGTATGCTGACTGATCCCAGGAATTGTGTAGCAAGCACTTGTCCTATTCTGGACACTGGAGACAGCTGCCAGCTAGGCCAAGCCAGGAAGGCTTCCTGGAAGAGATGGTGTGGTATAGTAGAGGGGCACCCAGTCACACTGTGACTTGACACAGATTTCTGTGTGACCCCAGTGAGTCTGCTCCTGACCTGGACCTCAGTTTCTCCACCTGGAATCACAAAGCCCAGGTTCAAGTCCCCGTAAGGCTGCAGGTGCAGGCTGTCCACTTTCATCTCAGAGCCCAACTCAGCGTGAGGCTGACGGCTCTGCAGGGTACACTGCTATTGGGATGGCTGATACCCCAGGCATCAGGGTGGGCCCAAGGTCCGTGCCGGGACAATCCCAGGACCTCCTCCTCCTAGCCACATCACAGTGACTGGTTGGAGGGAGAGTTACATGACTCAAGCCAGGCTAGTCAGGATGCCTTCTTGGAATTTTTCGAACGGAAGAAGGAGGCGGATCTCATTCCTCCCTGGAAGGAGGTGGGGGGGGCGGGGCAGCAAGCCTGTCACTACAAGGACCACAGGTCCAGCTTGGGGATCAGCCAGTCAGGAAGGCTGGCCATGGAGGGAATTGGCAACAGGGGCTAGGAGGGGCCTCCCAGGCCCTCTGTGTCCTGAGCTCCAGCTCATCCCTGTGGTCCTGAGGCCACCCTGGGAGTCATGAAGTCCTCACTCATGCTGTCCTGACACTTCCCTGGGCCCTAGGGGGTCCCATCAGAGCCTGGGTGCTCTTGGGCCCGCAAGAGCACCCACTCACGGAGACAGTGCTGATGTTCTCATAGCTCAGGGGATGGGCTGGAGGGGCGCAGAGCCCAGAGGTCCGCATGGTAGGAAATGACAAGTATTGTTTCAACACGAGACCTGAGAAGTGCAGAGCCAGAGGGTCAAGTGTATTTTTGAAAACCGGGACTGAAGCCCTGAGAATCAAGAACAGGACATCTATCCAGCTTACCACCCATTGCTGTGGAACACAGAAAGCCAGAATGCCAGGCAGCAAAAGGGTATAAAGCAGAGGGGTGAAGCAGGCCAGTCACAAAAGGACAAATACTGTAGGATTCCACTTCCGTGAGGTCCCTGAAGCCATCAGATTCAGAGAGACAGAAAGCCAATGTGGGTTGCCAGGAGCTGGGGCGGGGACTGGGGAGTTGTGTTTAATGGGGACAGAGCTTCTGTTTAGGGAGATGAAGAGTTCCAGAGGTGGGTGGTGGGGATGGGTGCACAACAGCATGAATGTGCTTAATGCCATTGAACTGGACACGTAAAAATGATTAAAATGGTAAATTTTATGCTACATATATTTCACCACGTTAAAGGAAAAAAAGAATATTTCCCCTCCAAATCTTCCCTCCCCAACATTATAAGTCTATATGCCACCGAATTTTTTTTTAATATGTAAAAATAGGTCTCTGGTTCATTCTCGATTTACTATGCAGAATCACCTACCGAGTGAATGTCCTGAATATGCAATCTTTAACTCAATAAATGGATCATTTTAGTTAAAAAAAAAAAAAAGGAGAAGAAAAGAGGATAAAACGGGGCACATAAAACTGGACGACTGAAGCAAGACCCGGACCAGTCATGAATGATGTCGGTGTTTCACATCGTCCTTCTGGAAGGCAGACGTCCTCGGACGGGGAAAAGCGACGGAGTGCCGTCCACACAGCCTCAGCAGAATTGGCAAAGGGGTGCCAAGCAGGTAGTGTCGAGAGGGAAGCAGCAGGACAAGCCAGGACTTAGCTCCTGAGGGGCTCGAGGCCACAGAGGCTCATGGGGCAGAAAGGGCATTCCCGGGGACACGGACAGAGAACGGGAAACAAAATGCCCCATGTCGAGAGGTCCCTACGGAAGGGACGGCTCCTCTTTCTCATACTCTAAAATCTTCCCCAAACAAAAAGTGTAATGGATGGCCACAAGAACCATGTGAAGATGGGCTCCCAGGAGCAACCCAACCTGGGCCAGCCGTCGTGGGGCTCTGCCCACCTCCACCCGGGCAGGCCTCTGGGTCCCAGGGACTCTAGTGGATGACAGGCCTCCATGGCTCAGTGGGGCAGGCATGGAGGGTGGGCCCTGGGGTTCCTCTGCAGGCAAGGGGGCTTGCTAGGTGCCATCCCTCTCGCCCTGGGTCTTCCCAGTACATACACTCTTAACCACGCCTTTTGTTATCTGCATTCTGGTGCTTTGACATTTCAGGTCCTGGCTGCCCCTGGAGGGACTGCCCCTGCCAGGACTAGCCAATCCCTAGAGAGCAAACAACTCATCCATGAGCACACATTTCACAGACAAACCAACCCATCCAGAGTCCACTCCCAACCACCTCCTCCGTGGCTCCCACACTCTGGGCCACTGCCTACCTGTCCCAATCACCCAGGGCCACGTACCAGACAACCAGGGACAGCCCCTATGCCCCAGAGCGCTGAAATCATTCAAACTAGCCAGTCCTTAGGCTGCTTCCTCTGCAGCCTTCCCTCAGAAACCACAACAAAGGCTCCTGCCCACAGTTTCCCTCTCTCAATCTGCCTGCTGACCCACCGTCCCCGGTGGCTCCCAGGAGCGCGGCATGCCCCGTCCTCTTAGGATCTGCGAGTAACCCACTATCTTCTCAATGACAACCGTCTCCCGGTCAGTTGGCTTTGCCATAGCTGAATAATCATAAAATCTAGATTTAAAACAGGCAGCTCATGACAACAGGGACAGTGGAAGGAGGTGTCATAAGCTGTGGGCTGCCAGCGGCGGGGGTGCGCAGGGGCACAGCGGGCCCCATCCTTCTGGGCCAGCTCCTCCCTCACCCAGGGGGGTGCTGAATGTAAAGGGTGGGAGAGCAGCCCTCCGCCTTGCGCTGCTGGGGCCTCTCAGGGACCACCAGCTCCCCAGAATGGCACAGATAGCAGTGGGCACGTGGGGGTGTATGGGGAGGGGTGCTGAGAGCTCTGCCAGGCAGAGGCGTCCTTGCGAGGGGGTGGGACGCTGTGGTGGGTGGGACCCTGAGCCCAGGGTCCCTGTGACTGTGGCCTCACCCTGAGCTGGACTGCTCTTCACACTGGGAGGACCCAACAGCCCTGAGCCCTGGCACATCTGTCTAGCTTGGAGGGCGTCTCTGAGGCCAAGGACATGGGAGGCTGAGTAGAGTGGTTACCAGGGAAGCTACACAGCCTCAATTTCCCTGGGGGTCTCCCCATCCTGGGCTTGACAGGCAGGAAAATCCGTCTCCGGTATGGTGACAAGCAGGATGGTGCAAGCCTGGCCGAGGAACAGCTGGCGGGTACCATCCAGGAAGTCATGTCATCAGAGAAGCAGCGGGCCAACTGGAGGGAGGTTTGGGACACATGGCTCCGGGGTGCTCAGGGGCGCCAGGGCCAGGAGCGGCCGAGGGTGGGGTTCGGGGTGGTTGCAGAGCAGGGTGGGAGGGTAGTGAAGGTTTCACGTGTCTTCATGCGAAGAGGGCAGGAACAGATGTGGGTGTGCGCCCCCTGCCCCAGCCCACCTCTGCCCTCGCCCCAGGCTGTTGGATGGGAGCTCGGGTTTGCCAGAAAATCCTGCACTGGGCTGGGGGGCTCGAAGCCCCAGTGGGCTGAGACCAAGCATGTGGGAGGCTCTCAGGACCCCGGTTCAGGGATAGGGTGTCTCTGGGCCAGAGCTTGGTGTGAGCCACGGGTTTGGGGTGTGAGTGGCTGGCACAGGCCAGGGGACAGTGAGCGCCAAGTTGCTATTCCCTGCATGCGGCACCCCACTTGCTCCCCAGGAACCTCTCAGAGCTTCCTCTTGGTGGTCAGTCCTAGAGAGGGGTCTCAGGGGCAGTGGAAGAGGCTCCTGCCCCACAGTCAGCACATGAGGAAGGCCAACCAGGAGAGTGAGCTCCTCTGGCTGTCGGGTGGCCCTCTGGGACCTGGGGCGTGTCTATGGGCCTGGTGGGCACAGGTGAAGCCCCACTGACTGGCCTCCTTACCCACAGGGTGGCTTGGTAGACAAGCAGAGGAGTCTGGAATCACAGTGCGGCATCTGAAGGGCTTTGGGGACTGACTCAGAGCAGTCCTTGAGTCTGCAGCCCAGGGCTTGCTGTGGTCAGCAGCTCTCAGGGGCCTCAGACCTGTGTCTGGGCCTGGGTGCACCCCCAGACGCAGGCAAGTCTCATCCACAGACACTGCTGCTCCCAGGCTCACGGGTCCTTGGCCAACCCGTGACCGTGGTTCAAGGCAGTGGCCCACAGCACTGGCCACAACATCCCGCGGGTCGGACCCACCTCTTCCGTGTCTCCTGCACCCTGGGTAGTGGGGCCCCGTGTGCCAGGTGAAAGGACGTATCTGGCACCCCTGGCCCTGAGCTGGGATTTGAATCCCCAACTCAGATCCAGATCCTGGCCCCATTGGCTCCCTGCCTCCAAAGAGAGCCCCCTCAGGGTCCTGGAGGGTCCAAGGGCCAGCTCCAGCCCACCAGCAGGCCTGACTTCCCTAGGCCCTCACTGGCCAGCTCTTCTGGTTCCTTATTGGGCCTCTCTGCCATGAGCCCCACCTGTGTGTGTGGGGGGGGCACAAACCCGTGCACTAGTGTGTGCTGGTATATGCGTGGACATGTGTGTGTGTGTGCATATGCACGCATGTGAGCACATGTGCACATGTATGTAGACATCCACACTGGCGCCTGCCCCAACGACCAGTCTCTGGAGGAGTTCTGCCCCATGTCCTCATGTCATTAGATTTGTGGAACATCATGGGAACAGATTCCTAAAGGGGCTGAGGCCAAAGTAGCCCCCATACTGGCAAGGCACTCATGTCCACTGCCAGGCTGCAGGGAGATGAAGGCTGGGCAGGGCCCTCCTCAACCAACACCCAAGTCCAAGCTCAGGATGTCTGGGTCAAGCAGAGGTAGGTGGGCCCTGGGAAGCGCTCAATTTATGGATTCTATTACTTAGGAAAGGACAGGCACTTGCTGGATCTGGAGGAGGGCACTCCCAAGATAGGGCACCCACCTTGGAGGACAGAAGCCCTGCCCACCAGTGAAGCAGGTCCCGGAGCCCCTGACGAGCCACTCACCTGCTGGGGACAGAGACATAGGACGGGCAGAAGCCAGAAGCCTGGAGAGGGTGGAAGAGCACAGTCTTCTCCCCGGCATGGAGATCAGATGCCATTTTATTAGTGGAAATCGAGGCTGGGGGGTTGCAGGCCTTGACCAAGGAGCCAGAAGTTTCTAGGGGGCCTCAGAGGGACCCCTAACTCTCAGAACCCCCAACAAAGGCCAGAAACCGTGGTGAGGTTCACGATCCATGGCAGGATCCCTTCCGTGTGAAGACAAGGGTGGCTGTCAGGTGGGTTTAATGACAGGAAATCCAGAGATTGCAAACACATGACCTCAGTGGGGTATCAGAGCTGGGCCCCAGAGGAGCAGATGCCAGGAGGAAACCAGGACTGGGAGGGCAGTGTGGCCCCAGATAGGAGGTGGGATTTGTATCCAGCTACCCCTAGGCTTGGTTCCACGGCCATTGCGGACTACTGGGGAACCCGGGGCCAGCACCACCCCCTCGGGCCCCAGTCCCACGTCTGTGGACCCCTCTGCACCCACCTTGCCATACATAAGAACTCACAGGTGCTGCTGTGAGCACTGAGACATTCCTTTTGCCTTACAAATCAACAGCACAGGTAACGCCCTGGCAGCACCCCCCCCCAGCCATGCACCTAGGATCTGGGCCCCTGGAACCTGCCAAAGCCGGTCAGTGCTGATCTCCATCATGCCCTGCAGATAGAAGGTGCAGGCCCAGCTGGACACTCCTCCTCATGCCAGCCCACAGCCCGTGCCCACCCTGGGCCCTCCATGGCTCAGTTTACCCTCTCCTCCTTGCTGGGAGCCTGAGGAGGCACCCAGTGGTCAGCCAGGGAGCAGGTGGACGCAGAGCCCAGCAACCCGCCCAGCCGCTCCCTGGGCCGGGACCCACTGGCGGCCTTGCCCTAGCCTCCTGCCCCATTCCCTGCAGGACTGCAGTGCTGGGTTGCCCCCAGAGGTTCAGCGTCAGCAATGCTCCTTCAGGACTGCTGTGGCCTGCTGCCCCAGCCACTAGTGGGATGGGCCAAACAGCACCCTATTCTTTTAAGGTGCACAGCTTTGATGACGTAAAGCCAAATCCTCCTGCTGTTTCCTAAGAATGCTTATCATTTTGTGTGTAAATTGCAGAGCCTGCAGTTTGTCCCCTTTCTGCCCCTTCCCTTCAAAGCCTCAGGGGCAGAGTGGAGTTGACACCGACCATGAGACCTTTGGACCTCAAGCCCACGGACCTGCTGTGCCCTGGGCAGCAAAGATTTCTGAGAAGATCTTCCTAACTGTCCTTGTGCTCCAACGGTTCCTGGGAGACTAGCCCCAAGCAAGGGCGGGAGGTGACGGAGGACAGTGTGTCCCTCCCACCCCTGGGGATGCTGCCAGAGTGCGTAGGTAACATTTAGCAACAGAACAGAGTCAAGTAACGGCAATGACACAGAGCCACCTCCAGCCGCAGCCAGCCACCTCGGGCCCTCTTCAGGGCAGCCCCCGGACCGGCTACGAGGGTCAGGATCTGAGCCGGGGCTACGAGACTGGCGGGAGCAACGCCAGGATTCCAAGCCACCTGGGCTGACGCCTGCTCAACCCGGGGCTGTCGCACACCCCATAGGACGTGTGTCCCGCAGACAAAGCTCCTGCCCCACACCACCGCTGAGTCTCCAAGCGTGGTGCTGCCAGCAGGCGAAGACGCGGGGCCTGAGTCCCCCAGCAGCTGTGCCTACCCCAGAGACCCTTCCTCTGGCTCCTACCCACCCATGTGGTCCCCGTCTCTCTGCGCCTCCCCAGGCTAGAACCGGCTCCCTGAGTGACAGCAATTAGGGCCGTGGCTGGCAGAGCAGCTCCCCCCAGTCACCTGACGTGGCAGCAGCTCCCTGGGGGCTGCCGCACTCCGGCTGTGGCTGAGGCGCTTGGAATCGCTGCTTTCTGCTGTAAAAATGGAAACATCCCCTACGTGAGACACAAGCTGGCAAGGAGAACGCCACTGTGAAATCTCGCACCCCGAGGCGGGCGGCGGTGGCCAGGGGCCCGCCAGGCAAGAAAGGCTGCGCGGGGGGAGCCGAGAACTGGGGGGGCGCAGGGGCGAGGCGCAGACCCCCCAGCCAGACAACCCTGCCGGGAACATGGGCTAGGCCCTCGCTGCCTAGAGCGGCCGTTTTCCAAAAACGCCAACGGAGCCAGCCGCACCAGGCTTCCAGCCCCCGCCCCGAGCTGGAAGAGCCGTGAGCAAGGTGGGCGAGCGGGCATGGGCGGGGGGACATCCGAATGACAGAGAGAGTGGCTTCCCTGGGGCCCAGAGAGGCAGGGATGACCCCGAGTCTATAGCTCTGCTACCAGGAGGGGTATGGGGTCAGCGATGGTGTGTCTGGGCCACAAGGAGCGGCCCTGAGCCAGGTCCACTGTCCTAGCTGGGGCTTCGGAATTAGCCCAAGCCAAGCCCACACAGGACCCTGACCCATGTCTCCCAGACACAGGCTGGCATGGGGCACCCGGCAGCACTTTCCTGGCCAGAACCCTTCTTCCCGGCACCCCTGGGCACTGCTCAGCCGCAGGCTTGGCAGCTCGGGTCTGAGATGTTCTTCGTGCTAACTAAACGAGCTCCTGCAAACACCCACTCGTGCCAAGAGCCTGCGTTGCGCATGTGAACCCCCCCCCACCTGGCAGGGCTGTTCTCACCCCAGATTCACAGAGAACACTGCACGGTGCCCGTTTGTTCTATTGACGGGGGCCATTGGCCAGTGCAGGCCCTGGGCAGTGAACCCCAAGTGGCCCAGTGTGGGGCGAAGCCTGCATTTGCGCACTGGGGACAAGGGAATGAAGCAGCCACCTCTGCAGGGTGTGGTCAGGGTGCCCCTGGCAGGCCTGCGCTGTGGGCAATTTCCCTGGGAGTTGTTGGTTGTCCTGAGGAAAAGAGGAGGGCCAGGGCCGGGTCCTCTAGCCCTAGGGACCAGGCCCAGCTCCCAGGCTGGTAATGACCTCCCCGTCAACACCATCTGGCCAAGGGCTCCACTCTGAGGCCCTGGTCTCCCGGGCATGGGACCAGGCCCACCCGCCTTAGGACTGCCCCAGAGCTTGGCCACTGTTTTGGGCCCCCCAGCTGTCAAAATTAATTCCCTGGAAGCCAAAGTCAGTGTAAAACCTGGACCACCTGCATACTCACACACGCGTGCTCACTCATGGACATTCGCTAATACATACTGACTCACCCACGCACACTCACGTGCTCGTCAGAAACATGCGCATTCACACCAGGGCACGTTTGCTGTGCCTTTGCACGGACATGCGTGCACACTTGTCACACACTTGCACACCCACACGCACGCACACATGCGTCACAAGGCACACTCGTATGCTTGTGCACTCACATTCTCATGTTCCCGGACATGCACACTCACACATGTGGATGCTGACGTGCTCTCGCACACACGAAGCCTTGCACGGGCACACGCTCACGCTCGCAATTCACATGCACGCACACGAGCGTGCTCTGGCTTTTCGTCTCACTCAGGCCCTTTGTGCAGGCCCCTCACTGACCTGGAGAGGCGGGCGTCCCACCTGCAGCGGCTACCAAGTGCCCTCTCCCACGTGTCAGGCAAGCGGCCGAGGGCCTGCCAGCTACTCCAGACCTTCCTCGGCACCCCAGCGACTCCAGGTCTGCCCTCATCACCCAGACAGGCCCTGGGCTGAGCGGTGAGCAGGTGAGTGGGGAGTGACTTCAGAGGGCTGGCAGCTGGCCAGTGTATCCGCGCAGTTACCCACCTGCTCAGTGGCTGTGGAGACGGGGCACCCTGGGGCTGGGGGCTCTGGAACCCTCCCTGGAGTGGGCCCCCAGGAGGGCACGCAGTGGGGTGTGGGGCCGGCAAGGACTTGGGTTCTGCCCCATGGCACTGGGAGGACAGAAGGAAGGCAGCAAGGATGAGAGCAAGGCCCCTCCCCACCTAAAACTCATCCCTGAGATTACCAAAGGCCTGGAAGTCATGTGATCTGGAGGGGACCTCCCGATGAGTGGCTTTGCTGGTCTCTGGCAGCACAGGCCAAGACGACTCTGGGTCAGGACCCTGGGCCAAGACAGGGCAGGGGTCAAGGTGGATCCCTGGGGCCCAGGTGCTGGGAGCCAGACCGATGGGCACAGTCAGGTGCACAGCATGGGGTCCAAGCTGCATGCAGACCGCACTGCCTGGGGCAGCACCGCAGGTCTCGATGTGGCGCTGGGGCTGCCCAGCCAGCAGGAAAGGCCACAGCCCACCCTCCCAGTCTCACCGGCAGTTCTGGGGATGCCGAGAGTGGCTTCCCCAAGGAGTCAGGATCTGAGACTGGAGAAAGGCTTGTTGGGGGGTGAACAAGAGTGGGCTTCAGGCTGTACCCTCACGGCGGCAATGTGAGAGCTGCAGCCACTGTCCGCATGGCCCACTGTGCCTCCGGCTGCCAGCCTGATGTGACTTTGAAGGTGAGAGCAGCTGTGAGGCATTTGGAGCCAGACGCTGTCAAAGAAGCCAGCTCCCCAGAAGCCAAGGCCCAGCCAGAAGGGTCTCCTCCTCCACCAAGGGTAGCCCTGCCCTCCAAGCACTAGGTAGGAGCGTGGGGCAGCCATGTCAGAAGCGTTGGTAAGGTGGGGCAGGACCAAGATGGGAAGGGAAGCCGGGGTCTTACTGGTGGTTGCCTGTCTTAGTGCAGCCATTCACGGAGGCTCCGTGGGGAGAGTGAGGGAGGTTGCACAGGGGAGGGAAGCCGAGCGGGGATGAGCATTCAGCGAGACCGAGGCCGGCCTGATCTCATGGAAGCATTGGTCATGAGCGGCAGCCAGCATCATGTGGCCCGGGGGCAGAGGTCAGTTTTTGTACTCCACATCGGTCAGACACGGCAAGCTGCCCTGAGGGCACCCCATGCCCAGGCCTGAGCCCCCAGACCATCCTCCTGTCCACACCTGAGCAGCCCCTGAGCATTTGATGCTGAGCAAACAGGCTTGTTAACCAAGTTTACACTAGGTTTGCTCAGTGTTCCGGGCCTCCCACCAATGACTACCTACAACTTCAGGCCCTTCCCAGTGCCCTGGGCCCCACCCGGCATGGCCCAGATTCCACACTCCCGGCTGTGGGTCCCAGTTCCAAAGTGGCCATCCTTGGGGGCTGCCCCCACCCCTAGGCAGAAGGCCAGGCTCATTCACACAGTGGGCTCCGGGCAGGACCAGCCACCACCAGGAAGTTCCAGCTTTTGAGAAGGAGGATTTGGGGTTCTAGGACAGCACCCCGGACCACCCATGCCTATATTCACAGAGCAGCAAGGGAGGAGAAGCCCACCCAGCTCTTGAGGGCTGGTTGGGACAGGTGGAGTTTCTGGCTGTCGTGGCAAGCTGCCTTTATCATCTGGGGGAGCCCAGACCCCCGAAGAGTAGACTGAGGAAGCGAGTAGGGGGACTCAGTGCTTGCCACAGCACTCAGAGATGTGCGGTGCTTCAGGAATAGAAGGAAGCCAAGCTGGACGGTGTGACTCAGCCAGCTGCCGCCCCCACAGCCTGGGGGTCTCCGCTTGCTCTCACTTTCTGACTGTCGCGTGACTCCCAGGCCTATCTGGCTTTGAGGAGAGCCTGGGCAGAGGCCAACACACCAGTGGGCGGTGTGGTCAGGGCTGGGGCTGGATGTACCCCTTCCCTCCCCGTTGCCTGCTGTGGCTCGGACATGCAGAGCTCAGAGGCCAGAGCCTCTAGGGATGGAGGTCTCCGGTGTGAAGATGTGGCCAGCATGGCGGGACCTCAGCTCGAGCCTGGTTAGCATCATGGGCACTCGGTCTCCCACCCGTCCTGGACACTGGCCCAAGTGGGCGGTGGGATGCTTTGCCCAGTTCCCCATCCCTTGCAGCTCCTGAGGTCTCCCAGGGAGGCTGGCCCTCACCATGCCCTTTGGTCTCCCAGCTCAGCATTTCTCCTGTGGTCCGTGTGGCCACTAGGAAAGGGCAGGGACAGTCGGATTGGGAGGGACCATGAGAGACCACCGGACAGGGGGTGCACAGGGCCCTGTCTCACCCTGGGCCAAGGTCCGCAGCCTGGGTGTTTAATCAGGGGTTGGGGTGCTGCTTTGCTGCCTCGTCACACCCTTACACCAATCCTGCTGGGCAGGTTGCCAAATGCAGGGGGAAATTGAGGCTCAGACACACATTCTGACAAGTGCCAGGATCCCCCACCAGATCCTCAAAGAGGGGGGACAACACAGAACTTCCTAGGGGAGACCAGTCTGGGCCTGGAAATCCCAGCCATTACCCAGCCCGGCTTCGTCACTACCCCCATGGTTTTATTTGTGCCCTTTTTTAGGAAGGGGCACTGTGTGTTGGGAGATGTCCAGTGAGGAATTTAACACTATCCTGCAGCCCCCAAATCACAGGGCCTGGAGTGCCTCTCTCCCAGGCTCCAAGAGAGGCAGCCCCTTCTAGGCCCCCCTAGAAAGGGCTGACCCACTGCCTTGGGCCCCCTGGGCCCCTCACAGTCTCCCAGGGTCAGGCTGGGGCAGGCCTGCGACACTGGGACCAGGCTAGACACTGGCTTACCTGCTGCTCCTCAGCCAGTGCCTGCCCTCGCCGCCTGCCACGGCTGCCAGGCCCAATGCAGGGCTCACGGAGACCACAGTCCAGCTGCTCAGGAGTCCGTCCACGGCCCAGGGCCACCTGAAGTGCCCGGGGTCCCTAGCCATATTTCAGGCTCCAGCACTGGAACAAGGACGTGCCCATCCTGCTTATCCTGACTCAACCCACGCCGGACTGCACAACAGAAGACAGACAGAAGGGCCGGGCGGGGACTGCGAGCAGAGGCCACGGGTGAAGGCCAGCACGCCGACAGAGTGTGTGCCGGGGAGGCTCGGCACAGCGGTCCTGCCTGTCTCCGTTACACCGTGCGTCCTGCGGGGGCTCGTCGCTATCCCTTCACCACAGGGCTTGTCAAATGCATGAACAGTTGAGTGAGATGAGTCACTGGCTCCCCTGGGCTCACACTAAGGCCACCAAGACGCAGAGGGGACAGGATTGGCCTGTTCGCACAGCAGGTAGGGGAGGGCGTCAGCCTCTGGTCCCTGCCCAATCAGAGAAGGGACCTCACACAAGATTCCTCCCAGAGACTGGGCTGGAGCATGACCCCACCTCTGTCCCCAGGGCCACCCCCTCACTCCCCACCTCTGTCCAGAGGGTCACCCCTCCCCAGCAGTTGATCACCTGATTGAGAGTAGCATTCAAGTGCCCAGGGAGAAAAATCAATTCTCCTGGTTCTCCTTGAATCCATCAGTTCCGTTTCTGACCCATTTCCTGGTGCTCAGGGTCACCGTGGAGCTGTAGCGGCCGGCAGAGTTGAGCTGCCAGGTCGGGACTGCTGAGGCATCAGGGGCTGTCCTGGGGCCTTGGCTCCTCCCCACAGGAGTACAGCCGAGGCCCACTGCAAGACCACCCCAAAGCCCAAGCCCTGCGTGTCAGGGGCCACTCCAGCAGCTCACTGTCTCTGAGGCCTAAGTGACGGCCTCTGACGCTGTTGGGAAGGTAGGAGGCATCGCCAGGTGGGCCTAGAGAACAGGAGACCGAGAAGCGAGTGGACGTGCTTTCCTCTGCTTGGGGTTTCAAGGCTACCACTCAGGGAGGCTAGCAGAGCACTGAGCCACAGGGCCATTGAGACAGGACATGGCTGTCCCTGCTCAGTCTAGCTGACCAGGAACCAGACTCCAGGCCCTCCAAGGACCCAATTCAAACTCCCAATTCAAAACTTGTGCGATGGCCCACAAGCACAAGGCATGACAGAGGCACAGTGCCCCTGACCCCTCTTCTTCTCGGCCCCTCCTTGACCCCCTCCCAGCCTCCCTAGGCCTTAAAACCACACGGAAGGTACAGGGGTCTCGGGCAAAGCATGTGAGGGGGCAGAGTCAAGTTACTGGATAAAGTAAAGGGAAACCCCAGGTCAGACAGGTGCTGGGCCAAGGAGGGCAGGAAGAGGTTGGAGTGCACACTGTGTGCCCAGGGCATCCGAGCCTGTCATGCTGCTGGGGAAAGGACTTTCGTAAGGAGTGGCTTTGTCCCACCACCGCCCTCCCCCATCCGGCCACCAGGCCCTGCTAAAGTGCCTCACACAAGCCCTGACTCAGGGCAGGCTTGGGCTCACCCAGCTCCCCACCCTGGGGTCCAGGCCGAGTCTCTTGCCCTCCCCACCAGGCATGGTAGACCCTCAGCCGGCCTAAGCCCCCACTTTACCCCTCAGGCACAGTCCGTGGCTATCTGTGGCCTTCCTGGGCGCAGAGGTCAGACCCCAGCCCTGGCCACACCTGCTGGGGGCCTGGCAGAGCCTGAGCTCCCTCACTGTGACCCAGTGACATTGTGGGGGCCCGGATTAAACAAGTTGCTGCGGCTGCCGCCCTGGGGACCTCAGAGGAACAAGCCAGTGGGGGAGGACGAGTGGATTAGACAGCGGTCAATATTTGTGGAATTGAATTGAATCCGTCATCTGGGAGCTGTGCGTGTTCTGGTTAGTTTTGTGGTTTCTGCCACGGGCGAGCAAAACGCAGTGCAAGGGCCCCTCAAAGGCCCAGTCGGACCACAGTCCAGGAGCAAGGGGCCCAGGGGAACCCCTGTGTCCTCCAGGCACAGCAGGCTGGGCTGGGTGGGCAGGGGGCTGAGGCCAGACCGGGCAGTTAGGGACCGGAAGATTCTGGGAGTGCCGGCGCGGTGCGGGGAGGGTTCTGCCGGGGTCTCAGGTTTGAGGGGAATCTGCCCTGGCCCCCCAGTGAGGCTGAGATCCCACAGCACAGGTCCCACCCCACTCTTGGCTCTCACCGGTCCTTCAGGAAACGGGGTGCGTTGGGTCTGATGTCCTGGTGGCCAGACCGCAGGGCTGCACCGTGTACCGCGCTGGTTCTCATCCAGGCTGGATAGACAGACGGGTAGCGGCACAAGGTGGCGGTGGCCTCAGGCCAGGCCAGGCACACGGTGCCATGGGGAGGGGACCCATGGCCCTTGCCCAGAGCCCACCCTCGCAGCCCCAGTTCCCGGCCTCAGCCCCAGCCACGGATCCCCGAGGATCGTCCACAGGCTGGTGTTACCCACCTCCAACCCCCAAAACCCAAATTGGATTAGTTGTGTTTAGAAAGAGGCAAAGCTGCTTATATTTGAGCAAGGGCTCAGCAGATTACTCTGGACCAAGAGGGTGCCTGGCTGCAGGAAGGGGTTTGACAGAAGAAAAACCACACAAGCATGTGTTCATTGAAAACAAACTCCAGGGGATGACCTGCCTCAGCTCAGGCTCCGCCCACCCTGTAAAGCCCTTCTCGACTGCGCGCTCCGGGCTCCACGAGGAGCCAACACAGCCAGGTCTCTGCCACTGGGCCCCAAGGCTGCCCACAGGAGAGGAGTGTGGTGGCTGACAGGGTGGCGGTCACTTCACGTGCTTGTGACTCGGTTGCCCCCCCATCACACCCATGCCAGCAACTGGGAAAGCCTCAGAGGGGCCAAGGTCCCAGAGGCCAGCCAGGGTCCAAGGGCCCTGAGCACAGGCCTGAGCCTGCGGGGACACTGAGGCAGGTCCTGTTGGGCAGGGTGTGGAGCCACATGGCTATTCCTGGCAATAGTTCGGGGGGGGGGGCTCTCTACCTCCCCTCCCCCAGCCCCTGCCCTCGGTGCCACAGGAAATAACCCACTTGTGACCCTCCAACCCTGGGCCAGCCACAAGGGAGGAGAGCAAACATTTATTTGATAAAAATGCAAATAAAATCCCTCCACTGTAAAGATCCTGGCTGGTTTGGGGAGAGTAAAATGAGCAGGAGATGGGGGGGGGTTGTGAGCACCTTGGGGTGGCCAAACATGTGGTCATGGACACCCCCATTACCAATAAAGAAGCACTCAGGGAGGGGGCATGTCCAGGCCTCACGGTGGTCTAGGCTCTGACCTGGCAGCCCATTTGGCCTGGCAAGTGTCTCTCCCACCTCCGGATCCAAGCACAGTGCCCCATTCCCACCTTGATGGCTCTGGGAGGGCTCCACCCTGGCCCTGGCCCACCTGTGTCATTGGGCAGGGGAGCGATCCCCCGGCTGCTGGAGATGGGATGAGGGGTAAGAAGAAGTAGAGAAGAGAGAGCATGTAGGGGGTGAGGACAGATGCATCTGGCAGATGATGGGTGCTCCTCAGAGGGAAGCTGAGGCTGCTAGGGAAAGGGGTGCTCAGAGTGCCACAGCCCACCCCCAATCCCCTATGTCCACTCATCTCCCATGGCTCATTGGCTGAGAGCAGAGCCCAGAGGCCCAATGGGGACCACATCCAGCCCAAAGGGGCGGGGGGGGGGCAGCAGATGGAGCAGACAGAGCTGGGAGGTTGCCAGGTTGGTGGACGGGGTGTGAGTGGGGAGTTGGAGGTGAGCTGGCCCTGGGATCTCTGAGCTCTGCTCCTGGGAACACTGGCCCCAAGGTGTCTGTGATCCCTGGGGCCCCAGGTTAGGGTCCTCCAGTCCTCCGGCTGGCTTCCCAGCTCTCTGCGGCCAGCACCCGGCCACCCCCTCCCCTTACACCCTAGCCCTGGCTGATCCCCGAGTGAGGGAGGGCCATCAATTATTTAGCCGCTGCCTCTCAGCCTTCTCTCTGTTAGTACCTCGTAAAGTCAGGGAAGATAAATCTCCTCTCGCCTGGCTTCCGCCAGCTGACAGGGAGCAGGCAGGCGCCTGGGCGGTGAGGGCCCGGCCCTGGCCCCCGGGGCCCCGAGCCAGCGAGGAGCATCCCTGGCGGCCTGCTCGGCTCCTCTGCTATTAAACCCATAACTCAGCGGAAATGAAGCTGGGCGCACGGAGTCTCGGTTCCTGTGCCGAGGTAAGGTCCGCCCACCAGTCATAACTGCGCCAGGCCACAGGCAGAGTGACACTCCAGCCGAGACCGGGGCCACTTCAGAGGGACCTGTCAGGTCTCAGGAGCTGTGTTTAAATCTGTGCCCAGCGGAAGATTCCTGGGCACTGTCCCGGGCGAATCACGGAGCCCGACTGCTCACAGGGGAGGCCAGGCAGCCAAGGAGCACAGGCACAGGACCTGCAGAGGCCAGCAAGGGGTGAGGACAACAGGGGCACACAGTCTGCACACTCCCAGCCATACCCAGGATGACCATGGAGATGACCCTGGTCACCCCCAGTGGAAGAGGCAGTCCCAGACACACCTTTCAAGAGCAGAGCCGTCTGCCACCATGGTGAGCTCCAGAGCCTGGGGGTCACCCAGAGAGGACCAGCTCCTGCCCTGGAGAAGCACTCGCAGCCCTGCACCTCCAGCAAGGCACTGGTCCCAGTGAGAACAGATGGACAGGATGTCACGGAAGATCCAGGTCAGGCCCCTCTCCGCATAACTAGGAGAGAGTTTGTTGACGAAGTGAGTCCATGAGCCCCCATCTCTGCAGGACTCGGGATGGCCCCTGCAGGAAGTGGAGTGTGGGCAAAGGGGAACAGTCACAAGGCAGCAAGACAAGGGGGGCATGGAGGTGTGGAGTGGGGATGAGGGCAGGGCTTTGGGAGTGGATCCCACCCTTGTCAGATTCATGCTCACCCTGTGGACCCTACCACATGGTAGACCTACCCGGGGGTCTACTCTTAGATCCCTTGGGTGCATGGTGAGACAGAGCTCCAAGAATCCTGGCGATTCCAGGCCAGTGGACTAATATGCATGCTGAGCAGAAGGGCCTGGCTCAGCTGCGGGGACTCGGCAGCTGGAGGTCCTGCCAGGAGGCACGGCCCAACTGGAGCTCCAGTTCCTGGTGGGCATTCCCCTCTCCACTCCCTGCTCCCACTGGCCTCCATGGGGCAGGGGCTGAGACCCAGGTAATGAAGCTGGAGGTGCCACCGGTCCCCACAATTAGCAGTAACGAGTTGACAGGCGCCCAGTGCAGGCCACAGGTCAAGTGCTAATCGAGACTGATAATTACCTCGACAAGGCTAGGAAGTGGAGCAGTCCCTCCCCTCTGACCATTAATCCTCTGGATGTGGCTCCTGCCCTGTCCCGGAGCTAATGGGGTTGCATTTCTGTTGTAACCGCAAGGCTGCTGCACAGAGAGGCTGGGTGGGTGAGGGACACCCAGAGCCAGGCTGGGGCTTCAGGGTCTTCCCCCATCGGCCCCTGGTTCTGACTCTCTGTCTCACACCCCTGCAGGTCAAGTACACCAGCAGCTGTCCCAGGCCTGTGTCACCCCAGAAACATGACCTTCCTCAACCACCGTCCTGTATCCCAGGCAGCCCCCCGGCCCACAATCCAGCTTTGGTACTGACCACCTGATACTTGCTTCTGCCACAGCTTCAGGCTCCTTCCCACCCTACAGACCTGTCCCCTCCTTCCCTCCAGGCTCCAGCCTCTGTTAATATGGCCAGTGCTGGTATCTGAGCAGTGTCCAGCCACATCAGGGACTCATCAGGGGCTTTGTAGCCTGATTCCAAGTCTCTTTCTTTTCTGTGACCTGCCAAACTGACCCTCCACCTGACCCTGAATCGTCAGGTTTTGTGACCAAGGACCAGGCCCATCCATCACAGTTAGGGCCCGTCTTGTCCCATCTGTGCTCAGGCCTGGTCTCGTCCCCACCCATGCCCCTTGTGCCATGCCTGGCTTGGTAATGCCTGCACAGGGTCCCCTGGAAGTCTCCTGGCGGGACTGCAGGACAGGAGCTCACTCCTGGGGGCCTGTCCCACATTCCATCAGCTCACTCTTTGGGAGCCTCTCCCTCAGAGCGAGACATGCCTCGCCCGTCCCTCTCCCCGCCCTTCAGCTGGGGCTGAATGCACTGGCTCCAGGCTTCCTCTCACCTGCCCTCATTGCCAAAGGGGCAGGAGGGGGACCTCCCTCCTGCTCTGCTTGCATGCTTGCCCCCCCCCCCAACAGCCCCTACAGCCTGCCAAGTTCAGCTGCAGCAGGAAACACCAGCAATGGGACCCTGAGCAGCTACAGAGATGAATTATGTGGGAGGAGGACGTCCAATGTCTGGTGCTCATAAAGCCTGTGGTGCCTCTGTTTGTCAGGAGCTCGTTTCAAGAGAGCATCCTCTGTCCTGAGGAGAGAGTGACCCAACTGCCTGGCTTCCCGGAGCACAAGCGTGCCTTCTGTCAACTTCATTACATCGGCTTCCCTGACTTGATGGCCCTTCAAGGGTGAGGGAATCAAGCGTCAGTGTATATGGGGGGCCTAAAGCAGCAAGATCCACACAGACCTGAGCAGCCCACTCCGGGCCCGACCTTCGTGGCACAGAGCTGACTGCTGGGATCCCGCGTCCCCTGCCCCAGGCACCCCTGCCTGCCCTGCACAGGCCACCCGACAGCTTTCTAAATCAAACACGCTCCGGGGCTGGCCAACGAGCAGGTCCCGTCACTGCTCTGGGCCCAGGACAGAGATTGGCCTTCAGAGGCTTCTTGTCCAGCCCCCACCCAACTCTGCCACCTCCCTGCTTCCCTCTCTTGCCCTACCCCTGCTCCAGGTATTCTGAACGCCTGACACAGGGACAGAAGGGGTCTCCTCAGAGCACCATCCACTTCGCTCCCTGGCCAAGTCCTGCACCAACACCACCCGCCCGTCATCGCTGCAACAAGAGTTTTCTGGCATCCCCCACTCACTCTGCCAGCCTCTCCTCCAGCCCCCCGCTCAGACCTCCCCGTCCTCAGCCCCGACTCCACACCTGCTTTCTTGCTTTGGATGTCTGCACTGGTGTCCCTATCCTTCTGGAAGCCAGGGTCAGGTCTGTCCCCTCAGTAGCCACAGCGCCAAGGCTATCGAGAACAATTTATGCAGGACGGTGGGGAGGGAGTGCGTGCGGGGCCCGCAGATGTGGATTAAAGGGTAAGGTGCTGCAAACAGAAAAGAGCTGAGACCATTGAAAGGAACCAGAAGTAAGCAGGCAAATATTGACCAAATCCCCCGTGGGAACGAACTTTCTAAGAACAAAGGCGAAGATAAGTACACGTTGTATGAAAGCTAAATTCTCAGGTGGCTCAGAAGAAACCGTAGAGTTCAAAGAAAAGCAATGAAGCAGGAAAATTTTTGACTCTAACATGACAAAAAATTAATACCATTAACATAACACGAGCCTACCCAAAGCCAAAACACCAAGGACTTGAGCAAACCTCAGACGAGGCAACACACTGAAGACGAACCCCATCGAATGCCCTAGCCTCTCTGGCCAGGTACCCCGGAAGCCCCTCGTCCACCGAAGGCAGCTTCAGCGGGCCAGGTGCTTGGGGTCCTGAGTCATGAGCCCCTTCCTGGAATCTGTGCTGATGGAGTCTGACTCAGAGGGGCAGACCCATCTGTGTGGCCTCAGTGTGGCCACAGCGTTTCCTTGTCACTGCAGAAAAGGTGGAAACAGCTAGAGTACCCCACAGTGCAAAGTGAAAACGAGGACCAGACGAGCACAGAGTCGCATATGAAGTGAGGATAAAGAGTGTGTCCTGAGGAGAGTGACCCAGCTGCCGAAATAAATATCCGAAATATTATAAAACCGAAATAAATAAACCACCGCTAGCCCACGGGGGTCTCCGTTATTTAGATGAAATACATAAAGCATAGAGACGTGAGGAGGTTCCTGGGGGTTGAAACTCAAGGCAAGAGAGCATGGGGGCTCTGACCTAGGCCAAAGCACAGTGTCAACATTCTGTATATGGTGATGTAGGTCCCTAAGGCTTATCCCAGGCTTGGGTCATCTCTGGGGGGACAGGACAATCCCTGGGTGAGGGACAGCTGTGTGGGGGAAGGACGAATGGGCGGGTGGGCAAGGGGATGTAGGATGAATGAATGGGTGGCCAGAGAGATGAACATAGAGGTGGGTGGATGATGCGTAATTGGATAGGCAGGTGAATGGAAAGATGGACAGAGCGATGGATGGATGGATGGGTGGATAGAAAGGTAGATGAAAGGAGGGGTAGAGGAAGGGATGGATGGATGGATGGATGGATGGATGGATGGATGGATGGACAGATGGGTGTGCACAGGGAGGGCTGGGTGGGTGGACAAGTAGATTAATAGAGGGGGGAGGGAGGGAGGGAAGGAGGGAAGGAGGGAGGGGCAGGTGGATGATTAGGCACTAGATAGATAGATGGACAGATGTGTGGGGGGATAGCTGGGTGGATGATTGGGTGGACAGGTAGACGAACGAAGGGAGGGGCAGTTGGCCTCTGGTGTGTGAGGCATAGCCAGGGGGCCCTCCCCAGTCTGTTCCTTGGCCTCTCCCTGCCAGGAGCTCTGCTGGAATCACCACTTTTCAGGAGTGAAACATTCCCTTGGTTGTGGCCTCTGCCTCAGCATCCCCAAACCAGCCCCTCGCTTGGGGGCTCTGGCCCACCCCTCTGCCGTGAGCCTCAGATCCCTGGTGGCTAACTCTCCCCTCTGCTTGCCCTCTGGGCTGTTCAGCATGCAGGAGGACAGGCCCCGCCATGGCCACCATAAATCCTGCCCTCATCCTGCAGCCAATCAATCACCAATCGGCTCCAAAGCCCCTGGATGCCTCAGCGGCTCAGCCTGTGCGGCCGGCGGGCCTGTCCGTGAGAGCCACAGCGGCAGCCGGCTCTGGATGCCGTTGGCTACATATATTGAACTTGAAGCATCGGATTACATGTTTGTTCAATAGCAATAAACTCCCAAAGTTTTATGGGGTCATAAAACCGCTGCCTCGGCTCCCACTTAGGCAGTGCGTAATGTACACAGGCCGGTTTCCCCGCTAATGGGGCGGCACGAGTGATTTGGGGCTATTAGCTGGAAACATCACATCTGCATTTCCCAAAATCTCATCAATAAAGCTGCCCACCAGAGCGCACCAGACCGAACCTTGAAGTTCTAGGAGAAGGGAGAGAGGCAGAGTGGACTGGAGACATGAGATGTGATGGGGGAGTGGGACAGCAGATCAGGGGGAGTGGTGGGGGAGGGAAGAAATATCCGTGAAACAGAGAAGAATGGGCACCCAAACACTGTCCCTGGAGCTATCCTGCTCAGCCCCTCCCTCGAGAGGGACTCAGAGGGTGTCCTCTGAGGGTCCTGGGCCCCCAGCCTCACCCTCCAGGGAAGGCAGTTCCAGGCAGGTGGGAGCTCAGAGGAAAGATGGGGGTTGTTGAATGGTCCCTTAGAGAAGGGCGGACGAGAGCTCCAGGCAGAGAAGAGCACCAAGTGCAAAAGTGGGGAGGGACAATGAGGTCCCCAGGGACCCCATGGGACAGTCAGGGATCCAGACTGCTTGAGAGCGGAAATGATCAGAGAGCTAGAGAGGCCAGCAGAGGTAGTGCACCAGAGCTGGGGAAATGACCAGAGCGCCCTTGAGCAGGCAGAGGCTACCTCCTGGAGTGTGCCCTAGGGATAGGGGGTGCCACCTCAGTGGGCCTGGGGCCAGGGCAAGGTGCTGCCAGGGGTGAAGGTGGAAAAGGCAGCTTAAGAGGGGGTGAGCTCCCCATCTCGGGGGCATGCCGCAAGGGGAAGGAGAGCAAGGGCCGCAGAGAGAGCCCCGAGGAAGGGGCTTGGCTCTGGCCTGGACCCCAGCCACCAGGCACACAAGTCCTCATGGGAGACACTCAGATGGGTTGGCATGGGGAAGGCCGTGGCAAGCATGGGGACACCCCCTCAGCCATGGCCAGGTGAGGACGAGGAGCTGGTGTCGACCAAACCCCTCGGGTGGCCCCAGCCATTGGCACTGGCCCCCTGGGAACGTGGCCAGGCTCTTAGTGATGCTGGAGTTGGGTGCGTGGATGACTTTGCCCTGATCCTGTAACTTTGCTATCGAGCTAGGTCCTCAGAAATGCATCGATTTGCCAGAATCAATATTTATTGCAACTTCAAAGTCTGGGGAGGGGGGAGCTTCAAGCTGATGAATGGAGGCCAAACAGCCAGGGAGTAGCTGCCCTGCCCCCACCCAACAGCCCGGCCCAGGTGGGGGCACAGAACCAGGTGGTACATCCTGTTTCTTGGACACCCTAATGTCCTATTCCCTGAAGGCTGTATGCTGGTTTGGGTTTGAGCTTCCAAGGAACCAAAGCAATCCAGGGTTACTTCTCCCCCGCGGAAGCCCCTCCCTCCAGGAATGCTTTCTGCACAAGCCCCAGGAGGGTTGAGAGGTGGAATGGGTGGGCGGTACAGAGGCACCTTCCCGTCCACACAGAACACCTGTCTTGGCTCTGGGCCTGGGCCAGAAGCAGTGACGCTCACTGGGCAAGGACACGGAGCATCCATCTCGGGGAGACCCCCTTGCTCTGGGAGACGCTGCACTTGACCCGTGAGGCTTCTTCAGGGATGACCGTGCAAGCCAGCATGAAGTTCTGCTCAATGCTTCACCACCCACTGGAGATGGCCTCTGACTTGGAGCCTCTGTGGATTTCTGGGGTCTAAGCACTGCCACCAGGGCAGATTCCAGAGCCACCAATCGGCTGTCACTGCAGTGGGAGTTGGGGAGAGCCGGGTCTAGCACACCACTGCCTCGAGGGACCAGTCCATAATGCTGCTCCCCCCAGGAATGGCACAGCCCCGGAGTTTAGGTCGGGGACAGAAGGGGACCCCCGATGGGCCCAGAGGCTGGGCCAGGGGGACAGGAGGCTAGGGGGCTCTGCACCACCAGGGTGCGAGAGGGCCAGGCATCGCAAAACTCATTTCAGGAGACATCCAGGGCCCTGCCCCCAGACAGCCCAGAATCAAACAATGAGATCTACCAGCTGAGAAGGGCAGGGGCGGAAGTGCAGAGACCAGGACACGGAACGCAAGTTCACAGAGGGGAGTTCGAGAGGCCCAGGCCCTGTGGTGGAGCTCAGCTGGCTGACGAGGAGAGAGAGCCCTCTGAGGGAGCGCCTGGGGGAGGTAGGGAGTGAGCAAACAGAGAACCTGAGGGGTGGGCACTCCCAGCGCTCCCAGTGCTGGCAGGAGAAGAACGCCACCAAGCCCAGTCAGGGAGGCCACTGGGCACTACGGCCAAGGAGGAGGACAGATGCATCTGTTCCCTCTGAAGGTGACCCTGGGCTGTAACCTGACTTCTCACCAGTGCAGTGGCCACAGGCCACCCTGACCGAGTCCAGCCCTGGAGAGGGTCTGCATTCACGTCTATCCCTGCCCCATGGCTTCCCCACTCTCCTTCCTGGGGCCGGGAAGGGCCTGGAAGCTCCACTGCCCGGAAGTACCATCCCTGGAAGAGCCAGTGTGCCGGTGTGAACTGGAAGGTGGCCCAGGGTGGCTGCGTGGCCTGTCAGTGCCACTGCCCCGCACAGCCTCAGTCTCCCCGTCTGCAAGATGCCTAGAGATGCTGGAGGAGGCGGTGTGCACCTGGCAGGCAGTGGGATCTTACAAACTAGTACCCTCCCCACCCTCCGCAAGATGGTGGTCCTGCCGGGATGGCCCACAGCCCCTGGGCAAGGAAGCAGGGGAGCCTGGGGCAGAGGGGGGGGGGGGTTGCGGCAAGGGCTCGAAAGACAGCCCTGGCCACAAAGGGAACCCCCAAGGAGCTCCCGGTACAGACACAACTCCATTCAAGGCCTGACTGGGTTCAGAGGGGTTCCTCACCAACACAGGGTCCACGGCGAGTGAGAGGCAGACCAGCCTGGAGGCCCAGGTCTGGAGATGTCTCTGGAAGGCTTCTTGGAGGAGGAGGCCCTGTCGCCTGCAGCTTCTGAGAACCACTAATGCTTTGCCATGGGCACGGCCCGTGCTTGCACTTCCCTAATCCCCACTGATAGAGAATGGAAATTGGAAGGAGGCCAGACCCTGGCAGACAGCTGCCCTGTGGCTGGGTTCAAACTCGACCGAGGCCTGAGGCATTCCCCTCCCTCCTCCTTCCAGATCTGGGCCAAACGCCTTCTCCCGTCCTTGCCTCCTCCCTTGGAAGCAAATGCGGGTCTACTGACTGCTGGCCCACCATTATTAACACACTGTTGCTTGTGCCCCGAGCCTCTCAGCCTTCCAGATTAAATACAACCGTTTAGGAAATCCTTCCAAAAAGCTGTGAATCCTGATACCTCTTTGGCAGGGGTTGAGAGAACATCTAGGATGGCCCAAAAGTAGGGACCCCCCCAGGGCATCCTGGGAGGCCCTGGGACCCAAGGGGCCACGGTGGGCAGAGGAGAGGCAGAAGATGGGCCCGTGTGGATGGAACAGCATCAGCGTCACGAGGCCGCTGGAAACGCTGGGAGGGTAGGGGCCCAGGTCGGTCTCCGGTTGGGTCGGGAGAAGCTTTAGAAACCACTGGGAGCTGGCGGCCCTCTGACCTGACTGGTGAGCACAGGGCCGGGCAGTGCTATCATCCCGGCGTCGCTGTGCATCTGCAAGGAGACACCCCCACCACTGTTTCACAGACAGACGGGAAAGCTGAGGCTTGGAGGGTTAGAGAGGGGAAAACCCCTGCCCAGTGCCTCCGTCTCTCCAAGCTACTGTAACAAAATGCAAGACTGGGAGGCTGAGAAACAACCAGCGGTATTTCTCACGGACCTGGAGGCTCAGAAGACTGAGGTCAAGGCCCAGGTAGACTGAGTCTTCGGTGGCTCAGTCTGGCTTGTGATTGCCATCTCCTTTCTGTGTCCGAACATGGCGGAAGGAGCGAGGCAGCTCTCTGGGGTCTCTTTTATGGGGCTCCAATGCCCTTCGTAAGGGCTCCAGCTTTATGACCTAATCACTTCCCAAAGCCCCACTTCCAAATACCATCACCTTAGGGTTAGGATTTCAACATATGAATCTGGGGGAGAGACCCAAACTTTCAGTCTACAGCACCTGGCTCATACCCAGCTCACGGACTGACTGAGGCCACAGCCTCTCAGAAACCAGTGTCCCCACCCCCAAGACACTCACTCACCCTGAGGCCTTGGCCCCAGACAGGGAAGGCTGCCCCTGTCTCTACCTTCTCCAGGAAGCTGAGCGCCCTGGGACAGATGAGCCAGTCAGAACCTGCCTCACATCCCTGATCGGGGCCCACACCCTTCCTGACTGAGGTGCCAGCGTCCAGAGCGGAGGGAGGGGTTGGGGTTGCTCACGTGGGCCCCTGGATGGAGAGTATGGACTGCAGAGGCCCAGGGAGGCCAAGGAAGACAAAGGCCCAGGACACCAGCAGGAGGCCCTCAGCAGCTGCCCAAGCAAGTATTAGGCACCTCCCATGTCCCATTCTCAGCAGGTAGGGGCATTGCCTTCAGAGCCTGGCAGGCTGCTCCTGGGGCACGAGCGTCACAGTGTCTGAGACAGTCCTCAGTACCCCACTCACGCAGAGAGGTGTGGACTGGCCCAAAGCCACCAGCCACGAGCAGTGGCCAGGACTGATCTTCTGACCCCTCATCTGCACAGAGATGTGTTTGATTTTCCTCATCGCCTGATCAGCCTGGGGGCCAGCGTGGAGGAAGTGGAGGCATGTACCATGTACGCTCTGAGCTGGGGTGTCAGAAGGTTCCCGGGTCAGGGACGCACTGCTACCCCTGGAAGAAGCTGAGCCAATAGTCACTGAGTGCTAGTGGGAGCCCAGGCCACAGCCAAAGCACCAGCCCCTCCTCCCAACCCGGGAGCCTGCGACCAGGAAAGTCTGCGCCCTGAGGGGAGGGGCCACCACAGGACAGACCCACCTGTCGAGAGTTTTGTTTACCTGCCAGCTGCTCCTGCCGGGAATCACCTCCCGCGGAGAGGCCACCGTGCTAGGCCTATCTCTGGTCTGTCCTCCCTGTTCTGTGGGCATTGATTTCCGTGTTTCCAACAGAGCCTGGAATTAATATCTGGCATTTGGTTGTTTGGGTGGAAACAGCATCAATATTGTCTGTGGGGTGTCCCAGGCCCCTCTGAGAGGCCTATTCCCGCCCGTGAGCCTGGACAACAGTCCCTGGGCCTGACCATAAGGCGGCATAACCTGCCCTGGGCCGCCCCAAAAAGCCAGTCGCATGGGGGTCCTGCGGGCGGGAGGCTGCCGCCCCAACGCTTCCACTGGCACCTCATTCTTACGGCCTGATAGCAGCATCCTGCCACCCGCAGAAAGGACCTTTACTCCAGTCCCCTCGGCCCATGCCTGGAGCAGCAGCCACACTGTGCGCTGAGCAGAGATCACCTGGGTTCAAATCCATCTGCCGAGTTCACCTGAGCCGTGGACGGAGGGGGCGGGGCGGTACGTGGCCAGGCCAGATGGGAATGGGGAGGACACTGGGACGCAGCTGCTGCTGATGGAGGCCACTAATGTGCAGGGACCGAGTTGGACATGTCCCCACGGCTCCTGCTCCAGGAACATCACACAGTGTCCCAGTCCTCACTACCCCGCTCACACGGAGATGTGCGGGCTGGCCCAAGGCCACCAGCCACGAGCACTGGCCAGGACCAGTCTTCTGACCCCTCATCCGCACAGAGATCTGTGCTTGATTTTCCTCATCACCTGATCAGCCTGAAGGCCAGCGTGGAGGAAGTGACCATGATCCAGGAGAGGCTGATGGGGCACAGTCGGGGCTATGGAGGAGGGCGGAGCTAGCCACACTCAGGAGGCGGGGTGGAACTGACAGAGGCCCTTGGACAGCAGGGCTCCTGTTTGTTGGGATGTGACACTCCAGGAGGGCTTGGCCCACGGACCCCGCTGCCTGCTGTCCCGCTGGTGCGAAGCATTTGCTGCAATAGATTTGTACGAGGTATATAGGAGCTGGGCTGGAGCTCCCCCTCACCTCGCTGGGCTGGGCCAGACATAGGGAGGCATGAGGGGGACAGCAAGCACTCTCATGCAACCCCAAGTGCACGGGATGGGGAGCCTGAGGGGCAGCCCTAAGGGGCAGCTGGAGGGAGAGTCAGAGTGGCAGACGGAGGAGGGGGAGACTAGCAGGGGGTGTGGGTCACCTGGGTGTGCAGCCCAGAGCTGACACTAGGGTCTGCCTCTCCCCCTGCTCCTCCACCAGGCCCCGTCTGAGCAAAGTGAAAGCCGGACACACAGTAGGTGCTTGCAGGCCTCGGGAAGGGGAAGGCTGCTCTGGAAACAGGCTGGGGTGGCAGGCAGTTGGCAGCGCTGAAAGTCAGCCCTGATCCACCTCTGTCACCTTTGAGATTTCTGTGGTGCGTGAAATGGGGCTGAGGTCCAGTTGTGAGCCAGTGTGGGGCCCAGTCCACCCAGGAACCACCCCGTGGTTGGAGCCAGTATGCCAGGACACAGAGCCAGGCCCAAGAGCCACCACCACCACCATGGGCCACCATGGGACCCCCCTGTCCTCACCCCTACCCCCACCCAGGATGGCCAAACCTGCTTCACAGAGAAGCAATGGCTTGCAAGGGCCTGGCACCCAATGGGTGCTCACGGATTGCATGGCCTCATACCCCCTGATACTCCCTTCTGGGAACCCAAGATGGGAGGGGCTGTCCCAGGGTACAGGGCTGGATCTTCAGGAGCTCAGGGCAGTGAGACGCCCAGAGCGCAGCATAGCCTCTGCAGAGCTCTGGTGGGGGGTCCAGCGATGCACGTGTCCCAGAGGCCATGTGCAGGTCCAACCTGCGGGAAAGGAATCAGGTCAGCCTGACTGGGGGCCCCGAGGGGCCCCATGCTGGCCTCGGAGCTGATCATGTGAGGATTAGAGCTTGGAATGCAAGCGGCTTCCCGCTCTTGATAACAAGCACCTCTGTCAATCCTCACGGCAGCCCATTTCCCAGGCTGCCTGTCCGGGAGTGGTGGCCTCTCTTGTCCCCTGACCCCATCCCCACACCCAGCACCTGCCCACCGCATGTCCAAGGCCTCCTAAGCAGGTGCAGAATTATAGTGTCTCATCAAGCAGCACTCCCAGCCCCAGGGAGGGAGTCTACCACCTTCTGGAAAGGTCCTTGCCTGCAGGGGGAAGGGAGGCAGATGGGGGTCCAAGGGCCATGCCCCCATGAGTCTGCTGCCAGGGATTGACCTAAATCAGTCAGCACCATATGTTCAAGCTCGATGTTTAAAGACCTGCCCCCAGGGTCATTTATATCCATGAAATCCCAGAAATGCCCTGCACTCCCTATACCCAGTGTTTGTGCAGGACGGAGGTGCCTCAGATCTGGAGGAGATGGCCAGGGGATGTCCATACGTGGAAGGCCTCAGGGCTCAGTGCCACCAGAGGCTATGGGCTCAGAGTTCCCTAGCCTATTACTCTAACAGTCCTTGCTCACCGCCCTGCACCAGACCCATGGCCGAGGTGACAGCCGGGCACACTGAGGCAAGAGCCCCATCCTCACTGCAGGACGGCCACGTCAGGACTCCAACTCGGGCCTGCAGCCTCCAGTGCCCAGGTCCTGAGCTGCCGTCATGCCAGGGTCTATGCCCCTCTCTCTCGCCCACCTTGGGGTTCCAGCGCCCTGCAAGTGTCCATTCTGGACCCTACCCATGTGGGTTCATTACCTAGACGACGTGAGCTCTAGCCACAGGTAGAGTCCATGCAGGGCCACGGTCGTCCTCCCCATCCTGCTCTACTCTGTGAGTCAGGAAAGGAGCTGGGAGAACAGGTTCCAACACACAGGCCTCAGACAATGGGCCATCAGGATGTCTGCCACCCAGACACCACATACCTGCTCTGTGCACAGTCATGCCAACCCTTGTTGGGGGACAGAGAGGTCAGGGCCCATCCCCCATGCAGTCCTGGGCAAGGGGCCACACCCTGGGCCTCAGTTCACCCTCTGTGTCTGAGAGCATGCTGGGGAGGCAGCCCAAGACAGGTAGCGTTTGCCATTGCCCATGTGAGTCTGAGGACAGATGACCCCCAACTGAGGAGGGCTCAGGGAGCAGCCCCCTGCTGACTCAAGGCACCCCAAACTTGCCCCAAAACACTCCATTCCTGCCACCTTTCCAATGAATAAATATGCTGACAGATTACCAGGCCAATAAAAGCCCTGGACACAGGTTCAAGGGCACAAGCGGGCATGAGATGGGGCTTGGGTGGGGGGATCCTGGGAGCCTAGGAATAGACAAGAATGGTTAGAGCCACATTGGCCCCCAGGCTGCCAAGGGCAGCCTCAGTCACAAGACAGCAGCCCGGGGGGCCAGCCGAGCCAAGCAGCAGCAGAGGGGGCCCCACCCCTATCCCTTGCCCTCTCCCTACCCCCGTCCCCTGCCTGCTCGCCCCTAGCCCACGCACCCACCCAACTGAGCCCATATTCCACTTAGTCCTGTGTCCATCCGCCCACCCACTTCACTGTTGTTTACTGGAGGGTTTTCTTCAAAAGGTTTTTTTTCACTTAAGTGATTATATTTTGAAAGGAAATCTTACAGCACCACTGGAAATGGAAAACAAGCATTGCAGGCAGCAAATGGAAGGTATCCGTACAAACAGAATGGCAACAAAACATGTTCTGAAATCCCACGAGGCCTGGGACCCACTGAAGGCTGGACACTCGCAGAGCAGCTCCAGCTCCACGCAGAGCTGGGAGGGACACGGGTCCCGGTCACTCCTCGATGACATCCCCATCGTGGACTCGTCCACTTACGGGGAGGGCACCCCTACACAAGAGTCAGAAAGTTCTTCCTTTCTTCAGTGTATTAATTAAGCACCACCTGTGAGTGCTATCTAGTTGGAACATGAAATAACTGAATCTTGGCCCCAGTTCAGGACAGGGACTCCACTTCCTACTGCTTACCTTGGGCCTGGGGGTCCTGGGAAGACCCAGGCTCACCCCCAAGCTCCTGTACAAGGCCCTGGGCAGAGCAACAAGATAGCAGCCCCAACCTGGAAGGGCAAATTAGCTGCCCATCTCTTTGAATTCCCTACACCTGAGCTGTTCAAGGCACTGAGAAGTCCTGCAGGAGACCCCTTAACCTTGTTTGACCCATGGTTTCCCGGGTGACTCTTTCTCCCCCAGCTCTGCCCTGCATCTAGAGGGTCTCCTGGGAGGACAGACAGTGGGCATCCCTCCTGGACAGACGACATCCATTCTCATTGATAAGACCACTTATGGATCCATCTCTGCTCCAACAGTGAAATGATTCCCACCCAGATGGCATGTGGCCATTCTTCCTGTTGTGTCCAGCAAAGCCACAGGACGCATAAGGCTGCCCATGGCTCCACTGATCCAGGCCAGGAGCTACAGCCTCTCAGCCCAGCCGCCCCCAGTCTGAGTGGGAGAGCCCTGGGCTTAGCCCTTGGCTGTGTGCTCCCTGTAGGCCTTATCAGCACCTTGGTCGACATCTTCCTATTCAGACATCTTGTACCGAGATATAAAAGGGAAGTGAAGATGGCCCCCTCCTGCACACAGTGGGTGCTCAGAGAAGGCTTCTTAGACATAACATATACTCTTGTCCACTCCACGCCGGGACCCAAATCTGTTGGGCCTGACAGGCAGGGGCCGAGGGAGGGGAACCTCAGGGTGTTCTAAGCCAAGGGAGGAGGTGTGGATCAGGTGTTTTGAAAGGTCTCTAAGAAGCTGTTGCCTCCCAGTTCTGGAGCCTGACCTGCCCAGGAGGGTCCTGTGACCGGGAGGCAGCCCCAGGGATCAAGCTCCCTGCCCAGTGAGACCAGCCTGTGCCTTAGACATGGCAGAACCCAAAGCCAGGTCCCTTCTGGAAGGCAGGGTTTGTAATGGGGCTTTCAGATGGGGGAGCTGTTGGCCAACAGAGGTTTGGGGAAGGAAATGACTGGGGGAGGGAAGGGCAGGAGCAGACATGACCACTGGAAGTGCAGGCAGTGTTTGGAAACCAAGCTAGCCCAGAGGCCAGAGGGCAGGTCCTGAGGATGTCAGGAGGGGAGGAGGGCTGGGGAAAAATAAGGAGCTGCCCTGGGACCCACCAAGCCTAGGAGACCGAAGTCAGTGGCACCAAGGGTCAGGTAGGGCTGGCTACTCTAACCACCACAGCATGGACCGGCACACCTCTGTCCCCATGCCCTGGTCCTTCAAGGCAGCAACCTGCCCTGTGTGACAGGGAGCAAGCCAGGCCAGAGAGGGCCACTTCTTGGGTCCCCCTAGATGGAGAAGGCCAGGTAGAAGAAGACTTATAAGCTGCAAGGAGCCGCTTCCTGGATGGCAGGCTCCATCCTTGGGAGGGTGCGGTCTGAGCCAACAGCCAGGAGCACAGTGGGTAGAATGACATCAGGGCCAGCCCTCCCCACCCCAGTCCTGAGCCCGTGGGAGCCCCTGCCTGAGCCCCGGCCACTGCGTGCTGCTCAAACACGTCGACATCACTGAACGACTGGCAAACTGTCACTGTTTTCTGTGGTTTCGGAGTTGTTCCTAGGACTTGGTGATGTTGGGACTTGGACCCAGAGTGCAACAGAGCTGTCAGGTTGGGCCTCCAGGGTGGCCGCCAGCACCCCACAGGGACTCACACCCCCTTGGGTCTAGCCCCAGGCCTTGGTGTCCCCTATAGGGCCATTCAGCCTGTTAGGCCCCTGGGACTCCCCCCAGCCTGGCCTTGGGATGCCAGGGGGCATGAAATCAGATAGGCAGTGAGTCCCAAGGGCCACTCTAGTGAGCCAGGGACAGCCCCACAGCTGAGCGAGGACGCCAGGCTCACCGCCAATGCCTCCTCCCCAAGGCCTCACCCACTGCGAAAGCTTCCTGTTGCCACAGCGGCAGCTCCATCCCATAATGCACGGATAGAAGTCTGCATCCATGCTGGGGGTGGGGGTGGTCATGGGGGTCCCATGGGGTTGTGGGGGCCATGGAGGGTTATAGGGGGCTGTGGGGGGTCCATGAGGGGGCTGTCATAGGGAGAAGGACAAGATTTAGACCAAGAGAGTTGAGTCACCCGCTTGGAGACTCACAGTTGGAATCTCCCCTGACAGCCCCTGGGGCGGCAAGGGGCCAGGACTGGGACACGCATGTTTCAGCAGGCGGCTGACTCACCCCCCACAGTAGCCCCAGTGAGCCCCATGACAAGGGCCTGTGGACAGGTACCTGGAACAGCCCGGCTGGTGCCAGGACAAGAGGGCCAACCTCTGCCTCCTGAGCCCTAAATTGTCCCACTCCCTTCCACCCAAGGTGGTGAGGGGATGGCCTGGCCAGGCCTAGAGCAGCAGAGGGCACCCTCCTCACCACCTCCAAGGGGCCCCACACATGCCAGGGGCCCTAGACCCCTTGTACCCAGCCGTACTCATAGGCCAGGCCCTGGGGGCTGTCCTCAGGTGCTCACGTAGGGAATGCTTATAGGCCCCTGCTAGCACGGCACCACCAGCCCCCTGACAAAGCTGTGAAGCCCAGCAAGCAGCAGAGCCAGGATTTGAGCCTCAGGCCTATGAGGGCATCTACCACAGGGCATTTGCTTGGGCTTCCTTCTGTGCCCTCCGATGAGGCTGCATGATGGGTCCCACAGGAGCTGCTCAAGGGGAGTGTCCCAAAGGCTCAGGCCAGGCTGGCCAGGGCACGGTTGGGGCCAGGTCCGTGGTGGGCCCAAGGTGTTGGCAGAGGGCACAGAAGCCAGTGAAGTTTTACTTCCCAGTCACAGTGTTGGCAAGAGTGTGGGGACAGCCAGGTCCACTATGGCCCCGAGGGCCACTGCCTTAATAGACCCTAAGGACAGAACAGAGATACACATGCGTTTTGGGACTTTTTCTGAGCCTCGTTTCATAATACAGAGAAGTCATAAACAACTGGAATGTCCGAACAGTGGAAGAGAGCTCCATGAATAACGGGTCCTCACCCTGGGAACACAGGCAGCCAGCGAACCTGGGTTTCTGGAGAATCTCTAATTGCAGGGGGTGTGAGGTTGTGTTAATGGAAAAGCAAGACCCGGCACAAGGGGCTCGTGAGACCAGGCCAACTGAGACGTACAAGAAACCCACCCCAAGCGGGGCTGGCTGGTGGGACACACCATCTAGCTTGTCTAACATTTCCAGATTTATTGTGCTCCAATTGCCACAGAAATGTGCTTCCTTTCATAATGGCAAGAAACAACAGAAAATTAAGCCTGGACAGGACAGTAGTCTCTCGCACTCCTAGGACCTAACCCCGCCGTGCATCTCGAGCCCCAACTGTAGACCCCAAATAGTCCCTGGTGCCCTGGCTACCACCAGACCTGGCTCTTCTGTGTTTGTCAGAAGATTTGCTTCATGCCAGCTTGGGGCAGCTGGCCCTATAGGGTGGGGGCACATGTCTTGCCAAGAGCCATCTGTTCCCACTGTGCATCGGGCACCCCGGGCAGGCTCCCCCACCAGGGACTTCAAAACGGCCACCTGTCTCTGCTTTACCAACCCTGAGCCCTCTTAGGGCCAGGGGCCTCCCAGAGGCATTGCACGGAGGGGTCATGCTCAGCTCAGCTCTGAGCCAGTCCCTGCCCTAGGGAACCCTCGAGACTGACTTCGCGCAGAGCGTGGACCGGCTTAGGATGTGGATGAGCTGGGAGGATGTCGCCTAGAACTCTGTATGCACCCTGTGGGTCTTCAGGGCATGCAGAAGGGAAGTCCCTGCCAGGGGGTGTGGGTGCCCCCTTTACAGACAAGCTTGGTGGGGGCATGTGCCCAGGGCCGCATGGGACAGACAGGGGACATCGCTGAGCACGTGTTGGAGTGGTCAGGTCCGAGGAAGCAGAGAACACACCTCTGTGGGATACCAGCGGGCTGACTGCCACACACAAGGCAGATGCCCTTGGCCCCTGGGGTAGATTGGGTAAACTGAGGTACAGACAGGGTGAGCGTGCACAGGCATCGTACTGAGCCAGGGCTGGACCCAGATCAGCATGACTGCAGTGTCCCCACATGGCCTGAGGGCTGGGAAGAGGGAGCTCCAGCTCTAGGGTGGAGACGTGAGGCCAGGGAAGACCAGATGTTGTCACCTGCGCTGCTAATAACCCGAAGCAACGAGAAATGGAGACAAAGAGCAGAGACAGTGAGGACGCGATGAAGAAGAAGCCAGAAGGAGAAGTGTGGGAGCCAGGGAAGCCGAGAGGAGGCCCTCAGGAGATGGGGCCACACAGCCCCGTCACACAGGGGAGTGTGGGAGTCACCCTCGGGGGGGCAGCCAGCAGCAGAGCCCTCACCTTCAGGGAGCACAGACCGACTTAGGAGGCCCCACTGACTGGGTGATCATGTCACTTGGATTAAGCCCTGCTCCTTGTCATTAATCTGGCCCCACAGCGAAATCTATTTCAGAGTCACCAGCCAGGGAAAGGCCTCTCCGCAATTAGGGCCGAAGCCTGGGTTAGACCTCAGTAGCCCTCACCAGTGTCAGGACCGGGGGATCACCAGCAGCAAGCTGGATGTGGGTGGCCGGGATGCAGGAAGGTGCTGGCCCCAGAAGAGGCCATGGGGGCCTGAGCCAGGCAAGGTGAGCAGGAAGGAGCAGCCAGGCTGGGCTGGACAAGGAGAGTCCAGCTGGTCCCAAGCTGGAGGCCTCTCCAGGTGCCCCAGGCCCATGTCCCTTCCTGTCCCACCTGGATCCCTCCCCCTAGGTCTCTCAGTTGTCCTGTCACTATGTCACCTGGCAGCCTCCATCCCATAGCCTCTCACCCTGGGAGTTTGTCTTCCTTCACTCTGGCTGCCCTCCCTGCAGGGACATTCCCACCAGCCTCCTGGCCCCTGTCCTACCCCTGGCCCTACGGTGACCATGACCCCTCATCACAGCCCATCGTGTGCCCATCAGTTGATAGAGTCCTTCCATCAGGCCTGCCAGGCCTCCCCGCCGCCCTGCCAGCCCACAACAGTTAGTTCTTGGGGAGTGTCGTGGCCACTGCCAGCAAGGGGCCCCTGGGGAAATCAGCCAATGCCAATAAACTTTCTTCAGACACCCCACCATCCCACGTGTGCCATCACTCTTCCGCATCGACCAGCCCACCAGGGCTGCAAAGATGCCCAGGATAGGCCCTCGTCCATCAGCCTCCCCCCTGGAGGCCGGCCTCCTCTGCCCCACCCCGAGCAGCCCAGGAGCCCACATTGAGCCCTCCCACACTCGGCAGTAGGGCCTGGCTCCATCACCAAGGCAGCCTGGGGTCCAGCATCCTCCAGCGGGGGGGGGGGGGGGGGGGGTTGGCAGAGCAGTGCCCACCGCCCCACCTGCCTGACATTTCCAAACAGGCTGGAAGTGCTTCCTCAGCAAGCAGAACCAGCGCTGTCAGCGGCTCCCCGGGCTCCAAACACCAGTGTGGCCACCCAAGCGTGGCAGGGAGAGGCCCAGAAGCCCCCCCGGAGGCAGCCAGCCCAGCAAGAGCTGGTCTCCTTGACACACCACCCTGGGGGGGGGAGGCGAGCTCCAGTCCCGGCCAAGTGCAAGGGTACCCCCTTGTGCCTCCCGGCCAAGAGCTAGAAGGGGTCCCCATGGCTGCCTCTACTTTCCCCCATGGCAAGCATCTGGGTGCAACTGGGAACAGGGGGAGGAGCTGTGCGGCCAGGCCTGGCTCTGTTCCTCCCCACCCCTGTGCATGGAGCCCAGACCAGCCCCTCCAGGGACCCATGTGGCCTGAGAATCAAAGCCACTTCTACCCCCAGAAGCTCTAGCAGTTGGTTTGGGAGAGGTTTTCCCAGTGGGACAGGAGGGGAAATGGGTGTGGGGCACCAGGGAAGGCCCCCAGCTTGGGATCTGGTCCACTCTCCTTGTCCAGGGACAGGCGGCCAAGGGTCTCTCTATGGCAGGGTCTCAAAACCTTAACAGACCAAGAGCCTGGGGATGGCATTTGGTGCATGTGAGAGGCACAGGCCTGGCAGGCCCCAGTGGGGAGACCAGGGTAAAGAGTGCCAGGGAAGCCAGCCAGACACCTCAGCCCCCACCTACCAAGGGCAGGAAGCTGCACGCTGACCACACAGCGTGGGGGAATGGGAGTGAGGGCTTGAAGGCGCCAAGTTTGGGCCGACGGGGTGGGCACCGGCCAGGGCTGCCCCCAGCCTTTCCACTTGCAGATGGAAGATGCAGGGCTGGGGCGGGAAGAGAGCGGCAGAACGCAGAGGAGCCGGCAGGGTGGAGGGTGTGCAGAGACCGATGTCTGCACGGACAGGCCGTGGGTCTGAGGGGGGCTATCCCTGGCAGGCACAGCCAGGTCTCAGGGATGGCAAACAGTGCTGCATGAGGAGCGAGAGCCCTTTACATGCTCCCGGAGACCCCAGCCTGCTCCTCGGCAAGGAGGCTGATGGCCATTGGGCGGGCCTGGGACGGTGCCACAAGCCGGGTGAGGGGAGAAACTGCTTCGGGGAGGGGCCATCTCATCCGGGGCAGAAGGTGGAGGCTGGAGGGCTCAGGACCAAGAGGAGCCCACTCTCTCTGGGGTCAGCTCCCCTGCCATTCTACCCCAACCCCTCCGAGACGCCTGTGAGAAGGGAGCATGGGATGGCTCTCCCAGAGGAGGGTCTGTGACGCCTGGACCCTGCACATGGACTGCAAACCACACTAAGATAAGGATGGGGCGGGGTCTACTCTGCCGGTTAGGTTCCCAGAGCCTGGCCATGCCCTCTGGAGCTGTCCCCCTGATCCTGCCTCTCCTCCTCAACCCCACCTCCCCTGCCTCACCCCTACCTCACCCTACATGACCCCACTTCACATACTTCCCTACACCTCCAAGCTCCCAGGACACTACCCATCTCACCTCCCCAAGAAGAGCCTCTAAGGCTTGGCCTGGGGCATCTCCCCAGCCTCCTCTCCACAGGAGCACCGCGGTCTTCCTTCTCAATACTCCAGAGTCAGTACTCACAGGTCACCGGAGGGAAACCAAGGCACAGAATCTCTGCCCAAGGCCACTGCCGGTTAGCAGATGAGCTCGTGGCGTGTACCTGTATTTGTAGATCTGGGCTGACTGTCCCCTGTCCTGGAGCCCTGGGCATTCCCACTGAGAGCCAAGTTTCCTTCTTTGTAGTGTGGGACAAAGCCACCCTTCGTCTGGGGGGTGGGGTACCTGAGTCAGGAGACCCTGACCAGGGTTGGCCATGCCCTGCAGCACACAGGACATGGGGCCTGCACTCTCTCCAAGTCTGCAGCACCTCACAGCATAGGGCATCTCAGCCCACCTGGGGCACACCCTCCCAGGGTCACAACCTACACGTGGGAGGACTCCAAGTACAGGCCCTGGGCTCCTCCCTTCCAGGGGCTGCCTTCCCAAAAAGGTGACACAGGGACAGGGCCAAATGTGCGGGGACCCCTGCTCTGCCTGCCCCCACCCTGGAGGGAAGACCTGTCCCACGAGGGGTCCCGCTGAGACCAGGGCCACCCACACCCATTAACAGGGCTGCCAGCCCCGAGCGTGAGCCAGTTGGTCGCTGATTGATGGGTAATTGTTTTACCTCTGAACAGCCCGAGCCCCATAATTTGGAGGCATAAATCCCAGCCTGCCGGTCTTGGCTGACATGGAATGACACCCAGAATTAAACGGAAGCATAACAATTAACAGCCCATAAAAATGTTCAGAGCAGAGCCCCGCCAACTGGGGAAGTGCATCTCCATATTCTCCGGGTGGGATCCCACGGGCTTACTGGGCCTCGGGCGGGGGGCGGGGGCATGATCCCAAGTCCCTGAGCCCCAGGGACCCGGCTCTCCTCCCGAAAGGCCTAGAACTCCTCTCCACTCACGGTGCCCCCATACGGGTCCAAGGGTCAGCCAGCTCCCCCTCTGTTCCTGGGGGTGATAGATGCTGTCAGAGCTCCCCCCAACCTGTATCCCTCAGGAAGGTGTGTGCTCCACAGGGCTCCCTGAGGCACCCCAGTGGACCCAGCCCCAGCTGTCTGCAGCAGCCCACCTCCTGGTGTACCCAAGTGGCCTCCTCCCCTCCCATCCCCTGCCTCTCTGCCCCTGACTCCCCCTCCCAGCCGGGGGGCAGGGTCCACTTTGAGGACCCACACTAACACGGCTATCAGTGTGCCCTCCACGTGCCTGAGGCTCACTAGTCCGGGTGTCACCCCTGCGTTCCCACTGCGCGTGCCTCACAGGCCGAGTACTGTCACCTTGTGCCCTCAGCCTAAGCAGCCCAAGCCTCACCATGAGGGGGCCTGGCCTCCCCTGGCCTCAGTTTCTTCCACGAGTCAAGGCACCCCCGGCCCTGGACAGCGGAGCCTACTCCGTGGCTCTTCCCAGCATGTCCAGAGTAAGGGCTTAGCTGGAGAACGAGGTCCCTGAAGTTGGGGAGGCTGCCTCCAAGTCCCTAGGCCTGGAGGCCCAACAGCTGAGCTAGTCTTTGGGCTCAGGTATCCCGCATGCCCTTGTACACGAGGATAGGGGCTGTGGTCTCAGTGGGAGGACCCTCTCCCAGCACACGATGGGGGAGAGCTGGCGCTGAGGCGCCAGACAGAGCTGCAGGCTCTGTTGGGAAACAGGCCAAGACTCCACCCTGCCTGGCGTGAAGACGAGGCCGGGAAGAATTGGAGAGACCCAGCCTGGCCAGCTCCAACGGCATGATGGTGGCCCAGAGGAGCTGCCCTGGCCTCAGGGACAGAGGACCCCAGGCCCCATGGGGGACTGGGTGGGGACCCCAAGGCCTGGCCAGAAGTTTAACACCAAAAACTCTCACTGACTTGATGCAGAGCCCACTTTAAAAATCAACTTAATAAAAAGCCACTTGCCTAGCATCAAGAACAGTCAAACGGCTGCCGTAACTTAATTGTCTCTGAGCTCTCTGTTTTGTAACTCGATAATTGTGATTTTGTTTTCTTATTAATGTCATTGTTTCAAACCTCCTCCACCACTTTCTCTGCTGGGCCTCGGGGTGCAGAGCAGAGGCGGGGCTCCCAGAGGCTTCCTCCAAAGAGGCCAGTGGTTCCAAAGAGACCGCTCTGCTGAAAGTGCCCGCCCTGCCAGGCACTCACTATGGGGGAACGTGGCAGCAGGATCTCAGGGACGGGAGAAGCTCAGCAGGTGGACGAAGGTCGAAGGTACCGGTGGGGGGAAGAGCCTGGGCACAGGCGGGGAGGCATAAGCGTGGGTGCCGAGGTAGGTCTGGTGAAGGTGGGATGCTAAGGAGGCCAGTGGGGAGGTGGAGGCAGGGGAGGAGTATGAACTTGACCTGGGCTGTGTCACTGAGTTGAGGGGAGTCCAGTGACCCCGGCTGGGGTCCTGCAACCAGAGGGTGCCAAGGGGGGACATCCAGAGGAGAACCGCTCCTGCTTGGCTCATTCCCGTGCTCCCCGAGCCTGCCAGAACAGGGGCTAGGGAACTGCCCTGGAGGACATGCCATTGGGGAGGCCACATGCAGCCCCAGGCTCTGGGCCCCAAAGACACCCCAGCCCTCTTCCCAGGCACTCGGGCGGGAGCCGCACCCGCATTGGGAATTCCGGGCAGGTCCAGCCTGCATGCTGTGTCGGAGAAATGCAACACAATTAATTAGCCCCTAAAAAAAGCGTTTGAAGTGTTTATTGCAGGACGGCGCTCCTGGTTTTATAAGCAGATGGGGAAATAAAGTGGTGGGGATGACAAGCCGGGAACAGCTGCACGGGGACCCGGAACCTAATTCATAATTCAGCAGACTAATCAGAGAACATCTTCTGCAGGCGCCGTAATGAAGGGACGTGAGGCCGCAACTGATGAGCCGCTCCCCGCTGCGCCCCACTGCACCCCGCTGCGCCGGCCATGGCGGCCGCCCCCCTGCGTGGCCAGACCCTCGGCAGCCCTGCCGCCCGCCCCAGGGCCCGGGGCACCGTGCCCAGATGCCAAGCTCTTGACATGAATTTTCTCAGCAGCGGCGTTAGTCAAAAACCCATTTGCCAGGAGAGGAAGCCGAGGCACAGGGAGGCTGAGTCTGGGTAACAGGTCCCGGCAGGCACACAGACCTCCCCCACCGCCCTGGCACCCCGGGAGTCTGAGCCCCACCTCCCACCCCCCCAGGCGATAGTAGCAGCGGCCCCTCCAGCCTCATGGGGTGTCTTGCTCCAGAGGGCTTCACCCACAAAGGGAGCCTCTGGCAAGGCCTCTGGTAGACTGAGGAGTCCTCACCTCTCTTGCAGGTCGGGGAGCGGGGCTCGAGATGAAGGCACAAGGTCTGGAGCTGGGCCAGAGCTGCTGTGTCCCCAGGATGAAGCTGAAGTTGCTGAAGCTGCTGGCTGTATGGAAGGGGGCGGGGGGAGCCCCTCTCCCAGTTGGGCTGGGGGGGGGTGTGGAGCAAGACGGGGGAGGCAAGACAGGAGGGGGGCAGGGGTGGGGTTCGGGGGGCGGGGACCTGAGATAATGGCACATAAAAATTCATATGCATTTTATGAGTCTCCCGGCCTACAGGAGTCCGCGTTCACAGCAGTCGTGGACTGTAAAATGCATATGGATTTTAAAAGGATGAAATGTCTGTGACAGCCGTAAAGTCCTGGTTTTCTCCTGGGCTGCTGTGGAAACAACGGAGGCGGAGGGCCTCCCTCAGCACCTCCGGCCCCCTCTGGAGCTCCTCCTCACCCCCAGCTGGGCCCTTCCCCCACCGGCTCTGCATTCTTGTCTGTGTGCCTGGCAAGACACACAGACCCAGAGAAGAGCCCAACCCTCCCTGCCCCAAGCAGCTCGCGGCCTCCCAGGGCAAACAGAGGTGGTCAACTAAATCTGGCACAGTCCTTTTCTAAAACACACATAAACCATAAATAATATCAAAGTCGTTGATGGTGTAACAGAGGAAGGCACAGGTGCCGTGGTGCCCCAGTGGGAGAATGCAGGGATCTTGCAGAGCTGGGCTTTGAGGCATAGGTAGGAGCCCACCAATGTGAGAATGGCCGTCACCGTCCTCTGTGCCACCAGCACTAGATGGGATCCAGACTCAGGTTAGAAAGGGAACCCCGAGTCAGACTATGACCCTAATCCCATTGGATACCCAACCCGGCCAGCCTGGCTGGGATCCTTTTCAGGGATCCAAGCTCCAGGACACAAGCTTCCAGCCCTTGGACCAGAGGTAGTGCCTGTCAGGCTGCAAGCAGAGGGTGGGGTTATGGGGAAGCCAGTGCCACAGGTAACAAAGCAGCCCAATCGCTTTTACGCGTGGTTTGTGGGTTGGAATCAGGGCAGGGCTACAGGGGGTGAGGTTCTGCTCTACGTGGCATCCGCGGGGTCCCTCAGCGGTACTCAGCTCATGCCTGGCCTTGGCTGGTTGGGGGCAGGGCCGGGCTCAGCGGGTTGCCCTCCTCCACATGGCCTCTCCGGTGCTCCAAATACTTTTGTGGCATCAGAGCCAAGAGCAGAAGGTGGAATCTCCAGGTTCTGAAGGCCTGGGGCGTGGCACAGCATCAAGCCCACCTGATAGGAATGGTCAAAGCTGTCCCAGGCTGTCTCAGAGCAGGTCCAGCCCAGTGCAGAATGCTGGGGGAAGCAAAGGAGAAGCAGCCCACCAAGACCCCAGTCAGGAGCCCACAGGCACCAATGTGACCCCTGGCAAATAGGACCAACCGAAGGGCCCGAAGCTCCAGGCAGATCCCCTCATGGGTATTCTTTCCAGAAAAGCATGAACAGGGAGTGACCCCATGATTTTAGTTGGGGCCTACCCTATCTGAATATTCATGGCAGGTAAAACACATACCAGGGTCCCCTCCCGTCCTAAGTAGATAAGGTGTGTGCTAAACCCAGGACAGGCCCTCAGGACGTGGAGCCGTGCTAAGGGACCCTTGCCAAGGCCGGGTGTCTGTGCCGACGTAGGATTTGGGTTCCGCAGGCAGGACTGGCTGCCTTCAATGACCGCTGCATGCCCCGCCACCAAAATGACGCCCCCGCCTGGCTCCCTGGCAGCTGTTTGCCAAGGACACTCTGGGGTTCGGCCCAGGCATAGCCAGCACATTGTTCACCTTCCCATGGGGGAAGATTCCTCCTTGTCCCAGCCCACTCACTTGAAAAGAGAGACCCACCTGCCCAGTGTCACCCAGTTGGTAGCACAGGGACATGACCCCTGGTGTCCCTGGCTCCAGGGCCATGTTGCGGCCACAGGCTGGCCCCACTGCTTCCCCCCAGCCAGGCCCCCAGAGTGTCTACATCTGCTGTCCACTCCTGCCACCTCCCACTCTTCCCGCATGCCCCCTCCCCAAGGCTGCTGGGGTCTCCCTGCCCCAGGCTGCTCCTTCTGACCTTGGGCACCAGTAGGGCCCCTCCAAGGGCGGCTCAGAGCCCCAGGAGGGTAGCCAAAGGGCAGGGTGGCACCTGAGTGTGACGGGGCCACTGTGCAAGGACCCAGTTTCTGTGGGTCCAGCACCCCACTGTGGTGGCCACCTCACAACCGTGCCGTGCAGCCCTACAGACTGGCTACAACAATGCCACCTCCAGAGTGACCAGCAGTAGACAGAGCCACTCCTGGGCCATGCTCAGTGTGCACACACGTTCCCCTCACTGCACCGACCCTGTCCCGTGGGGTGGCTCTGGCTGAGGCAATCTCACTGAACAAACACGGCCCGGATTTGCTCTGCGCAAACAGCAGAAACTGCCGCACCACAAATGAGGGGCTCAGAGAATAACTGAATGCACAATGGGCCGTGGAGGGCTGTGTCCTTTGGGGCAGGAATACGGGAGGTGACCCTTCGTTCCCTGCAGTGTGGGGCATTCTGAGGGGGAGGCATGGAACCCCGGGCCATCTCCTAAGACATACGCTTGCCCAGCCACTCAGGGGCACTGAGCTGGTCATTGGGGGACCATGGGGGGCAGGGTGGATACAGTCCCAGCTTCAAGTAGGGACTGAACAGCATATAAGCCGTAGAGTAAGTGCTGGGCCAGGCAGCACCCGCAACCAGAAACGTGCCCTGGATCCCTCCCTGGCCCCACCGCCAGCACAGCCAGCCCCACCCGGACCCCCCACCTGGGCCAGGGCCACTCCTGCCTCGGAGGCTCCTCCAGGCCCTGCATGGGAACCAAGCCCCGGGGTAGTCAGCACCCATGTGGTGACCGCCGACAGAGCTCCCCAGAGCGGCCTTCCTCCTGTCTACCTCACCCAGGTCCTCCAGGAATGGCACCAAGATGCTGAAGTGACAGGCCAACCAGGCCTGACCCCCTTGGCCACTGGAAGAGTCCCACGCTAAGGGCTGCCCTGGACAGTGGGGCTATCAGGGTCAGAGCCCGCCACCCCCAGCTGGGTCCCCACCTGGCTGCCCCTGTGCCCCAGAGGTGTTCCTGCAACTGCTAGATCCTGAGGGGCAAAGGGCTCCTCACTATTGACCTCTGTGCCCACCACCTCCCAGAGGGACACCCCCCAACACCCCCACTCGGCCCCCTGCTGAGCCCAAGGCAGGCCCACAGGAGGACAACGCATTTCCGGGGTGGGGTGTCCTCACATTCCTTTCTCTGATTTTTCTGCATTTTCCCATCTTGACACCAGTACACCTTTCTCATGTAGTGGGAACAGAGCATCAGCAGGGAGAAACAAGGCTCCCTTCAGGCGTGGGGGGACGCTGGAGGCCCAGGGCTCAGAGGAGGGACGGGCTCCCTCCAGGCTGGACCCCAAGCAAGTGGCCCAGTGACAAGCCCCCTCCAGGGTGTAGGCAAGGTACCCTCCCTGTGCCCAGCCATCTGTCTTCCCGGAGGGCGGGATGCTCTGCGCCCCTCCCCAGGGACACGCCAGCCTCATTTCCTTGCCACCGCGACAGTTACATTAACTTGTATCTAATGGGACGCTCCACTATTGGACATGGAGCAATTGCAGTTTAATTAGGCATCAGGAAGCTGGGCATTAATTAAAGTAACAAAAGACTCAGCACAAAGGGGGCCAGGCCTTTTCAGAAAGGCTGCGGTCCAGAGCCACAGGCAAGGCCAGTAGCACGGCCAGCCGTCCCAGGGCTCCCTCACTCGTCCCAAAGGCTCTCAAACCCTGTTAGCCTGTCTTCGAATCTTCTGTCACCACCCACTCCTCAGGCCCAAGCACGGAAGGCCACTTGGGGCCTTGCACCCTGACCTCCTAGCCACGCATGGCCCAGGGCTAGGCCCCTTTGGGTTTAATGGGCTGCCTTCCCAGGAAGAGAGGGCAGGGGACACCCTGGAATTCAGGCAAAGACTCTGCCAATGCTCTCCAGGCCCTGGCAGCCCTGGAGACTGTCACAGCCCAGCCCCGCTCTGGCCAAAGCCCCCTCCCAGCAGCCCTATGACCCCACCCAGGAGAAGCCTGACCCCCACTGCGTGCACAGACCATCCTCCTCACCCCTTTCTCCCCATCCAGACAAGCAAAGGGGCTCAGACCCAGGGGAAGCTGGGAACAATGGGCAAGGGCAGCAGACACAGCACTGCAGCCAGGACATATGAACTATAATGACCTTCCTCTCTTCTCCCTCTGCCCAGCCTCCTTCGCCTCCGGGCCTTTTCTTAGCCCTACTGGGCCTTGGCCCCTCCACAGCCACGATCAAGAATCAAGAATCACACAAAGGTTTCCAATCATGTAAAATTTGCCACGTTTATGGGAGGTGCTTTATGCAACTTTTTAAGGGCGGGAGAGCTGAGGGTTTTATAAAAGCTATAGCTCCTTCTCTAAGGAAAAACAGAATACTTGACTGGGTGCCTTACAATATGGTCCCAGTTATTGCTCCCCCACCTTAACTATCTCCCAGTGTATCCCTCTGCCCTTGGCCTGCCCTTACGGCCTCATAGGTATGGTTGTCGCCCCCCCCCCATTGGCCCCAGGACAGGCTCCAGGCTCCAAGGCCATACCAGAGCCCAAGGTTCTCTAATTTAAGCCACTTCTCCCAGCCCTGGCCTGGCATCACCTCCTTCGTCCCAGATGTTCTGCCTCTGTTGATGTGTCCTGCTCTCCATGCTCACTCTCCTGTGGAAGCTGCACTGAGAGGTCTAAACTGAGGGGCACAGTGGTCCAGGTGTCTGATGCTGCTCAAGGCTAAGTCCAGGCCTTGGAAGCCACGCGAGCGAGAGGCATTTATGTCAAGGCCATGGACCCTTCTGTCCTGAACTGGACATCGGGTGGCTGACTGGGCAGGAGCTCTGGACCTCAGTGAGACCCAGCCAGGGGTCCCATAACAAGAGGGGCTCCCATAACAATGGGCTGCCATAACAAGAGGAGCCCAGCCACATAATGACATCGAGCCGCCTGCGTGGAACATGTGCTTCGGCCACCCTGAGACGTACACTTTTTGGAAGCCTCCGAGTCTCCTAAGAACACCGATCTCTCTGAGCAACTGGGGCTCAGCTAGGAGGTGACAATCCAGGAAGTGGCAGAGCTATCCCTCCCAGAGGGTCCGGAAGTCGGTTCTGAGCAAGGGCTGAGTGGCCCCAGCCCGGAGCACGGGCTTCTCTCTGCTGTAGGGTCCAGGCCTGCTCTATGCTGAGACAAATACTCCACGCTCTGATATCGACATTTCCCATAATGATGATCATATTTTCCCCATCAGTCGAGACCTGAATCAATGGCATTTGAGTAATTGGAGATTGATTTTAATTAAGTCTCAGAAGTTTTGTGACCGTGCCTTAAAGGACTCCTTTCTGCCGACTGCGGAGGGAATCGTGGGAATAGGATCCTGGTCGGCCTGACCCTAAGCGGGGCAAGGCTGCCTCCTGGGGTGTCCTTGGGCCCTGGCCTGAGACTCTCCCACCGGCCCCCCCCAAGATCAACCCCATCTTTTGTCCCAGCCAGGTCTGAGTCTCAGCCCAGGGCGCAGGGCTGGCTTGGGTGGGGCCCAGTTGGGACTGGGGGTAGCTTCTGGGGAAAGAGTCTGGTGGGTGGGGGCAGGCCCCTCTCCCAGGCCCCATTTTCACACCTGGATCTTGTGCCCTGTGCTGGGTGCCAGGTCCCTCCCCTCCCTGACCCCAGTTTCCTCAAACATAAAGTGGGCTCATACTGCCCCCAACCCCACCCAGTGACCCAGCCCCACCCCCAGAGAGCCTTACCACCTCGTTTCTCTTCTGTCACCTGATTGTCCAAACACAACATGCGGTCCAAGCCTCCTTCTGCCCAAAACCTCGTCTTCTAACATCTCCACCATCCCCAGGCCTCTGTCTCCAGGCCATGGACCACCCCAGCACTGCCCTGATCACAAACGCTGACCACAGGACACAGAGGGCTCATGTGGGCTCCCCGCCTGGCAACCCCCTACCAGCTGTCTTCTGGGCCAGGCCACTGCCCTTGCCGAACCTCCAGAGCTTCCCATCACAGTGCCAGGACCTGAGGACCCTGGGGAGGGCTCCCCACGAGCCTCCCACAGCCCGCTCACTCCTGGGGAGCCCACACCTCCTCAGCTGCCCCAGCAATCTCCCACCACCCACCAGCCCCACTGGCAGGTTTAATGCCATAGAGGGGAGAAGGTCATTAGCAGGAATGTATTATTAATGAGGAGGCCTAATTAAGCAGACCACTAAATCACTTGGTCTCACCCTGAATCCCTGAGGACTAATGGGGAGTAGTCAAGCCCTCGGACCAGCCGCCAACTGCAGGGGGGTGGGCCCGGGTGCCCAAGACGCCAGTGTCGCCCAGGCCCCAGGCAGAAGCTCAAGAAGAATCAATGCCATGGCCCTGGGGACGCTCAGCTCCGACCCCAGCCACTGGCTGAGCCTGAGTGCCCCCAGAGAACCTGATCACCTGGTTCAGGTGACAGCCATGGGCAGCACCTTCCCAGGCCTTGACCCCTCTGGGGGAGCTGAGTCAGGGTCCATGGGACAGTCACTGCCCATGCCAAGACCCTCAGGGGTCTGCCCTGTCTCCCTCTGTCCAACTCCCCACTTCTGAGAAGGGAGAGGCAGCCCCCAGGAATAAAGCCGGCTTAGCGCTCCGACCATGGGCCCCACAGTGAGACTCTGCTTCCTCACCTTAACATGCACCCGCCCCCTCAGCACCCCCACTCCGAGACCACATGGAGCCTGCCATCAGGAGCAGCTTGGGAACCTCAGCACCCAATGACAGCGCCTCATCCCATCACCCAAACCCACTTTACAGATGAGGCAACTGAGGCCCACTTACAGAGCAGAGACTGGGGCCAGGCCCCTCCCAGGTACCCAGAAAGCCTGGGTTTCCATATGCCTCCTGGCTCCTGTACCCAGGGTGCATCCTGGAAGCAGCCCCCCAAGATCATCAGCCCTCCCAGGCCAACATAAGGGCGGGGAGCAGTGGGCAGAGCTGCTCAGCCTGCTGCATCGCCCATGGGGTCAGGGCCAAAGCCACTGGGTCCTCGCAGGGGTGGGCAGCCAACTCCTGGGCTGGGAAGGACATTTGCCAGACACCGGAGGAGAGCGGGCGGCCTGTGCAGAAGCTGAATGAGCAATCAGGCTCAGAGGAACCTCAGTCCCGGGAATGGTCTCAGCGCCTCTGGCCTCGGAACAGAGAAGTCTAATGAGATAACGAGGGCGTGCCGGCCAAGGGCACTCCCAGAGCAGCCACCCCATGCCAGAGGTCAAGAGGGGCTGGACCTAAGAGCCGGGCCTAGGAGAGGGGCCTGGGGGAGCAGGGGCCAGACCTCTGCTTTCAGGACCTTGGGCCTCAGTTTACCCATCCAGGTGTGTCCTTGGAATAGGGATGATGAGGGAGATGGCACTTTCCTGCTTTCCAAAGTGGGAAATGGGGAAACCAAGGCCAGGACCATACCTGCCTAACCCCTTAACTATGGTGGCCATCTGTGCCAAGCCACGGAAAGTCCCCCGCTCAGCCCTCCCCATGGGACTGCCACCATCACCCATTTATTTCTCCAGCTGCTACCTCCTCTTAATGCTGTGCTCTGAAAAACTTTAAACTACCAAAAAAAGCTACAAGAGGAGTTTAAACGGCCACCTGCTTGTCCCTGGCCCACCATCAGGCACCCAGACGCCACACTGTCCCATCATCGCATGGCAGGCCATGCAGAGACAGCACTGGCCCCAGTTAGGACTCTGAAAGCTGTGATGACTGGGGGCAGGGGCATCTTGTGGCAGACTGTGAAGGGACTACACAGCAATGTCAGCTAGGACTCTGGCCAGGCGGGGCCTGGAACCAGGATCAGAAAAAATGATTCGTGTAAAGGGAAGCAGGTCTCCAGGTCCTGCCCCTACCAGGGCTCCTGGTATCCTCCAAGCTGCTCCTCCCACCCACCTCCAGGGGTGGCAGAATCCATGGTCTTATGGCACCCAGTGCCAGGCCTCTTTTGCCTGGAATTGCCCTCTTCCTCTTCCTGCAATGCTAAAGGCATGAAACTATAGACCTAGAGAATTAGGGCAGCACTGAGCAACCACTCACACTTTAGTGAGAATTGATGGATGGAGCAGCCCTGGACCAGATCCCAGGAGCAGGACAAGCTAATTCTGATGGTGGAAGTGTATTCCCAAGGCCCAAAGGAGCTATGGGCAATGGAGCTGTGGGCAATGAGAGGACCAAAGACTAGCCCAGGGGGAGAAGGATGTCCCTGCCTACCAGCCCCGAGACCCAGAATACTTGCAGGTATGGGGCAGTGACTTCTGGGCCCAATGAGACAATCCTATGGTCACTCCATGAATCTCCCAGGGAAGGAGACAGGCTCCACCCACCTGGCCCAGGGATTGGGCAAGACTCTACCACTGCAAGTAGGTGTGGGAGTCCTCGACTTCTGTGTATGGATAACTCACACCCCTGCTATGCAGGCCCCAGGAAGGGCATGGACAAAGGGGTCCAGCGGAGCCACATTCTGGCCTACATGACTTGGCCATCCCAGCCCCAAGGTGTCTGCACTGTGCAGGACATCAGCAATTTAACTTTATCACAATCACTTTGAAAACTATTAAGTGTAGTTATTAATCATTAAGTAATTATATCTGCTCTTGTATTAATTATCTGGCTATTGGGAATGTCATCAAGATTTAAGATTTTTAATTGTTAATAATATTTCCCAAACACAAGGGAGATTTAATGCACCTTCATATATTCTCTCTCTGCCTGAGGTGAGGCAGGGAGGGTCCCCTTGGGCCTCAAAAGGCGCTCTCCCTGGTGCAGGGAGAGGCTCTGCCCTCACTCTTCTATGAGTGCATCCTAGGCCCTGGGAATGACCCAACCTTCTCTCTAGAGATCTATAGGGTCCCCAAACACCAGTTGAGGAGCATGGCCCACTCCCCAGCATCCACAACCAGCCCCACAGCCATCAACCTCCATGAGGCCCACAAGTTGGGAAATGCTCTGGCACCAAGACCTACTAGGAAGATTGCATCGGGGATACTGCAAGGTGCCCTGCACATGGCAGATGCCCACCAATGACCCTGATGTCCCCGGGTCAGCCACCAACAGTCCATTCCAGGCCTGTGTGCCCGCACGGGCCTCATGGACCACTCAGCCCCACTGCAGTCTCCAGTATCCCCAGGAGCTCTGGCCTTGACTCCACGGCCAGCAGACACTGGAGGAGCTGCCAGGAGCCACGCTCCTGGTGCACAGGGGCCATGGTGAGGATAGGAAGGCAGTGTGGGTGGCTGACAGAGGCAGGGACCCCTGGGGATGGGGAGACACAGCTAGCACGTGGAGTAAGATCATGTGACACCAGTGACCTAGCACCACAGTGGACACAAGCTCCCCACTCACTCCCCACTGTTCCCAGAGAGTTGACATGGTGAAGCCATCCTGCCGTCAGTGGCCCATGGCCCCCCTCTTACCTGGCAGTGCTCTATGGTCCTTCATGGGCATCACCTCACTTTGCCCTTGTGGCCCGCTTCACAGATGAGCAAACCGAAGCTCAGAGACAGGAGACTAGCACAGCCAGGCTCTGCACAGCTGACGTTCACCTGGCCACTTCTGCAGAGCTCCTGGTCCCGCCCCACACCGCCTCCTCAGTTCCTCAAGCGCCGGCTGGATTTGTGGAGGACAGGATGGCTAGGCATCTCATCCAGGCACTCACTAGCTCTGGGAAAGCCACGGAGGCTACATGTTGGCCTGGGTGATGTGGGTATGGTTGAACAGAAGGACTAGAGGTTCCTCTGGCCATTCTTCCGGCCATTGCAGCTCTCTCTGCCCCGGCTCGGTCAAAGATAGAACTTGAGTCAGTGTTGAGACAAGAGGGGCACTGGCAGTGTCCTTGAACTGTGGATTCTCAAGGGCCTAAGTCCTTCAAGACCTTCCTGAGCTTGCCCCTCTTTCCTTTCTGCAATGTGTTCTCCCACAAATAGCCACGTCTAACATCCCTTCAATGGCAATCAGAACAGCATGCAGTTTCCTGTGCTGGACCAAGTGATTAGTGCCAAGTGATGGCAGCCTTGAACCAATGTGAGTTTGTCAACATGGTGCTGCAATTGTGGTGGTGATGGCAGAGTTATCATAGTGATGGTGGAGGTGGTGGTGGTGAGGATGGTGATGATAACGGTAATGGAGATGGTAATGGTAGTGGGGGTGGAGGTGGTGATAGTGGTGGTGGTGATTAATGGTGAATGTGGTGGTGATGGTGGAGGTGAAGGTGGTAGAGATAGTGATGGTAGTAGTGATGGTGGTGATGGTGGTGCAGGTAGAAGTGGTAATGGTGGTAAATGTGGTGGTGATAGTGGTGAATGTGGTGGTGATGGTGGTGGTGGTGATGGTGATAGTGGCAAAGGTAGAAGTGATGGTGGTGATATGATGATGATGGTGGTGATGATGATAGCCAGTGATGGTGATGGTGGTGAAGGTGGTGAAGGTGGTGGTGGTGATATGATGATGGTAGTGGTGATGGTGGACATGGTGGTGGTGGTGGTGAAGGTAGAATTGGTGGTCGCAGAGATTGTGGTGGTGATGGTGGTGGTGATGGTGGACATGGTGGTGATGGTGGTGGAGGTAGAGGTGATGATGGTGGTGAATGTGGTGGTGATGGTGGTTGTGGTGATGGTGATAGTGGCAAAGGTAGAAGTGATGGTGGTGATATGATGAGGATGGCGGTGATGGTGGTGGTGGTGAAGGTAGAATTGGTGGTGGCAGAGACTGTGGTGGTGGTGGTGGTGGTGGGTGGAGGTGATGGTGGTGAAGGTAGAGGTGGTGGTGGTGGTGGTGGTACGATGATGATGGTGGTGCTGGTGGTGGTGGCGGTGGAGGTGATGGTGGTGAAGGTAGAGGTGGTGGTGGTGGTGGTACGATGATGATGGTGGTGCTGGTGGTGGTGGTGGTGGAGGTGATGGTGGTGAAGGTAGAGGTGGTGGTGGTGGTGGTACGATGATGATGGTGGTGCTGGTGGTGGTGGTGGTGGTGGTGGAGGTGATGGTGGTGAAGGTAGAGGTGCTGGTCGTGGTGGTACGATGATGATGGTGGTGCTGGTGGTGGTGGCGGTGGAGGTGATGATGCAGGTGAAGGTAATGATGGTCATGTTCCTGGTGACAGCAGTCGCTGACGAAATCAATTCTCCACCGTCCAGAGCTTTTCCAACAAGCCACATCTTTGCCCCCACCCCCTATCCCAGCTGCTGGCCCCTTTTCTGCCTGGTGGGCTGTCCCCAGGAGGCAAGAAGAGAGCGAGCTTTGACCAGACCTGACAGGAGAGTGGTATATCTTGAGCTCACAGAGAACATTTAATCTTAGTTAAAAATAAATAAGTTCAATTATTGGAAAAGGAAAAAATAGCCTAGTATTTACTGCAAGTGAATCAAAGGTAATTACTCTGGGAAAAGTCCCCGTTAAGGATTCTGGGCACCATCCCCCTCCTGTCAGGGTCAGAAGTAGCAGGTGGGGTCAGTTCGTGGGCCTGAGGGGAAGGAGCAGGGAAGGATCACCCAACCCCTCCCCAGGTGCATCCCTCCCCTTCTGTCCCTCAGGGCAGTGGCTGCAGGCCATCAATGCCCCTTCTTTGTTGGCCTAGCCCTTGACTGTCAGCCAGGTCCTGGCGCATGCCCCCTGGATGCCTGAGTACAGTTACACTCCAGCCCCTGGCAGCAGCAAATGGCTCTGGACATCCCTAGGCCTTTGACTCACCCCCTCATTGCTCACCTGCTGTGCAACCTCAGACAAGCCCTTCACCTCTCTGAGCCTGTGTCCTCACCTGGAAACTGGGTGATGAGGTAGGGGGCTGGTCCGTGATAATGATCAGTGTCCCTGTGGCGGGAGGCAGGGAGTCCCTGGTCTGTGACAATGACCTGCCTGCTGTGTAGACAGTGGAGCCTTGCTTCCCCTCCCCAAACCCCAATCCAGGCCAAGAGTTTCCCCGTGATCACCTCCCTTCTTGTCCCCCCAGTGCTGTTCTAAGATGGAACCCTGAGCCTTGAAGCCCCCTCAAGCAGGATAGTACCAACCCACCCTGGCTGTGCACTGGGCAGCCTGGAGTCGGGTAGGAAAGGGTTTTCAGGGGGTAGATCTGGTTTTCAGAACCAGATATAAGGCCAACCCCTCGAGGACACGCTAGCCCCCGCCCCAAGTCTGCTTACTACGGGCCTATGAGTGCCAGGCAAACCTCCCACCCCCTGCCTGGGGGCCTCCTTCCAGCCCCCTCCCTGGTATGACCCGGCCAGGCCGCCTCACCTTCCCATGAGGGCTGCCTCTCCCCTCCTCGGCCCCTGACTGGATGAGGTCACCACCCCCAGAACCAACACCAGGGGCTTCTGAGGTGACCCCAGGCCGTGAGGGCCAGCTCCACGGCCCAGCATGCGTGCGCGGCCACGGATGGTGAGCTGCAAGGAGCTGTCGCTGTAATTAGCGTGAAACGTGCTGCCTTTGCCGGAGAGGAAAATCCCATCTCAGAAATACACGTCCAATGCAAGTTCAATTTCACCCACGGGGCCATAAAACCCTCTTCCAATCACCTGGTGCTGTTGGTTGCCAGCATCGTTAATCCTGGGAATGTTATTTAGAGCAAAGACATCACTCGGGGAAAAATCAGGTCCGAACCCTACAAGGAGCCCCACTCCGTTCCCTGCAGAGGCCTGGGGAGATGAACCGTACCCAGTGGGGTGCTGGGCAGGGAGTTGAGTGTCCTTGGAGCCACGGGATCACTAGGTCGTCTCCCTCCCCCACCAGCTGGCAGAGTCCCAGATGGGCCCCTCTTGGGTGGGAAGACTGAGGCCAGGCGGCTCAGCCCCACTGCACTCTGCCTGCTCCCACCCGCCACCGTCCTTCTCCTGGTCCCCAAACCCCTGCTGGCCCTGACCCTCCTCCAGGGACCCATCCCACAACCCTTTCTTTAAAATCGTTTCCTTGATTACCGAGGGTAACAATGAAAACACGTAATTGAATCTCCAAGAAATTACCATTTTTATAACTTGCTCCCAGTTCCTGAGATAAATTAAACGTCTCCCTTGTATGGCGAGCCCGCTCGCGGCACATCATCGAGGGATGATACTGCCCTTTATCATCGATGTGGGGCCTTATTAAGAAGAATGCCTCACGCTGCGTCCCGCGAGGCGCCTGCTGGCTCCACCGCACAGCCCTGAGTGGGCAGCTGTGGGCTCGAGAGGTGCTCGGCCAGCATGTAGTTGGGCAGTTGGGTGGGCGGCTGGCCCCTTCGCTGGAGAGCTGGCTCGATGGTGTGGGTGGTTGGTGCGGGGGCGGGGGGGGTGCACCCGTGTCTCAGCCCAGGCTCCCCAGAAAGCCAGGCCTGAGGCTGGAGGGAGCGAGGAGGTGAGGGAGGGGCAGCAGTGAGCAAGGCTGCCCTCTCCTGTTGACCAAAGCTGACCCAGGAAGCCAACCACTCACCGGGCTGGGCTGGGCACGAGGGTGGGGGGGGGGACCATTGGCACCTCAAGGTCAGGCACCGGAGAGGCATGGGACAGGGAGTGCAGGTCTGGCCAACAGGGAGGGGGAAGTAGGGGACCCGATGTTTGAATGGTCAGTAAGCTTGGAAGCTAGTTCTTTGGAGGGTTTGGTGGTCACAGGTAGCTAGTGGGTGAGTTAAGCTCTTGCTGCCTTGGTGGGTGGTGGGAAAGTTGAAGCCTCCAGACTGTTTGCTGCAAGTGTTTGCAGGCTGCCCTCGGCAGGCTCACCTTCCAACAAAGGACCCAACAGGGAGACCACTCACGTGAGAAAGCTGAGTCGGGGGAGGGGGAGGGTGGTGTGCTCTCTCTGCTCTCGGGGGACAGAGGTGTAAGGCCCAAAGAGCAGCTTTCCACTGAGGACATGTGGGCGTACTTGGGCCATGGGCAGCAGCCTGGTGTCACCAGGGGACTGGGATATGCCAGCTCTGAAGGTCAGGTGGCCTTGGGGCCAAGCCCTCTGGCAGAGCAACCAAGGGGACTAGAATGGAACAGGCAGGGGAGGATGATGGACTAGATGCCCTATACCCCACCCACATCTCTCCATCCCCCACACAGCCCCACAGGCAGCCCTGCAGCCCAGGGCTCATCTGGAGGCTCTGGTGACGTGTTGGTCTCAAAACCCCATGGTCGAGTGGCAGAGTGTGACCTCAGTCCACTTCACAGCCATGTGTCCTGGGCCTGAGTGAGGGCAGCCCCAATGCCCCCTTGTCACACTCTCCCAGCCAAGTGGGAATTGCAGCTAAAGGAACAGTCTGCCTGGGGCTGCAAGGGACAGCAAGGCTGGGCTCAGGCCCCAAAAGCCCAAGGTTGAGAGAGCCTGTGTTCCCCACATTCTCTGGCCTGCAGCCCCACGCCCCAACCCAGGAGCTCCTGGCCCATTCCCCAGGCCTTGCCCACTTGCCTCCAATGTCACAGGCCCCACCTCATCTTGACCAGGCCCTGCCAAGAGCCCCCAGGGCCAAACACAGCACTTCAGCTCTCAGCACCACACCCCAGAGCCCCATCTCACCAGGACAAAAACCCAGATCCTGGGCCTGGCTCTAAAGAACGGGATTCATGGGGCCATGGGGCTGCCCAGAGGCCAGAAAGCCTTTATAAGGGCTGGATCACCTGAGAGGTGGAGGCCTTGGGGGTCCAGACCCAGGTCTGGGGAGCCTGCACTGAGAATTCCCCCCAAAACCCTGTCCCCAGCATACAAGTAAACACCTGGTGTGTCTCCCTTGAGAAAATAAGGGGGTAGGGGTGGGGGCAGGGGGTTTCAGGGCACGCTCCCTGAGCCAGGTACCATGTGGTCATGCCAAAACAGTGGCAGTGCCCAGCCGCCTGGGTGGACCAGGTTTCTGAGATGGTAGCCTCTCTGGGCACAGAGTGTCAATGTCCTACCCCCCCACCACCACCACTGCTGCTCTTGTGTCCTGTAGGTGACTCCTGTCCTGACGCCCTCACTGGCTCTGCTGTCCTTCTCCCTCCAGAAGGGCTCACCCCTGCACCACTTGCTAGTCAAGACCAACCCCCAGCCGTTCCCACACACTGGCCAGAGGCAACTGCAAACCTAGGCTCTCCTCACACCAGCCTGGCTGCCCGCTAACAAACAGGGCAACGTGGGGCCAGCCCAGGGCTGTCAGGGGGGCTCCACCTGCGGAAGGCCCACAGATGTGAGCCCCAGGCCCTTGGGAAGAAGCAGGTGAGGGACCCCTGAGGGGGCTCTGTATACGTGGTGAGAGGCCCAGGGCGATTTAGGTGTGAACAGTGGGGTGGAACTAGGAAAGGACATTTTGATCTGAATGGCCAGCCAGCCACTGCCCTAGGTCAAGACGGACCCGCAGATTTAAGTAAGGAGGGGGTTTCAGCCCCAGCACTGTCCCTCCTCCACCAGGGGCGGCGCCCTGCCCTGGGCCTGGGGCGGGGGGGGGGGGGGGGGGGGGGGGGCGGCGGTTAGCTGAAGCCTTCAGCCCGTCTGCAGGGTTGTGGCGCCATCTGGTGGTAGCTTCTGGGCCCCACACTTTGGCCTGTTGGCAGAGGGTAGGGTGTCCTTCAGAGAGAGGGAGCACCCTGGAACCCAGGGATACTAGCCAGGCCTGTGACCAATCCAGATCTCCACACTTCACCCGACCCCCCAGTTTCTCACTCAACTCCTTTGTGCACATTGCCTGGCTGCAGTGACGAGCCCCAGGAGATCATGGCCCAGCCCTGTCTACTCCCAGCAAGAGCCAGGTAGAGGCAGAGGGTGGACAGCAAGGTGGGCAAGCACCCTGGATCCTGGCCCTGGTAAGGACCTGGCAAGGTGACCCTGGCACGGGCCACCAGGCACTCAGGCCAGGCTGACTCCCTGGGCACCACTGTCCAGCTAGTAGGGGCACATGGTCACAGAAGAACTAAGAAAGGGGTGAGCCTGGCTGGATGGGATCTTCTGGGGGCACGGTCTCAGGGCCCAGGCAGAGGTAGGCACATGCAATCACCCACCCAGGAGCACAGGGGCCCGGCAGCCCCCAGAATGACCATCTCTGCAGCCTGGAGCCCGCAATGCCTTGGCTGATAGTAATTTATTGGAGCTGTGCGTTCCTGAGAGGGTTTTCCTTGACATCTTATTATCCCTCTGATTCTTAAACAAAAAATGTGAGCAGTGGGTGTCCAGAAAGTCACCCTGGAAAGGAAGACAAATGGCCAGCCACTGCCCAGGGACAGGACAGACAGAGGAGCATCCCTTTCTACCCCTAAGCCTCGGCTTTTGAAATAGACCACCCTAGGAGGACTTCATAGGCCCAACGCCCCCCCCAGTGCCCTCCCTTCCCTTCACCTGCACCCCATTCTAGGGCCCACCCCCAGCCCATTCTCTGCCCAGAAAGGCTGGCCCCACAGGCTGGAGAAGGGAGGGGAGTTGCCTACCTCTCAGCAGCTTGTGTGCACTTGCCTCGAGTGTGCCTGCTGGCCCCGGGGTGGGCGGGCATTCCCCAGGCCACCCCAACCCTCACACGGCCACACCCAATGCAAGGCCACCCTCAGAGCCCCACGGGCCCCAGCCAGGGGCCGCCCTCTGCTACATGCTCAGAGCAGAGGAGAGCTCACCTCCTCCCCAGCCATGGGAGGGAAATGAGGGGCCAAGAGTGACCTGATGCCCCAGGTAAGAGGGTAACCCCCCAGCCTGGGGCTGCTCCAGGAAGCCTGCAGGGCCTGAGGGATATGGAGGGTGGCTGTGAGGCCTGGAGAAGGGAGGGTTTGGGCCAGGAACCTGGGTTAGGGGAGAGAGAGGGCTCTTGAGGGGCTGCGCTGGCCCAGGTACCCTATCTGTTCCAGGCTTGTTTCCCACCTTTTGATATGAATGTGGGGCACTGAATGCTGAAGTCCCACTGAGTCCAGGCAGGAGCACCGTGGCCTGGCTCAGGGCAGGAAGGGCGTGGTCCCCCACACCTCCTCTTCCTCCCCGGCCAACCCCCCTCTCACAGGCTCCAGGCTCCTTGAGGCCTTCGGGCATCGTGGCAATTTGGGCAGGAAGCGGCTGCCATGGCAACTGGCGTCCAGGAAGGTGTGCTGCCTGGCAACAGGGGCCACGGCCCGGTGCTCCCTACAATGCGCGAGAGCCACGCTTTCTGCTCGTGGACAGGAATTCCGGCCAGTCCCAGAGCCACACCCCACCCTCCTGGGGGCATCCTGAAGCTCAGACTCGATGCAGAACCCCCACGGCCCTGAATCCAGGACGCTGACTTTCAGGCTTCTTTAAATGCATTAGCATATCTGTCCCCATTCACGGGAATGCCATCACAACCGTGGATCGTGAGCACCTGCTCTCCCTCTGAGAGCACCCCCAGCATGTAGGGTGTTCTCCGGCTCAGGAACACGTTGCCAGGACCAGAGGGAGGGGGTGAAGCAGGTTTCAGGGAGTTGGGGCTGCAGGGCCAGGCTCTGAGCGTCCAGTGACTGGGGGTACAGCCTGAGTAAAGGTGTGGGTGCATCAGGAAACGTGGGGTTCCCAGGCTGGGAAGAGATGTGCCTCAAAGTCACAGGCAGTGGAGCTGGAACTCCTCTGTCATCAGGGTACTCTGAGACCTCAAACCCACTCGGGCATTGCCATTGCCTTTGGGCCTAACAGCCCAGCCAGGGTGCCCACAGTGAGAAATGAGGACCCCATCTGGCATTTCTGTATGTGACAGCCACTGGAAGCACCAGTCTCCGTGAGGACCCCTTCTCTCTCCCCCATTTGACATTCCTGAGCACTTCGTGGCACCTGGCAGGCTGAGGGACCCTGAGGGCAGGATGCAGCTCCCACCTGCTCCCCCCACCCTGCCCCTCCCCCACAGCGCCCACGGGGTGGGGGGTGGGGGGGGCCTTCACCTGGACTCCTTCCCCATGGCTGCGTCACCTCACAGGTCGTCCAAGAAGCCTTCCTGGGCCCTCAACTTGAGTTGCCCCCTGAAGGGTACTCTGAACCAAGCACATCCTGATACCCATGAGATTCCAGAGAGGAATTCTAGGATGGGGACTCCTTCCTCCCTCTGGTGGCTGAGCAGACTCCCCCCCACTTGCCTGGCAGTTTGGGGGAGCAGCTCCGAGGGGCAGCTGGTGCCTGAGCCGGGCTCCAGGAGCATCCTTCCCGCCTCACCCCCAGGTACCACCTGTAGTTACAGGCCGCACAGACGTCACCCCCACCCTAGAAACTCAGAGGGGCCTCCTGGGGCCGGGGCCACACGTGTCCAGCCTGCTCCGGCCTGTGGACTGCGCACACCGCCTCCTCTGTTAGCGAGCCACCCACCAGTGGCTCCTGCAGTCTATCCGCCCCACGTGACAAAGAGGACAGGAGGAAGACATCTGCACACGAGGGATTCTGACCAACTTCTTCAGACAGGAAGCGGGACCTGGCTTCATGGAACAGCCTGGGTGGAGACAGGCAGAAACACAGGGCTTGCTAGGGGACAGCTTGGGGTGACCATCCAACACGGAGGCGAGGCAAACAGTGCTCTGTTTGCGATGGCAGGACAGCAGGTGACCCGGGGACTCCCCATGCCGTCCCCTATTCCAGACCACAGAAATGCAGCACGTAGGTGTTTGCTCAGAGACAGGAGGCCTCCTTCCCGGGGCCTGACAGCAGGGTGCTCCAGCAACGCTTAAAGTTAGTGGGGAGAGAAACGTGCTGGTCAGCTCTTTCCTGCCTCCCTGATACAGAGGAGTAGAATAAAAAGAAAGCCACTGTCTAATAGGAGGTCCCAAGACCAATAAGGAAAAACAAAAAGCCACAAAGAAGGAAAATATAGGAAGCAAAGTTTTCCCTCCCTTCTAAGCCTACTGTATCCCTAAAACAGAGCGGGATGTTTTAGAAAAAGAACAGGGGACTTTCAAGGAACAATAACAATGTCTTGGAAATTTAAAACATGATTTCTGACATTCAAGAGATGGGCAGCTGTGCCTGGCCTGCTCCCAGCAGCACTGAGGACCTTGAGGCCCTCCTCAAAATCCCACGGAAAACACCCTCTGAGCTGATTCTTTCCCCGGCCCCACATCCGAAAAGCCTGAGGTCAGAGTAAGGTGCTTTCTGGAGACCTGTGAGGTGTCTCATTACTCCCATGTGCTAGGCCGCTACAAAACTTAGTGGCTAAAACAATCATGATGTAGCCTGGGGCTTGGCAACTTGGCTTGTCCCTGGGAACCATGCTCTGAGGGGCACACTGGGCTTGTCAGCCCCTTTGGGCCTCTGGGGACAGGTTGGAATGACAAAAACCTCCTTCCTCATGACCTCTCATCTGATAGCAAGGCCATGCCTCCCCAATGGCAGAGGGTCTACAGGGCAGCAAGAGAGAGAGGTCAAGGCCCAGCACACACGCCCAAGTGATGCCCAAGGTTCATCCAAAGTTTAGGATGAAGAGGGACCCTGTCTCTAGATGTGAGGGGGGCAAAGTCACATTGCAGAGGGGCAAGGGCACTAGGAGAAAAGGGATTTGTGGCAAGGACTTGAGTCCACCTTTCTGAGAGTGCTACTTGAGGATGGGCTTCCACAGAACAAGGGAGGGCACTGAGGAAGAGGAAGACGTGGTCCCAGGACGTCCGGGGGCAGTGGGGGAGGGGGGAGCTGCGGTAGCACGGGCTGCATCATGGACTGTTGGAAACAAGGGAGGAGAAACAGACCAGGGGCCTGACCCTGGCTCCAGCTACAAATGTGTGCTCAGCGGTCTTTAAAAAGACCTCTGTCACAGAACTAGAACAAATAATCCTAAATTTGCATGGAACCACAAAAGACCCTGAATAGCCAAAGCAATCTTGAGAAAGAAGAATACAACAGGAAGTACCACAATCTCAGATTTCAAGATTTACTACAAACCTATAGTAATGGAAACAGTATGGTCCTGGTACAAAAATAGACACAGATCAATGGAACAGAACAGAAAACCCAGAAATAAACCCATGGTTATATGGTCAATTAATCTTGGACAAAGCAGGCAAGAATATTCAATGGAAAAAAGACGGTCTGTTCAGCAAATGGTGTTGGGAAAACTGGACAGCCACAGGCAAAAGAAGGATACTGGCCCACTTTGTTACTCAGATTCAATATAGTTAAAAATCAACTCAAAATCGATTAAGGATTTATTGTTTTTTAAGATTTTATTTATTTATTTGACAGAGATAGAGACAGCCAGCGAGAGAGGGAACACAAGCAGGGGGAGTGGGAGAGGAAGAAGCAGGCTCATAGCGGAGGAGCCTGATGTGGGGCTCGATCCCGGAACGCCGGGATCACGCCCTGAGCTGAAGGCAGATGCTTAACCACTGTGCCACCCAGGCGCCCCTCGATTAAGGATTTAAATGTGAGACCCGAAACAATAAAAATCCCAGAAGAGAGCACAGATGGTAACTTCTCTGACATTGGCCGTAGCAACATTTTTTTAGATGGGTCTCCTGAGGCAAGGGAAACAAAACAAAAACAAACTATTGGGACTACTTCAAAGTAAAAAGCTTCTGCACAGCAAAGGAAACAGTCAACAAAGTTAAAAGATGACCCACTGAATGGAAGAAGATATTTGCAAATGACATCTCCAATGAAGGGTTTACATCCAAAATATATAAAGTACTTATAAAACTCAACACCTCAAAACCAAATAATCCAATTTAAACATGGGCAGAAGCCATGAGCAGACATTTCTCCAAAGAAGACATACGGAGGGCCACCAGACACAAGAAAGGATGCTGGACATCACTCAGTATCAGGGACACGCACATCAAAACCACCAGGAGACATCACCTCACGCCTGTCAGAACGGCTGACCAGCAACACAAGGAACAGCAGGTGTTGGCAAGGTGTGGAGAAAAAGGAACCCCTCATGGGGCGCCAGGGTGGCTCTGTCGGTTAAGCATCTGCCTTCAGCTCAAGTCATGATCCTGGGGTCCTGGGATCAAGCCTCATATCAGGCTCCCTGATCAGCATGGAGTCTGCTTCGCCTTCTCCCTCTGCCCCTGCTCCTGCTCCTTCTCTCTCTCTAATAAATAAATAAAATCTGTTAAAAAAAAAAAAAACAAAAAAGGAAAACCCTTGTGCATTATTGGTGGGAATGCACACTGGGGCAGCCACGGCGAAAAACAGTATGGAGGTTCCTCAAAAAGTTAAAAACAGAGCTACCCTATGATCCAGTAATTCCACCACTGGGTATTTACCCAAAGAATACAAAAACACCAATTCTAAAAGATACATGCACCCCTATGTTTATTGCAGCGTTATTTACAATAGCCAACATAGGGAAGCAGCCCAGTTGTCCATCAACAGATGAAAGGATAAAGAAGATGTGGTGTATGTATACAACAGAATATTATTCAGCCATAAAAAAGTGAAATCTTGGGGCGCCTGGGTGGCTCAGTCGTTAAGCGTCTGCTTTCGGCTCAGGGTGTGATCGAGCCCCGCATCGGTCTTCTCCACTGGGAGCCTGCTTCTTCCTCTCCCACTCCCCCTGCTGTGTTCTCTCTCTCGCTGGCTGTCTCTATCTCTGTCAAATAAATAAATAAAATCTTTAAAAAAAAAAGTGAAATCTTGCCATTTGCAACAACATGGATGGAGCTAAAGGGTATAATGCTAAGTGAAATAAGCCAGTCGGAGAAAGACAAATGCCCTGTGATTTCACCCATACATGGAATTTAAGAAACAAAACAAATGAACAAAGAAAACAAGAGAGAAACCCCCCACACACAAAAAAACAGACTCTTAACTACAGAGAACAAAGAGATGGTGACCAGAGGGAGGTGGGTGGGGGATGGGTGAACTAGGTAAAGGCGATTAAGGGCACGCTTATCATGATGAGCCCTGAGTCACGGGTAGAAGTGTTGGACCACCACACCGTACACCCGAAACTAACGTAACACTGTATGTGAGCTAAACTGGAATTAAAAAAAGGGGGGGGGCGCCTGGGTGGCTCAGTCGTTAAGTGTCTGCCTTCGGCTCAGGGCGTGATCCCAGCGTTATGGGATCGAGCCCCACATCAGGCTCCTCCACTATGAGCCTGCTTCTTCCTCTCCCACTCCCCCTGCTTGTGTTCCCTCTCTCACTGGCTGTCTCTATCTCCTTCAAATAAATAAATAAAATCTTTAAAAAATAAAAATAAAAATAAAATAAAAATAAAAATAAAAAAGACCTCTGAAACACTGAAGGCCAATCTTGTATCGGTTCCATCATTTAACAGTGGTGTGACCTTGGGCACGTGACTCAGTGTCTTTGTGCCTCAGTGTCCCCACCTATAAAGAGGATGATAATCATCCTTGGAGAACTATTAAAGCAAACGTTCAATAAATGATTTTTAAAAAATAGAATCCCGAAGATCAGCTAGGTAGAAAAGCCAGGTTGTGGGATAAGCTCTTCCGTGCGGAGAGGAGGTGGGGGCGGGTGCCACCCAGCTGCGTACAGCGTGCAGCCGAACCTCAGAACGAGCTTAACCACCAGGCTTGTGGGTGGTGGGTGGTGGGCACTGACGTGGGAGGACCACACTGGATACCACGTCTGGCATTTGATTTTGTTTTAACCTTACATCTGCATTATCTGTTTCACATTTTCAGAAAATAACTGATGCAGGTGGGGGAGCTGGGGTGGGGAAGAGGCATGGGGGGTGGGGGGGAGCAAGACAAGGGCACTTCAGGAGCAGGGGCCTGGTGGGAGGGGCCCCCCCCAGCCCTGGCTCTGGCCACAACCCCAGCCCATTGTGACCTCCCTGGCTGTGCCCAGGCCTTTGTGACAGGCACTCTTGAGGCAGACCTGTGAGCCATGACACCTAGAGGGCCCTCAATAAGAGGGTGGCAGGTCGGGCCAGGCTAGAGCCTGGACCTGGGGTTAGGAAGGGGTTACAGGGAGGAATGGAGGGGCCCAAAACCCTGGGCCCCTGTGGCCACTCCCACCTCCAGTGCCCCCAGCCTTCAGCTTCGAGCAGCCACGGAGGATGCCTGGATCCACCCTGCCAGGGCTTTGTAAGGTGGCCCTGCCTGGTGCCTCTCAGCTCCACTCACTCCATAGAGTCTGCCAGGCCTTTCCCACCTCCGGGGGCAGGGGGCGGGGGGCCCAGGGTCGGGGGTGAGGTACCTGGGAACTACATTGCAAGCGAAGGGGGCGAGATGCAGCGACAGAGACCGAGAGACCCAGCGGGGGCGAGACAAGGACAAGTGGAGGCAAGGCTGGGGTGGGGCTGGCCCCTGCACTCAGGACGAGAGCAAGGGGCACCCAGGCAGGGGGGATCCCCCAGCTCAGGACCCAGACCCTGCCCATGCCCGCCCCTGCCGACGGGGTCAGGAACCCCAGCCTCGCCCCGGGCAGCCCCCTCCCCGCTCCAGAGTGTGCCCCTGGATCCTGCAGAGCAGTCCTTCCTCCAGCTGGAGCAGGAAAACCAGAATCTGGTGAGTGAAGAGCCCACAGAGGCTGTGGGGCCTGCCCAGGCCCAGAGCCCATCTGTGCAATGGACTTGCAGCTGTTTGCAGAGCTGAAACTTCGGCCCTAGCCCCTGCTGCCTGTCTCCTGCCCAAGAAGCAGCTATGACAAGCAGCCCCATCTCTCTGCCTCCCTCCCCCAACCCCTCAGAAAAGACAGAATCAGGATCTGCGGGAGCAGCTGGGGGCCCTCCTGGGGCCAGGGCAGCAGTTCCTGCCCTTGTGCACGGAGCACTCGAGCTGTACGGCCCTGGCCTGGGTAAGTGCATGGCAGACACCCAGCCACAGCAGGACAGAGGGCACCTGCCAGGAATGACCCTGTGACTCCATGCAGCACAGCCCCACCCCCACTCCCAGGCAGTCCATGACCACAGATGCTGCCCACGGCCTTGGGGCTGACCCGAGGGCTCTTCCACAGCCCCCCGAGCAGGCCAATACTCGGCCCCTGGAGGACAGGGCGCCCTTGCAGCTACTGCGGCGGGAGCTGTGCCGGGGGGAGGAGTCCTTCGTGCAACAGTCTCAGGTGGGTCCCCAGGAGCCAGACCGGGGCGGGGGGGGGGGGGAAGGGCGGTTCTCCATGCAGCAGTCCTCGGTGGCCGGAGGAGGAAGGAGCGGACATCGTTGGCCCTGCCTGTGCCCACACTGTGCCCCTCCCCAGAATGAGCTACAGCAGATCCGACTGTCCTTTGAGAGGAAGAAGATGGCCATTACCGAGGTGCCCGGCTGGCTGGGGTGGGAGGGCCGCTGGGGGACCCACCTGGTGGGACACATCCGTGGGTCCTGCTCCTTGGAGCATGACCCAGCCTCTCCTCTCCCTCCAGGTGTGGGACGGCGTGGCCGAGGTACACATGGCCCTGAACAACCAGGCTACTGGGCTCCTGGTAGGTCCCCAGAGCATGACACCCGAGGCTGACAGGAGCAGGGAGTCGGCAGAGGGTGCGGGGTCAGAGGAGCATTGAGAAGCAGGGGCGTACGGCAGAGTAGTCAGGGTTAGAGGACCTGTTTTATCTCCTCTGCCCCCCAGAACCTCAAGAAGGACATCCGGGGAGTACTAGACCAGATGGAGGACATTCAGCTGGAGATTCTGGGGTGATGTGCAGGGTTAGGGGCCTGGGGGGCCTGGCTGAACTGGGAAAGGGGCAGTTGTCCCAGCCAGGATGGGGTGGATCAGACCCTGACCCTTCCCCAGTTCCACTGCACCAGACCAAGGGGGTGGTACAGGCTGGGGGTGGGGAGCATACATGGCCCTGACCGTGCAGCCCTCCCACCCCATCCAGGGAGCGCGCCCAGTGCCGCACCCAGGCCAGGAAGGAGCAGCAGATGACATGCATAGCGGTGAGTCCCCCACCCCACACCATTTCCCAGTCTGGCCTCAGCCTGGAGGCCCCCTCAGGGAGGGAACGTGGGCTTCAATAGAGGAGGCCCCAGGGCGGGAGCCCCAGCAAGAGCCAGGTGACCGGTTATCCCTGAGACATGGCTGCAGGTGCCTGTCCTGGGTGAGGGTGTGAGGGGTAAGAACTCACAGCACAGGGGACCCCCTTCCCAGGGGGGCAGACTCTGACCTGGCCCCTCCCCTGCAAAGGCAAGGCCGCAGCTGGGATGTTCCGAGGGCGTCAAAGGCCAGCTCTGGTAGGTGGCTGCGTGAGTGCACGGGCAGAGCCCAGTCCCCTGGGTCCGTCCCCGAGGGCACCCCCGCCCCCTGACCGCCGCCGCCCGCAGGCTGCTGGCCCTGAGGCTGCTGCTGGGCGCCCTGCTGGCCTGCACCGCCGCCTACGTGTACGTGGTGGACCCCGCGCCCTTCGAGGGGCTGGTGCCTCCCCTGCTGAGCCGCGCCGCTGTCTGGAAGCTCCGGGCCCTGCTGGGCCCGTTCCTGCGCCTGGAGGTGGACGACTTCCTGCCCTTCTAGGCCGGAGGCCCAGCGGCCCCAGCGAGGAGGAGGCCAGGCGGCCGGCGCTGCCCCGGGTGCCCAGTGGCCGCGCCGGCCCCTGCCCACGGCACTGCCATGCACCGTCCCTGCCAGGAGCTGCGGAGAAGGGTGGAGGCGGGGTCTGTCCTGAGGGCTGGGCCTGCTGCTGGACATATAGTCGTGACACACACGGGCGTGCCGTGCGAGCTTGTTTCCATGGAAACGGGGCGGGGGGCGGGCAGGAGGTTTTGCTGCCTTCTGAGGCCAATCTCACACTGAGGCTTCCTCAGGGTGGTGTCCCTGCCTTAGCGCCCGTGCCCCACCCGCCTGCTGGGCGGCAGCCCCTCCACAGGAAGCCCCCAGCCCGCCCCAGGCCCCCAGGGAGGGCTCTGAGTGGAGGGTGTTGCAGGAGGGTCTCCACTGAGAGCCAGGACCGGGGCCCTCTGGCCTCATCCCTGGGGCTGGGCGCCATCAGCAGGCCTAAGGATCAGGTTCCCAGCCCTGAATCACCGACCCACTGACTTCATACCCCTTGCATAACCCTCTGCCCCTATCCGGCCGACCACCCCACCCTCCCCACACTTCACCCGGCCACCACCCCCCCACCTCCCACTCCTGTCCCCTCCCCAACCTAGGATCCCTGTCCAGTCCGGCCTCCTGGCACTGCCCCAAGGCTCGGAGGACAGGGGACCACGTTGGTGGACAGAGCTGTGGAGGTAAACACCAAAAATTTTATTTAGGGCATTAAATTGGGGTGGGGGAAATACCTTTTAGAACAATAGAGAATAGCTCTGTGGCTTGCTCATCCCCAAGTGGGAGAATTAGAGGCACCGCCCAGGCAGGAAAAGAGCTGGCCAGAGCCCTGCCCTGCCCCTGGGGGCGTCCAGGCCCTGGCTGGCTGGCAGGGACTGCAGGGCAATGGGCAGCGGGGCCCTCTGAGCTCCCCCAGGTACCACATCTCGGAGTGAAAGAGTGAAGACTGCCGGGAGGGGCTGGGTAGAGCAGTCAGCAGGAACACACTGGACTGGCAGGGTCTCCTCCCCGCCCTGGTAGGGCCCGGATGGCTCACCAGGCTGGCGGCTCCAAGAGGTTAAGGCATCTGTTCATGTGCTGGGTGTGGGGAGGAGGGAGTGCAGTGACCTGCAGGGGCAACCTGAGACCCCCACCCCAGCGCAACCCACAGAGGCCTGGGCTCCCTGGGGAGGAAGTGGCGTCTAAAGTGCTCGGTCAGGCGGGGAGGTCAGGGTGCTGGTCCCAGCAGCTCCAGGGCCCCTGCCTGGGGAGTGGGGGCCCCTGCCTGGGGAGTGGGACCCCCTGCAGCAGGTGGGGACTTCCTGAGGTGGGTGGGCACAGGGTCACAAGCCCCCGGGGGGCTGGGAGTCAGTCAAGGTGCGGCTGGTGGAGAGAGAACCCCCAGCCCCCGGCCCAGGGTCTGTGGCTGCCTGGCTTCCTGGCCTGTCCTCTCGGGCCCCAGAGCTGCCTACTTGGTGTCCCGCTCAGGCCCCGAGAGACTGGGGAAAAGGCTGGAGGCGGCTGAGTGCAGGCGGCACATAGCCCCTCGGGGGAGTACCCCAGCGGCCGGGCTCCAGGGGGCCCGCAGCGGCGGGCGGTCCTCAGGGAGGCCAAGGTGACATAGGTGCAGGCCGGGGGGCACCCTGGGCTGGCCACGCCGGCCCCATCCACGGCTGCAGGTGGCGATCCGCCCCCTGGGGGCCGCAGCGTCCCGTGAGAGAGAAGCAGAAAGGTGGAGGTCAGCATGGGGCAGAGCTGCCCAGTGCAGGGTCCGAGGCCCGGCTAGCCTCCCACGTTGGGCCAGCCCCTGCCCCAGAACCCCCAGTCTTTGCCCTGGCTATCTCAGCCCTAAAGAGCCACGGATTCCCAATGCCCCCACCCCCCACATTTGGCAATGGGAGGTGGGGGGTAGGGGAGGCTCAGGTTGCCAAGAGGGTGAGTTCCAGTGAGTGTAGCCGCAGGATGCGGCAACGGCCCCCACGGGGCCCTCAGCCAACGGGTGGCTCCATTTGCACCCCCCACTCCATCTCCCCTAAAAGCTCTTGGGTTCCCAGGGGTTCCTGGGGTAGCCGCAATCCCAACCTTTCTCCAAATAACCTGTTACCGCCAGGGATGACGCCGACCCACGGGAACCTCGTGCTCATCAGCCAAAGACCCACCGGCCAGCCCCCACCTCCCAAGCTTCCAACTCAGCTTAAGTCAGTGGAAACACCCACGAAGAATGCCCGTATCTCTGGCCAACACCTCTCCCAGAGCCTGACCCACTCTGCTCCCCGCCCCCGGAGCCCCCGCATTGCAGCAACAGCCCTAGCCTTGCTCAAGGAAAGGATCGAAATGACTCTTTTTCTTTTTTTAATAAAATTATAGATATATAGATGTAGATATAAAAACATAAAACAGACACAACGCAAGCGGACGCTGCCGTGTGCTTACTCTCGGGTCCCTGGCGCCAGGCGGAGCTCTGACCCCCTCCCCCATGTGCTTCCCACGAGGGTGCCGAGGCTCCTGCAGGGCCTGGACTTGGCATGCCTTGGGGTAGGGAATCTCCAGTTTGGCAGGGAGAGGACTCCTGGTCTCATGGGTGCCCCGTGGCAGTGTCCGGCCCATGCCTGCTCCTCTCTGCCCCCCAGTCGCCTCCCACAAGAGCATAAAGCAGAGGTTAAGGCTTCAATGAAAGCGAGTTTCCCGGCAGTGGGGGCAGCGGGGGCCCGAGCGTTAACACATGGGACGTGGCATGGCAGCTCAGCGCACAGACACGGGGACGCACCCACCAGCTGGGTGAGACAGGACACATGGAGCCAGGACCCCACCCACAGCTGGCTGTCTGTCTGTCCGTCGTCCACCTGTCTGTCAGAACCCAGAGCAATCCCAGAGCTGGGTGCCTGTAGGCCGGGGCCGGACTCCCCAAAGAAGAACTGGCCTGGCCAAGCTACAAGCTTCCAGCGGGTCCCTGAAAGGCAATGAGTTAGGAGCAGCCAGGTGGTGGGGCCTCGGTCCAGTACGGCCGGGGACCCAGGCCTCTCTGTCCATCTCTGGGCCACAGTGACCCGTCTGTGAGGGGGGTAGGTGGGGACCAGCCTGGGGACCACCTCAGGGGCACGGGTGCAGTGGGTGCAGATGCAGTCCACACCCCCTCGCCACCCCTGCCTGTGGGAGCAGGGGCACCGACACAGATCCTGCAGCCTGGTGGCCCTTGGCCCAGCCGCGCCCTGCTGAGCAGATGGGTGGATGGACAGGTGGAGGAAGAGGGACAGGCTTGTGGAGGCGTGGTCTCTTCCGCTGACATGTCCACACCAGGCCTGGGCCTCCTTGTCTCCCGGGGCAGAGAAGTCGGGAGAGGAGGGCAGCCGCTGGGGGTCCTGGTCCCCGGGGCTCCACGGCGGATGGATGGCAGTCAGTCCTCACACTGAGATCTCGTACGTGGTCCCACCCACGCCGGACACCTTCTTAACGAGCGTGTGCCGGGCAGGGCTGGCGGAGGGCCCTGGGGGGCCAGTGGCAGGCCCCAGGCGGGCCAGGCCCGGGGACTGCCCGTTAAGCTTACTTGGGGGGGTCTTCAGCTGAGGGTGGTCCCTGCATCAAAACAAGCACATACACGCACACACACAGTGAACGCAGGACCACGGCATGACAGAGGCCGGCAGAGGCAACAGGACAGATGACGCAGACACAGACAAACCCCGGGGTGGCCCCTGCCTCTGAGCTCAAAAGGTCCCACCCAGAAAATGAGTGGGGGTGCACAGCCTGCCGAGGGAGGGCTATGTTGTCACAGGACAGACAGATGTCAGAACGGCCATCATCCCCCTCCCAGGTCCCTTGGTCCCTCCCACTGGCACAGGGAGGCCAGATGGACACTGGCCAAGCCCCCAGGCCCTGCACTGTCCTCACGCCCCAAGCTGGGGAGCCCAGTGGTGACTCTGTGGCTCCTTCCCTGCTCCCTCCTAGGAAAATGAGAGGCTGTCAACCTGCCCTCCAGCCTGCCCAGAACTGACCAATAGCATTTCTGACACCGCTGCCCAGACGCTCGTGAGGATGGGAGCACCTCCCTCCGGCTGCCATCCCACCTCCCTGTGCGGCTGCCGGCCACTGGGCCAGTTGCATCCACAGCAGGGGCCTCCTTGCTGACTGAGCCCATGCTCAAGATGGCAGAGGTGATGCCTTGACGATACCCACACCCCCACTCTGGGGCCCAGCACACCCCAGGTGCTCAGCTCATATACTTGGACCTGACCCTGTGAGCCAGCCAGTCCAGCATCCTATTACCCACCTGCTGGGGGCCTGGAACCAGCCTGCCCCTCTGGGCCTCAGTTTCCCCATATCTGAGCAAGAAAGCCCTTACTTCCTGGGGCTATGAGCACCCAGGGCAGCATGTTCTGCTGTGGGATGATGTCTCCCAGACACAGGCTCCAGGACCAACACTGTCCCCAGGGGAAGAAGCCCCAGGGTCCCCCCTACACTCGGTTGCACCAGCTGCAAGAGAATGTGCAGCCCTGGGCTCAAGGTGCAGATCCTCCTGCCCCGCTGTCCTCAGACGTGTCAGGGCATCCTTGGAGCCGGGCTACCCTCACACAGTCTGGCCAGGAGCCTCCAAGGAGGGTGAGGCCCACCCCCGTAGGCAGCCATTGGCTTCCCAGGCAACACCCGCATGCTCGGCCAAGAGGCCCCACAGGCAGCCGGACACCTGACCTGTGCTGGGAAGCCCCCTGCCCGCCAGGACCCACCTCTGCACGGCCAGCGAGGGTGGCGACTCCGGGAGGTCCGTGTGGATGAAGGCGACAGCTTTGGGGCCTGCATAGGAGGGTGAGCGGGGTGTGCTGGGTGGGGAGGGGGGACCCTGGCGCACTGGGGACCTGTGCGAGCCGCTGCCGGGCCGAGGCCCAGGGGCATTGTTGTTGGCCAGGTCGGCCTGCAGGGAGGAGGAGGAGGTCCGCGGTGCCCGGCTCACGGCGCTGGACAGCGAGGACAGCGAGGTCTGCAGCGCGGGGTTGCGGGCGCCACCGAAGCCGGGCCCCGCCACCAGGTCATCTCTGGAGCCGTAGCGCAGGGCAGGCCCGCGGGGGCCCTCAGACAGCACGCTGGCCTGCTGCAGGCTATAGGAGCTGGGCGCATCATAGACGCCCGAGTCACCGAAGAGCGAGTCGGCCTGAGAGCGCAGCAGCCGTTCCCGCTCCTCTCTGTCCTTGCGCTCCTGGATGGAGGCCATGATGGTCCTGGACAGGTTGTCGTAGCGCACAGGTGAGGGCTCCCGCGGCCGGGGGCCCAGCACCGGGCTGAAGCTACGGGGCGGGGGCCGTGGCGGGTCACCCACCGCCCCCGGGTGCAGGTAGGGCGAGCGGTAGCTGGCCACGCCGGCAGAGGGGTGGGCTGGGCACGTGTGACCACTGGGAGAGCCGGGGTTAAGCAGACTGTCATAGGACAGGCTGCCATTGCGGTTGGGCAGCGCGTGAGGGGCAAAGATGCTGCGGTGGGGCGTGGGGGGCCCGCCCTCAGAGCGCAGAGGCTGCAGGGCCACGTGGTCCCCACCCCTCCGGCTTGCTGCCTTGAGGCTCAGGGAGCGCAAGGCCCCCGAAAAGGTGTCAGCAGCACTGAGTGGCGGGGACGGTGGGTAGGCTGCGTGCAAGCCTCCGGATGTGTAGTCAGGGAGGTCCAAGCTGGGCTCTGATGCAAAGTCCAGGCTGTGGATGCTGTCCTCCCCCAGTGTCAGGGAGTCAGGGCCAGGGACCTGTGGGGAGAGAGGGCACACGTCTTCCACTGCCCGGCCACCAGGTGCTCTGTGCCCCCACAGAGGCTACAATCTTGGTGACATGTGTAACCGACAAGCTGTTCCTGGAAGCTCTCCACCCCCTAACCACCTCTTCCTTGCCCACCACAGAAGGAAGCGGGACAGGGCAGAACAGAGCACCCAGACGCTGCCTCCCCAGGGAAGGCTGGGCACACTTCTGCTGCTACTTCCCGCGGAAGAGGAGGGGGCCGTGGGGATAACCTCAGGAGCTGGACCTCAAGGACATGTAATAACCACACAGAGACCCAGAGCCCTCTTGTCGGCACCTCAGGGCTGAGGATTGCAGTCACGGCCCTGTAGGAGCAGAGCTGGCTGCTGCTACCCAGGGCAGGACCCTCAGAGCCCCCACGGGGCAGGACCTCCTGCGGAGGGGCCAGGGGCAGCCACAGCAACAGGGAGGAGGGGCCTCTCTGAGTCTCCGTGAACTGAGGCATGAGGGCACAGGCATGGGCTGGGGACAAGACTGCAGAGCCTCAAAACCCAGAGAGGGTACTGGTAGGGACAAATGTGGCCTCAGGGTACTTGGCTAGAATCCTTGTGGGATCCAGGACAATCCCAGGAAGATGAGGCAGGCAAGGGCACCTAAAGCCCCCCATTCCCAAGAAGAGCTGATCGACACCCCTCCTGGGGCAGGACCATGGCACGCTGGCCGAGAAGGCCCAGACTCCCTGCCCAGCCCAGAGGGTCCAGAGACACAGGGTCGAGCAGGGCATCAGGGCATCAGTCCTGAGGGGAGGCGACCGGTCCAGGCATACCGGCCCAGTCACAGGCTCGCCTCTCAGATGGCCGTGAAAGAGGGTGGGCAGCCTGGGAATGCTCAGCATTCTGGATCATTCCTCAGGCTGTCCAGGGTTGCCAACTGCTCCACAGTGATGGTAGAGTACTTACACAACTGAGAAAAAATAAATGAGCTTTCTTAAACAATCTCAAATTCTTCTGAAGCCTTCCCGTGGGCCTTACAGAGTGACTAATAGTGGAATTCCAGGCATCCTGGCACACACTGCTCCTGGGGGCAGCCGCCTACCAGGCCAGCGGGCAATGCCGGCCAAGGAGAAGGGGCCAGCCAGGACTGCCTGTGCCAGCCCTTCCTTCATGCCTAGCTGGGATGCCCAGAGGGTGAGGTCCTGCTGGCGCCCACAAGGCTCTCTATGACCCTAAGGCCCCAGGGACAGGGCTTCCTGGGGTGAGTCCTCTAAGAGTGGGACCTCTGGGGTGAAACCTCTGGGGGCAGGGTCTCCAGGAGGGTTAAAGCAGGGCTTCCTGGGGTGGGGCCAGGCCTCCTCACCTGCTCACCAGGCCCACAGAAGGGCGTCTTGGGACCCGAGGGAAAGGCAGGCCGGAACTTGTACATGGCAGGTGTCGGGGGACTGGTCCTCTGCGCCGACAGGGCGCTCTCTGGGGAGATGGACCACGGTCAGGCTGGGGTCAGTCCATGTCCCTCCCTCTGTCTGGCCACCCCCACCTCACCAGCACTGCTCGGGCGTGGGGTCTGCAGGTCACCTCCGAATGTGCCAGCCTCCGCCTTGGGGGGCAGTGGCGGCCCCAGGTCCAGCGGCTTCTCATCCAGCTGGTCCAGACTGCCCTTGGACTGGGAGGGGGTGTGGTCAGTGGTGGGTAGGGGGTGGGCCAGGGGTGGGGCATAACTGGGGACTCCGCCCTGGGCCCTAGACCATTCTCCAGAATCTACCCAGTGTCTCCCCCTTCCATTTCTAGGCCCCCTCCAACATAGCTGCCTCCTGCCTTCAAGGGTCTGCCCTTTACCCCATCCCCTACCTGACCCCAGGGCCCCCACCTTGCTGCGGCCCAGGCCAGCCTTCAGCCCGTTGTCACTAAGCTTGACCTTGAGTGGGGCAGCTCGCTCCAGGAGCTCAGGCCGAAGGAAAGGCGGCTTCAGGCGAGCAGCCAGCGGCAGCCGGGGAGGCTCCACCACGTACCTGCACCAGGGGCAGAGGGGTCAATGGCCAGGGTGACCCGGCCTGAATACTCACCAAAGGCAAGCCTGGCCACACCTGCCAGAGGCAGAGGTCGACCAGGCTGAGGGTCCACACCTGCCCACCCCAAACCCGGCAGAGGCCCCTTGACTCCCCCTCCAGGCCTCACCGGGGTGCCAGAGGGCTGCACAGCACGTGCTCCACATTCCCATAGCAGCCTCGGGTGAAGGGGTTCACGCCCCCACGGAACTTCCCCGTCACCTGTGGACATGGGACCCCTCAGCCAGCCTGGCCACCCAAGGTCCAGGCCAAGGCGGACAGGGGGACAGGCAGGGACAACTGGGGTTCCTCAGAGGCAGAGTGGGCAGGGTCAGCCCATGGGTGCCCCCCACCCATTCACCCTGACAGTCCCTGCAGGAAGCTGTAGAATTTCTGGGCCCTGAGTTACCGGTGGCTGCAGTGTCCACAGGTGGGAGTGAGCAGGGCAGCCCCACACTCCACGCCCCACCCAGGGTCTCCAGGGCCAGATCCTCCTGCTACGGAAGCTGTGCAGGCCACCTCAGCTGACGGCTCCGGCAGCCTTTCCCTGACACCACCCCCACACGGTCCTGCCGTAGCCCGGGCCCTCTCGACCCATAGGGGACCCCTCATCCCCATCACTGCATGGGCCCTCCTAGGGTCAGCACCTGCTCATTGGTGGTACGCCCCCGAGTGACCAGCACCACGTGGAAGCCAGTGAGGCCGATGACAGGGATGAAGAAGAGGCCAGCCACACACATGACGGCCATGCTGGCCTGTTAAGGCCAATGGCCATAGGCAAAAACCCAGAGAAGGTGCCTGTGGACAAGCCACTCCCACTGCCACCCAACCAGGGATGGCCACCCGCACTCTGGGGACTCCCAGGCAGTCACCCCACCCCCTGAGCCTCAGTTTCCCCTGTGGAAAGTGCCCCCAGCCCACACTGTCTTTGTGGTCAAGCCAAGGATACGTGATGGTGGTGTGGGCAGCTCCCAGCCCCTCAGCGTGGTTCAGCACATAGACCAGGCCAAAGGCGACGACACCCACCATGTGCGCGCTGAGTGACAGCAGGAACAGGAAGAAGTATCGGTAATTGCGACGCCCAATGCAGTTGTTGACCCAGGGGCAGTGGTGGTCAAAGTCCTGGGCAGGAGCAGTGAGTCAGGGCACAAGGTGGGTGGGAGGGGAGGGACATGGGCATGGGGGCAGGCAGGGTGGCGGGACGGTCACCTCTACGCAGTTGTCGCAGACGCTGCAGTGGGAGCAGCGAGGTGGGCGGTAGAAGTGGCAGGTTGCGCACCACTTCATACGGACCTGGATGCCCCGCACATCCACATTCTTGTACAGCGGGGCCCGGAAGTCGTCCTCCTTATCCTCGTCCTCATCCGCTGTGAGCCAGGGCCAGGGGAGGGTGGCGGGAAAGTGACTTCCCTGGCAGGAGAGTCCTTCCCGGATCTCTGCCAGCCCGCCCGCCAGGACCCACCCCGAGAGGCTCTCTCATGTCAGCCACTCACACTCTAGTGAAAGGGAGCAGATCACGTGCCCCAGCACAGGGCCCTACCTCGGGGGAAGACGCCAGGGTCCATGAAGGTGGCCATGCTGAAGTTGGCCAGGACAAAGAGGAAGATGATGCCATTGTAGACAGGAACAGCTGGGGACACAGCTCGAGTCAACCATGGGCACCTGCGTTGGACAGCAGGGCAGAGCTGGGTCTGGGGGTGCAGCAGACGGGTGGGGATGGGACGTGGGGACAGATGAATTAGGCGTGGCCACACGCAGGCAGGCTTGGCCATCGAAGGCCGCCATCAGCGCTCAGCATGACAGTCAGGGAGGCCACTGCTGCCACATCCCGCCGGGAGACCCCTGCGCATCAGCCTGCTGCTTCTCTACTCAACCACTGGGGCTGGGCGTCTCGAGCACGGCCGCGGCTGCCTGCATGCCAACACCGACCCCAGCAACCCTCCGGGTGCCTATTAGGAACTGAACTCACTTGAAGAAACTGAAGCTCAGAGAGGCCTGTGGGCCTCCCAATTTTAAGAGGGGTGGTGGACTGGAGGCAGGAGTCCAGGATGAGAAACGAGCCCACTCTGCCGGTGTGCCATGACAGACAGAGGCCAGCCCCAGTCCTCACCCAGACCTGTCCCCAGCCCAGCGGGGCCCCTTTGCCAGGGAAAATCTGGGACATGGGGAGCTCCAATTCTCAGTCAGTAAATGCATGGTGTGTGGCACCCCTGTTTTTCCCTGAGGGGTGCAGTCTCAAGGTCTGGGCCACTGGGCACGTTGCATCCAGGCAGCCCCTTCTTTTTAGTTTGTCACCTTACTATCCACATGACAATGCAGAACACCTGGAGACTCTAGAAAAGCACGAGACCCCCCCTCAGCCACTCACCATCTCTCACTACACCCACGCCCATGGTTCCAAGGCTGCACCCCCTTCCCGGAAGCCTTTCCAGATTCCTGGCACCCCATAAGTATCCCACACCTCCCCAGTGGGTGCTCTGGCACAAACAGCAACCTCTCCAGCCCTCTTGGGACCTGACCAGAACCCTCTCTGCGGAGATCCGCAGGGCACATAACCTACGGCCCCCTGCCCCGACCCTGCAGCAGGTCCCTGGGTCCATCCACTTGGCTCCCACAAAGTTCCTCTGGCCTCAGGCTCCTGATCTCTCCCACGGCTCCTGGCTGCTTTGACAAGTGGGGGCACCTGAGGGGTTGTTCCCCTCCCCATACCCAGCCCCTCTGTGGAACTGGAGGACCAGAGGGAACCCCACAGGAGCCCTGACCAAGAGAGCAGGGTATCGTGGCCTCCAGCAGGGTGAGCAGTGCCCACGGCCCTGCCCACCACCGCAGCGCACGCCGACCGCACTGGTGCGCCCACGCCTGGCTTGGCCAGGAGCCAGCCCCGCCACCCCAGCAACCACCTCCATGGCAGCAGAACTTCGCTATTTTTAGTGGAAAGCGAGAGGCTATTTAAAGATTCCACTTCCCACGGCAGCAGGCTCCGCGGGCCAGGAGCCGCAAGTTACCCCTTCCTCTTCTCCGGGGCCTGCTGTGGAGGTGGACGCACTGCCTGAGGACACAGGTTCCCTCTGCAGGGAGGGCCTTCCTCCACCGCCCCCTGCCCAGGCAGCCCAGAGTGCCCACCAGTACACGCCTTCCACATCCCCCATCCCTGCGTGCTAAAGCGTGGCATACAGATAGTGCGCAATGTCTGTTGTGGTCTCTGATCCGATCCCGTTCAGCAAGGTGACAGTGGGCCCATGAGGCATGGTCTGCCTGGCAAGGCGGGGTGGGGAGCAGAAGCCAAAAGGCCAGTGGGGACGGGCTCTCCTGGCAAGTGGGAGCCGTCAGCTCAAGAGAACCAGGAGCCAGGGAGAAGTGGGGGACTGCGGGCCCCACTCAGGTGGTGCAAGCCAGCTCCCCATGGCACCTTCCGGGACGGACTGGCTATGGAATCTGTACAAAATGAAAATGTGGGCCTGGTGTTTAGAAGGGATCACGAAGTCCAAGACAATGACAGCAGAGCATTAGAGGCAAAGGCGGGCTCTTGTGCACCTGCGCCATCCGTGCCAGGGCGGCCAGCCTGCCCCAGGAAAGGAGGAAGCCCAGAGGTCCTGAGGTGCGCTGAGGCTGGCAGATGTGCACGCACGGCGGGCAGTGGGTGGGCGCTGCTGGCAAGAGGACATGCGCGGGGTGGGGGGATGCTCAGAGCATCCATCCCTGCTGTCTAGGTTTTGCCGGTGGGTCCTGAGTCTGTCGCCCACCTGCCCTGTGCAGTGGACCACAAAATCCACCCCTCCAGCTTCAGGGAGGGCGTGCGTCTGTTTCCTTATTTTACAGACACGGAACAGGTATAGGACAGCTTGTCACATACCAAGACCACGGGGTGAGTCTGCGTCTGGGCTGGGATTCAAACTATTATGCAGGCAGGCAGGGATTGAACCCCACGGGCAGCCCCTAACACCCCCACTGACAGGAGTCTCCCCTGGCCCAGGTGGCCTGTACTGCTTTGTCCTCCCTGAGCCTCAATGACGGCCCCCACCAGGCTGCATGGGCTGGACAGCTGCCCTGAATGAGATGCCCAAGGCTGGGTGGGGGGGCAACACCGGCACAGTAACAGGGCCATGTTTGGGAAGGGCAACATCTGCATTGAGGTGGTGGGCACCTGGCCTCTGTCCACTATGGGCACCACCCCCCTGCACGCCTGGGCCACACATACCGGGGAGAGTGGGCTGGGGCCTTAACTGGTGTCAGGCAGGCTTGCGGATGTTGGGGGGGGCAGGTCTCTAACAAGGACCTGAGCCACTGGCCCCTCCACCCACTATCACCAGGCCCCCAGGCTTGACTCAGACCCAGGATCAGGCCCTCCCATGCATTCCTGCCCCCCTCATCCTCCTTCAGGGGGCCTTTATGCCCAGGCCATGCCAGAAGGAGGGTCCAAGCCTGGGTCATGCCTCATGAGGACCGGCTCCCTGGCCAGAGCCAGCAGGCACATGCACAGACACGTGTCCCCATGAGCATGCAGGGACACATGCACATACATGTGTAGTGCACACACAGATGCAAATATGCTCTAGGACACACACGTGTGAACACATACCTGGATATGCGTGCACACAGACACACGTGCATACACAACCACATTCAAAAGGCATATGTACATGAGCACACACCAACGTGTGCTGAAAAGCAAGGCACACGTGCATAAATGTTTGTGAGAACAGACCTGCCCGCTCGCACACACGCTGGCGCACACAGGCACACACGGCCACACAGGCACACCTGCGTCCTCGTTCATGCACAAACACACTCATATGCACATACGAACACACACAGATGCAGACATGCCCTTCCTCAAACCAACCCCCTCTTCATGGTCTCTATGACCCCTATGGACCAGGTGAGCACGAGGACACGTGAGGACGTGCAAGCTCTGCGGGCAAGGCCTGGCGGGCTGTACTGCTCAGTTCACCTGGAGCCTGTCCCAGGCTCCAGGAGGGCCCCTCTGCCCACAGGGACAACACTCCATTCCCACCCAGAGGACGGCATGCTCCGGGCAAGGGTTGGCCACCCCTTGCTGGCTGCAGCCAGGCTGCGGGGACCAGGGTGGGCCTGGGTGGGAGGCGGCCCAGCTCTGAGGCTGGAAGCCCTCCTCTCTATCCAGCCCGCGCCTCCTGAGTGTTAGGGCCACACGCCACTGCCATGGACCCCACCCAGACTGAGGCCCCAAGTCCGCCTAGCCCAGCAGGGAGACACCACCCAGTGGGGGTGGGGGGTTCTGCAGGGCCAGTATGCACGCCACAGCTAAATGTGGAATGGAAAATTTTAACTCAGACGTTTTCATTTAAATCGGGTTCTTCATTAACACTGTTTGTGTTTAAGAGCGACGCTCACACATGGGGGCACCCGGGACCAGAGGGTCTGTGGCCACTCTGCCCTGGTCAGGCTAGGCAGGGCCTCAGTCCTCCTGCACCCATCCGATCCCTGCAGACACCTGAGCAGATGGGGAAACTGAGGCTCAGGCGGCCAAAGATACCCTAGGCCACAGGCAGTGAGGCCTGGCAGGGGGCTCACCCCAAGATTCCTTCTTTCCTGTGCGGCCCCCGCCAGGGGCTCTGTCCATCTGGGACTGCCCTTCCACTGTCCCATGCTGGGCCTTCTAGCCTGCCGGGGCCTCTGGGCATGGGGAGGGGTCAGGCCCATCCTGGGGACAGAATCCTCTGTGACATCCCAGAAGTCAGACCCCTGGCCCTGGACAGAAGGCCCAGCCTGGCCCCAGGTATTGATAATCCAAAAGCAGTCCTAGCTTTCTGATGTCTCCTGGTTCCCTGTCATTCTGCCAAAGTGCTCTGGGAGGAGGAAGGGGCTGAGGCGGAGACCTGGCCTGGGGGCTCTTGGAAACCCACTCAGCACCTGACCCAGCCTGGCACTGAGCCACAGTGTGAAGGGCTTCTGGGGCCCAAGGGGACACGACTATACCAGGAACCCAGGAAGGCTTCCTGGAAGAGAAGGGCCTGTGGGAACCTGCCCTTCAGGACGTTCCCCATTCTGCAAGGGAGATGTCCTGTCCTCTGGTGATCCTTCCCACACCACAGCCTCTCCTGGTAACACGTCACCCTCAGTGAGCTGGGCCGCGGGAGGGGTCCTTGGTCTTTTAGGCTCCTGCCTCCCCACCCTGCATGATGTCAGGAGCTGCTGCCTGCATGGACCTGCCCCAAAGGGGGCAACCCGTGTTTACTGAGTAGAGAGGAGGCCTGGGGCCACGCAGCATCCAGTGAAGTTCAAGGGATAAAGACAGAGAAGAGAGAACCCCGTGGGGGCCCCAAGGGCAGGGTAGAGAAGACACAGGAGTGGGCTGCTCCCTCCTCGCTACATGTCTAAGTCTGCAGTAGGCCTGGACCCAGAAAAAGGGTAAAAGTGTGGGTGCTCGGGTGACCAGAGGCCTATCCCAAGGAGGGGACCACTGGAACCCCTGCTTGCCTGGAATTCGGCACACTGAGAGTGGTGTTGGTAGGCATGGTTCACCCCATAGAACCCCTTTTCAGGAGCCCAGTTGCTTTGGAGGACCCCGGTGGAGCCAGGGTCAAGGTGGGCCGGGGTCCCCAGTGGCCTTTTGGCCCGGGGAATGAGGCCTCAGGGGCTCAGGGGAACCCTGTCCTAAGGGTGATCAAGGCTCCCTTGGCTAGCTGACTGCGCCTGGCCCCCAGCTGGTGCCCCTGCACCCCCATCTTCCTGCAGAGGCACATGCCACATTCTCTCAGGCAGAGAGGGTCACACACAAGACAGGACACAGGCAAAGGCCTGCAGTGCCCTGAGGGGACCCTGCCCCTCACTGGGCTGGTGTCCCTGAACCCAGAACCCCAGCTCTGAAAACTGAGGAGGGAAGACTTCGCAGGGTGCCGGAGCCTCAGTGCCCACATCTTGGGATGGTCAAGTTCATAGGACGGCCATGTAAGGGCCCTCTGAAATCACAGCAAGGGCTTATGACAAGCACGCTACAGCGGGGCTCAGGTGAGCCTAGGAGGAGAGGAGAGGGAGACAGGCAGGATCTCTGGAGTAGGGCTGATTTCAATTTCTTTAAAGATTTATTTCCCTGCATTTCATAAGTTCTTGAAAGAGAACATGTATTACTTTTAATGTCAGGGAGGAAAAACACTGAATCGCACTTCGGGAGTGAGACACCAGGATCAGCAAGGAGGCCCGGCTATCACGAAGCACACCTGAGGCTGGGTGTGGGGGACCCCAGGGCCAGGACCGGGCTAGGCCCCACCCCTCCAGAAGACCCTGAACTCGCTGCCCACCTGCCCCTCTCCTCTCTGCCCCACAGCCAGCAGCATCTGAGTAACAAGAACACGCCTGCTTGCCAAAGCCAGAAATAAGCCCGTCCACACAGGCCTTTTTTAAACACGCTCTTGGCAGCCTGTGGCGCCCCCCCAGCCCCGGCGTCCAGGTAGGGAGCTCTTGCGCCTCCACGGGCACCCAATGCAGACTCGCCATCCTCACAGCTGCCACCCTCACTCTTGCTGAGGTGAATGGTGCCAGGCCGGCTCCTGTTCACCCCTGCTCCAGGCTCATTCACACTCATGGGCTGTCCTGACTCGGAACAGAGGCCCCACGGGCTGTGGCCATTTGTGACACCTCAGGTTCCCAGAAAGGCTTGGGCGGTGGTTGCTCCAGTCACCTGGGCTGTCTCAGCATGGGACTTGTGGAAGCGGATGGTCCCAGATCTGCATGGCTGAAACCTGGAACCCCCTCCCCTCCTTGCACCTGAAGGAGCCCTGGAGGGGTGCCCCACAGCCATGGTGTTGTCAGCAGGCTTACTCGTGAGCCAGCCTGTCTCAGGTGAAGAAGTTCTGCCTGCGAGGGCCCAGGGCCCTGCCTGCCCTCTGCCTCAAGGGTCCCAGTGCCCAACATGGCCAGTGTCCCTGGGTGTGGCCTGGCCTGGGCCCTCCAGCTGCGACCCCGAGCCTTCCTGAGAAGGTCAAGGGAGGGTGGAGGGCACTGCCAGGCCAGCATCAAGGGTGGCTTTGGGGCAGGCACGTGGCAGCCTGGCCAGGCCACACCTACGCGGGAACCACTTGGCTCTGGCCCTGGGCTGGACAGCCAGGAGGGGACCCAAGAGCCGCCCTCAGCTCCTTGCTGGAGGAGCTGGTGGCTCTCAGCAGCCCACATTCTCCCTCATGCAGCCTGTGGGAAGGGGAGGGCTGCAGCCACACCCTGGGCGGCCACTGCACACAGTCTCCTGTTTGGGCCCAGCAACTGACACCCAGGGCCTGGCACATTCCTGAGGTGCCCGCCAGGCACTAGTGTCCCCACACAGAGAACTCACCTGTCCCTGGTGGCCCCGTACAGTCACACTCACTGTTTCTGTCTCAGCCCAGGTGGGGGGCTCACATCACCCACAGCCCTGGTGCCAGCCCCGTCGTGCCCAGCCCTCCAGGCCCCTGGCCCCTACCCTGCCCCGCCCGCAGGCCTTGTCCCCCCAGGCCTGCCAAGCTGCATCCCCCGCTGTACTGGCCCCTGCCCCTTCTGGCCCGGCTGTGGCCGCCTGTGCCCCCCGGTGACGCGGGGGACTCACGTGAACACGAAGAACAGGGTGCTGGAACCGACCAGCAGCGCGGCTGCCGTGGCCACCGGGATGTACTTGGCGGGTTTGAGGCGCGTCCCGGGGCTGCGGGGCATCCTGGGCGCCGCGCCGCCGCATCCCTCCCCGGGGCCGGGCGGGCGGGGCCGGCCGGGGTCGGGCCGGGGTCGGGCGGGGCGGGCTGGACGCGGCGCAGGACCCGCGGCGGCGGCGGCGGCGGCGGAGGAAATCCCACCCCACGGGTAGCGGCGGCGGCGCGCTGATGTCAGCGCTCCCCTTAAGGTGGACCGGGCGGCGGGGAGGTTGCGGGGGGGGGGGTGCGGCGCGGGGCCGGGGCGGGGCCAGAGGCGGGACCGGGGAGGGGCGGCGCTGGGACCCCTTGCGGACACGCCCGGCCCGCGCCCGGCCCCCGCCCCGCCCCACGCCCACCTTCGGGGGCGCTGGGTGCCAGCCGCCCAGCCTGTGGAGCCGCCGAGCCCCCTGGGCCCCGCCGGCGTTGGCCTCTGGCGCGGCGTTCAGGACCTTGGGCCCGGCGCGGCCGCTCCTCGCCTTGGTGTCCGGGCCAGGCGAGTGCCCGCGGCACTCTGACGCCACGCAGCCGTCGTCGCACACCTGCAGTGCTGGCCCACCGAGTGGACACCGCGGAGAACGCCAGGCCCCCTGTTCCCAGCCCGCAGGCCCTGGCGCAGTGGCATGTCGGTCCCCTCCCGGGCCTCTGTGTGCACAGACCTTTCCCTTAACACCTCGGAGCCTGTCCCTGGGGTCAGGTTGATGTCCCTGCTCCATGCTAATCCCGAATAGGGCCAGACCCCTCTCATCTGGAGCCCCCCTGGCATTCATGGGGGTAGAGAATTTGTGACACTGTAGGGGCACCTTCATTGTTTATCTCTTGCCCATCTCACAGTCCTCGGGCCACTCGACTGGACCGAGTCCAGCTAGTGGTCACGGTAAGGAGGGCAGGGGGCTCTGGATTCTCGGGCTTCCTGGCCCAAACTGCAGGTTTGGGAGTGTGTGTAGGTGGGAGAGCTAGCTAGGGTCAAGTGAGCCCCTCAGTCTCCCAGAGGCAGGGTGGAGTGCCCCTCGGGAAGCACAGGGCATCCTGCCCCTGCCTGGGATAGGCCTGTGGGCAGGCCCACCTCCTGCAGGAAATCCCACCCGCCAGCTCCGCGGCCGCTGCCCGCTTAAGGTGGACCTGAGCCTTTGCAGTGCCTGGCTGCAGTGTGGACAGAACAGGCTGAGCAGCCAGGCAGAGCAGTGCAGAACCTCTGGGAGTTTGCGACCTGGGTCAAGCTCTGAAGCCTCCACAGTGAGGACTGGCAAGTCTCTTTTCCTTCCAACACAGCCTCAGGGCCCTCTGCTGGGAAACCAAGACCCATCAGCGCCCTCCCCAGGTGGGAATCCAGGGGGGAGCGGTCCACCGTCCTTGGCTCTGGGCACCTGCTCCTCTACGGCCAGAATCCCTTGCTGCCCAGGGGCCACTTTCTCAGGCCATGCTGCCAAAGGCCCTAGGGCTCCTTGTCCTGGAAGCCCCTCCCTGCCTGTACGTGGGCCTGGTGGAGGCCCCAGCCCCAGCTTGGCAGGCTGCTGGTTGTGAGCCATTAAAAAGACCCTGGGCTGGGGGCCGGAACTGGGGCATTCGTACAGCTGCTTGACAGTAGAAACGGTCATGGGCTTTTTCCCATCACACCCCAGTTGTAGCCTCTGCTCTGTGGGGAGCCCACTTCTGGGGGCCTCAGCATAGGGTTGGGGGAGCACCCTCGCACTGAGTGGCAGGCTCAGGGCACAAAAGTGAGTGAAGAGCAGACACCTCCTTACCTCTGCCCACGGTGCCTCAGCCCTCTGATAGCCTCGGCGCCTGGAGATGTAAGGTCCAGGGGCCTCACAAAGACTCCAGCCAAAGCACACCTCACCCAATGGCTGCCATTGTTCCTGCCCTTCTGCAACCCAGCACTGGGACCCCAGGCCCCTGGAAGCCTCTGGATGCAGGCCTACCCATGCGGAGGGTCTCCTCCCCACAGGCTCCCAAATGGTGGCTCAGGCCCAAGTCTGACTCCAGGTCTGTGTAGGGGCATCAGGACAGCTGAGAGCGGTGGAGTGCCAAGTGCTGGTCATGAAAGAAAGGGTGCTTTGGGGTGCCTGGGTGGCTCAGTCGTTAAGCGTCTGCCTTTGGCTCAGGGCGTGATCCCGGCGTTCTGGGATTGAGCCCCACATCAGGCTCCTCTGCTGGGAGCCTGCTTCTTCCTCTCCCACTCCCCCTGTGTTCCCTCTCTCGCTGGCTCTAATAAATAAAATCTTTAAGAAAAAAAAAAGGGTGCTTTGTGCCTCCTGCAGACTTCCTGGGCAGAGGGGAGTCCTGGGTGGGGGGAGGTGAGAAGAGCAGGGGGAGACCCAGTGAGCCCGCCGGCCCAGGAGTCCTCCCCCTAAGGAGTTAAGATCCCCGGGAAAAGGAAAGCAGAGCAGAAAGCTTGCCTAACCTGCAGCCCAATGGACTGACCTGGAATGGAAGGGTACATCATCTCACCTCTCATTTCATCCCTAATACCATCAGCACCTCAAGTATGGCTTACCATTGCCTCTGTGCCACAGGGAGGAACCCACCTGAAAACACGCTGGCTGAGGCGCATGGGAGAGGCCCCACTGGCATCCCTGCTCATCGCAGTGGGACCGAACGTCAGGACTGCATGTCTCCCTTTCTGCAGCATTCTGCAGTGTCAGCAAGCCACCTGTAGTGTAGCCTGGTCACAGCACAGCTCTGTTCCCCAGCCATCTTGAGGGGCCTACCCTGCCGTCAGGGTTTTCCCCCCTTGGGGACACATCTCAACACCCAAGAGAAAAGAAGTCAGCCTGGGGTTTCATATCAAGTGGGATTTATCTTGTATTGGAGCCCAAAGCAAAAACAATGTTCAACAACCATTCTCTGCTAAGTAAAAGGGGTGTCTGACCGCCCTTCCCTGAGGGATCAAGCCTGGGCCAGCCTTTCATACATCAATGCATCCAAAAAAGGCCCATGGGAAAGCAACACCCGTCCTTTATGTCAAAATTCCAATTCATCAAGATAGGCAAGGTGCACAAGCTTCAATGTCCCTCCTTGGTGGGAAGGGCCTCTGTGCCAGGACTTCAAGAGCACCCAGACCTGTGTCTGTAGAGGCCTAAGGCTGCCAGGACACAATGTTGGCCAGTGAAGTCTGCAGTTTGGCTTAAAAAAAATTTTTTTTTAAAAAGGGTGACTGGGTGGCTCAGTTGTTGGGCGTCTGCCTTCAGCTCGGGTCGTAACCCTAGAGTCCTGGAATCCAGCCCCTTGTCGGGCTTCCTGCTCAGCAGGGAGCCTTGCTTCTCCCTCTCCCACTCCCCCTGCTTGTGTTCCCTCTCTCGCTGTCAAGTCCATGAATAAAATCTTTAAAAAAAAAAAAAAAGAGCAGCGTCTTTTGGAGGTGCTTCCCCCAGAGGGAACAAGGACCTGAGGTTTGGAACCAGACACAGGTCACAGAACACTGAGATGTCAGGAAGAGCAGGGCCCGGCTGGTAGACTCTGGCCACACTGTAAAGCACCTCCAGCAGGTATTATGACCAACAGCAGAGTGACAGTAATCCACTCCAGGGCCAGGTCCAAACTTGCTCCCCCCACCACTGGAGGGCAGTATGGCCACACTCCCCAGCCCCACTGGCCTCCCAGGACACACCTTATGTGTGACCATGTGCTTTGAAAAGCCTGCTGGTGCACCAAAAACCCTTCTACCCCACTTAGAACAACATTCAGACACAATTTATTTTACAAGAAGAAGCCCCAAATGGCACTAACCCATTTGTATTCTTGAAAATGTCCCTTTATTTAAAGCTAATGCAGATGTCCACAGTTCTGCCCAGATGGAGATGCCACGAGTGAGCAGGTAGGAGATGGCAGCAGGGTATCCAATGAGGGCTGTGGGGCCAAGCCCCACCTCACACATTGCACCAGACTGAACAAGTGAGCTATGAGACCAGCCTATCCCTCCACCAGGAATGAGGGCCAACCAAACACAGCCTTGGCCAAAGCCTGGAAACCTACTTGGCCTTCCTGTGTGAAAAGCTAAGGTACTCTGGTGGCCTTCATTTCCCTCCCGCAGAGAAAAAAAAAAACAACAGCAAGACACAACAAAAGCCTACCGACTCCTTGCCAGAAGGCAGCAGCACATGGCCGCAGCCAGCACACCTGCCCCACTGCAGACACAGCACGGCCCCAGGGGCCAAGAGCAGCCCCCAGCCCAAGGCGGAGCCAGTGGCAGCAAGTGGGCCCCGCAGCACTGCCCCAACACCCCGGAGCCAGGGCACCCACAGGGCTCCCAGGACGGGGCCGGCGCATACACGGTCCTGCCCTCCGTGCAGGTTTCGAATGTGTCGTTTATTCACTATTTTTGATGACTATAAATAAGTGTTTCCACTATGGAAAAGAAAGTGAGCACAGTACATTTTCATGACTGGGGAATGGATTTTCTGAAGTCTTCTTCAATAGGGCAAAAACTTAGAAAAAAAACAACCTGAATGTTGGAATTCAGTTCTTTATATAAAGTCCCTTGTAAAAACAAAACAGAATAAAAACAAACTGAAAAGAAGGGGCAGGGCAAAATTTAAAAAAAGAAAAAGGAGGAAAAGAACGGAAGGAAGAGAAAACAAGGGGAGGCGGCTTATTGCTCCTCCTCGGCTCCAGCCTTGCTCTCGGCATCTTCCGACTCCTTGCTCTCCGCCTTCACGGAGAGAGCTTCTAGCTTCTCGGTCACCTTCTCGGCGTCGTCGTTTTTGCCCGACCCTGCTAAGATATAGGAGGACGCAGTAAGGAAACCGAGAAGCACCACTCTCCACAGCCCACCCGCCTCCCATGGCCCTGGGCGAAGACCACAAGACAGGCCACTTCACCATGTGCCAGCCACGCCAGCCTCCAGGGGCACACAAATGAGTAAGAGCTCATGCCTGGGACGGGAGTCTGGGAGCTCAGATATGTAGGGTCACTTGCTATGGCACCCATCATCGAGCCCCAAACAAGCAGGTGACGACGAGGACCTCTTGAGGCCCCTTCGGCCATGGGCTCTACCCAGATGTCGTTACTGGACCGCCAGGCTGGGTGCTGTGAGGCCAGGCCACAGAGCACATGCTGGGGGCCTTGGTGGCCAGCTCACTCCCCAAGAAGCACCCTGTGTCCCCAGATGTCTGTATCACCCTTTGACAGGTCGAGGTGGTCACAGCACCCCGGGATGTTTCTGTGGCAGACGGAAAAAGCACCCGCCTGGGGCTGCAGCCGGATGCAGAGTGAGTCTGCGAGGAAGTCCCCTACCCATGACACCATGTCACCTTTCTTTTCTCTCTCCTCGATCTCTTTCCTGCATTCTTCAAACTTTGTTTTGAATTTCTGTGCATCTGTGGGAAGAAGAGAAGAGACTTCCTAAGGTCCCTGAGCAGTGAAGGGGACACGTCCTGGAGGGTGTGAAGAGTCAAGATTCACAACCAGCTCATCCCATGGCCAATTCGGACTTAAGGACACAGCTCTGGGCTCACTCTTACCCAGACTGAGCAGTAACTGTTTCTTAAGTCCCTCCTGAGACTGGTGGCTATGCTGGGCTGTGTCCTTCCATCTGACTCTGTGACAATCTGGGCAGAGTAGTACACGGTACTGGCGGCCGTGCACAAGCAAGGGCAGGGGCCTCCCTGCCTGGCACTCTGCTCTCCACTCACGTCCGAGGCCCAGTGGGCACTTCTGACAATCAGGGCTGGAAAGGGACATGCCTGCCCTGGACAGACTGGATGCCCAGCCCCCTTTGAGGTTAAAAGGGAAAAGACCCTGCTCGTGGCCTCAGAGCCCAGATGAGGCCTCGACAGCACACGGCTGAACCACAGGGCTTGCATCCCTCCCCCGAGGGAGCGGCAGACAGTAGGGTGGGACCAGTCCCTACCACACACTTCCCAGGCACTACCAATTCCCCCTCCAAAGCTACAATGTCAAACGGGAGGCTGCAGTCAGGCAGTCCCCGGGGCCCAGCACCCTTCTGCTTACTTTCAGCATTTAGGAAGCGGATGGCCAACAGCTCTGGCTTGGGGCACTCATCGGCGAAGTCAGCGTGGGTGTTCCAGACCCAGGCACGGTCGCTGCCTGCATTCGGCTTCAGTTCCATCATCGGTGTGACTGGGGAAGAGGAGCCATGTGAGAGTCCCGTCAACTGCACCAAGGCCTCCCTGCCACAAAATGCCCTGGTTGCCAACGCAAGGTCCCACTTTGGGGTCAACCAGCCAGGCCTAAACAAAGTCCCGTGGGATACACATCTTAAACATGTTTGTTTGCAAACGCCTCGTGTACACTTAAAAACAAGACTGTCCTAAATCTGGAAACAGGGTGGCCTGCTCCCCGACCGAGAACAGCTCAGCAAGTGTCCAATTCCACTGGATCAAGGGCTCCAGCACCAACAGAGCCGCTCACATCTAGACCTTCCTGTGGAGCCCCCATAACGTGGCTGTGCCCCCGCTCAGTCACACCATCAGAGACCTGGCCCATTGGGAGGTGGGGGACAGAAACCGTAAGCAGGGTGAACACCCCCCTCCCCCGGGGAAGGCATGGAGTCAGACCAGGGCAACCACTCTGACACTGTCCAGGGACCCTGGGGGACGAGCCAATAGAAGCGCACACTGTGGGCCTTGTGACTTACATCATGGAAGACAAAGCCATGACCTGGAATAGGCACAGCCACCCCGGTGTCCTCAGGCTTTGCGCAGCCCCGAGGTGGAAAAGTGAGACAGCCTGCACAAAGAACACGAGCACCCCCAATGCCGCACCCACCGCTGTGCCCCTGCACCCCTGGCAGAGGTCTCCAGAGATGTGGGCCGGCCCATGCCCAGCCCCAAGCACACATGACCATCTGAACCGGGAACAGTCACCCCATCTCCATGTAGACACCTCGCAAACCCCCAGAGGTGCCATGGCCTCTCCTGCCACCACCCACCTGGCACATCCAGGGTCTATGATATGCACCAGGCCCAGAACCCACCTACCACCTGGAAACAACCCAGTGACCTGACAAGGCTCTGGAAGAAGCATAGGGTGTCAGGCAGACCCCTGGGGAGTGATTCAAATTGGAGTGGAGGCCAAGGGCCATAGCAGATAGGTGGTGGTGGGGTTCACAAGGGTACCCAAGCGGCCTTTAAGGAAGGGCACGAAAGGGGCGGCTGGGTGGCTGAGTTGGTTAAGCGTCTGCCTTCAGCTCAGGTCATGCTCTCGGGTCCTGGGATCAAGCCCCAGGTCAGGATCTCTGCTCAGCAGGGAGTCTGCTTCTCCCTCTCTCCCCACTCATGCTTGCTCTTTCTCGCTCAAATACATAGATAAAATCTTAAGAAAAAAAGGAAGGGCATGAACGCCCTTCTGCACCAACCCTCAGGGTCTCTGCAAACCGCCCCATCCTTCCACATCACCCTCCAGGGCTGTTCTGCTCAGCTTCCTGCCTGGTCACCCTGTGTGCCCAGATGAGGGGTCCTGCCCTGCCAGACATGCACTCTACCCAGTAACATAGACCCGGCACTGGATCAGGAATGCAGCCCAAAACATGTCTGCTTCCGCATACACACGCACTGCAGGACAACCCAGAAGCCAAGAGACTGTTATGGTGGGGGACTTACTGTCGCCCCTTTATAGGCCAGGCCTGGTGTGGCTTTTCCCAGACCCCAGCCCCACCCCCACCATGTTGAGCCCAGGGCTGATGCATCACACCTGTCCAAAGGCCTCAGCCTGTCACCACCCACTACCTGTTTGGTCTCACAGGCACCTAAGAATAAGGTAGCCACCTTCTCCCCCTACCCCTCTTCCCTTCTGTGTCCTCCTTAGGGGACACTCTGCAGGCACAAAACAAACCGAAGAGTGGGAAGGCTTCCTACTGGGCACATCAAATACATGCGGGAGCACATGTCCTCATGACACTGCCCAATCCTCGGGCAGGCACCTCATGGTCCCGAGCCCACACTGGGGCTCTGTGTCCACCCTGTCATGTCCTATCTGCCTGGACTCCACACCCGGTATGCTGGAAGTTTCTCTGAAAGTCTGCTGAGTTCGGAGCATGTGGAACAGCTCATTTCCTACTTTAAGTTCAGAACACACCATGAATACGCGCCCCGCGTCCCAGTGTAACCCCAAGCTCCCAGTACAGCACTGAAGGCAACGTGCCCGAAGACCTAAGGCATCCTCGTGTGGGACTTGACGTGAAAACACACACGCAGAGGCCACCTACTGTAGTGGTTGGCGCATATCTTCAGGGTCTTGTCCCTCCTCATGAGGAGGCGGATGGTCCCTTTCTCCTTATGCTTCAGAAGCTTGACGTCACCAGTGCCTCGTTCCTTCCACTCTGGGAGATCGTTCTCTGAAGCGAATCGGAATAGCTTTGCCCGCCTTCAAGAAAAGCCATTGAAAGAGAGCTTAGATGGGCACAGAGAGGGGAATAAGCAGTTAAAAGCTGGCTTGGAAAGAACTCTTGTGGTCTGTGCGTTGAAAAAATGGCCGTATCCAGCGTCTCCACAGACGACGTCCTTTCCTTTGCCCTTCTAGGACTGTTAGTCAAAATTTTACCAAAAGAGCAAGACAACAACAGACGTCAAATTTTTACTTAGAATAATGAAATAAAAAAGAAAAGAGATTTCCAACAGAAAGACCCAACTTCTCAGCAAAGATACCCCCCCTGAGTACGCTGGGCTTGCCTGTGATCACAGTGCAGGGGAGCCCCTGGTGTCCCAAAGGGCCACAGGGGTAGCATGGAAGCAGGTGGACGTCGAGGACTCCTGCCCTCCACAGGGCCAGCCCTTCCCTCTGCTGTGAGATGCCCCCTGTGCTTCCCTGGCCCCCAAACCCACAGAAGGGGCTGCAGACCTCTGTTCAGGCCGCCAGTCTCTGGCCCAACACCTTGCCTTCCTGCCCAGAGCAGCACCTCACTGGGCCCAGCCAGGCACCAAAGCCCAAATGGTGAGCCCAGCAGTCCTGACTTTAGGCTGATATCCTCCATTTCCTTCCCCGCCAGACCCAAGCCCTGTTGATCCATTTCCTGCACAACATTCTGCTCTCTCCCCCAAGCTCAATTCTGTTAAGGGAGACAGTGCCCTCACAAGGATGCCACCAGAGCTTTCACCTGGAGCCCAAGGGCCCAGACGTAAAGGCCTGACACTGGCCTCACTACCCTCAGGAAGGGCCTGTGTCCAGGACTGCCAGTTCGCAGCCCTGTGTGTGTGTGTGTGTGTGTGTGTGTGTGTATAAGTAACAGCACCAGCACCAGCAGCAGTCCTCACTCCTGGGACGAACGAGTCCCTGGCTATTGTACCATTTCTGGGCAAAGTGATGTGGAGAACCAGTGTCTTCAGGTACACACCCACCACTCTCTGAGACCAAAGGGATGTATGTGACTCTCCCTCCCCAGTCTGCCTAACTTGGAGGGAGGGGTCACTGTTCCTGCCCCCCCCACTCACAGGAAAGCACTCAAACCTTCATCTGGCTTCTTGGGTGGAATCTGCTTTGGCGGGGGGTGGTGTGTGACGGGACTCCACAAGCTTGGACAGGAAAAACACTCCAGCCTATTTCCATTAACTTGTAACAGAGTCTAGTGTTTCCTGTGATTCTGAGTATAGGCTACAGGTCAGTCTCGGCAGGGCTGATTTTGTCACAAACATCTCAACACACGGCTGGTGCCAGAGACTTAAAAATGTCCCTTGCCATTATAGCTTCCCACTGAAGATGCCAGAAAACCCGCATAGAATAATTTTTAGAAAGTAATCTTGGTAAGCCTAACACCATTCACTTTCACATATAATTCCAGGTGTTATTTTGTGCGTTAAGAACACCGAATTAGTAGTTCACAAACTTCAAGATGCCAGAGTCCATAGCGCAAAAGAAAAAAAAAAATGGTAGAGACACCCTGTTCAACCAGAGGAAGGGTGCATGGGAGTCTTAGAGGTAGCTAAGGGGGCTGTAAAGATGCACCTTTGTGGATAGAGTGGCAGGAAAAGTACACCGCTCCCCACAGCACTGGCCACCAGAAGCAGGGGCACCCAGTGAAGAGTTATCCAATGAATGGATTCTAACAGCAGCCTTGATTTCCACATAGGATTAGTCATCACACAACTCCAAGCCCTTTCTTCAGCTTCAGTCCAACTAAAAGCCAGGCTGAGACCCTGACACCCATAAAAACCATAATTTCAATCTTACACTAAAGATTCCTATATCTGGAGCAACATGAGCTTACTTACATTTTAAAAAGCTCTTCTTCATCTTCTTCCAGCGTTTTAATTTCTTGCTCGGGAAGAGAAACTATAGGCTCAAACTGGGGGTCGTGGTTGGACTCATCTGCATTCTCAGTGGAGGTGTCATGGTCCTCATGGGTGTCCTGTGGATTGAGGTGCAGAGAGGTGACTCTGCTGGCCCCAGAGCCTGGCCCCCACCCAGAGCTCCGCAGTGCCCACAGTGGGCAATCCCTCCAAGTGAACAGCCTCATCCCAAAGCAAGAGATTAAGCCCACAGTCTTTCACACAAAGAAAGGTTTGCACCCACACTGAGTGCAGTAAGATGCTGAACTTCAGCACCCTCCCCAGATGCATCAATCACATGTGTGGACAGTCAGACTGGGGCCCCTAAAGTTGGGCCCCCTACTGGCCAAAGAGACACTGCCTCATCACTTTGCACCTCAGTTTCCTCACCTGTAAAATGTGGATAATGACGTGCTAAGTGAAGATTAAAAGACACAATGACAGAAGAGAGCCTTAAGGAGAGTGCCACCCTTTCGTCAAAAAGCAACCCTTTGAATTTTTACTGGTTGAAAAAAAATCTGTGCTCTTGTTAGTAGAAGGCAAAAAAGTTGCTACCCAACTGCTAGTATTTACATGGAATTCACAGTTCTGTCAGCAATTTTATCTTACATCAGAAAGTTGATGCGTCGACAGAAATCGTACAAATAAGAGCCATAAAATTCTGATCCAGTTTAGAAAACTACAGGGCACAGAGGATCATATTTTAGGTTAAAGTCTTAGAAAACACGTGGTTTGGTGATGTGTAGTCCAGTAAAACCTGGGAGACTTTACTACCAGACTCGAGCCAAAAAAGAACATATAGAAGGAGGCTTCGTTGCTTTCCTTGGTTGAACAGCATTGCGGCTCCGCCGAGGCCAGCTCAACCCGAGCAGATGCCCGCAATCAACAAAGCCGCCCCGACCCTGGGTCGGTGCTGCACGACCCCACCACCCGGCTGGAACGCGAGCTTCCGCTACAGAGGCCTGTGGCGGTTCAAGACGTGAGAACAGAATGAATGAAGTCCTGCGTAGGCGACGGCAGGAAGGGACGCACGGTTTTGGTGGGAAGCCTGCTAGTGGGCCGAGCCGGAGGAAACCGGCCACCCGCCCCGCGTCTCAGGCGAGCAGCGAAGTGAACTAGAGACCAAGAAGCCCGGGCTGCGGGCCGCCCCATGCCCCGATGGAGCTCCCGGCCCCACCTGGGACCGCCCCAAGGTCACGCGGGCGCCCCGCAGACCCCGAGCCCGCTCGCCCCCAAGCATCGCGAGCCCTAGCCCCGAAGGCCCCAGGCCGAGCTACCCTAAGCTCCGACCACGCGCCCCTGAGGCCCCGCAGGCACCGAGCCCGCAAGCCAGCGGGGGTTGGCGGCCGCGGCGCGGGCCGCCCACGTGGCCGCCGATAGCCGCCTCGGCCTCCCGGCCCCCACCCAGTCCCCGCCCGGGCTCAGCCGCACCTTGGCGGCCGCCATGGGGGCGCGGCGGCGGCGGCGGCTCGGCTGGCTCGGTCGTCGCTGGCTCCGCGGCCTCTCGGCGGCTGGTCGTAGCTCCTTCCCTCCGCGTCTGGCGCCGGCGCCTCCCGCCCTCCCGCTCTTCCCTCCGCCCCGCGACCCGAACCCCGACCCCTGACCCCGGCGGCGGGAAACGCGACGCGATTCAAAACCAGTGCAGCTTTATTGGCTCACACGGCGGACACTCTCATTGTCCAGCCCGCCCCGCGCTTCCCGCCAAAACGCCCGCGGCGCATGCCCGGCCCGCCCGGCCGACAAGGGAGCGTGCACTCCCGGCGGCCCTCGCGCGCACTTCCGCCCCGCGGCGGCGCGCGCCCCTCGAGCTCGCGAAGGGGCTTGGGGGTCGGGGCTGGCGCGTGGCGATGACGTCACCGGAAGCCAGGATGATAGAGACGCGCGGCCTTGATTGCACGCGCTGGCTGAGGGGAGAGCGGCGAGCTAGGCGAGCGGCCGGCGCGGGCCCCTGGCGGGCGGGCGGCGTACCCCATGCCCGAGACCCGAACCTGAGCACCGAGGGTTCGAGTCCCGCCCCACCCCGGGGCGGAGCCGACGAGCGGCCTCGCGGCGTTGCACCCGCCCTCTGAGCGCCCGCCTCCCGTGTGCCAGGCCCAGGACCGGGCGGCGGAGGCGGCCCTCGTGGGGGGCCCCAGTCCGGGCAGCGGACGGACCGAACGATGAGTGACAAGCTCGACAACGAAGTAGAGTGAAGGGAGATCTTGATGGGAGACGGAGGAGGAAATGGAGGAAGAGGGGGCGGGGGAGATGGAGATGGAGGCGGGGTAGGAAACCACTGGGAGAAAACGTGGGATTAGGGGATAAATTGGGAGAGGGGGAAAGGGAACGGGGTTGAGGCTGGGCGTAGGGTGCACTAATGGAGGTCGTGGTGTGGGGCAAGGCGGCCTGGGGCGTTCAGGTTCTAGGGTCCAGCCCTCAGCCCAGCCCTTGTCTGTTTCCACACAGGGCCCTGTGCCCATGGAGGGCTGCTGCCAGGACAGCAGCAGTGCCCAGGGCAGCTCTGCAGCCCTAGCCCCCCACGAGGAAGACAAGGAGGAGGAAGGGGGGGCTGGGGCGGCCTCAGAGTCCGTGCCTCAGCCTGGGCTCTACAGCTACATCAGGGAGGACCTGTTTACCTCGGAGATCTTCAAGTTGGAGCTGCAGAACGTACCCCGCCATGCCAGCTTCAGTGATGTACGACGCTTTCTGGGCCGCTTTGGCCTGCAGCCTCATAAGACCAAACTCTTCGGGCAACCTCCCTGCGCCTTTGTGACATTCCGCAGTGCCGCTGAGCGGGACAAGGCCCTGCGTGTGCTGCACGGTGCCCTCTGGAAGGGCCGCCCACTCAGCGTGCGCCTGGCCAGGCCCAAGGCTGATCCTATGGCCAGGAAGAGGCGGCGGGAGGATGAGGGTGAGCCGACGACCACATGCATCGCAGATGTAGTGACCCCTCTTTGGACCGTGCCCTATGCTGAGCAGCTTGAGCGGAAGCGGCTGGAGTGTGAGCAGGTGCTACAGAAGCTCGCCAAGTGAGTGTGGGTGCAGATCACCCCCTTGGCCCCAGAGCTCTGCTCGGCTCTATGCTTGTTCAGCCCATCTTGTGCCCTGTACGGACATCCTCCGGGTCTGCGTGGTCTCTTGGGTAGCTAGCGAGTAAAACCAATGTATAATCAGTGGAGATAGTGAGGTCCTGAGGGAGGCGCCCAGACACCTGGGCATTTGGAGAATGGCTGGGGATGGTTGCGGGGGAAGCGGACTGAGTCCAACCTTGGCCCCACCTTATCCTGCAGGGAAATTGGGAGCACCAACCGCGCCCTGCTACCCTGGCTACTCTCACAGAGGCACAAGCACAACAAGGCCTGCTGCCCACTGGAGGGGGTTAGGCCATCACCCCAGCAGGTCAGGCCCGGCTTCTGTGGCCAGAAATTCATCTCATGTTCTTAAAGGAACTCTTCCTGCTTATCTCTACCATCCCTTTTGCTCCTTTGCATTTACTCCTGGTACTCATCATGCGACTGTTACTTGTTCTCAGCCCCATCTCCTGTGGGGGAACTGGAGCCTCTCGCTTACCACCATCTCTCACTTGATTTGTTCTGTCTACTCATGAGTGTTGGACAGCCAGGGTAAGGTCGGGCATGTCTCTCTGCCTCCCTGCAGACCGAGTATCGTAATAAGTGTGAGTTTCTGGTCGGCATCGGGGTGGACGGGGAAGACAACACAGTTGGCTGTCGGCTTGGCAAGTACAAGGGCGGGACATGTGCTGTGGCAGCCCCCTTTGACACCGTGCACATCCCTGGGGCCACCAAGCAGGTGGCGAAGGCCTTCCAGGAGTTCATCCGGTGAGGGCTAATGGCTGGGCTGGGGGCCCTGAGAAGTTCTGAGGTGGTCTGGGAGCAGAGGGTCTGCCTGGGGGGATTCTGGAATTGTGATCTGGTGGGTGTGGCTGGAAGAGAGAGCAGGGATGCTGCTCTAACATCCTGGTTGGCAGATGTTGGGGGACTCAGGGCCACTCATGGCTCCTACAGGTCCACTCCATACTCAGCGTACAACCCAGAGACGTACTCGGGCCACTGGAAGCAGCTGACTGTGCGCACCAGCCGCCGTGGCCAAGCCATGGCCATTGTCTACTTCCACCCCCAGGTCTCAGGCAGGGTGGCCCTCCTGGGGGAGGGTGTCTGGGCCACAGTGAGCTGGGACGCAACCTTACAAGGCCTTTTCTACTGCTTACCCAGAAACTGGGCCCTGAGGAGCTGGCTGGGCTGAAGGCCTCCTTGGCGCAGCACTTCATGGCAGGGCCAGGCAAGGCCACTGGGGTGACCTGCCTCTACTTTGTAGAGGAGGGACAGCGGTGAGGAACCTGGGTAGGGGTGGGGCGGGTCCCTGCAAGGGCTGGTGACACTGATGGACTTACCCTACCACCCACAGAAAGACTCCCAGCCAGGAGGGCCTGCCCCTGGAGCACGTGGCTGGAGACCGGTGCATCCACGAGGACCTACTGGGGTTGACTTTCCGGATCTCTCCTCACGCCTTCTTCCAGGTAGCCCCAAATTTCTGGGGATCACGAGGACACATGGAGGGAAGCCTGACATGATGTCAGGATGTGATGGGGACAGTGGGCTAGGGCAGTGATAAAGGATTAGCTGGGAGAACGTCCAGGCGGGAGAGCCACAAGCCTTACTTGTAAGGTAGGAAAAAGATCATTTGCTGTTAGATTCACTGACAGCCCTTCGGAGGGCCATTTGTGGGGTAGGAATAAGACTTGGGGTGATGCCAGGGCTCTGGTGTGAGCTCTGGCACTCAAAGAGAGGTGAGAGGTGGGGTATCAGCATCAAGTTGCTGTTTAGATACAGGAGACTGGGCGAGGTTGTCAGGTATGATGGGATTGAGGGTCAGTCTGAGGACTGGGCCTCTAGCACTCAGATGGCTAGATGGGGGGAGGGGTGGGATCTGGAGACCTGGGGAGAGGGTGAGTGACCCAGGGATGAGATCACAGAGGCACTGTGGAGGCCCCCAGGCAGGAAGAGTGCCCAAGGAATCCAAGTGCTTGGGGGTTGCGGGGGATTATGCAGGAGGGGAGGCCAACGTGGGTGGTAAGGCTCCGCTGACCTTCTGGAAGCTGCTGGCTCGCCCTCCAGGTAAACACTCTGGCGGCGGAGGTGCTCTACACAGTTATTCAGGACTGGGCCCAGCTGGATGCAGGAAGCACAGTGCTGGATGTGTGCTGCGGCACTGGTACCATTGGCCTGGCACTGGCCCCGGTGAGTCCTCCTGCCCCGCCTGAGAATGCCCTCTCCCCACCCCACCCGTGTTGTCACTTGCCTCGTGACCCCCAATGACCCCCCCAGCCTATTTCAGATCCTTTTTCACTCCCCACGTGCCTCCTGTTGTTCCCCTCCCTAAGAGGTCTGTGGGATGGGGTGGGGCGCCATGAGTCTGTCCTTTCCTGGCTTCAGAGAGTGAAGAGAGTCGTGGGGATTGAGCTGTGCCAAGAGGCTGTGGAAGATGCCCGGGTGAACGCCCGAGACAATGGTGAGAGCCAGCGTTGCACACAGTGGGCAGGCAGCAGATACTCCTGCTGCGTACCTCAGCACGGCACCTGGGACGCACCAGATGGTTCTTAGGGCCCGTGGTGGAGTGAGGGGCAGAGGGTGCTTAAGGGGCTCCTACGGTATGGACTTAACTGTGTGCCCAGGATGCCAGAGCTGGGTAAGGGTGAGGAGGTTTCTTAGCCAGCGGGCTTTCCTGAGACACCTCTGGCCAGGGACTTCAATACACCAGGCAGGCCCTGTGGGGAGAGGGTGTCCTGGGTCCCCTGTGACAGGGCTGTTGTTCCATGTCCAGAGTTGACCAATGTGGAGTTCCACTGTGGGAGAGCTGAGGACCTGGTGCCCACTTTGGTGAGCAGACTGGCCTCTCAGCAGCTTGTTGCCATCCTGGACCCGCCCCGTGCTGGCCTACGTAAGTGGCCTCCATCTGGGAGTGTCGTGGGGAAGACTGGGGCGGGGATGTCTGGGTGGCACACCAGGCTGCGCAGCCTCAGGCCTGATGCCCATCCCCTTCGGACCTCCTCAGATTCCAAAGTGATCCTGGCTGTCCGAAGAGCTGAGAACCTCAGGCGGCTCCTGTATGTCTCTTGCAACCCCCGGGCGGCCATGGGCAACTTTGTGGAGTGAGTGTGAAGTGGGGGGCCTGGGGTGGCCCCGGGACAGGGTGGACTGGGGACCCGGTGGACCCATGTGGCTGACCTTGATAATCCTTTCCCATCACAGCCTCTGCAGGGCCCCATCTAACCGGGTGAAGGGCACCCCCTTCCGGCCTGTCAAGGCAGTGGCTGTGGACCTGTTCCCGCAGACCCCGCATTGTGAGATGCTCCTCTTGTTTGAGAGGGTGGAGCACCCCAATGGCGCAGGGGCCCTGGCACCCCAGGACCCTCCAGCCCAGCCCCCCCTCGGGCCCCCCTCAGACACTGTACAGGAAACTGGGGCTGCTGCCTCTTGCTAGGTCCCTGGAGGACTACAAACTTGCTCTTTCAGAATGGGGCCATCTTTATCACCAGGGCGGCAGCCAAGGGGTTCCCCAAGTCTTTGCCTTGCCTCAGGATGCTTAGGCAGCACCTAGAGGGCACGACACTTGGCTGACCACACTCAAGGTCCATCTGTCGTCCCTGTGGACCCTAGGCTCCTGTAGCCTGTCCTCTACTACTCCTTCCACCTTCAGTTCTTTTTGGGTTGGGATATAGGGCTAGAATAAAGTTGCTAAACTATTGAAGTTATTGTGATGAAAACTCATTAGCACACAGGGTTCCCTCTGCCCCCCCCCACTGCAGGTGCCGGGGGCAAGGTCAACGGGGCACTTTGAGCAGCCCAAGTCTGGGCCTCCACCTCCCACTGGCATACTGCCAGCCCCTCTGCATGGCTGTAAGTCCCAGCAGAGTATGCTGACAGCATCAGGTTTTATGCTTAACCCTAGGGAAACAGAGATGTGATCTCATGGCCCAGGGCCAGGTCTACCTGTGGGGTACAGCACATGGCCAAGGGCCGGCCTATCTCCTGCAGGGAGGCCCAGTGGTCTGCCCCGTTTTCCCTGTGCCCCGAGGGGAGGTTCCATCCCCAACCTAGCCCTTAGCCCTGAAGGGAAGCCACGGCGTTGGGGGGGGGGGCGCACAGCAGGATGGGACACTGCCCAGTTGCTGCAGGAGCAGTGTGACCCGGCAAACGCCTCAGCCCTGTGGGGCAGACTAAAGGGGGTGGTTCTGGCCAGCTGAGGGTCCACAAGTCCCACAGCCTCACATGGTTAGAAGAAAGAAACACCAGTCATTCCCTTTTGGGACAGTTTTGCTTTATGCATTCAGACAATCAAGGCTCACCCTTACAGCCATAGTTTCGCCGCCGCCTGGAAGGCACACAGTGACTAGTGGCCATGTGGAGGTGGCATCAGCACAGCCTCCCCCTCTCCTCTGCCCCCAAGGCATGGCTGTGTGCACACAACACTCACACCCACACGGGGGGGAGGGGGACACAGAGGAAGGACATGGGGAGGCTGCAGCAAGCCTCACTGTCTCTAGTTAACATGAGCACGAAGCTTTGGTTCACAATGGCGCATCTGGCTGTTCTGAGGGCAAACAGTTGTAGTCAAATGATTATTCACAGCTGCAGACAGGAGGCAAGACAGAAGCAAGTGTCTAATTACAGCAACTCGATTTGAGGGTTTTGTTTTATAAAGGTCAACAAAGAAGCCAACCTCAGTCACATAGGTGGTAAGGAAGGGATACACTGTGGGTGGCACACAAGACCGACATTCTGTCTTCCTGAAAACAAATGCCATTGACACCAACCACGGGGGATCTGGAGAACAGGCATGCCCATGGAATGGGACAATGCAGCCCAGCAGTGGGCCCCTGCAGCCAACAGTGCACAAAGAGCACATGGTACCCCGAACAGGCCCTAGGGACAGGGAGCGGCTGGCCACCACTACCTTGCACTCAGGGACAACCCAGGGCCCCAAACACACCCACATCCCCTGAGGCTCAGGGCAGGGACACACCAACCCTGAACCAGTCTGCAGGAGCCACTTGGAGAGTACTGACTACTGCTCAAAGGAACAAGGTGGCCGTGAGCCCTGGCTGTGCAGGGCAGGTGCCCTTGAAATCCAGTGCAGCCACCATGATGGGCAAGACCATTACTCTCCATGTGCTCGCGCCCACTCTGGGGAGGAGCGCCACTTTGTGAGCACGGATGGACTACACGAACGGTCCTGGTTTCCGCTTCTAAAATCCTCATGCTAAAATGCTTAACTTGTTTACATCTGCTACATGATTCCAAATCTACCTTCTACTCTCACTGTAAAAGTTTCTTCCCAAATGCTAAAATATCATAAAAGCTTTAAAAATTGATGGGTGGACAGATGGACTTGACTGTGCAAAAATCTTGAGTAAAAAGTTGCCAGAGGCCAATGAAAGGTGAGGGGCCTCGGTGTCTAAGAAAGCGTGTTTTTAGGACATTAAGACTTACTGGGAAAAAATGGACCACAAGCCAGCCCAGGGCCAGGGCAATAAGCCAGGCGGAGACCAGCAGACTTCATACTCACACTGGCAACATGTTTCAAGAATGGAAAAGAATCACCTTGAGGGCTTGCCTGCAATCTCTGAAAAAGTTGATTCTAAAATTGTGTTTATTTTAGGCCAAAAAGGTTTCAATTACTCCTTCCTGTTATAACCTTTTTAGAGAAAAAGGAAAACACAAGAGGCAGGGAAGGGGAGAGGGGTGCCAGTGCGCGCCTTCTGACCAGACCCCTTCAGTGGCCTGCGGGAGCCCTAGGCACAGGGCGCCACAGGACTCGGCCACCACTTTCTGTCTGCCACTTCTTGTCCGTGCATGTTACGTACTGACACTCATGACAACCTTCATCAAACCAGTCCGCAGCAAGTCCCCAGAGGCAGAGGTCATCCACAGCTATTGCCAGGCTCTTGGCTTTCACCTGTGTGGGCAAGCTGAGTCCATCCTTGAACATGTCCACTCAGTCCTGCGGGCGGCCCCCAAGGAAGAGCTGCGTGGCCCTGCCGTCCCCGTGCACCAGAGCCCCACCCCTCTGGCCCCGGCCTCAGATGCCTGGCCGCAGGGGAGGAACTCAGATCAGACGCCCGAGGCTGCAGAGTGAGCGGCGCGTGGTCTCCCTGGCAGCAGAGCTGGCAGTCCCCGCGCCTGACCCTGCTGCCTCCCTCACACATCCACAGTGCACAGGGGCTCTCCGCCAGGCTGGGCAGACGCCACAATAGACATCTTGGGCTTCTTCCGAGTCTCCTCCTGGAAGAACAAAGGTCAGGGATGCCAATGATGTGGGAACATGTGGCCCAGCCCAACCTCTGGCAAGAGGCGCCCAAGGTGGGGGGCAGATGTGTGTGTGTGGGGAGAACGGTGAGCTCAGCACACTCGCAGGTGCCAGGTAGCCTCTGGAGTAGGAGGCACCACTGCTCTGCTGTACCAGGTGGAGGGAGGGGAGGCCTGAGGAGTGGGCCACATAGGAGGCTGGCTGGGATGCCATCTCAGAGCACTGCGTGCTAGTGCTTCCCTGGGAATCAGAACACATACTCAGAAGTGAAGGGCCAACGAACCTACAGCCACCAGGGACAAGCCACATGGGTGGGTCTCTCTCCCCACTCCAACTTGCAGGCAGGAGTGAGGCATCTATCTCCTGGGCCAGAAAGGCCAAACAGATAACAGATACCACTTCTCGGGGTTTTATACAGGCCTGGAAAAATACCATAGCTGAAAAAGGTCCTAGCCTAGAAGCCCCTCGGGCGGGTGGCTTTAAGAAGCTTCATCAGGACCGAGCCTTACCCAGGTCCAATTGTTCTGTGAACCGTGCTCCTCCCTCACAAAAATGCCAAGAGCCCGAGGAAGAGGTCCATGATGGCAGTCTGTTGCCCACAAGACCCTGAGTAAGGGAAGCCTGGCAGGTGCACTGTCCCTGCCTTCAAACAGCTGGTACTGAGTGGAAACATCCAGAAGCCAGGCCCTTCACAACTAGAGGCCAGGGCTGAGAGCTCTACAACGTAACTAAAAAATGAAGTGATCTGATGCAAGTGTCATGAATGCTGAAACACAAAAACAGGGCAATCTACTCTGGAAGTGTTGAGGACTCACTGGGAAGAGGGAACACTACACAGGCATCAGGAGCCAGGGATCGGTTCCTGCGGGCTGCCTTTACCCCCACAGCTGCCAGTGTGACCTCGACTCAACAGCCCGCCCCTCCCTCAAGGGTGTGGAGGGCCATGGCCCACGGGCCGGCCGAGCCCGCACGCTCACCCTCTCCTCGGCCAGCCTCTTCATCTCCTCCTGCAGCTTGCTCAGAATGTGCAGGTTCGGCTTGTTCTTCTTGGCGTACTGCTGCAGCTCAATCACGCTCTTGTCCGACGTCTCCTGGGGGAGCACGGCACCTAGCTCTCAGGAGTGCCCGGGACATCAGCTGCCACACCCTCAACTCACACCCAGGACACTGACCGAGCCACAGAGAACGTAGACCGGTCCACGGCTGCCCAGCTCACTCTCTGACACATGCCATCCCCACTTCCACCTCACCCTCAGCAGGAAGAAGCCATGGCCTTTGCCCTTCACGAGGCAAAGGCACCCTGGCGCCCAGCTGCCTCCACTCCTGCCATCGGCGCTGAGCACTCGCATGGCCCAGACCCTCAGAATGGAATGACCAGAGCATGGCCTCAGCCAGCAGCAACGGAACGCTGCCAGGTGGGGCACACGCTGGCCCTCCCAGCTGGGAGCCCATTAGCCCTAGACACAGGGCTCTCTACATGTCTGCATGCCCTGTGACTTTCAGCGCAGGACCGAGCTGTCCTGAGGACCTTCCTGGGTGTAGAGGCCATCTCTGAGGACACCGGCTGAGCCTTGGAGTGTCAGACTCCACCTGCCCTCCAAAAGATGCAAGCTGGGGCTGTGTCTAGACTGGACCCTTGCCCTCCAACCTCGGGAGGGTTTCCACTCATGGGCCAAAGCAGGCTTTCTTGCTCTCAATCTTAGTCCGACCAAGATGCTGCACAAAAGTAAGGCACGTAAAGGCGGAAGTCAGCCTCATCTCCAGTTCATCTGAGTTTTCTCAGCAACTCATATCTTGAGGCTCCTTGCAGCACCCTAGGGGCCCAGCATCACCTCCATCACCCATCTCGTCAAGTCCAAAACAAGGGCCTTCTTCAGGGATGCCACAATGACCACCCCTCCCCTTACTGGGGTGCCGATAACCCAAACTATTTCTGGTAACATCAGGGGAAAAATTAAAAACCAAAATACCTCCCAGTACAAGCTGCCCTGCATCTCTTACTCTCCCCTCAAGCTCCTAGGGGTCCTCAAATTAATCCAAAGGCTTCCAGCCTGGGGAGGGGGGCAGACAACAGAGCTCAGCTCAGAAGCTTCCCCTCCACTTGGGCTGGCAGCACTCACCACCTGCAACTCCTGCTGGGCAGGCACTTCTCACACAACCAGTGCCAGGCCCAGGCTTCTCAGGGAGGAAGACACAGCATGAATGCCCTCCCACCCCCCAAGGTCACCAACATGGCCAGCAGAGAGCCCAAGATTCAGCACTGGAACAAGAGTAGAGCTACCCAACTTTTTGTCCCCTGTGACAGCGGGACCCCAAACAGGGGCTCCAGGGTAGGGGGAGGATGAGAAGCATGGAGGCTGCCCTAGGCCCAGGGGAGGAGCCCAGTTACCTGTTTGACCATCTTGCTGCTTTCGCGGCCATACATGCGAAGTAAAGACCCCCAGTTCTTGACATGTGGGTGCAGCAGCTGAAGGATTTTCTGAGAGGCTAACTGTTTTCCAACTCTCTTATTCTTACCTGTAAGGAAGATGAAACATGGAGAAGGAGTCCCTAACATCCAGCTGTCAGCATGGCCACCTCTCCTAACAGGAGCACACCTGCCGTGCCCCCACCCAGCTGTGTGCCGTGTTCTACAAGAGGGGCTAGAGACCTGTTCTAGCCCTGCAGTGGGCACCGGGTCTCACGAAGCTGAAGCCAGGACCTATCCCAACCCCACTTTGCAGAAGAGCCCCCTCGGAGGCTTCAGGAAATCAGCACAGGCCCAAGGCATAGCTGACAAGGCCTCCCTCCCACCACACTCCACACTTCCAGAGACAAAGATAAGCAACAACGAGTGTCGGCAGGCAAAGGGGAGGGGGGGACTCTGCCAGAAAGCCCAGGGGAGTTTCCAGAGGGTGCATGCACTCTGGAGGAGGTTCTATGCAGAGGGAAGGCAGGGCCAAGGAGCAGAGTGGGTCTGGAGAACACTGAGTGCCAGGAGACACCTATGGCCAGGCAGAGCAAGGCTGGCCATGCTTCCCAGACATGGGGGTATCAATGGTGCCAGCATCCCTCCTCCGCCCCGCCTGCCTGCTCCAGAAGGTGGCTCCGTGAGGACTGGTGTCTGCTGGATCACGGGGACACCTGGGTCTGCAAGTAGTTCTGCGATTTTCCCAGGGACAACTGGAATGTTACCTTCCAATTTACACAGCACTGGTTTTGTGTTTATAATGGTCGTACAAGGTTTTCTTTTAAAATAAAGATTTAAAAAATGGTTACTCCAAAAACCAATTTCGGTAAAGAGTGCAGGTGGTGCACACAGACACCAGGACACGGGGACACATATGGCAGGCTAGGGGCTCTGCCATTCCAGGACACCCCTCCTCCTGCCACAGGGATCAGAGGCTGGATGGGGCACTGGTGGCAAGAGGGGAACACAAGGTCTAACCCAAACGACCAGCCCAATCCCAGGAACCTGGAGGACAGGGATGGTGCGGGCAGGACTCCCACAGCCCCGCCTGAGGGTGACTGGCTTTCAGTGGTCGAGAGATGCCAGCGGACACACCACAGGCGGTCAGGACCCAAGGCAGGAGCTCGGGAGTGATGCCAGAGCAGTGGCCAGAGATCAAGCCACAGAGGCTCAGGGTTGCCAGAGAGGCCGCATGGCAGGGTGCCACCTCCCCAGCGGTCCCCGGAAACTGAGGGGGTGGTGGGAAGGAGGGGAGACAGTCCTTACACCAGCCGCGCACTGTGTGTTTGCCACACGCCATGACATATTCGCTCTTCTGGTTTTTACCAGGAACCACTTCAAACTTGATGGATGTGTCACCCATTCCATGGTTTCTTTAAGAAAAAACAAGGACAACGGTGACATCGGCTGAGAAGGGAGGAAATGGCAACTTCAGGAAAACCCTTTAAAGGTTCTCTGAAGACAATACCAACCCTTTCCCCAAATCGCATCTCAGCTGAGAAGGAGGGGAGGTTTAGAGTCCACCTGATCTGATATCACAGGCTCTTACTGACCGCCAGGCACAAAGGGCTTCTGTGCACGCACGTAACATTTGCAATGGCCCGGCCTTTGACAACACCTCTCAAGCCAGGATAAATGGCTAGTAAAGACATTGGGCACCAGAAGAGAAGCCCCCAGGACCCCTCTCAGGAGGGGAAGCACCCACCCTACCTTTTAAGGCACTCGTGGAGGATCTGATAGGGCGACAACAGTCCGGCCTTGCTGGTCAGCTCGTAGACCCGTGAGTCCTCGATACTGATGTGGTTAAAATACTACAAAACAAAGCAGCCACTCTTGAGCGCTGGACCAAGCTTGCTGGCCGCGCGGAGCTGCTTCCCCTCAAGGAACACGTCACACCCCCATCTCACTGTCCAGCCGCCTGAGAGGGGACGAGCAGCACTGTGCTAGGTTGGAGAGAACATGCTGCGACAGGTGGTAGAGCCTGCTGCTGCCTGGGAGCGTTTTCTGAATCTAAGTCTGATCAGACAATTAGAAATCTAAAGACAGACAACCTTAGGAGAAAACTATGAAGAACATCGTGAGATTACAGAAGAGAGAAGGGCAGTCAGACGAAAGTGATATGCTGTAAAAAGGGCAAGCCCCCTGAAGGCTGCAAAAGGCCTGGCTTGGCTCCCGCTTCAAACACAGTCGGTTTTTTTTGTTTTGTTTTTTAAAGATTTTATTTTTATTTATTTGACAGAGAGAGAGCGCCAGCAAGAGAGGGAACACAAGCAGGGGGAGTGGGAGAGGAAGACACAGGCTCCCAGCGGAGGAGCCTGATGCAGGGCTCGATCCCAGAACACCGGGATCACACCCTGAGCCGAAGGCAGACGCTTAACGACTGAGCCACCCAGGCGCCCCTCAAACACAGTCGTTTTGTCCTGGCTCTGAGACCAACCACTATGACCAGAGAACAGAACGACTAAGAAGGGTTAATGAGAAACCACTTAACCCGTTTAGGGGAAAAAAAGGGAAGTTCTGCACAACAGAGGCAGGCAGCAGCCAGCAAGTGGCTCTGACCTCAATCAGGATTGGGCCTCTGCTGAGCCACCCCCAGTGAAGGGAGGCCATGGCCTACCCACTCAGCATAGCCCACCTCCCTGAGAGGGACTGCTGGGCTTCTGGGGCTGCCATAACAAGGTACCACAAAGTGGGTGGCTTATTTTCTTACAATTCTGGAGGTCAGAAGTCCAAAAGCAAGGAGTCGGCAGGCCACAGTCCCTTTGAAACCTCTCACGGAGATCCTTCCTTGACTTTCCCAGATTCTGACAGCCCCAAGCTTTCCTTGGCTTGTGGCGCGTCACTCCCATCTCCACATGGCCCTCTCTCCATCTCCCTCCCTCTTCTTATAAGAACATAACACTGCTGCTCTGGGCAGGGAGGCAGGGGTTCCTCTCCCTCCGCCAGTGGACTCACTGTGACTGAGCTGAGGAAAGCAAGGTGCCGTATGTGAAGAGGATTCCTGATTCTGGTGAGCTGAAGAGCTCCCTGCTCTCATCTGGCTATCGTCTTCCAAAAGGTCCCCACAAGATACCTCCATGTACAAGTGTCCGTATCAGCGTGGATCAATTTCCAGCGAAAGTTACTCACCAAGACGTCAAGCCCTGACCCCATCCTCAATGGCTGGCCAGGTAGCCAAACCATCAGTGGTGGCTGGCTCTCTCACTCAGCCTATGAGGACCCAGTCTCTAGCCAGCAGCCAGCCCCTGGGCTATGGACCTGCGGTCAGGCTGAGCAGATGAACAACCTATGTCCCCAGGATCCTCCCTGAAAGAGCTGAGGCACACACACACAGCTGGAGAACACACACTCAGAAGCCCAAAGACATCCAACAGCCACTGGCAAAGGCCCACACCACAGTTACCTGCACCAAGTGCCACAGCCACATGTGGCTGATGGTTAACCTGCGAGGAGCATACAGGAACTGCAGCACAAAGGGCAGAAGTGACCCACTGACAACAGTCTGGAAGAAGCCTGGAGAATCAGTGCCCAACAGACACTGAAGGACCATGAGGGAGCACCACAGACAGCCCAGCACCCATAAATTCAACAATTTAGAGAAAATGGATGAATTTCTTGAAAAATGCAAACTACCCAAACTACCCTATTCAAGAAGCTGAATTTGTAGTTACAACTTTCCTGCAGAGAAACCTCCACATGCAGATGGCTCCACTAGTGACAACTGCCAAACGTTTAAGGGGGGAAAAATGACACCAATTCTAGAGAATCTTTCAAAAACCTCTAGAGGAGGAACAATTGCCAATTCATTTTATGATGTTAGTAGTACCCTGTTATTAACACCAAAGAGAAAACTACAAACCGATATCCCTCACGAACACAGGTGTAAAAATCCTAAACAGAATATTAGCAATTCACAACCAGCAACACATTACAACAAATATACGCCATGCCCAAGTAGGACTTACCCCAGGAAGGCAGTTTTTAAAAAATAAATCAATCAACCAAATTCACTCCATCAACATGTTAAAGAGGAAAAGGCCGAGCATATCAGCAGATAAGGGCATCTGACAAACTGCCAACACCCTTTCATGATAAAAACACTCCACAAACCAAGAATAGAAGAACCCTTCCTCAACCCGATAGAAGGAAGGCACCAACAAGAAACTGACAGTTAACGTCACACTCAGTGGTCAGAGGCTGTATCCTTCCCACCTAAGATGGGAACAAGACTAGGATGTCCACTCCCCCCACTGCTACTCAACATGTCATGGAGTTTCTAGCTAGAGCAGCAAGCCAAGAAAAAGAGAGAAAAGGCATCTAAATTGGAAAGGAAGAAATCCAACCATCTTCAATCAACCTGGTCTGTACACAGGAATTCCAAAGAAATCTACAGAAAAACTACTGGAACTAATAACACAGTTCGCAAAGCTGCAAGAAACACAGTCAACATACAGACAGTAAATTCCATTTGTCTACACTAGCAATCCACAGTCAGGACTGAAACTAAAGTGCTACTCACAACAGCTCCAAAACTCATATGAAATACTTATGTTTAAATCTAAGAAAATGGGGGCGCCTGGGTGGTTCAGTCGTTAAGCGTCTGCCTTCGGCTCAGGGTGTGATCCCGGAGTTCTGGGATCGAGCCCCACGTCGGGCTCTTCTGCTGGGAGCCTGCTTCTTCCTCTCCCACTTCCCTGCTTGTGTTCCCTCTCTCGCTGGGTATCTCCCTCTCTGTCAAATAAATAAATAAAATCTTTAACATAAATCAATCAATCAATCAATCTAAGAAAATGAGTGCAGGATCTGCACACTGGAGATGACCAAGCAACAATAAAAAACATGAAAGAAGACCTCAATAAATGGGGAGACACGCTGGGCTTCTGAGCCAAAAGACTCAGCACTGTTAGGAAGTACATTTCCCCCAAATTTAACACAATTCCAATCAGGATCTAACTTTCCATGCTGACATACTGTTTCTATATGGAAGGGCAAAGCAGCATGGTATGGAAGTGCTATGAAAAAGAACAAAGTTGGAGGGTTCACACGATGATTTCAAGAATTCATGTCATTGGAGCCCCTGGGTGGCTCAGTTGGTTAAGCATCCGACTCCTGGTCTCAGCTCAGGTCGGGATCTCAGGGTCGTGAGATCGAGCCCTGCGTTGGGCTCCGTACTCAGTGCGGAATCTGCTTGGGATTCTTTCTCACTCTCCTGCCCCCCCCAGCTCGTTCTCTCTCTCAAATAAATATTAAAAAATAAAAATAAAAAAGAATTCATGTCATCAAGAAGGTGTGGCATTCGTGAAGGGATAGACACACAGACCAAAGAGACAGAACCAAATGCAGAGACAGACCCACACATACATGCTGCTCCCCACGGACACGGAAAGCGATCCAGTTAACATACACCTACCGTATGGCCCAGCAAGGCCATCTTGGGTGCTTATTTATCTATGCTCACATCGAAACCTGGACAGCCTCATGGCAACCAAGGGCTAATCACCCACCCCAAACTGGAAACGTACTTAACACCCCTCAAGCAAGAAGGAAGAACACACCCAGCACTGCCCTGCAGTGGGCACGCTCAGCAGCAAAGATGACCCAACCTTCGACACAGGCACCAACAGAGATGAATCACATGCATCACTGAGTTGGAGCCTGGTTCTCAAGCTACCTACCCTGTGACTCCAGTGATAAGACATTCGGGAACTGGCTAACCTAGGGAGACAGCTCAGTGCCTACCAGGGTGAAAACAGAGAATTCTGACTACAAAAGGGCAGTTCAAGAGACCTGGGAGGGGGATGGGGCGCCTGGGTGGCACAGTCGTTAAGCATCTGCCTTTGACTCAGGGCGTGATCGCAGCGTTCTGGGATCGAGCCCCACATCGGGCTCCTCCACTGGGAGCCTGCTTCTTCCTCTCCCACTCCCCCTGCTTGTGTTCCCTCTCTCGCTGGCTATCTCTGTCAAATAAATAAATAAAATCTTTAAAAAAAAGAGAGAGAGAGAGAACTGGGAGGGGAAGAAGATTTGAAAACGTTCTGTGTTGACCGTGCTTTGGTTACATTATTATAAAAGTATACGCGTGGTTCTAAACTCACAAAAGTATACCAAAAAGTGCGTTTAACTCTCTCTATATAATAAAAAGTAAATTGGAGGGGGAAAAAAAAAACCAAAAAGGCAAAAACAACGGGTCAGTAATACCTAAATTCTAGAACAACCATGGCCCAACCACAACCCACAGCTATCTACAAAGCAGTAATATACTGAGAAGAAATCACCCCAGGTCTCGTGAATGGGCATGGTTCTGGTCTTCCGTTTTTGCCTTTTTCATCAACACCAAACACGCGCTGCCCTGAGCCTCTGCTTCCATGGCAGCTCTCAAACTCTGGCTGTTCTGTACCCATGCCACCATTGTGTGTGGACTTTGTGCCAATGTACCTCAAGGATAGCAAGGCACAGTGAGAGCCCCCAAAGAACCAGGGCCCACCCAACCTACCTTGGCATCCCGCCATTCCCCCCACCCCCCCGAGTCCACACAAGAAGGGAATACTGCCCCCACGGCCTGAGCTCCAGCGCCACACCTCCACAGGGGCACCGGGGGAAAGAGGGGCCACCACCTACCCAGCTACTCACAAGGATGTGACAGAAACACTGTCAGGATTTTTTAGGAGCAACATAGCAATTCCTATCAGTCAGGATTGAGCTGCTCTAACACATCCCACCTGACAGAGAAGCTACTTTCTTCTCCGACAAATTTTAAAACGGGAAAAATATAATGTGTATGTGTGCACACGTATACAATTAAATTCTAAGTGTGAAAAAATCTCTCCAGAGGATGAGGACATTTTTAGCCATGGGACACATATTTGGTCCCTGTATCCAGTTCCTGGTATGGAGCTCCTAAAACCCTTAGAATTTCCTGAGTGATAGTGTATCTTTTGTTATTCAAACGAGCCCCTCTAGACCTCACCTGAGTTTATGCTAGTGAGGAAACTAGGGGCGGGGGCAGGTGGGGGACCCTAGATAGTTTCATGAGGTGAGTTTCATGATGGGGCTGGTCACCAGAAAGACCAAACACAATTAAGGACCTATTGATCTGGCTGTCCATTTGTATCCTTTATAATAAACGAGTAAGCATAAGGTGGTATTTCCCTGAGTTCTGAGAGCAGATTCTAAAAAAATTCTAATTCAAGCAAAGTAATGAACCTGAGGGAAGTCATGGGAACCCCTGAATCTGTAGTTGGGCAATATGGGTGGCGTGGGCACCCCATTTGTGGCTGGAGTGTGAAGTGTGGGCAGTCTTTTAGGACTGAGCCAACTCCATGTAGACAGTGTAAGAACTGAGCAGAGTTGTAGACACCTTGCTGGTGTCAGCGAATTGGAGAACTGACATGGAAAAGCCCGTTGTGTGTACAAGGGAACTTTTACCTGGGATTTCCAAGCTGCCTATGTGGCCTCCTCCACCTGGGGAAACCTCTTTTTCAGGCTTTCTGATGTCATTTCTGGAAAGATCCCACACTTTTCAGGAGAGCCCCAGAGTACATGGCCAGAACCTGAATCTTACTACTGTTCAGCACAACCTGAGGTACAAATTCCAGAAACCCACAGCATCTGTCCCGGCAGATGCCTCAGGCAAATGCAAATGCCTCCCTAGAGGCACTGATGGGAAAGGCTCCAAGGAAGAGGCTGCAGCCACAATGACCTTGCAGACTGAGGACAGGAGGAAAGATGGAGGACGAAAGAACAGAGCACAAAGACTGCCAGCTGGTCATCATCAAAACCATGAGCCTCCAGAGAAGAGGTAACCACCAGCCTCTAACCACCAAGTGTCCTCTGATCACCAAGTGTAGGGCAGTGGCAGGGCTGATGGTATAGTCTAGGGAGAGCTTGCAGCCCTCCAGGTGCACATCCCACTGCATGGCCACATAAGAGGAGGCCACAATGCAGGTGGTAAGACTGTAAAGGGCAGCTAGGACAGAGCAGGGCACTGGAGTGACACACCACTGTGCAACACACATATCCTGCAAGGCTGAAGGAGCCATGGAACACACCCTGGGTCCCTGTGCCAGCCAGACCGAAACTGGGTGGTCCCTGCTTAGGGAACTACAATGGTGCCAAACATGAAAGTGAACCAAAGCCAGAGCAAGAACACAGACTTTCAGATTAAAAACTGGGCTGAGCTGTTTATTCATTTAACCACCAACCAAGCAAGCTGCTGGTATCTTAGAGGCCCCAACACTAAATAGAGACTGTCTTGGATGTTATGTTGAAATCAGGCATTCCTAACCCTCATTCTACTAACCCTGGAGAATTCTCCATTATCTCAACATGTCAAAAATTTCTCAAGTCAACTGTAATTTACCGAGTTACTTTAAACTTTATCACAATAATAGCCACAGGCAAGGGAGTCTGGGTCCTGCAAGCTGGGACAGGTGAGACACCCCGGCCCGTCTCCCCTTCCCTGTCCACCGCCGCACGCCCCCTTCCCGCCCTGCTCCCCACCAGGGGTCAACAGCAGAGCCTGCTCAGATAAACTGCTATGACAAAGCAAAGTTCCATCCTCCAAAAAGGCTGCTGGAGCCACACATCCCCTGCCTGCCTAGGCCAGGCCAACTCCCAGCACCAGAACCGCAGTTACCCTTCCGGTTTCTGCTACCCTGTATCAGAGGACAGTGCAGTGCAACCTATACAGCCCACGCATCATCAACTGCAACAACCAATCCTAAGGGCCTTGGAGGGCTATGGGGAGGGGTCTAGGGACCAGGTTCTCCAACACACCTTGGAAGTGTCCCTGAATACCACTGTTCCACAGTTGGGTTATTCACAAATAAAGCTGAAAACGTGATTCTTCCTGGAGGAGCTAGTCCTTTTGAAATGTTGTCTGCTGATTAGGCTTTGCGACCTATCTGTGGCCCATCTATGACAATAAAGCAAAGAATACAGACACTTGAGTGTACATTAACACTGCCAAGGACACTTTACCATATTTTGTAATAGTATCAGTCTAAAAAGATCGGAAAAAATTTTAAATTCATCCTGAAGCACTTGTAGAGTGGCAGAATAAAGGACCTCCGAGACTTGCTCCTCTATAGAATCAACAAGAACTGTCAGAACCAACTTTTTCAGAATTCTGGAAATTAAACAAAGACAATAATCTGAGGAGTGTTTATTCAAGAAAAATGGCTGAATCTTGGTAAGACAATGAGTTTTGTAGCATTTTAACTTGGCCCATTCCTGTCTCCTCTTCCCAGCTCTCTAGTAGCCTAAGAACCAGCAACCCCAGAGCCATTAAAGAAGGCCGGATGGTTCCCCAACACCCCAACCCCAGAGAACCACTGCTATCTGGCCCAGTGGCAGCTCTATAGAAAAGCCCTATTTTAAAACTTTCCTTTGCATGACCCAACTCAAGAGCTCACTCAGTGAAAACAGCCGAATTCCCCACGAAATCTGTCAAAAATAATCAGTGGTAACTGTTTCATACTGCAATTGCCTGAGGCTGGGATACCAACTGGCAAGCAAGAGGCAGGTCAGAATACATAAAAAGGAATCAAGAGAATGAGACAGATGCTCATAGGGGACTTTAAAAAGCTCCGACTTGTCTAGGGATCTAGGTGGCCATGTGCACACCCAGGAAAGACCCAAGGAGGCTCAAACCTCTCACCCAATTGACTCGGAAGCTCTATGCAAGTTGGAAGTAAAGGCTAAGACACAGTTGTCAACTACTAAAGCACTAAAGGTGACTCCAACACGTATAAACAGCCCCCTGGCAAAGGCTAGGAAACTTACTGGTCTAGATAAAGAAATCTCTGATCTGGATTTCACAGAATAGTCTAGGAAAGTCGCTGTTATGGGTTGAAATATGTCCCCCCGCAAATTCATATACTGAAATCCTATCTCCTCCCAGTATGCCATTATGTGACCTTTTTTGCAGACAGGGTCCTTACGGAGGTAATCAAGTTAAAATGAGGTCATTAGCATGGGCCCTAATCCAACATGACTACTGTCATTATAAAGAGATCTGGAAACAAACACACATACAAGGGAGAAAGCCTGTTATCAGTTATCTCCAACAGCTATCTCCAAATGAAGGAAAGAGGCCTGAAAGAGATCCTTCCCTCCCAGCCCCCAGAAGGAACCAACCCACCCTGCCCTAACACTTAGATTTTAGATGTCTAGCCTCTAGAATCATGAGGCAAAAAATTTCTGTTGTTTAAATCAACAGGTTGTGATACGCTGTTATGCCAGTCCTAGCAAACTAACAAAATCACTAAATAGCAAAAAAAACAGCAAAAACAACAAAACTTGGGAAGAGGGGGTAATCTGATATCCATATTTGCCGCATTATTTAAAACATCCAGATTTCAAGAAACAAAATTATGAGATATGAAATGAAACACAACTGTATATGCCCTACAAGATGGGGAAAAGCAGTCAATACAAACCATCCCTGAAGAAACTGGTCTTACTATAGGCTTTAAATCAACTATAAAAAACTAAACAAACAAACAAAACACCATGTCTAAAGAGTTAAAGGGAAGCACAAGAACAGTATCTCACCAAACAGAATATCAATAAAGACATAGAAATTATAAAAAATTCACTAGAGGGGTTCAAAAGTATATTCGAACAGTCAGAAGAAAGATTAGCAACCTTAAGATAAGCAAATCGAAGGGGTGCCTGGGTGGCTCAATCTTCTGACTCTTGATCTCAGGGTCATGAGTTCGAGCCCCACACTGCCTAGCATGGAGCCTACTTGAAAAAAAAATAGGCAAATAAAAAATATATAGTCTGAGGAAAATTTAAAAAAACAAAAAACAAAAAAAGGCCAGTGCCTATGAGGTCTGTGTGTCTATGAGACCTGTGGGATACCGTGGGAGTGTGGCTTACATATAATGGGAGTCCCAGAAAGAGAGGAAAAATAAAAGGGCAAAAAGAGGAAATAAAGGCTGAAACTTCTCAAGGATGAAAAACATTACATATTCAAGAAGTTCGACAAATTCCAAAAAGAACAAACTAAAGAAATCTATACCTAGACATTTCTGTCAAAGGCCAAAGAGAAAACCTTGAGAACAGTTAAGAGAAACAACTCATCAATAATGTGACTGTCGAATAAGATGAACAGCTGACTCTCTTTCCTTGTAGAGGCCGGAAGGCAGTAGGATGACATATTCCCACTACAAAGAAAAAGAATGTCAACCAAAAATTCTATATCCAACAAAACTATGCTTCAAAAAGGGAATCATTAAGACATTCTCAGACCAACAAAACCCGAGAGAATCCACTGCTAGCAGAACTGCTCTCCAAGAAATACTAAGAGCCTTCCGGCTGAAATAAAAGGAACACCAAAGACTGTTAACAAACTGAGGCCACTACAGAAGGTAAAGGTAACTACAGTAAATAAAAGACAATACAAATGCATATTGTTTCTAACTTTTTTCCCTACCTCAATTGAAAGACAACTACATAAAGCAATAATTATAAATCCACATTTATGGACACACAACATACAGAGATGTCATTTGTGACAGTAAAAGCATAAAAGTGAGGGTAAACAGAGCTATACAGGAGCAAAGTTTTGTATAAGACTCAAGTAAGCTGGCAGTAGTCCAAACTAGATCGTTTTCAGTTTAGATGTAACTGGAATTCCCTAGGACAACCACTGAGAAAATGGCTAAAGTATTTAAGGCAAAGAAAGCAGTAATGAAGGAAATGAGCAACAAAAAGACATAAAACAGAAAGCAAACAGTTAATGGCATGTATCAATTCTACCTTATCAGTAATTACATTTCAATGGATTAAGCACCCCACCCCTGCTGAAAAGAAAAACAAAAAAAGTCTATAAACTAAAATTAAAAGGGGTGACTGGCTGGCTCAGTCAGTGGACCATGAGACTCTTGATCTCAAGATTGTGAGTTTGAGCCCCACGTTGGGTGCAGAGATCACTTAAAAATGAAATCTTTAGGGGATCCTGGGTGGCTCAGTCAGTTGAACATCCGACTCTTCATTCTGGCTCAAGTCATCGTCTCAGAGGTGGTGGGATCGAGCAGGGCAGCTTCATACTCGGTGGGAAGTCTGCATGGGGATTCTCTCCCTCTGCCCCTCCCCACACTCTCACTCACACTCTCTCTCAAATAAATTTTTTAAAAATAAAATAAAATGAAACCTTCCCAAAAAATTGCCTAAGCCCTCTGATCAACAGGCAGAGATTGACAGAAGGATAAAAACAAAACCCAATTATATGCTGTCTATAAGACACATGATTTAGATTCAAAGTCACAAATAGGCTAAAAGTAAAAAGAGGGAAACGTATCACGCAAAGAGTAACTACGACAGTAGGAGTGACTGTATCAGACAAAACTGACTCTAAGACACAAACTGTTACTAGAAATAAAGGATATTTAATAATGACAAAGGGCCCTTCCCTCAAGATGACCTAACTATTATAAACATTAAACAGAACTGACTTCTAGTTTCAATACCTGTGACACTAAATGAGTGGGTTTCCACACCAAGCAGTTCTAACGCTAACTGCCAGGAGTTGGAGCAGACTCCACAGGTTAAGGGCTCAGTCCCACAAGACTGTTGCCACCACCTGACGCTAACCTCAAGTCTAGGCTGTCACCTGTGCTTCTGACTGTGCAGTTGTACAGTGCCGGTTCCCAACCCTTCCTCAGCTTCAATAATTTCCCAGAACAGCTCACAGAGCTCAGGACAACAGTTTACTACTAGAGCACTGATTTACTACAAAACGATATAACTCAGGAACAACCAGATGGAAAAGATAAATAGGGCAAAGTACAAAGGAAGGGGTATAGAGCTTCCATGCCTTCTCTGAGCATGCCATCTTTTTTAGCACCTCAATGTGCTCACCAACCCAGAAGCTCTCTGAACCCTTTCAGTTTTGTTTTTTTTTTTTAATGAAGGCTTTAGTACAACAGGCACAACTGATTACATCACTGGCCATTCGCAATTAGCTCAACCTCCATTACACACACACACACACACACACACACACACACACACACACACACACGGTGGGGCAGTGGCGCTCTGAAAGTTCTAACGGCTCTAATTATACGGTAGATTCCACAGGCAAACAGCTCCCATTCAAAGGGATGGTCCAAAAGTCACTTCATTAACATAAACTCAAGTGTGGTTGAAAGGGATGTGTTAGGGGAGTCTGGCTGGCTCAGCTGGTGGAACATGCAACTCTTGATCTTGGGGTCTTGAGCTTGAGCTCCACGCTGGGTATAGAGATTACTTAAATAGAATTAAAAAAAAAAAAAAAAAAAGAATGAAAGAGGTGTGTTAAAAACAAAAGACATTCCATTCACCTTTATCAACCTGCAACTTTTTAAAGAACTAGGAACAAAAAACAAACATTAATATATTGTAGAAGCTCTGCATCAGGAACCATGAACAAAGACTGAACATACATTTCTTATTATATCACAATACCACAAAAATATATGTATCTAACAACAGCCCCAAAATACATGAAGCAAAAATGGACAAAATTCAAGGGAGAAATAATTCAAGAATAACAGCTGGAGACTCCAATACCCACTCTCAACAACAGACAGAAGACAGGGCGCACCTGGGTGGCTCAGTCGGTTAGGCACCCAACTCTGATTTCAGCTCAGGTTGTGATGTCAGGGTTGTGAGATGGAGCCCTGCACTGGACTCCAACTCCACGCTGGGCATGGAGTTTGCCTCAGATTCTCTCTCCCCGCTCCCTCTCCTTCCTCTCCCCCTCCCCCAACCATGGGCATGTGCACGCCCTCTCTCCCCTCTCTCTCTCTCTTAAAAACAAAAACACAGAACAAGGCAGAAGACCAACGAAGATACAGAAAAACACTATACACCAACTGGACCTAACCGACATCTGCTTCACCCAGTAACAATAGGAAGTGCACTCGCCTCATGCACACAGGTAACATTCTCCAGGGCAGATCGTATGTTAGGTCCTAAAATAAGCCTCAGTGAACTTAAAAGGACTGACTGAAATCATACAAACTATGTTTCTGAGCCACACTGGAATTAAAGATCAACAACTAAAGGAAATTTAGGAAATTCACAAATACATGAAAATTAAGCATTCCTAAAACGACCAATTGTTCAAGGAAAAAAAATCACAAGGGAAATGAGAAAAATACTTTGAGATGAACGAAAACAGAAACACAACACACTAAAGCTTATGGGCTGCAGTTAAAGTAGTACACAGAAAAAAATTTATAGCCATATATTCCAGTATTTAAAAAGAACACCTCAAATCAGTACCCTAACCTGAAGACACTAGAAAAGAACAAACTAAACCAAGGCTGGCCAAAGACAGCAAATAAAGGCTAGTACAGAAACAAATAAAACAGAAAATAAAAAAGCCAATTGGAAAAAACAAACAAAACCAGAAGCTGGATCTCTGAAAGATCAATGACAGTGACAAACTTTAGACTGACCAAGAGGAAAAAAAAGAGAAGTCTAAACTACTAAAATCAGGAATGAACGCAGGAGCAGCACAAACTTACCAAAATAAAGCGGGTCATGAGGGAACACTAGGAAAGAATGTATGTCAATGAAAGAGATAGCGTAGATCAAATGGAAAAACTCCTATAAAGACAAAGTCCCCAAACCAGGTCAAAAAGGAGGCAGGAAATCTGAAGAGAAGTACATGAAAAGACTGAATCAGTTATTAAATAACCCCAAAGTCAAGTCTAGACTCAGATATTTTCACTGAATTCTACCAAATGTTTAAAAATTAATACCAACCTTTCACAAACTATTCTACACAAAAGAAGAGAAAGGAACACTTTCCACCTCATTCTGTAAAGACAGTATTCCCCCAACACCAACACCACACATCACAAGAAAACTACAGACGAGTGTCCCTTATAAATATAGCTGCAGAAGTCCTTAACAAAATACCAGCATGCTAAATCCAGCAACACATAAAACTTATGTACACTGCAACCAAGTGGGATTTGTCCCAGAAATCCAAGGTTGGTTTAATATTCAAACACCCATGCAATATACCACCATATGAGTAAAGTAAAAGATAAAAACCACACAATCATCTCAATAGAAGCAGGAACATTTGACAAAATTTAACATCCATTCCTGAAAAAAACTCTCAGTAAAACAGAAGGAAACGTCCTCAATAGGATAAAACCCACAGCTCACACAGCATGGTTTAAAAAGCCAGCCAATAAAGCTACATGTCATATGATTCCACTGATAGCGAGTGTCCAGAGCTGGCAAATCCATCAAAACAGAAAAGGAGATTAGCGGTTGCCAGGAGTTGAGGGGCTGGGGGACAGGGAGAATTAGAAATGACTGCTAATGGGTACAGGGCTTCCTTTTAGACAGATGAAAATATTCTAAGATTAGACCACTGTGATGATTGCACAACTCTGAATATACGAAAATCCACTCGATAGCATGGTTTAAAGTAGCAAAATTTATGATATATATAGATATATATATACATATATACACAGATCAATAAAGTCGTTATAAAAAAGAATGCCTTCTTCAGAGTTTGAAAAGCCCCCCACTACAAATAATCACAGAATCATATTTACCCAAAAAGGTTTACAAGTAGTTTTAAACAGTTCTTATTACAAAGAACAACCTAACTTACAGACTCTGTCTCAAAGACAGATTCCCACCATGGATCTACAGTCAGGGGAGAGCTGACTTCCTTCCAAATACACTTACTGTGCACATTCTTTACCACCCATTGCAAGACACAGAGGACAAAAATCTCTGAAAAAAATGACATTTCCCCCCCTTGCTTGCACAAAGACAAAGTTTCCCCTTTTATGAAATATGAACAAACAAAATCACCTGGAGCTTGGATGATTAAATCCATAACCTGCACTAACCTGGGAGGTAGGGTGGGGGTGGCACAGACACTGGATTGAAGCCACAGCTCTAGACACAGCAGGATTAAGGACACTCACCTCAAGCTCTTCACTGTCTTTGGGCTTCTCCTCAGAGGTCTGTTTGACAAAGTCAGGGATAAGGATCTCCAGCGTAGCTCGGGCTATGAAAAGAAAAACCCCAAGGGTGAGGGCTTGGGCCCAGCTTGCTTCCTGACTCCAGAGCATGATGCATGCTGGCTCTGGTGCAGGGCCAGGGTTCCCATGGCTCAGGGGGAAGCAAGGGCCCTGGGGAACAGCAGCACTTCAGAGGCAGGGAGAGTAGAGGATGGAGGAGCACATCCTGAGCAAAGGACACAGTGGGGCAAGTGTTAGGCTGCGGGCAGCCTCATAAAGCCACACCAAGCTGTATGTACTCTTGCCCTAAGGTACTGGTAGCAGGCAAGGCGGGAGAGATCTGCTTCAGACAAATCACCATGGTGGCGTGCAGGCAAATGCTCAGTGGGACCCAGGCCAAGCACTGAGGCCTGAGGACTGAGCAGGCTACTGTGAGTGTGTGTGGGGGAAGCAGTGAGACAGGATGGATACTCTTGAGAAAGCGTCTGCAGGACGGAGCAGAGGGATGGCTCAATGCTGAGCACAGATTTCTGAGTGAGGAGGGCTGCCACTCACCACTGGGGTGGGGACATGGGGGGGTGTGGGGAATGGGGAGGGGTAATAATCTGACCCTATAGTCATAGGTGCTGGGGGGTCTGGGGACAGTAAGTGGATCCTCGCACATGGGGAGAGCAGAGCCCTACTGCCAGGACGTTTCCACTCCCACAGTGGGCCCTCCTCTGTGAGCTATTTGCCTCATGACCTTGTTAGCACCAGTTTGTTAAGCTGTAAAAGGCTTATGGCACAATCTCTCTAAAATGGACAGCAGGCCTTCCTGGAGAAGGGATGGAGTGCGTGAGCCCAACACAGCCTCACATAAGGACAGAAAGTAACCTATCCTCCCAATCATCCTCAGCGTACGCCACAAAAGAAAGCAACTCCAAGGTAAACTCTGCGTCACATGAACAAAAGCACTTTCACCCCCCCCGAGACCTGGTAAGAATGTGATAAAACGGACATACTTGAAGCTTATACAGGGCAAAGCTGCTTTGGAAGCCACTATAGCAGAGGTAGAAACCGTAAGAATCAAACTGTGGGCACCAGGGCCTGGGGTGCACCCCCAACACCCACCCTAAAATGTGCTCCACTTCCAAGAAGAGGCCAAGTAACCCTGATGGTGAGGCAGAATGGCTACCCTTTTAACTGGAAAACATAGGCCTTCCCAGGGATCCGACAGGCTACGTTCAGTGAGTGGCAGTCCCAAATCCAGAAACCACTCAAAGAGAATGCCAACAGTGTGAAAAGCCACCTGTTTGTCATCTCCTAGCATGCCCACATTTTGCTCGGTTTACACACAAACCCACCCTAGAACGTGTGCTCACCACGGCCCAGTTAGCTCTGTGAGCAGTGGGGACAAGGGCAGGAGATTCTGGCCCAGCTGCCACAGAGCAGAGAAGGTTTGAGGTTTTTAGGTTTATTTCTCACATTTTACTTTCTCTATTTGAGTCTTTTCCAATGAGCACATACTTTTAAGAAACCAACTTAGAGGATTACATAAAACAAATAGATTTGCCCCACCCCCAGCCCTCCCTAGCCAAGGGGAGGGGCAGACACCGTGGACAGCATTGGTCTCTGGCACCCAAGTAGGCACATTACCAGCTTTATTCTTCGCAAGTTTTTTGCTGCTTGCAGTTCCAGATCCATAGGTCACACCATCAATGGTCACCGAGGCACCAAAAGGCTCACTTGGGTTCTCTTAAAATTAAAATTACAGTTTTAAAAATACTTGCCAAGACATTAAAGGTGTGCACACATGCACACATACAATCTGCTAGCACCAAGAGATAAGGCAGGGTCTGGGCTACTGCTGAAAGGCAGAGACAGGGGCTCCCTGAAGCATGGAGATAGGGCCAAGGATTGGTCAGCAGGCAGACAGCATGCCAGGAAAACTGGGAAACGGGACCACAGGTTAGTAAGCTGGAAGGGGACAGGAGGCCAGAGGCCAAGCCACCAGGGACAGGGATCAATGTCTGTGAAAGATGGACAGAAGACTGTGAAGAGCAGAGATAAACAGATGCAGGAAGCCAAAGAAACGACATGAAAACAATGAGTGACTCATGGGTTCAGGGTTCCACGGGGAAGACAAACTGGTTTTCACAAAGATGTGATGCGGATGGCCACAGGAGACAGCTGGTGGGAAGTGCAGGCCTGAGGCCCCTTCGTCCACCCGCCCCCAGGCAGGGGGGGCCTTCTTCAGAGCAAGGGATGAGAGGAAGGTGGGGGTGGGGAAGAGTATGGATAAAGAAAGGGGGAGGTAGGGGCATTTGCCCTCAGATGGGGCACATGGCTGTGAAAACGACCCGCCCACCTGCAGCGCACTTCTCCCTGCCCTTTCACTTCTATCCCAGCGGAGTGAGGTTAATGGTCAGTTCCCACCTCCCCCACCACGACCCGACGAGGTGTAGGATTCTTCAGGGCTGAGATGAGGAAGGTCAAACTTACCACATTCAAAGAAATTATAAACAGGGCGGACCTTGAGGACGCGCTGCATGTACTCGTGCAGGATGCAGACCTCGGACTTCCCGTTGGGGTTAATGACAAACTCTGTGACAAGAAGGCCTATCTCAGCAACAGCGTGAGGACCTGCTGCAAGCTAGCACTCGGGACCGGGCACCATCCAAGTTAGCGACTCACGGAATTAGGGGCTCACCACCGTGAACGTAGTGCACCTCGGCATTCACAGGGTAAACATAAGCTCTGAAGTAAATGCAACTCACACACAAAGCATATGTTCTAAGACCATCAAGTGAAAAACAACAGGCTAACCAATCGGCCATACACGCCCCAACTCACCTTTCTTTGTGGGTGCATCCTGCACAGACAGAGTGATGAGTTTCTGATTGGCCGGCAGAATGGGCCTCTCGGACTCAGCCTGTTTCCGTTTCATTTCTCGGTTAAATTGCCGCCGCTCGGCCCAAGTCCTGAATTTCTTCACAGTGACTTGCTCAAAGTCAAAACGCTTTTCCAGGTAGTTCCGAAATTCCTCAAGATCTGTGTGGATTTATCAGAGAACAAAACTGCTAACTTCCAATCTAAGAGTCATGTTTCCTCTGTCCAGTGAGTAGGATGGTGATGGACAGCCCACCAAACAGGTCCTGCCATGCCATTCCCCTTTCCCTTTTCCTTTTGAGGGTAAAGAAAGCAAAGAATCAGGTCCTTTCTTTCTTTCTTTTTTTTAAAGATTTTATTTATCTACTTGAGAGAGTGAGCGAGAAAGCACAAATAGGGGAGAGGGGCAGAAAGAGGGAGAAGTGGGTTCCCCACTGAACAGGGAGCCTGACATGGGGCTTGATCCCAGCACCATGGAATCATGACCTGAGCCTAAGGCAGACACTTAACTGACTGAGCCACCCAGGCGCCCCTGAATTAGGTCCTGTCACTCAAATTACTCAGGAAGGTCCCGTATGGACAAATTTCTGAGACACTCTTTTAGTCTGTTTGGAACAAGAACAAGAAGAAAAAGAAAAAGCTTTAAATAAAACCCAAAAAACCAGATGGTCTTCAAGACTTTTCTCCCTGTATCAAAACAAGTACCACAGCAGCCGAAGCACTGTGCACCTTGCACTCTCCCCTCCAGCCACTCTGGCTGGCTGCACACTCAGCAACACACCCAGGCAGCTGGGGCCCTGGCACCTGTCATGCCTCTCCCCACACAGCCCCTGGCCCAGTCCCACTGCTCACCACCCACCCCTACTCTGTGAAGTTCCCAGGGGCCGCCTGCTTTTATTGTTGTACCCACTACCCCTCTCTCTCCCAGGATATCCTAGAGGGTCACGTTACCCTCACTGGTTTCTTACTCAAGTGTAAGCCCTGAGGCAGGGACTTGTGGCTCACACTCAGCCCTAAGAGCAATGCCTGTGGAAGTGGAGGGAGGAGTTCCATGTGTGAGACCGAGGAATACGTGGTTAAAACACAAGGCTGTGAAATGATATACCTGCACCCACTTAATTACACACCCAAACCACGTATTTCTTTACATGTGAATGCAGGAAAGGAAGTCTGGAAACAAGTACAGTGGTCACCTCTCCCAAGGGAGTAAAATTAGATGTGAAAGACAGGTGTTTTCAGAAAAACAAGAACACATTCAGGTGTTACATGTGTGTAAAGATGGATTTAAAGAAAGAAACAAATACGTTGAGTCTTAAAATGAAAGCTCCCTTCCAGCTGGGTCCTGAGAAAAGCGCCGACACACTGACAGAACACGGGAAGCTGACGTGGATGTGGAGGGAGGCAACAGGCAGGCAGGTAGGTTGGGGGGGGGGAGATGGCAGTCCACCCACGGGGGGGGAAACTGGGGAGCAGTGACACACCCTGCCTTTCCCCAGATGCCTAAGGCTCCACTGAGCCCTCTCCACAGAGGCCAACCCTCCCTCAGCAGTGGTGCCCCCCTCCAACCCAGCTTTTCTAGGCTCCTCACACCTACGAGTTACAAGGAAGGCTGGGCAGCAATATTCAGACAATATCCAAATAGCAATAACCAGAAATCCTGAAAACACAAAGTCCTCTTTGAAAGAGATTCAGCAGGTAGGTTGAGAGAGGTCTGCCACCATTGTAGAGACAACTAAGACTTGCATGGGTAGACCTAAGCTAAAAAACACAGGAGAGAGAAAAGAAACACCAATACACAGCCAAAAGCAATTACGGGGTTGAAGAGGGAAACTCCACAGAATAGTGGCTGTCTCCCAGTACTGAGTCTGTGGCTTGAAGAAGTTCATTCTGAGTGCATCAAGATAGATCAAAACAATGCCACAGGAGCACATCCTACTGAAAAACCAAAATTTCAGGTAAGGTCACAAACGAGACCAGAGAAAAAGGCCAGTCTGCAATGACAGTAGCCATCTCCATGGCAGCACCGGCCATGTGGGGCCTGCAGACCCAGGCAGGTTCTAAGATCAGGGAGACAGGAGTTTCCAACCATGTAAGAGTAGAGAGAGGTCCCCAGAAGTACCTTCCTCACAGACAAAAGCAGGAACAGGTCGCCTTCGGCAGAAGGAATGTAACCCCGGGGGAGGCGTGGAGTGCAGCCACGTCCCTGCAGATGGATCCCAACCAGTAAGGAAGGAAGGAAGTTCACTCCAGAAACTTACCAACTGATTCATCTTTGCACACCTCAACCTTGGCCTTCACCTGCCCCAGGGCCCCGGGGGCAGCCTCAGCCCCCAGTGGGTCCTTCTCATCCAGGGCCCCCGAGTCAGCTCCCATGGAGTCGGGCTCTTCCAGGGGGAATTCCAACTCCGCAGTTCGGCTCAGGGGCTTGACAGGGGACACTTCCCCACTGGGGGCAAGCTCACTGTTTTGCTCTCTTTCCTCATTGTCCTTCATTTTCTTGTAATGCAGACAGGGAATGCTGCTCAGAGGAGGATCATGTTTCTGTGGATAGTGAAATTGCAACACAGATTACAAGGATGACCCCAAAGTTCTGAACACCCGAAGCCTTCCACTTGCCTCTGCCTGGCTACCATGCAAACGCAAGGTGTGCATGTTTAGTCTGCAAACTTACAAGACTAAATTCACGACTGATGCATCCCCTACCCGTATGCTTCCCGTTCCCAGGAAGTACGGCCTGGACCAGGTGACCACCCGAGACTCTCTGTGTAGGTACACCGGGACTCCGGAGTTATGGAATGTCATGATCCACCCGTCGGGCAACGGTTCTGTAGGAGGACGGCCACGACCTGCACAGGAGACAAGAGCATCCCACAATCACTTCAAAAATACTTTGAGGTGTAAAGATGGCTTCAAAATTATGACACGTGGCAGATAAAAATAGTCAAGTCAACCCAGGATTGAAAAGAACCTCTAAGAACGAGGGGAGTAGGGGAAAACCCCACCCTCCAGCAGACAGAGCCTACCCCAGCCCTGCCTGCCACTCAGCACCTCCCAGGCACAAAACTCTGCTCTCAACTGTGGTGCTTGTCTACATGGCTCCAACCCAGAGAGTCTAAGTCCCTCTTCAACAGCAGGAGGCTGTCTGCCTTGTTCACAGCTATGCTCTGGGGCCTAGAACAGCACATGGTGCACGAAGGAGCCTGGGATGAGGTTCTGCAAGACACAAGTCCTCACCTCAGCTGCTGTCTGCACAGCCGTGGGCACCACAGGGGCTGAGTAAGCTTTGTTAATAAATCGCATGTCTGCCAACCACTGCTCCCTGTGACTAGACAGCAAGTGTTCGTTGTACCCGAGCTGCACACTCTCACCGGCATGTGAAACACTACTTCCAATTCATTCTTTTCTAAATCAGTTTTAAAACACTACTCCCAATCCCTTCTTTGCTTTACAGGCAATCAGAGAAAAAAGCTCAAGACTTGTTACCCACTTGACACCTGCCACTGACAAGCCCAGTGACTAGGAAAAGCACAAAGATTTAACTGAAACTTAATTCTCTTAGCGGAATTGGGAGCAAGTGAGAAATTCAGGAACAAAAGAAAAAAGCAAATGACATTTAAAAACCACAGACATAATGAAATGGCATGAGGGACTCTCATGGACAAGGGAGTAGCACCCCAGTGCCAGGTCCCCACCCGGCAGTGTTAACCCCTGGCCTGACATCAGAACATAAGAGTACCGGCTGGATGGCTGATGTCAGGATGGGCCCCAGGAGGAAGCACTACAAGTTAGAGATACACAAACACTGGCAGGAACTCTCCCCTACCTAAACTAGAGCCAAGGAGCTGCCTTACACCAGCTCTGGGCTAAGTCAGGACAAGGAGAAGCAAACAAAATGCTAGCAAAGTACAACATGGGACACAGGTGCACCTGGGCTACTCATTTGTGACAACTAGCAGTCATAAAGTTGGCCCAGCCGTCTGAAGAGCTCACAAGCAGCTTACACGCACCCCTGAGCCTGAGGCCCATGCTGCAGCTCCTAGGAGGCAGCACTGTGGGGCAGGCTGCCAGGAGGGTGAGGTGGAGCAGAAGGCTGCAGAGGGAAAGGCAAAGCAGTGCCTGGTGCAGGCAGGCGCAGTGGCACGCCTGCGGTTATGGCCAAGCATACTGTGAACCTGAACCAGGCCACTCAGAATGGACAGGGCTTTGTGGCACCCAGCACAGCCGACCTGTCCACTCTGCAGTCAGAGACTGCACACCACCTGCCCCTCAATTTCCTCCCATCATGCCAGGCCACCTTCCACACCCCAGCCCTCAGCCTAAGGTCTCAACTGTGTGCCTGAGTCCCCATGCATCTGTTCAGCCCCTTCCCACTGCCCAATGCCCAGCCCCATAGGCAACTCCAGGACAGAAAAGATAGAAACTGACACCGACTTCTCTCAGCTCTGCACTGCACTGGCAAACGAGCAGCACAGGCATGACTCTGGGTGCCTTCCGATTGCTCCCCCCACCATCCCCAAATCCAAGTGCAGCTCTGGAACACCTTCACCCCTACCAGAGAACCTCCCACCCTGCCCATCTAAAGTACACACACCATGCTGCAGCCACAGAAGCTGTGCTTTTAGACAAAAATTGTGTAACAACTCCTGCCTGCTTCTAGTGGCTTCCCCTGACACTTGGCAGAGAATCCAGAACCCAGACTGCAACCATCGCCTGCCACAGTGCTGCACCCACCTCTGGCCTTGGCCTCACATCCTCTAGTTGCCCATCTTGTCATCTCCCAGCAACAACATCATCCCCCCTCCTCACCCCATCAGAGGTGCCCTCCCTACCCCCTGCACAACACCAGCCGCTCTGCTGTGTATCCACAGCAGACACCACAATCTGCACCCAGATCATTGTGCGTATGATACCTCCTTGTGTCTTGTCTGTTTCTCCTTCATCACATGTGACTGTCCTCCCGCAAACACGTGCCCACTGCCCACACCACTGCCTGGCACCCAAGGGCTCTCAAACCGGCACTTCTGCCACCCCACAAACACACTACTTTCTGACTGGCTGACTTACTTTTGAGCACAGTTTTAATCTTGGTCATCATTGGCTGCACGCTTGTCTCTCCGTCAGATGGATGGTCACTGTCTCCTCCGTATTTCTCCTCCATCCGTCTCTTTTTGGGAGCACAAAGGCCCTCTTCCAGCAGAGCATCAACATCGTTGTCAAAATCATCCTGCAAAATACGCTGTTCAGACACCAGGGCCCCCGGAGCCTGTGTTCCTGTACCGTAGGCAAGCTTAATAGCATTAGTGAGAACAGACACAGAAATGAGGCACTCTGAAGTGGGGGCCTAGGTATGCCTTTATGTTGCGTGATCATCTGAAAAACAAACAGGAAGAAACTGACAACTGCAACCAACACACTTGACGCCTGGAACAGGTGCACACGCCACCAGGAAGCGCTTCTCAGCAGCACCTTCCAACCCAGGTTGCATAAAGGGTACAAGGTCGACTGCTCAGCCAAACCTTTCATTAGGAAAATTTAAAAACCTGGACTTTCACAGCTTTTTCTTTTCCACCTTAACATTATTCCACCTCATATGTTTTTTTTTTTTCCTCTGCAACATCAGCTTTCAAAAGATGCTGCAGTTCCCAACACCTCTCTTTGGGTTTTGCTAAGAGTGCTCCAAAGGAGGGGTCGCCGACATACCTCATAGGAGAAGTTCAAGGCCTCTTCATCCACTCTGTCTCTCTGCACGATTGCTTTAGCCGTGAACCCGCCTGCTCCTTCTTCATCTAGCTCCAAATTGTCAGTAAAATCTTCTAACTCATCGAGCACTGCGTACTCCACTCTCTTTTCCTGATCCAGCTCATTCTCCTCATCCTTCTTATCAGCACTCTCACCCCCTACACCTACCCCGTTCCCAACACTCCCGCCAAAGGGACAAGCATGCACGTCTCCACTGACAGGGCTAAGGGCCAGACCGCACTCTGCGCGAGCGTCGCGCTCCACTCCTGTGTACAGCACCTTCCTGTCCTTACTCCTGCAGCTCTCGGTAAAGCTCACGCTAATCTTTACATCCTTAAGCAACTTAAGGTCAGGGGAGAACTTCCGGACCGCAGGTGCGTGCCGGGCGGTGCGCGGGCTGTGGCCACTACAGTTCGGGTCTATGAGGAGGCGGGCCTTAGAGAAGGATCCTTTGGAGAGAAGAGAAGCTCCGTAGAAGTTGAGCGGGTCCTCAGCAGGGGGTTCGGCCTGTCCATCACCACCAGAGCCAACGTCCATTACCTCTGCATCACTGGACGTTTGCAGGGGAGGTGGTGGAGACTGTTCACGGGGCAGCGCTTGGAGGGGGCAAGCTCGGTTCTCCATCACCGCTTCTCCTGCGGGCTCACGCGGGAGAGGAGAGGGACTCTCATATGTCTCCATAGTAAAAGTGGTTAAGACTATTTTAAAAGACCAGAGTTTTAAAAAACCTTACATAAATCTATACAGCTAACATGCACAAGTCCGTTGAGACCCGGTGCCGTCCTGCCCGCGCTGCACACGCTGGCGGCTTAGTCAAGCTGGCCACATTGCTCTTTTCATTAATGTAGACAGCTTTTAGAACCACTGCCTCAATTATTGGAAATCACAATGCACTCAGCTTAAATGACTGACGACTAAGCGAGTCTGTCTTCATGCCAAAGTGGCACCTTTCTTCTTCCACCTGCAAAGAGATTTAAAAACATCGTCACAAAATGACAGAAACCTTCTGCTTCCCTGGTACTGAGAGTCAAGTGCTATTAACAGTGTAGTAAAGAACTTGAAATACTACTGCCTTAGAGAACCTTCTAGGCTTCAAAACAATCTTCCTTCAGTGAGAGCAAAGAGAAGAATTAAGAGCTCCACATTCTTCCTTCAGAACCTAAATTATAATTTAAGTCCAAAGCTAAATATCTTATTAATTGTCCACTGTAATTCCTACTTCAGAAGCACAAAAAACGGTATCATCTTAAGGTTCAAAAAAGACTTTTAAAAACTAGGCTAAGCTTCACCGCAGCATTCCCTTAACTCAGTTTATTAGGTAATCAAGCTCACGGTGCAAGGCTGCCCTTTCCGGAACACACACAAGGTGTGTGGCCTCCCTCTGGCCATCAGAGCGACATGGATCCACTCACCTGCTAGGGCTGGGTCAGTCAGAGGGTGAGGGCGAATGCGAGACCCTCAGCTCAACTCTGCGGCACTAGGGCCTCAGAGGTACGGCCAGGCGCTCTGCTACCAGGGGACCCCAAGGCTCTCCTGGGCCCACAAGGTGGCACGTGGACCGGGACAGTGATGCAGCGTGCTGAGATCACCAGAGGTGGCATGTTCTGTTCCCGGTAGAGGAGGGGGTGGTGGCTGTGGGGAAGGGAACCTGGCCAGGTTTGGTCGGGGGAGCCTCAGGAGACAGCTGGAGCCAAGGACACAGGAAGTTCTGGGTGCCATCCGGAGCCTGGCTCCCTCCTGGGGGCAATAAGGAGCCACCAAGGGTGAAGTGATTCTCATGCCACAATTCAGTCCCTATTTGAAAAAGGAGACTGACAGCTGTGCCAGGCCCAGTGCCTATGTTCAAGGCATAGAGGGCAGTCCTCCAGGCCAGAGCACAAAGGTGTGAAAGAGGCTCTGTTGATGGGTCTGGAGCCCTCAACAACAGTGAAGACACAGAACTGACCCCACTGCTGACCGGGTAGAGGTGGAGAGCAGAGACAAGAGGGAACTGAAGGCGAATGAGGCTTCTCCCCTGGAGGGACACACGTGTTCCAGCATTCAGGCAGGAGCCTGCAGAGGAGAACGGATGGAGCCTCCAGGGAGACCTATCCAACAGGTGCTGAGGCCACAGCTCTGGAGCTGTGACTGGCCCGGAAACAGAAGGCCAGAACACATCAGCGAGGTGATAAGTCGCCAAAACCACAGGAGAGAGGCTGCCCAGAGAGGCAACACAGACCAAGAAGAGGGTTGAGGATGCAACTCTGGGAAGCTTCCCTTCAGAGAAAGGACAACAAAAGGGATGACGTGAAAAGGCAGGTCAGAGGGACAATCCAAAAACCCAGAGGTCTGCAGGAGGGCCGGGCATCAAAGCAGGAGAAGCACGTGCAGACGCAAATGTGTATGCGCGCACACTCCCACACCATGCAGACACACACACGCATGAACATGCCATGCACACGGGTGCAGCTACGCACATGCATTCCCATGCCCACATAGGGCAGGCTTGACTGGCTGCATGGATAGAACAGAGACGGCAGACAGCACATATTTAAGAAGTTTACAGTGAAGGAGTAGAGCGTGGTGGTTGTACTTTCAAGGAGACACAACATAAAAACCAGAGACTTAACTTAGATTTAATTCATTCATTCAACCAATATTCACTGGCCTTCCACCCTAAGGGATGTACTACCATAAGCAAGAGACAAGGTCCCCACCACCTGGACACAGTTGGAAGGGCAATGACCACTGAGCTGTCACTCTATTTTCTAGATTCTAAGATGTCCTTACATTTTTTAATTCGATGGGAGTTTAACACAACCCCTCCCCCAAAGGTGTATGTGTTAAAGGGGCTAAAGATCAAGGGAATACTGCATATAGATAACAAGACTCAGAACTGAGGTAAACGCTAAGGAGGCTGCAGCTGAACACGTATGAAGAGAACTGAGTGAAATAAGGCCAGTCTCCTGGCAACCAACAAAGATCATTTCAGAGAAGGACAGACAGGTCAGCATGTCCAGTGCTACAGAACACAGATAAAAATCAGGACCAAACCCATCGGCTTCTGGTAGGTCTGTGGAGACACTAGCAAGAGCCAATCTGTGACTCTGGGGGCTGAAGGGAGGGGCTGAAACAAAGGATGGTACATGATAGGGACACCTGCTACCATGTTAAAAGACCAAGCAGCTGCCATCACCAAAGCACAAAGCAAAGATGATAACAACAATGCAGGAGGCCTGGAAGAGGTGCAGAGGGTGGGGTCAGGGAGCTGTAGAGAAATAAAGTGCTCTTTCTCCCTGGGAGATCAGGAAAGCCTGCCCAGCCCCAGGGGGCAGCAGCTCAAGGCTCAGAGCTCACAGTAGGACAGTTCTGGCAACTTCCTTACTTTCCCCTGTAAGCTTGCTCTACTCATTCAACAAGTGTTTGCTGAACACTTTCCACATGGCCCACATACCATTCTAGATGCTAAGGACACAAAACAGAGAAAATCCCTACCCCACAGAGCTCTCTTTTTAGCAGGAGAGACGGAGAAACAACTAAGAAAAGCTGAGAAGTTTTCAAGAGAAAACAAGGAGTTGGGGGGGGGCAGCTTCAGAAAGGGCAGAGAGCAAAGACTGCACAGCCAGAGCCCATCTGGAGGCAGAAGAGAGTGAGCTAAGTGGGTGGGAGGAGGGGACGTTCCAGGCGACAGAAGAGCAAAGGCCCCAGGGTAGAGGTGCAGTGCAGCAGATGAAAGCAGCCTGCTAAGGGGGACTGAGACCAGGACTGCGGCTCTTATTTTAAGAGATGGGCCACTGGACAGGACATGATCCAAGGACAGCAGTGGCAACGAACCCTCAGCCAGGCCCTGCTCTAAGAGTGTTACGCATTTTCACTCACCAGTTCTCACACAGCACTAAGAGATAGGTTAAGGACAGAAAGGTTAAGCAACTTGCTCAAGGTCACATAGCTAGAAAGCAGTAAAGCTGCTTTACCACCCAGGCAAACTCTCTCCTCTCCTCACTTCCTTGGTTTTACACTATCTTACAGTTTAAAAAAATCATTCTGTGTCCAGAAAAACTATCGTGCGTGAGTAGGGGAAGGAGCAGGAGTGAGAGCGAAGAGAAGAATTAAGAGGCTCACCAGGAAGTTCAGAATAGCATGTTAAACTGGAGGTGGTAAGAAATAGTCCTGAGTGTTGCATTGAGGCCTAAGAGAGGAATCCAGGTGACTCTAAACTCATGAACAGAGCTGTCACACATTGAGGTGGTGAAGGCAGCATGAGAAGTGTTGTGGGGTGGGTAAAGATAAGGATTTAGGTTTGAACATGGCTACTTGGCATCAAAGCAACATATGGAGATAGGGAAGAGACAGAGCCTCAGAAGGGAGGCCAGGGCTGGAGAAGGCGATGGGAGATGTCAAGGAGAGAGGGCATTAAAGCCAGGAAGCTATATGAGACCACCAAAGGGGGAAGGGAAGGGCAGCTACTAAGAGGGACCAAGACCAAGACCAAGCAATCCAGTGAGACTCATGTTTTCTACTACCAAGGTCACGGTCAGATTTTAAACGATCCTCAGGAAGTGCCCTACAGAGTGCCTGACCATAAACGGCTCAAAGAGTGACTATCCACCATCAGCCTCACTGCTGCTTCAGCTGATTGAACACACGGATGCAAACCTTGCTTGCCAAGTGGACTGTAAGCCAGCAGCAGACTTGCAGCAGGCTCCCCTGGATCCCTGGTACATGGGGTAAAACCAACAGGCTTGGACAGCGCCCTTCACTTAAGTCCACTTGCTGGGCTGGCATCAAGGCACTGGCTGTACTGTCCAGTGCTGGGGCTGGTGCCTTTTGGTCAAGCCTCTCACACCGCAGCCTCCCGCCCAACCCAGCAGCAGTATGACCTCATCCATTCCTTTTGTCATCCTCCAACAGGCCTCACATCCTGTACTCACAGGCGCACTCCTGACTGGCCATTCACTCCCTTTGGTGAGTGACAGCCTGCGGCAGGGTTTGGGCCACTCTGCGTCAGGCGGCTGACTGGGAGTCCAGGCTTAGACCAGGAAAAAGAGGGTCTCCGCCTGGTGGTTGGCCTCACACAGTCACCAGCCCTAGCCTGGACTGCCGTGCATCAGGTAACAAGGTACATGCAAGCATGCAGAACAGCAAATCAAATTCCTATCATGAGCAACGCAAGGCCATCGAATGGTACTTGACAGGTATCACTATCAACAGGTTGCCACCTTCCATTTATTTCTACCACGACCATTGTTGCAACAAAACCACATTCCGCTTATCTAAGTGACACTCAACCCATGAGCATTTGGCGGAGAAAAGGACTTAGGCGACTTCTCAGATTTCCCAAACTGTTACACCCGGCAGGATCCTGAGCGAGCACTACCCGTGTTCATACCTTTCCCGCCTGAAAGCGACGCTACGGCTTCGGGCCCACAGGGCGAGGGGCCTCTTTACACTCGGGCTGTTTACCCGGGCGGAGAGCGACCGGCGTCGGCGCCGCCTGGGGCCTGGGGCCCGCCCCCCTCCCCCGCCACGGCGGGACCCCGGCCCCGCGTTCTCCGAGGCCCGCGGCCATGATGCTTCACAAAGGCCGGGACTCCGCGTGGCTGCCCCGCCTCGCGCCCTCCCGCCCCGCCCCACCCCACCCCGCCGCCCGGGCCCTCAACCCTCGGCCCGGGAAGGAGGGAGGGGAAGGGCGCGCCCTCGCGCAGGCCGCAGCGCCCGCCCGGCCCGCGGGGCGCCCCTCGCGCCCCGCACCTACCTCCGGCGCCCGCGGCCTGCCCGAGCTGCCCGCAGCCCGACCAAGGCAGGGAGACCCTCACAGCCTGGCCGCCACGGCCGCCGCAGCCGACATCTAGAAAGGCCTCCCAAGCTCTCTCCGGTCGGCGAACCAGCCTGCCGCGCGGGGCGAGCGGAGGGCGGGCCTTGGCGGCTCGCAGCCAATCCCTGCGCGCGGCCGCCCCGCATTGGGGGAACCCCGGAGCGGGCTGCGAAGGCCGCCAATCGGAAGCGCGTGGCTCTCGCGGCCACGGCACGCGGCCCAATAGCGCGGCCGCGTGGGCGGGACCAGGCGCTCAGGCCGCCGCCGCGCTAACGGTCGCCGCCGGGGCGGGGCTCGCCGCGCGGAGGGCGGTGGCCGCGCGGAGCGCCGGGAACGGGGAGCGCAGGGGATGCCGGGAACAGGAGAGCGCGGGAAGCGCAGGGAATGCCGGGGAAGGGGGAGCGCAGGGGATGCCGGGAACGGGAGAAAGCGGGAAACGCCGGGAACATGGCGGCGCAGGGAACGCCGGGAGCAGAGGGCACCTCTGTGGTCTACGTAGTACGGGTGAGACCGTATACACGCAGTCATTACATGTTTCCAATTAAAAGCATTAAGCATAACCATTAGGAAGAAAGGACAAATACGCTGAGCTGTCGGGTATTTTTCCACTTGCTAATGCCATTTCAGGAACCTCAGAAAAGGGAGGGTATAAGTAAATGGAGAAGAGACAGCTCTTCCTTAGACCAGAATTCCAGTGAATAAATGTAGAAGGAATGATGGAAGTAGGAAATCTTCCTTTTGGCAGCCTGCACAAACCTGCTGCAGACAAAAACCACGGATGCTAAAAACAGCCGGCCAGAGTATGAGAATTGGCGATTTTTTTGGAGTTTCCAAGTTTCTTCCCAAGACACTAGTTGCAAACCTAAAATAGTAACTGCAGAGGAGAAAAACCTGAGAGGTATCACGTAACCAAGTGATTGAAGTCACCAAGAAATGTATATACATCCAAACTGATCACATTTATAAAGATGTTCATTGTATGGTATACTAATGATAGTTCAATAAAAATGAAGACCAAAGTCAGCACCAGTAAAGGGACATATTGTGGGCCTCCTGAGAAGGACATGCATACCTTGCTGGTATTTCTACCCAAATGGCAAAACCTGAATGAAGAAAGATAAGACTAACCCAAATGAGGGACATTCTACTAAAAAACTGACAGGTGCCCTTCAAGTGTCAGGATCATTCAAGTCAAAGATACACTGAGGAACTGTCTTCAATTACAGGAGGCACAACTAAGTGTGATGTGGTATCTGGACCCTGTACTGGAACCTGGCTCAGGAAAGGGATGGAAGTGGGACAACTGATAAAATTCAAATCAGGTTTGTAAATTAGCTGGTAGTGATGTATCAATGCTAATATCCTGGTTGTAATCATTTTACTATGGCTAGAGGTAGGGTGTTAACATTTGGGGGAACTGGGTGAAGTACACTGGAATGTTTTGTTCTGTTTTTTCAAGTTTTTAGTAAATTGAAATCATTTCAAAATGAAAAGATTAAAAAAGGTGGGGAGAATGTTGTAGGTGAGGAAGCTGGAGGCCTATCCAGGCCCTTCCCTCCCTTCCTGCCCCTTTCTGTTCATCTGGCTGCCCCAGTGGCCAGCACCAGGCACTTCACAATAAAAATGTGACCAAGCCCCATGAGGTTCTGTCTCCTGGATGTGGCCAGGGGAGGCCAGACTCCCTGTGGCGGGCCAACTGCTCTCCTTGGCCTAGTGGTCAGAGCTCATGGGAACTCTTGGCATGCCACCATCCAGCCTTAGCAAACTCCCCACACTTTGTTGCTTGGTGAGTTGCCCCAGACTTGAGACCTCAGACCAACACACTACAGCTGGCTTCCCACATGGCCTTCCCACATGACCTCTCCACAGTCCCCATCCGACTGTAGCCTCAGGTGGATGCCTAGAAGCTGGAGCTCTGGCCCAAGCTGAGGGAAGAAACTTTTCCCTCTGGGCTTCTATGTTTCCACCTGAGCCCAGCTCACCCATGAGCCAGGCATCTGCTAAAGGGCCTGGATGATGCTATCTGCTGGTAGATGAGACCCAAAGATCAGGTGTTGGTGGTGGGACAGTGTGTGTGTTGGGGGGGGAGGGTGTTGTCTCTGCAGGGAGAAGGCCGGGAGCTCAGGCCTGCCAGGACAAGCCTCAAGGCCAGGCTGCATTCCTGGGCTGGTCTTGTTTACTCACAGACTTAGCTTCCATATCAGTCAACTCCACACCTCCAGTCTCCATGCTAACACACTTCAACTGGCTGTCTTAGAGCCAGAGAGCAGAAGTAGCTTATCTAGGAAGGGGTATTTGAAAAGGAGGCGAATTCCCCTTCCATCTGGGAAAAGAGGATCCATGTTGGGGACTCAGGGATCCAATGCATCTGATGACTAGCTAAGCCCTGCCAAGGTCAGGTCCAGGACTTCCTATGTGGCACGTCAAAAGCACTTTTAGAAGGCACAGCTTCCTAGGGTCCCTTCTAACCACACAAGTGTCTCACTTCAAGGCCTAAAATAAATGGGGGCTTGGGAAGTGCCAGCAATGTCATTTTTGGTTCAAATGTCTACCTGGCCTGGGCATCAGGATACAGTGATGGAAAAGAGAGGACCGGGCTTGCCTTCCTGAAGCTCTTGTTCTGACAGGGAGACACACACAAGAAACAATCAAGCAAAACCCATAGTATGTCTTAGTGCTAACATAGCAGGGACCAAGGCCGGGCAGACTGCAGTTTCAGATGGGTTGCCTCCCCAACACTTTACCAAAGATCTGCAGGATGTGAGGGAGAGTATGGTTTGGATATATGGGGGAAAGAGTTCTTCAGCCAGAAGGGACAGCAAGTGCCAAGGCCCTGGGGCAGAAGCAGTGCAGAAAGTGTGACCAAGGGCAGTGGCAGAGGCAAAATAAATGAGGTGATGGGGTGGGGGCGTGCAGGGCAGCAGGTGAAACCAACGTGGGAGGACAATGAGCCTACAAGGGAAGACACTCCAAGATGCAACTTGTCCTCATCCTGTTCCTTTCTGGCCTCATGGCTCTGCCTCCCTACCTGCCTGGGGACTGAGACACTGTTATGGTATCTCCCCAAGCTTCAGTTTCCTCCTCTGTGAAATGAAGGTCACAACCGTATTAGTTTTCTAGAGCTGCGATAACAAAGTACCACAAATGAGTGGCTTAAGCCACAGAAATGCATTGTCTCACGGTTCTGGAGGCCAGAAGTCTGAGATCAAAGTGTTGGCAGGGCCACACTCCCTCTAACGGCACCAGGGAAGGATCTGCTCCAGGTCTCTCTCTCAGCTTCTGGTAATTTCTTGGCATGGGACAGCATAGCTCATCTTTATAGGTTATTCTGTCTGCATGCATGTCTGTCCCCGTGTCCAAATTTCCCCTTTCTTATAAGGACATCAGCCATATTTAATTAGGGTCCACCCTAATGACTTTATCTTGATCACTTCTGTAAATGACCCTAACAAGGTCACATTCTGAGGTACAGGGGCGAGGATGCCAACAGATCTTTTGGGGGGCACACAACTCAACCCATAACGTTAGAATTACATCTTGGGCTGCCCCTTCTTCAGGGGACTCAGGTACTTGGGGAGCCCAGGGCAGGCTGAGGGCTGGGGTATCCCTGTGCAAGCCCTGTCCCTGGGGTAGAGACAAACATCAGGGAAAGTTCTCCAGATGGCTTTGCACCAGCCCAGTGGTGCCCCATGAGGGCAGACATGCCTGGCCAGGGTGGGTGCTGGCGTGGGGCACTGAGGCAGGCGAAGGGCATCAGCAGTGCCCGGGCTGGGAGCCTGGCTTGGTGTGGCTCAGCCAATAAGTGTTTGCCCCTGGGCCTGAGGGTGTGGGCTACGCCACCACTGGGGGCCCCGTTCAAACCTGACTGCGCTCAAGCACTTTTCCTCTGAGTTCAAAATGAGCCAAGGAGAGCATCAGGCCCCTGAGAGGTACTCAGGGTGAGAAGAGGGAAGGGTTGAGAAGGCAAGTGGGGCCAGGTGCAGGTCCACACCCCACCCTGAGCTCTCACTGGCTCTGAGAAGGCCAAGTTGGGGGTCAGTTGCAAAGGCAGATGGAAGCCTGGGTCTCAGCACTGGACACACATGGGACTCCTTGATGCTCAGCCTGGGCTAGGGACAGGAACTTCTTCCTGAGTGCTTGCCGCAAACCAGGGTCCTGGGGTTGAGACAGACTCCACTTGCCCCCTTGCCCTGAAACCCATCCATTCCTACCATCCCCTGGCCTCCACAGTCCATCCCAAGTGCAGGCCTGACCACACCACTCCCTGGGGAGGTCCCCAAGGGCTCCTCACTATACCCAGATGAGTCCCTGGCTCCTTAGTCCAGCTCAGGAGGCCTTATAACTTGCATCTACCATGTCTGGTGCATACAGGCTCTCTCTAACCCCAGCCTCTGCCCAAGGACAGACAGATGGACAGGTCGATGGACCCTCGGGTTTCCATCATGGTGCTCAGGAACCCATGAGCAAAAGAAGAAAGTGGGAAGAGGCTTGTTCTGGTAAGTGTGCCTTGGGAGCTCCTGCAGACCAGGAGAGCAGCCCTACTGACCCCTTGCACAGTTGTCCCCCATCACACAAGGACCTGTAATGCACTGACTCACCACAGCCTCAGAGTTTTATTAACAAGGTCTCACATTCAAGTACAGATTCCTATGAAGTCTGACTCCCCAAGGAGAAGGGAAATAGCAAGTGTTGGCTGTGTCCCCTCACTGAGAGGGCCTGCCCAAGACCCATGACCCCCCAATGGGCAGGTAGGTGCCTGAGAGCCTACCAAGGTGCCCCAGCATACACAGAACCCCTGGTGCATCATGCAGGACCACCCCATGCACACAGGAGACCCCCCCCCCAGCAGAGCACAAAGGACCACCAACCAGCTTGTGCTTCTGTTATGACAGTGGGTTTTTCTTGGGTGGTTCTCATTTCTCATTCCAAATGGGGCCTCTCCTCTCCAAAAGCAAGTCTAATTGTCCAGAAGTGGACTACGCCCAGGAGAAAGGGGACCACTTTTAAACAAAAGTCTACACCCTGTTGTTTTGATCAAAGCAAAGACCCACTGGCCAGAAGCACATGCAGATGAGAGAGGCACATCTCTGCCACGTCTGGCATGCATACGTGTGTATGCCAGGGACTGTGTGTGCGTTTGAGCATGTGAGCGCCTATCTGTTGCCTGTACGTGTGTGTGCATGTGTGTGTGTGCCCGTGCACCTTCAGGTGTGCATGGAAACATGTGCCTTGAATGTGCACCTCTGTGCTTGGACAGGGGGCAGGCCCAGGTGCCTTCACACACAGCACACCTGGGTCTGCCCCAGGCCTGGCTGCAGGACTGTGTCACTCCCCCTGGCATAAGGGCAGACCCTGAGCTGGACACGCAGACACAGACAGGTCATAGAAACACCAGAGGGCCCTGGTCCTGGGGGATGCTGGCCAAGTCACAGGCAGTGCATGTGGCTACGGAAGGTTCCTATCCACACTGGTCCTCGAGGCAGGGCCTTCCAGGAGCCCAATGGCCACACCCAGGGAGAGGGGTTAGCTCTGCAGCTTGAACTCGTGGGTGCTGGTCTCCCAGCAGGAGGGGTCCTTGTCCAGCATGCTACGCTCTGTGAAGGTCACGTGCCCGTCCGTGTCCACGAGGATGACCGTGTTGGTTCTGAAAGAGAGCAGGGGGCCCATGTTCAGCCCTCTGCCCTCAGCCCCCTGCCTGCCTGGCAGAGCCCCAAATGGGGCCTCTGTAACCAGGAACTCTCTCCTGTCCTTCTCCCCCAGTACCCATCCCAAATGTTCAGTGCACCTTCTTTCCTCCTGCCAGCCATCCCCAAGGCCAGTCCTCACTTTGTTAGCACCTGTCTCTCCCTGAGAGAGGGCAGGCACCAGGTCCCCAAGCAGCCCCAGTGCAGGCTGACACCCAGGGTGGGCACACACATGCTGAAGACTGGGGGTCCCAGTCGGGGTTGGACTCCCTGGCCACACACCTGGCCAGGGAGCAGACCCGGCCCTCTGCCTCATGCACAGGAGCACACGTGCGCATGTGATTTAGTCGAGAAAAGAAGTCTGTGATGGAGAAGCCTGACAGAATTGATGCCCCACCACCTGCCAAGGGAAAAGCCTGAGAATGGAAAGGCCACCGTTCAGGCATACAACCCTTGGGCCCTGGAGCATCAGCGCTGGGCGTTGACACCACCCTGGCCCTGCCTACCGTCCCATTCCCCAGCTAGAGGGCTCGAAGCTGTCATCTCCTGGAGGATGGAAGACTCAGGCCCACCTGCACTCGAAAACCAAGCATTACATGTGGCATCACCATGTACCCAGAGTACATGTGATATCACCATGGCATCACTCAGCACTTGTCACCGCCCAAGCACCCCATCCCTGAGTCCTTAGTGGCCATGGGCCCCCAAGAGCTTGGCCTATCCATCAGAGTCCTTTGCAGGTCACCAGCCTGCCACAAGGCTGGTGCCCATGGGGCCTGGTGCAAGCCGAATCCAGGCAGATGTTGCTTTGCACGAGGCCACAATCTGTCTCCAGGCCAAGTGGGCCAGGTGCATCCTGGCTGGTCCAGCAGCCCACCCACCACCAAGTACAGCAGGTAGGCTGCCCCAGACAGAATCACAGGATGGGCTGGGCCTCCCAGACACACAGAGCCAATCTTCCTCTGCCTGGGAGGGTGAGAGGCAGGGAAAGGACAGCAGACACCCATGCCAACAGCTTCTCCTTCCCAGGCATTCTTCCCTTGTGGCTAAGACCAGAAGTTGCCCTTCTCTTAGACGATGTCCCCAGGCTGAGATGACATAATCCCTGTCCCGGTCACACAGAGAATGTAACAGACCCAAAGACACAGGGTGAAGTGAGGGGAAGAGCTGGGCAGTGGCACTTCTGGGCCCACAGTGATCTGCCAGCCCAACTGCACCCACAGCCATCCCAGCCCCCTCGTGGCTGTGTAGGGAGCAGGAAGCATCCCAGGATTTCTTCAGTACCCCGGGAGCATATCGTGCATAACCGTCAACTGTGGTGTCTGCTGGCCCCATAGCCCCCCAGGCTGAAATGGCAGCTGCTTTTAGACAGGGCAGAGGCTCTGGGATCCACAGAGCTCAGGGAGGCCGGGTTCCTCATGGGACAGGACTGAATGCACCCAGCCGCCCCTCATACCTGGTGCCATAGCCTGGGCAGCGCACACACACAGCCGCATACTTGCTCAGAAAGGGCTGCACGTACTCCCTGCCCTGGTCCTCAATGGCTGGGTCTGGCAGCTGCCTGGAAGGACAGACGAGGGGTCACCGCCACCCCCACCCACCCACCCACAGCCCCCCCTGCCATCCTCAAGGCCTGCAGGGCCTAAGGAGCCTACCAGCCTCACAAGGCGGTTTGGGGGATCCACAAGGGCCGTTCTGTACACTTTTCTACTGAAGGCCCCCAAATCTCAGTCCAGTCTTTTATTTAGGACTCCATCACTGGGCCCAGGCAGCCAGACTGGGCCCAGGCTTGCCAGGCCAGCTCCCCACCACCAGGGCCCCCAGGAGCTTTCCCAGGCCCCAGGGACATGAGCACCTATGAGCTCAGCACTGGGGAAGGCTCTGCTAAATCTGCAAATGCAGGAGGTCCATCTGGTCAGAGCTGTGCAGGGCCCTCCCAGGAAGGACAGAAGCAAACTCACTTGCTCTCTCAGAGCAAACTCACTTTCCTGTCTTGGTGAGGTCTGAGTGGTTAGGGGTGCTGTGGGGCAGGGGCCTGGATGAGGGCTCACTGGCCACACATGCTCCCTGCCTATCCCAAGAGGTACCCTATGGGCATCTCCCCAAGTGACAGGAGCTCACTTGAGCCCTGCAGCTTGCCAGCCACTGAAGCTGGTGCTGGGACCACAGCTGTCAAAGCAGCCAGGACTCCATTTCAAGCCAGCGGGCATGACAGAGGGTGACCGAGGGCCACGTGACTTACAGTGGAGCATGGGATTCTGGACCATCCCAAGTAGGGCTTCACTGAGGGGTGGCTATGCTGAGGCTGAAAGTGCCCTGGTTCATGGTTCCAAAAGGAGATGGAGAGTAAGGGAGGGGAAGGGAGGGGTTCCAGGAGAGAGGAGCGGGAGGCAGCCCGTGGGGGCTCCTCTGAGGGGCTGCCAGGGCATCTGGGCAGGACAGTGGCCTGGCCTGAGTATGGGCCACATTGCGGCATGGGAGGAAGGTAGCTAGGCCACCACCTCTGACCCCCAGGTGGTATGGCCAGGTCATGCCAGGGGGTGGAGTCCCTGAGACAGGTACTGTGTGCAGAGGCCACCACGGTGCCTTAAGGGAGTTGGGTCAGGAGCTCCTTTCCCCCAGGCAATTCCCGGGACAGGTGTGTCTGTGCCACAGCACTGGTAGGACAGCACATGGGAAAGACAGTTAACCCCTAGACATACTCCCAGGCTGGCTGCTTGCTTCTGTAGTTTGCTAAGCACCTGGAGCTTTCTAGAATCTCCCGCTAGTTGTGTGCAGACGTGGGGAACCTCCAGCTACTCTCTCCCCACACAGGCCCACAACAAGCCTCTGAGAGCATTGAGCTTCCAATTGCACTGGCCCAGGAGGGGAGCAGTTAGGAGAGGAACAAAGAACAGTTATGTCTACCAGGCTCCCCCTGGCTGAGGAGCTGGCCCCAGTCACCTCCACAAGCCTCCCAGGGCAGCACAGCCTGCCTGCCTCTATGTCCCAAGGCTAGAGAAGAAGGGGGACACTCTGCTCGCCCCAGCAGGATCCGCCCACTCACGCCTCGTCATTGTTGAGCACATCCAGGAGCTCGGCAATGAGGACATCCTTGGGGAGTGCCTGGCTCCGCTCCACGGCCTCCAGGAAGAGCTGCTTTCCAAAGCACAGCTTCCTCCAGGGCGTCTCCAGCAGTGCATTGCTTAGTCCATAGGTCCCTGCAGGGAAGCGGACAGCCCAACCAGTGCAGATACCCCACTGTGGGAATTCAGGGTAAATGCCCGCCTACCTACCCATCCACCCGACACTGGGCAAGGGGCCAGGAGTATGGCCGGGGACACTGAGCCCAGAGGACCCCACACTTCAGCACTATGCACACTTCTGACCCGTCTGTGTGATGAGGGGTGGAGAACTCAACACAGCAGTGTGAGTGCCAAGTGCCAAGCAGCCTTGATGGACAGAATAATAGGGAATCAACAACCTGAATTTAAACTAGGCAAAAGAAAGGGGAACCTCAAGAAGGAACCATCTCCCCATCTCACTCCCGTGTCTAAGCTAGGAAAAAGCCACAAGGTGTGGATCTGCCTGAGAAAGGCAAAGGTGGGAGAATAGCAACCTGAGGTCAGAGGGGTACCTGCTGGATATCAGTCAGTGGTTAGGGAGTCTGTCAACATCAAAATGGCCTCAACTCAGTGGGAGTAGGCAGGGCCCCCCTCTACTCTATACTGGCCAGGACCCTGGCCTGGGGAATGATAGGGACTCAGCACAACCTCAGAACAAGTTCTCAG